>NC_134403.1:273867241-274572317 GCF_038048845.1 Mixophyes fleayi
TCCTCTCACCTCCATAGAGGTTCACAGGAAAAACTGTGCTGTTCAGATATCATAGTACCAAAAAATATGCAGGGAATTGAAAGCGCTTTTGCAGCAAATTCACACATAAAGTTAGATATATACCCACGTACAGTAACATGACATGAATTTTAGACATATAACATACTTAAAAAAACTATTCTTCTTTCTTATTGCAGCTGTCATGTTGAAGTTATATTAGCGTTTTTCTCAGGAATGCTGGTGAATCTACTCATCTTTGGCTTGGTGTTCTGCATTATTAAGATGAAGGCAAAAGGTACAAGGTGACATTTAGTTAAAATTGATTTGTAGTAACGGTACTGCGATTATTGTGCTAAGCTCAGGGGCTGACTGGCAAATTTTAGCCCTGGTAGGCAAGACTTAGGTGCATTTTCAAAGGAGAAAAATGCAAGTAACCCAGAGACCCAGCCAAGATAGCCCCCTATAGTATCATCCCAGGGCAAGATGCTCCCGTGCCCCCCTGCCCATGGCTAATCTGATTTAGTCAATAATAGTTTGTAAACTGAAGCTGCTGATTGGTAAATGTAATGTCAACTTGTACTCCAAAGCATAAAAAAGATACATTGTACAACCCAAATGATCTATGTAATATAAATGTTGAAAAAAACATATTAAGCTAGTATATTATTTCAGTAACAGAGTCAGGGCTGTTTTCCCAAAGGCTCCTCCACAATAATAATTATGGTATAACTGGAGAGCTGTGCTTTGGTTAGCCGTGGTAATCCAGTCCAATTAAATAAGCTGAGGGAATTCTATTTTAGAATGGTTTGGCTTACAGGAATAATAAGGATTCCAAATTGATGCATTTTAGTTCATGTATATATTTGCTTTTACCCAGAACACCGTACTATGTTCATGTGCTCTTTGTCTTTGTATCATTATTATGATTATTATTATTATTATTATTACCATCAATAATAAAGTGTGCATATTTGAAAATAAGAAATATAGGGGTAGATTCAATCTAAAGAACAACACGGTCTGTGCATTATTACCATTAATAGGGTAATTTCTCCACGGATTTTTGCTTGCGGCTCAAAGAGCAGCGAACAAAAATCAGCGAAGAAATTACTGTAATAACGGTAAAAATGCGCAGGCCGTGTTGTTATAAAGATGTTGCTAATTGAATCTACCCCATAAAGTACGATTGAACCCTGTACAGAGTTAAATACAAAAGCAATAAAATTATTGTGTAATCATGCATGGAATATCAAATGTGGGTGCTCATTTTTAAAAGTATCGGAATACATCAAGTTAATATTAACACAATAGGGGAGCTACTCTATTTTTTGTTCACCTTTTCATAACCCAGGGCCATCTTAACAACATTATGGGCCCCCGGGCAAAGCAGTGCATCGGGCCCCTACAAATTAGATAGATATTATAAAATAATTTTTTTTTAAATGTACTCGCTCAGTGACCCTTAAAGATTTTTTTTGCAGGATTATTTATTCTAATTAAGAGCCCTGCCTATGGGGCCCCCTTGCCCGTGGGCCCCCCGGGCACCTGCCCATCGTGCCCAGTGGAAAAGATGGCCCTGTCATAACCATGGATGTTCTGTTTCAAACTTTTTCAGATGTTTTGGTACAACTGTGAATAGCTGACTGTACCAAAGCAAAACACATTTTATGCAAGCTATGCTTTTCTTTTAGTATCATAGAAGTTTTCTTTATATATACTGTATATACACAGGGGCAGTGCTGGGCACCCTAGGACCCACCCACACACACACACACACACACACACACACACACACACTCAGGCACTGCCCCTGGGCCCCTTTTTCTTTCTTGGGAGTGTGGTGCTGGGTAGTGACATTAAAGCCCAATACCACAAACCACCCCATTACCAGGGACAGGCTGGGCTGGGGGGGGGGCAGAGGCCGGTCCCATAGTGGGCTACTTTGGGCTATGCCACCTCCATTTTCTTTCCTTTAAAATGTTCCCAATCGGCTGCTGAGTTGAGTCTAGCCCCTGGGCTAAAATTTGCCAGTCCTCCCCTGCCCATTACATGAAAGAGCCACAGCAGGCAGCATCAAGGTAAGAAGCTGGCCACTGTTGTCCCTTCATGCGGTGCTCAGTGTGGGTGCTCCACAGGGAAAATAAAAACAGTGAATGAGAGACTTTATGTCACACATTCAGTAATTTAGGAGACTCCTAAACTACTTATGCACTGACCAGAAATATTAAACAGATCAAAACTATATTTTATATTGTCAAAAGAAGCCACCCTTTGCCTTGATAACGTCTTTGCACACTCTTGGCATTTTCTCAACCAAACTTCATGATGTAGCCACCTGGGATGCTTATCCAATAGTCTTGAAGGAGTTCACATATATGCTGAGCACTTGTTGGTTGCTTTTCCTCCAATCCAACTCATCCTAAACCATCTCTATTGGCTTAATGTCAGGTAACTGATGTGGCCAGGTCATCTGATGCAGTACTCCATCACTCTCCTTGGTCAAATAGTTTGTACACAGCCTGGAGGTATGGTTTGCGTCATTGTCCTGTTGGAGAAAAAATGACGGCTCAACTAAGCGCAAACCAGATGTGATGGCGTATCCCTGCAAAATGCTGTGATAATCATGCTGGTTAAGTGTGCCTTCAATTCTAAATAAATCACCAACAGTGTTCCCAGCAAAGCACCACACCATCACACCACTCCTCCATGCATCATGGTGGGAATCACACATCCAGATATCATTCACTCATGTTCTGTGCATCTCATGAAGATACGACAGTTGGAACCAAAATCTAAAATTGGGACTCATCAGACCAAAGGACAGATTTCTCCTGGTCTGATGTCCACTATCTGTGTTCCTCGGCCCAAGCAAGTTTCTTCTTCTTTTTTTGTTTCAGTAGTGAAAATCCTTCCATGAATGCCCGATTTACGCAGTCTCCACTGAACAGTTGATGTTGATACGTCTGCTTGAACTCAGTGAAGCATTTATTTGGACTCTAATCTGAGGTGCTGTTTATAGGCTGGTGACTCTAATAATCTTATCTTGTGCAGCACAGGTAACTATTGGTCTGCCTTTCCTGTGGCGATCCTCATAAAACAGAATTTCATCATAGCGCATTATGGTTTTTGCCACTACACTTGAAGAATCTTTCAAAGTTGTTGCAATTTTCTGTATTGACTGACCTACATTTCTTGTAGTAATGATAAACTGTGGTTTATCTTAGCTATATTGAGCTGCTCTTGCCATATTATGGAGTACTACAGTCACAAAAGATGTAGTTTCTACCAAATAAGTCTATTTAAGACCCACGCTACCTTTTCATAACACAACTGATTGGCATTAGGTGTTAATGAGCAAAATAATTCCACAAAATAACTTTCTAAAGCACACATTTACTGTGTGTGCCCTTAAAATAATGATTTAATCATTGTGATTCAACATTCTCCACCTCTAAATTTCACTGACGTTCTAAATGAAAATTACTTGTTGGAGGTGCATTAAAAAAAACTTTTTTTTCATTGAAAAGAATTGCACACATGAGCATGAACTTCATGTCTAAGAAACTGATATCAAGCATTTAAGCATAAGCATTTAGTTCAAAATGTCTTTAAGACCATGAGAAACATTCTTTCAGTCAGGGGTGTCCAAAGGTTTGTGACTGGTAATATAATATACAGTTAAGTCCATAAATATTGGGACATCGACACAATTCTCATATTTTGGGCTCTATACACCACCACAATGGATTTGAAATGAAACTAACAAGATGTGCTTTCAGCTTTAATTTGAGGGTATTTACATCCAAATCAGGTGAACGGTGTAGGAATTACAACGGTTTCTATATGTGCCTCCCTTTTTAAGGGACCAAAAGTAATGGGACAATCGACTCAAAAGCTATTTCATGGACATGTGTGGGCTATTCCCTCGTTATTTCATAATTAATTAAGCAGGTAAAAGGTCTGGAGTTGAATCTAGGTGTGACATTTGCATTTGGAATCTGTTGCTGTCGACTCTCAATATGAGATCCAAAGAGCTGTCACTATCAGTGAAGCAAGCCATCATTATGCTGAAAAATCAAAACAAACCCATCAGAGAGATAGCAAAAACATTAGGTGTGGCCAAATCAACTGTTCGGTGCGTTCTTTCTTTTTAAGAATTTTCCTGAGAGCTCAGCAACACCAAAAGACCCGGAAGACCACACAAAACAACTGTGGTGGATGACAGAAGAATTTTTTCCCTGGTGAAGAAAAACCACTTCACAACAGTTGGCCAAATCAAGAACACTCGCTGGGAGGTAGGTGTATATGTGTTAAAGTCAACAATAAAGAGTAGACTTCACAACAGTGAATATAGAGGGTTCACCACAAGATGTAAACCATTTGTGAGCCACAAAAACAGGAAGACCAGATTAGAGTTTGGCAAACAACTTCTAAAAAAGCGATTACAGTTCTGGAACAACATCCTATGGACAGATGAGAAAAAGATCAATTTGGACCAGAGTGATGGAAAGAGAAGAGTATGGAGAAGGAAAGGAACTGCTCATGATCCAAAACATACCACCTCATTAGTGAAGCATGGTGGTGGTAGTGTCATGGCGTGGGCATGTATGGCTGCCATTGGAACTGGTTCCCTTGTATTTATTGATGATGTGACTGCTGACAAAAGCAGCAGGATGAATTCTGAAGTGTTTCGGGCAAAATTATCTGATCATATTCAGTCAAATGTTTCAGAACTCATTGGACGGCGCTTCACAGTGCAGATGGACAATGACCCGAAGCATACTGCAAAAGCAACCAAAGCGTTTTTTAAGGCTAACAAGTGGAATGTTATGCAATGGCCAAGTCAATCACCTGACCTGAATCCGTTTGAGCATTCATTTCACTTGATGAAGACAAAACTGAAGGGAAAATGCCCCAAGAACAAGCAGGAACTGAAGATATTTGCATTAGAGGCCGGGCAGAGCATCACCAGGGATGAAACCCAGTGTCTGGTGATGTCTAAACGTTCCAGACTTCAGGCTGTAATTGACTGCAAAGGAGTTGCAACAAAGTATTAAAAAGTGAAAGTTTGATGTAGGATTGTTTAGTTTGCTCCCACTTTTTAAGGGACCAAAAGTAATGGGACACATATAGAAACCGTTGTAATTCCTACACTGTTCACCTGATTTGGATGTAAATTCCTTCAAATTAAAGCTGAAAGTCTGCAGTTAAAACACATCTTGTTTGTTTCATTTCAAATCCATTGTGGTGGTGTATAGAGACCAAAATATGAGAATTGTGTCGATGTCCCAATATTTATGGACTTGACTGTATACAGTGAGAAGGATAGTATTTTCTCCCAGAACATTCTCCTATGTGTTTGGTGAGGATTTGTGAACTGACCTGTGATTCAGTTTTGTGACCAGTGTTGGTAGGATAGACTGGATAGTTAGGATTTGTTTTGCTGTTAGAGCTCAGACCTTTATTTATTGTGTGACTGTATACAGCCCAGAAATATTTTTTGAAGCAAACAAAAGCCAGCCAGATTGGATTTAATCCTTTACCTGTAGATTATCTGAATGTTAATGTGGCTAAAATCTACTTAGACTACCTAAAAAGAGCTAAAACTCCATAATATAAATATGAATTGCAGCTCTTTACACTCATTTCATATTTGTGGTAGATCACAATACTCTATAGTTATTTTTGTTAAAAATTAATTATTTTGTGACCAAACCCCTACTGCAGCTCCCATCCCTATTCAAATACCCAACTTATGTCAGATGACTCCTTAGGTGTCTAACTGCTATTGCTTGGGATGTACTCAGTGGTGTATGGAAATTTAGATGTAGCAGTATGTAAAATGTAAGTGAATAGAATTTAATACTCGTACAATGAAAGCAGTAGGAGAAGTGGTGGTATGACATACCACTGTATACCAGCCCACTTCAACCACTGGATATACATACCGTTAAAAATGTATACATGGGGTGTAGCTTGGAGGCCATTTTATGGAGATGCACTAGCAGAGTGCTCTGCTAGAAATAGCACAAAATCTATGTACATCACCACCTTAACTGCAAAATCAGCACCCACTTATCCCCATTAAACTATCAGGGACTCCCTTGGTCTGTGCACCACACTGGAATATTCATTCCTGATGGAGATCGCAAATGGGGCATACCTTTTGTGGAGTCCGTAACCACGGATCCGGCCCTACTAATTCCTGACCCTAACATTGCCACTTGTTACCCCACTGGGAGAAGGTCCTCACTGTGACGTGCTCCCCCCCTTCAAACCGAAGACTGGGTGCAACCACCTGCGGTGCGGCCATCTTCCTCGGGACCTGGTTAGCAAGTGCACTCCTGCACACAAGCACTTCTTACTATAACCCGACTGACCCCTCCACAACATTCCAGAGGAAAGCAGGAGGAAGCAGGAGGAAAGCTGGGAACAAGAGCCCAGGAAATTACTGACATCAGCACTTCTGAGACTAAATCCAGTAATATATACTTTCTCTTCTGTGGGGGACCCCAACGCTCAAACAGTGTCTGTCTTTGATTCAGTCTCCCCATCCTAGGAAGTGTGATTCAGGAGCATTATATTGAAAATGACTCCAAAGTTGTACACAAGGACATAGAAACAATTAACATTTCCCACTACTATCTCTACTGAATAGAAACTCTACATTGACTAGAGATTTGCTCCCACCTACTGGGTTACTGTGAGATTGTAATTGTTTATCCCAGAAGATGTTGAACCCCCTGTGTTGGATAAAATTTTTAAATGGCTATTCACCCACCTAGCACCTGTTGTCAATGAAGACCATCTATTGCTAGACAGGCATCATTGTGCATTACACCCTTGTTCCCAAAACCTTTCCCAACCTAGAGATGTTATACTCCGATTCCATTATTTTACAGTAAAAGAACTAGTGATGAAAAAACTTGTACACAGTAGCAGATCACCTTTGATCATTCCAAATTGAAACATGTACACAACTTTTCTCCTCTAATGTATTAAAATTCAGAGAACTTAAGCCTATTACAACCCTTCTTCGGGATCAGAATATTAAATATAAATGGTGCTACCCATTCAAACTTCTTGTTTGGTACCAGAACAAGCTGCTAGAAATGTGGAGGAGCACATGCCCTCCTTCAAAGACTTGGTATTACTGCTCAGATGACCCTGGCTGAGGATCCTACCCCCCTAACCTCAACCTCTTTGGCATTCTCACGACGAGCGCCAGCCAAGGAATTCTCTACGATCACCGGGACACTGAAATCTGTAATACCCAAAACCTGATAAACAGCTAAGACTTTTTGTTTTTTGGTGTTCCACTGTTTTTGCAGCAAACTCACTTATTGGAGAAGTTCAAAACTGTGCTAATCAAAGCTTGTTCACTATACTGAGCTATGAATTTATTGACGGTCTTTACCATTGCTTTATACAGTTCCATCTTCCAAGATAACTATTACTCCTTGTCATTAGAATTAAACTGTTATGAAGAGATACGTTTTCTTACAACTTGGCCCTGATATTCCAATGTGTATGTACAGTATGTGTATATATGTGTATAGTTATGTATAATGTGTTTGTAAGTGTATGTATTTTATATATTATATAAATAAAATATATAAAAATATAAATATATGTAGTTATGGTGGCCTTATAGAAGAAGTTCTGTTTGCTGATAATTGAAATGAGTGTATTGGTTGTAACTTAATACCCATGTTATAGTATTTTGTTACGCTATCCTTACTTATTTCTTTACACATAGAGAGATAACCTCTGCTTCTAGAATCTCCTAATTTGAGGAAGTTTAGTTTTTGTTTTTTTTTTAGTATGTTTAGCTGATTTCTATGCAAAATAACATGTATTGTTGTATTTGTTGTACCCTTTATTCAGGGGGATTGTTATGTTAACAAAGTGTTTTTTGGCGTATGATTATGAGGTGGACCAGAGAACTATTGCCCGGGGTCTGCGTCCCCGTACACAAATATATACCAAAACCAAACAATGCAATAGACTCAGGTCCTCAGAAAAACTAGTGCTGCAGTGTGGATATAAAAATATTTATTAAAAACATATAATATAAAATGCACTCGTTAAGCATATATAGACAGACCACCTTCTAGATGGGAATATCAATAATAAATCTATAGGTGCACCTACAAAAGATTATATAAATTGAATACAGTTACAGATGTTCCCTCTCGAGGTGGTTAAACAATGTCTATTAATGAAATTGACTCCTTGCGGCAGTGCTCACGTTGATATAACTTTATAGTATGCGTATATCAATTCGCATAGGTGTATAGTAATCAAAACTAATACGATCCAGAGGTAGCTATACGGACTTCAATTGATTCCACGATCATAATATAGCATGCTTTGATTCCTCAAACTCCAAGGCTGAAACTCCCATCTAGTGTAGATGTAGTTCAACAGGCAAATATAAACAATGTTGTATAGCAATAAAGACAATGTAGCAGATATTCTAGTATGGAAATGGAGGCTGTCCACGGGTAATAATATGGTATATTCTTACCAGAATCCTGAAGTTATTAGGATGTATCATCCAATCTGTGATTTAGCCGTCGGCTTAAACAAGTTGGAAGCATGCTGCTATAATTACCCGGAATGAGTATTTCAATCTGTACTTGTTCCTCCGTGTACAAATGCTGAATAATGCTGCTCCGGCAGAAACAACTCTCCAATAGAGATACCCGTTTACACGTTCATCTGCACATTGAATACAGAGTTAGTTCTCATGGACTCCTGTCAGAGTATATTTGCAGCCCCCTGCACCAGCAGTGCTGTTCCCGGGCTTCTGGTTTAGGATCCAATATCAAGATGCTAAGAAGGGAGTTTCGATCCTAGCCAGTGAGTGAGCTATCTGTCCACAAAGATAGTGTATGAGTGCCAAAAAAGTTTAGACAAGGATGTCTATCTTACGCGTTTCGTGGTAGCAAACCACTTCATCAGAGATAGTAATCATGGGAAGGGACAGTCATGATAGATATGATCATGGGAAGGGACAGTCCTTGTTTTGTTTTTTAAAATGTTGGGAGGTATGTAAACTTATCAATATTCTGTCATAGCAGCTTTCACACAATCAGTTCAAACCCATTAATTTATTCCAGTGGGTAAATGTATCAAGATCCGAATTTTTCAGCGATTTAAAATGGCGGGAGATAAACAGCGATTTAAATCACAAAGTCGCTATTTCTATTAAGTAGCGATTTTTAGTCTGAATTTCGAAATCGCTGTTCAACTCTTGCAATTTGCGGCGATTTCAAACTCTCTCGCGTTTAGCTGAATACCTATTTAAAAACCCCAACTGGTTTGCCTAGTGCTGGTCATGTGAAAATCGAGACCCCATGCAAATTTTTTCCCCCAATTTTTGCACAACCAGCAGTAGGCTTAATAGTACTTGGACGGGTGACCACACACATTTTTTTTTTTTCAGACATTCATCTATTTTTAAACTTTTGACAGCCGTCAGGACCCTCGCCTATGTAGGCAGGGCAGTGTAACAGTGATGTGTTTGATCATCCTGCATTTACAAAGCAGTGTGTTGTATCTGTCGATTTGTATTTGAAACCTCGTCCGGTTTGCAAAATCGCAGCTTCATACATTTGGAAATTTGTATAGCAAGAGTGGGGAAAAATCGGGACAATGATTTCCTGTGCATTTGAAACCAGCGATTTTTTACAAAACTCAGCTCCGGCGATTTTACATCAAATTTTAGGTTAATACATTGGCGAGTTTCAACTCGTATGAGAAAATCACGGCATTTTCAAAATCGCAACTTGATACATTAACTTCCCAATTGTAACTTTGAATTTAATCAAAACATAGTGATCCTAAGTACTGTATGAGTGTGTAACCGTTAAAAAAAGATTTGATGCACATATAATGGTACTTAAGGGTATTGTTTATTCTTACTGACAATACTAATACTGATCCAGTGTAAAACCTACACCCTTATCTTACCTTACAAACCAGCTACTATGTCAAACTTTGAGCTATACCATGCCACAGACCAATCTTCTTGACTTCAGTGACTTGCAGGAAACCCTAGAAAACCCTAGCACTGTAACTTTTACATTATCTCTTGCAAAAAATCTTTTACTTTGGCTTCAGTAGTTTTTCCACACATTAGAGACTGCATAATATTCTAGGAAAGCCTATTCTTTCATGTCTTTTGCAAACTATGAAGATCTTTCATGGTAGGCAAAAAATGCACATACTATATATAAGTGCGTGTCCACCAGCCAAGCCATTACAAATACACAACTGTAAAAAAATCAAATGCAAAGCGCTAAAAGTTTTAATGATATGTTAAAAAGCTCATCTAAACCACCAAAACTATTCCACAAACATTTGCAATCACTTTGAATCCAACTTGTGATCACTATATCCTACTGCATTATAACAGACGAATTGAGGGATTAAATAGATATCCCATACTCTGTGAACACTGAGCTCATAAGGAATAATATTCTTTTTATACAATTTGGAATGATACAAACAGAGCATATTATTGTATAAATATTACGTTTATTAGAGCATTTTACATTCATATCAATTGTGACAGTAACGGAACCTGTTGTTTTAATATTCAAGTGTTTTTTGTTTTTTATATTAATAAATACAATGAATTTGTTATTTTAGATTGTTCAATTTTTGTGGGTAAAGAATCTGATTGGTTGCCAGAGGCAGCATCTCCACTTTTCAAACCTGACGGAAACTTCCAGCTTGATACATTTCCCCTAAGACAGTAATGACTATTGGATGTTTAATAACATAAATGTGAGAAATTGTTATCTTTTGACCATAATTTCAGAATTATTCAACTAAGTGAAAAGGGCACAAATCGTTACAATATCAGACTGGAGGGATGCTTATAGCATTATTTGAATATGCCAATGTACTATTCTTAACATGTTCCTCTTGGGTACTTCACCATAATCAAGTGACCAAGCTAGTGTGCCCATCACCTCAAGCAGTGCCTGTTAAAGCAAGACACACTTACCCACTTGCAGGTAGTTGAATGCCCGCAGGACTTGTGCACAAATCAGATATCAGATGTGCTTATAGTATAGTGGAGATAATGGTTCCAGAAAGCGAGAGAGCAGGGACAGGATTAAGCTTATGCTGGAAATTAATTTGAAAATTTGCACAGCCACTTAGCTGGTCACTGGTTTTTTGCGTTCCACAGCTGAACATTTGCACATATTACAACAGCAAGATTAATTTTATTTTTTACAACTGGACGTAAGCACATCTGCTGGTAGCAATATTTCCCTGAATCCATTAATCAATCAATGGGGGAAACCGGGATGCGTTTCTGAAGCAAATCTAACATATTGCTATATTTACAAGATATTCAACCAGCTGAAAAACCTCACAGTGAGCACAAATCTTAAATCCATTAGTTAGTTTGTACTTGAAAAATGAATGTAAAGCTTCCCCTTACCTATAACTTATGCCAAATTGTAGTGAACAGAGAGGAATTACAGTTTATAAGGATTAACTAATAACATAATTGTGGGAAATAAGGCCTAATCATAACTGCAGTGTACATATGTTATATCAAATGAATCCATTGATAAATTGAGCTACTAAGGTGTAAAATATGAAGTCAGAGGTTCTGGTGTGTGTTTACCTGGTGCTTCGGCCTGCCTCTATGTTAAAAGATAACAGAAACACTTTCAGGGAAAGCTGAGCAGCTTCAAAGGCCCCTGAGGTGAGTTGCATCTTGACATAGGAGAGGTTTTTGACACCTAACGAGACTTTGGAAAGATGGGAGGGAGCTGTTCACAGCTTGTGGTCTTACACAAGGAGATCACATGATGACTTGCTGTATCTCATGAAGACAAAGGCAACACATGAAGGCTCTCTATGCAGGTATATAGAAATATTAACTTCAAAGAAAATGCCTTCATATTTTGGGAAATCCATGTGTCACTCCATACTGAGGGGCAGAAACCACACCAGGGTTGTGAATTACAGGTACTAGCGGTGCCAAAGAACAGCTCTAGTCACATGTCTTTGGGAAACGTATGTCATATTGTTATAATTCCATCATGTTTGGTGTTTAAATGTGCGGGAGATTATGACAGGTTTATTGACTGGGAAGTTATGTTTCTGGCAGAAATTAGGACAGGTCAAAACTTAGCAATAGTTTTGAACAAACCCTAGGTAACATCCAAGAGACATTTCTGTCCCACACATTAGCATCCCCACTGCCCCTGTGAATGCCGTCCCATTTGATTTTTCTTAAAAGCCTGTGTTGTGAAGGGACAAACTGTCAATCTTCTGAGAAATCAATTATCATTGATAAGCTGTCCATCTTCAAGCCAATTTCCCTTGGCGTAGAATATACAATTTATCAGTAAGTTTTACTCTGAATTTAATCTCTTTGTTGTAAAATATTTTGCTTGTATTTGCATGTAAATTGTTTATTAATTGTTTTTATAACCTAAAAGCATTGTACTTTTTGTATATTAATCAAAATTAATAAGTGATGTCCTTATTGCTTTAAACGAATTCACTGCCTGCTTAGAAGAGATAGATTGCTGGGCCATGCTAACCCTTTAATTGCAGACCTGTGAATTGTCAATACATTTGTATACCAAGCCGAGTGTGTACCTGCATGTAAATTTATGTCATAGAGCCTTGAGGGGTTAAGTGTTAACCCTTTGATTGCTGGTGTGTGTCTTGCTAAACTGTGTGTAACAAGAAGTACTCATTGCGTGCCAGTGTGAGACAGTATATTGAGGTACTTTTTCCCTTATTCAATAGGTGGGGGCAAAACTGAAGTCGGTTGGGTTGTGTGAACGCTGTTTGGGGGCGATTCAGCAAATCTGTAACCTGTGCGATAGGTGAGAGGAAGATTGAGCGCTGGAATCATGTGTAACCCCATACAGTAAACACTTCCAAGTCAAAAGTGCGCAGAGTGCGGGTTGTGCTGGTACTGGCAGGAGAGGTTTCCTGACAAATTAGAGGTGTTATATGACTGCGTAAATATTTGATAAGATATTAGACCAGGGAGTAGCTATAGGGCTATTCATGACACAAATATTAATACAATGTTATCTCTTTTTAAGTTAAAGGACACCACAGAGTCTCAAAAGCCAAACTTAAAGAAGTGTCACCTTCCAATGGTCTCCAGATGGTAAACCACTCTTTGCAATCTTTTTAAGGCTGATTTTTTCATTGCGTTGATTATCTGTATTTATGAATGAAACCAATTCAAATTTCTAACCCTTATTTACAAATTCCTCAACAACAACACCGTCCATGCATCTCAAATCTCATCTCAAAATATTCTCCCTCTCACTCTCTGAGACCTACCTCTGACTTGCAACTCGTCTCTGATTACCACCTTTCACTCCCACTTACAAGACTTCTCTCGTGCTGCTACCCACTTATGGAACTCCTTACCACATCCAATCAAACTCTCCCACAGCCTGCAACCCTTTAAGCACTCTCTGAAAACCTCTTCATTTGAGCTTACCCTACTCCCACCATACTTCCCACACCCTCACAACTTTCCCAATCCCCTCTCTGAGTCACACTTGTACCTATTGTTTCAGCTTTATCCTCTTACAATTAGAATGTAAGCTCTCTGATGAGCAGGGCGCACCCTACCCTTTGTTTTCATGTGTGCATTTATTTTGTCTAACTTTTTTGTCCTTGTTTTATGTATGTCTTGTTTTTTTCCTTACTGTCCAGAACTGTAGATCACAGTAGCGTCTTACAAATAATGAATAATTATATATATATAAATCTACGCAAACACACACACACACACACACACACACACACACACACACACACACACACACACACACACTGTCACTTGTGCAATACATGTTTGTAATGTGCATTTTTAAAGTTTTTCCCCACAAGCCACATTTGCCATGCTGACCCATTCTCAAACTACTCTCTGACAAAATTCAAAATGGTCTTAATCCTTATACCTCATAGTATTTTCAGAAGCAATATTAGGACAAAATAAATACCACCCCAGTCTGCCAGAACCCTACCCCTATCCAACTAACCCTGACCCTTTTCTACCAATCATGCCCACATTCTCATGATGACACTTCCCCCACTTTCTGCAACACCCCTTTGGGGGGCGAGAACTAGGAACAGCCTGGCAAAATTGTGACTATTGGGAGGTATGCTCAACTCTCCCCCCCCTCTCCCCCCCCCCCGCTGCAGCTTTCCAAAATGAATAAGTGGTAATTAATTAGTCAGCAATGTGTAAGTAAATAATTATTTATTTATGTGCATAATACAGTTGTGTGGACACTATACTCCAAGCTTTCAGAACACCTTTGATATCATAATTTGCACAGTAAAATATCTTGCTTTATACACTGCAGCATGTGAGGAAATGCAGAGTATTTGCTCAGAAAATGTGTTCTTTTCTTTTCAGGCACCAGCAGATGAAAGCATTACTTATGCTGCCATACAATTTGATGAAAGGAAATTCACACTACTTGACCACAATCAAGCAAGATCTTAATCCTCTCACAAACAGTTGTTCCCTTCTGTATAAAGTCTGTATAAAGTCACTATGTTGAGTTTATTTTCAGGGACTTGATTGCTCTGATCTAATATATTTAAATGAATTAACAGTACCATAACTATAGAGTAGTGGAGAACCAGAGAAAGAGGGGGAAGGGTAGAGAACCAGAGTGGGGGGGGGGGGGGGGGGGGGAGAGGTGCAGGGGTACTAAAGAGCGAAAACACTCATCTACTATGAATGACATGGAAAAGTTGGGAGAAGGGATAGAGAGAGAACTTGGTTGTGGGAGTGAGAGTGGACAACAGGAGTATAAATCACTACATCCCATCCAGTGAGATAGGGGGCCCTGCAAATAAATACAGGGCCCCATATGCAAAGGCCAGCCCTGGTCTATAGTTCTATAGTTTACTTATCCCAGCCAAATCTGGTAGCTGATTGGTGAGTGGGCAATCAATGCTGGAAGCTTAAATAAGTTTTGACTTAACCCTCTTCAGATAGTATGTTGTAGAGTACAGCAGTTAATGATCTAGAATAGAGCTAATTCTATCATGAAGCAATGTTTTTGCATAGTAAGCATTTTGCAGGTTTTACACAGAGAGCAGGCAAGTTAATTGTTATATAGATAGGTGGTAGAATCTGATGTGGAGCATTAGTGCTTCTGTTTTGTTTTTTGCATACTTTCCTCATGTCAGACGGACTTGTGGGTGAATCTGTTGTTGATTTTGAGTGGCAGTGGTGGATGGGACATTGTTTTCCTGCTCATTGAATCAATTATTTTATAAGAAAGTTCAATGTTACACTAATCACCTTTGCTTTCTTCTACACTTATTACAATAGCACAGCAGAGACCTGCAGAGTAGAGGTACTGGGGAGGAGAGTAATTATCCTCCTCTTGTTTTTCCTCAGCTTATCACTCTGGTAATACATTGACTGCAAATGGAAGTACAGGTTATTGGTGTCACAGCATTGCTGCTATATTGAATTTGAGGGCATTGCTGATATGAATATAGTGGTAATGTTGCAATAATCAACACAGGAGCAGTTCTGGGACATTGCAAATTTGATCGATATGCGAGCAATGCTGGTGTAATTTATATGGGAGTGCTGCAGGTGAATTATGTGTAGGGTTGATACAGGTATAATGTGTGGGGCACTGTGGATGGAGATCCAAATCTACTGCTTTTACACTATACTATACTTACTTTCTCGGAAACTCCACAATAAACAAAAACTTGTAGTTTATGTTATACTGTATCTCACTAATAGAAGAATGGAGACTGCAGCTGAAAAAGAAGTAGGTATTTGGAACAGATAACAAAGGACCCCAATAACTGAGAAATCAGCTCTTGATCTGAATAAACATGTTTTTTACTTTCACTACAAATTTATATAAGTGGGCATGGTGAAAAGGCAAACACAAGGATGATATATGGCAGAAGTATCGCATGACCTGTGCTACTTAAAAATAAAAAATTAAAAATCACTCTTATATTTACCTCACCTGTATTCAGTGCCAAGAAGGTAGTCAGTGATTTTTTTTTTAATTAAAAAATATTTTAAATTTTGTATTTATTTCTATTTTATTTATAAACTGGATAAAAAAGTTTTTTTTCCAATGCTGGAAAAAATAAAAATAGTGAAATTTTTCAGCACAGTCAAGTGAGACATGCTACTCCAACAGAGGAGAGGATATAAAGTGAATGGGTTGATGGTTGAGGGTATTGTGTGCATGTGTTGACAATGTGAAAGCTAGTGCTAAATATGACTGACAGTAGTCCAGTAGAGAGAGGTACTGACATAGCAGAGAGGTGACACTGATAAAACAGCAGCGTCGTAGGAGGGACGCTGCAAAGTGGATTAGCTAAAGAACACAGTCCATACTATCAATGTAATATCTACACAGATTGTTATGGTAATATATTTATCACTATCCTGGAATTCTAACCATTGAATCCATGTGGCACAATAGTCATCAAATCATCCATATATCTATAGAATTCAATGCGGGTGAACCACTTTTTTAAGGTTGGAGGAGAGGAGGATCTCCACTTTTGCAGCACTATTTGATGTTTTAGTAGGGCTTTTTTGCAATTTGATGGCAGGAGCTTTGTTATATTCAACAACCAGAAACCCTAATATTTTGGGTTATCGATCTGCATAATCTCTTTTAAAGTAGCAATAGCTCCATCCCAAAATGGCAGTAAATTTGGACATTGTGACCAAATATGTAATGAAGTACCAATAGCTGAATTGCACCTCCAACAGGTATTAGGAGTCTCAGTGTACATTTTGGCAAGGACATTAGGATATTGTTACCATCTGAAAAGGACCTTGTATTGAGTCTCAAGTACCAACACACTAAGTGAGCTAGTTTGGGTAACCTGAAAGATACAATGCCAGTGCCCCTCCTTGACCAGGGTACCAAGATCTCTCTCCCAGTTTTCCTTGGTGGAGTATCAAAGTGATTTTCCATCAAAAGTTTGTAAATCCCCAAAAGGATATGCAGAGAGCTTATGGGAATTAGAGATGGGCGGGTCCGGTTCTCCGAGAACCGAACCCACCCGAACTTTGGGTATCCGAGTACCGAGCTGAGCAGCTCGGTACTCTCCCGCCCATTCCGAATCCAAATCGAGGCCGAACGTCATTGTGACGTCGTCGGATCTCAGGGCTCGGTTCTCGCGATACTTCAACTTTATAAATACACGCCTCCACAGCAATCCATCGCCATTTGACAGAGGGAGAGAGCAGGGTGTAGTCATAGGCTAATTAGAGCAGGGACAGAGAATACAATATTGTTCTTGCAATTGCTCTAACCAAAATCGCTAGTGCAGAGAGGAGGATAGAGGTTTATTATTTTTTCTTCATATTTGGCACTCCCCAGCGCTTTTGGGGTGTCCCCCATAATTGTGCATAAATATTTCTGGCTGTCAAAAGTCATATCTGTCAGCAGTATCTACTAAATAATTTTTAGCACTCCTCAGTGCTTTTGGGGTGTCCTCCCTAATTGTGCATTAATATTTCTGGCTGTCAAAAGTCATATCTGTCAGCAGTATCTACTAAATAATTTTTAGCACTCCTCAGTGCTTTTGGGGTGTCCTCCCTAATTGTGCATTAATATTTCTGGCTGTCAAAAGTCATATCTGTCAGCAGTATCTACTAAATAATTTTTAGCACTCCTCAGTGCTTTTGGGGTGTCCTCCCTAATTGTGCATAAATATTTCTGGCTGTCAAAAGTCATATCTGTCAGCAGTATCTACTAAATAATTTTTAGCACTCCTCAGTGCTTTTGGGGTGTCCATCCTAATTGTGCATTAATATTTCTGGCTGTCAAAAGTAATATCTGTCAGCAGTATCTACTAAATAATTTTTAGCACTCCTCGGTGCTTTTGGGGTGTCCTCCCTAATTGTGCATTAATATTTCTGGCTGTCAAAAGTCATATCTGTCAGCAGTATCTACTAAATAATTTTTAGCACTCCTCAGTGCTTTTGGGGTGTACTCCCTAATTGTGCATTAATATTTCTGGCTGTCAAAAGTCATATCTGTCAGCAGTATCTACCAAATAATTTTTAGCACTCCCCAGTGGTTTGCGCTCAGAATGGATTCAAAGCAGTCCACATATGATCTGAATGAGCAACCAGGTTCTGTCACCAGTCCTGATGTTAGTGTTCCCAGTACGTCATCTGGCCAAGGCGATGTCAAACAACAGAGTGTTTTCAAATTAGTGCAAAAAACAAAAACCCCAAAAAAATTTACTGTATTGAAGCGAAAAAGAAGTGTAACTGAGCAAAAGTTAAGTGACGATAAAAAAAAAATTGCAAGCATGCCATTCTACACACGCAGTGGCAAAGAGAGAATGAGGCCTTCACCTTTGGCTATTAGTGGCAGATCCCAAAAATTTACCCAGCCTACAATTGGTGCACAACTACTGTTACGCGTCAAAGCCGAGCTGCAAGATAACAGTGAGGCATTACAGGAGAATATTTGCTCTGATTCACAAATGACAACAATCCCTGTGGAGAGTCCATCCAACAGTAGGATGTCTAATCGTGAGCATTCTTCTGATGTGTGCCTTAATAGCCCGAGTGTAGCCGGTGATACCCAAATTGAGGATGCCACTTTGGAATTAGAAGAGGATGAGGGGGAGATTTGTGTAGGCGACGAGGGCGCTAATGATGATGTTGATGATTATGATGCAGACAGATACCAAATTGCCTTTCTCAATTTCTATTTATATTCTAGATTATATAACGGCTGAATAGTTTTCTATTTTACTCCTAGTGGAGAGAGGATCTGATGCAGACAGATACCAAACTGCCTTTGTCCATTTCAATTTATATTGTACAGTATATAACGGCTGAATTTATTAGTATTTTATACAAGTGGAGGGGAGCCTAGAGAGACAGAAACCAAACTGGCTTTCTCCATGTCAATTAATATTGTACAGTTTATAATGGCTGAATTTTTGTTTTTTTTAAAAAAGTGGAGGGGGGCCTATAGAGACAGAAAGCAAACTTTTTCCATTTCTTTACATATTTAACTATAAGTGTAGGGTGTAATATACATCCAAAGACGATGGCTGCATTGCCAATATGCATAGATGGAGAGGAAGACAATCTGTTTTGTGTGTAGAATAAATGAAGGCCTACCAACGAAGAATTAAACTGTTTTTTTGGATGATTTATTACCTCAACAATTAGATTACTTGTCTCTAAAACAGTTGGAGCACTAAATTGGGTTAATTTAGGCCCAAAAACATGGATTTTCCCAAAAAATAGCAAAACAAAACCAAACAAAACCAAAACCAAACCAAAACACGCAATGGCGGTTTTGCAAAACCAAAACCAAAACCAAAACACGACGGTAATCCAGATCCAAAACCGAATCCAAAACCAAAACACGGGGGTCAGTGACCATCTCTAATGGGAATAGCACACATAATCTCGAATGGTGTCAATTCTCTGCTAGATTCCTTGCATATCTCCCCTGTACTCAAGAAATGTTTAAGCTGTAAAGAGTGCCAAAGTTCCAAACTGGGTAGATTCCACTTGGCCTGGATATAATTGAAGTAATGTACACATGATGAACCCACCAGCTGGTCAGTACGAACGACCCCTGCTTGAGACCATTTTTAAAACTCCACTTCCCGATTTCCAGTAGGGAGGGACTGGATGGCAACCAGTGGGGTCAAAGGAGAGAAAGGTCGAAGAGATGTTGGTTAAATCTCAAGGTTTGGCCCAGTGAACCAAAGTGGGTCTACTTATAGGATGTTGAGCAGTTGGCAACCTTTCAAGCCAAGGGGCTACACTAGAATGATTCCCAAGAGACTATTTTTATATTGCCACCCAGCCTTGCCCTTGTCCAGTCCAATTTTCCACCAAGCATTGCAGAATTATAGTAGGTCTCAAAGTGGGGGACTGGGAGACCCCCTAAGTGCTTACATCTATATAAAATGTAATGCATGAAGCAAGGTTTCACCTGTGCCATTTTCAGTATGATGACTATAATTATTGCATTCACAATTAGTAATACCAAAAAATCCATAAACAGATGAATATAATACCCATACCAGAGAGTCCGTTACATGTATGCAGCAAAGAAAAAAGACAGATGGTATAAATGGGATCCTCGTTCCTTCTGTATACTAATAATGAAATCCTCACTGGTAAATGGATAAGATGACAGATGCCCTGATACGCTTCAACTCTCAAGGAGTCTTTATCAAAGCATATGCAATATTTATATTCATCATAATAAAAATTAATAAAAGGGTATTACACTATCTATACCTTTTTTTCTGACTAATTTGTGGATCATACTACCTGGGAAGAATGTATATGAATGTGATGGATACATGGCTACATAACAAGAAATGTTCTCGTAAGCATATTTCCTGTGGGGAAAAGGTCCACAATCATCA
Organism: Mixophyes fleayi; assembly: GCF_038048845.1. Lineage (NCBI taxonomy): Eukaryota > Metazoa > Chordata > Amphibia > Anura > Limnodynastidae > Mixophyes > Mixophyes fleayi. The sequence goes on from NC_134403.1 coordinate 273,887,687, forward strand.
CATGATCTATTTGGTTTAAGGGTGACCCACATACTACACTGGAAGGGTTCTTCCTCTTGCATATTATTCCTTTTTATATGCACTTTTATTGGGGGAGGACTGTCTATATTGAGATATACTACACTATATATCCTCTTGTATCACTTTGTGTTCTGGTTATTTACATGCAGGCGTCCGTCTCCTGCACCAAGTGTCAGTGTGGAGATGGTGCCTGATAGTACCCCCCTCCCCAGAAGTAGAAGCGTTGGAAATCTGATTCTTCAAATACTTTGACAGCAGATGGGGGGCATGTAGGTCTTTCTTATCCACCAGGACCTTTCTTCAGGGCCATAACCCTTCCAGTGGACGAGGAACTGAGTCTTACCATGAATGGGTCGGGATTTCAAGATGCGTTCAATTTCATATTCGTCACCAAGGCCGTCTTGATGGGAGGAGGCGGACGCTGAAGGTCGGAGAAATCATTTAGAACCAATGGTTTTAATAAGGAAATATGAAATGAATTATGCACATGGAGTGAAGGAGGTAGATGGAGCTTATAGGTAATAATATGAGAAATGTGGAAGGGCCCAATATATGGGGCAGGTGAATTTCATTGAAGGTAGTTTGAGTCTGAAATTACACGTAGACAGCCACACCTTGTCCCCAACGTGAAGAACTGGAATCTTCCTACGGTGATGATCAGCAAAGTGTTTATGCCTTTCCGAGGACTGTAAGAGTTTAGATTGTTCCTGAGTCCAAATCTTTGAAAAGTCACTGACCATCTCTAGAGCTGCAGGTACTGATGCACTGGGAACTTCTAAAACGGTGGGAAGTATGGGATGACTGACAAAGATGGTAAAGAAGAGAGATGTTCCAGATGATTTATATTGATGAATATTATGTGAAAACTCTGCCCAAGGTAGATAATCACTCAGGAGGATAGGTGATCAGAGCAATAACAAGGGAGGAGCCTCTCCAAATCCTAGTTGACCCACTCAGTCTGACCATTGGTCTGGGGATGGTATCCCGAGGAGATATTTAGCTTAATTCCTAGATTGTTGCAAAAGGATCTCCAAAATCAAATTTATCCGGAGGTGGAATACGTAGGCCCCTGGAACTAGAGGAGCTAGTAGTAGATGTTGTGGCTGCCAAGGCCTCTTGACTAGCTGGAAGAGACCCCTGGAGGTTGTCTAAACGAGAAGCAACCCCTTGTAGACATTGTCTACAAGGGGTTGTCCCTGATTGGAGTCTTGCTGAACCACCCTCTGGGCTAAGTGGAGCAGAAGGTTTCGAGCTGAGGGTTCGTCCTGTCCACTCATATGGCCAGAGTATACTGTCACAGAATTTCAGAGATGGCAACTAAACGGTATTAGCGCAACTGAACAGGGAGGCGCTGAGTCTAACGTACCCCCAGCATTCACCAGGGACCCCCGCAAGGGAGTTTGGGCTTAGCTGCAGAGGGTACACAGGTCGCAGTTCTCCAAGACAGTCACCGGTGTAGTGACAGTTGTAGACAGGCATAGTCATGCAGTGCAGGTCAAAGCCAAACGAGCGGTGCGGTAGAGAGGGAGGTTCCAGAGAGAAGTCAGGTCAAGCCAAATAGTCAAAATCAGCTAGGCAGCGAGGTACCAAAACGACACACAGGAGAATAGTAACAGGAAGCCGAGTCAGAACCGAAGAACACTGGATAAGAAGTTCAGAAAGCACTGGAGAAGGAGTGAACCAATACACTGGCACCCAACATATGTCAGAGAGTGCTCTATATACCATAAGGTGAATTTGGAGGTCAGTCCCACTGCTAGGCAATGGGACGCAGCTGACTAGAAGATGTAGGCGTCCTTTTCCTGCACCAAGTGTCAGTGCGGAGACGGCGGCTGACACAGGGAAACAGAGTCAAGTGTGTTGGTAACGGTGTGATTATAGAAGGAGACAGCCTTGTCTGGTCAAGAAAGTGTGGTGATGGGGAAGAGGAGTGATACCAGGCAGGAGGAGAATGTGTTAGGATAAATGGTGTCAAGATTACGCTTGGTGAGAATAACTATAGGCTATGGGGAAGTTGAGAGGGGTGGAGACATGCTAAAAGAGAGGACATGGTGGCCAGAGAGAGGGGGGAAAAGGTGAGTTAATGAAGTCAGAGACATTACCGAGGTGCAAGAATACCAGATCAAGGGAGTTGCCACTACAGTGTATTGGAGAGGAGGTCCATTGAGAGAGACCAAGGGAGGAAAAGAGGGAGAGAAGTTTGGAAGCAGCAGGGTCTGAGGGATTGTCTACAGGGATATTAAAGTCCCCCAAGATGAGGGAGGAAAGGTCAGAGGAGAGAAAGTGGGGGAGCCATGTGGCAAAGTGATCAAGGAATTGAGAGGAGGACAGTAGATAACAACAAGCTGGTGGTGGGCTGGGTGGAAGAGGCAGATAGAGTGTACCTCAAAGGTAGAGAAAGTGAGGGAGGGTGAAGAACCTGGAAAGAGCAGCAGGGGGAGAGAAGTATGACACAGGTCCACAGGTCTGGGTGTGTGGGAGAAGGACAAGCCCCCCAGAAAAATAGAGCAGCAGGAGATGTAGTGTCCTTAGGGGATAGCCAGGTTTCAGTGATGGCAAGCAGTTTGAAACATCTAGAAATAAAGAGATCATGGATAGAGGTCAGTTTGTTACAGAGTGACCTGGCATTCCAGAGACTAGAGGATAGAGGAAGAAAGGGAAGAGGAGAGATGTGGATGAGGTTGTTGGGGTTGCTGGACTGCAAGGTTATGTGTGTTATTGAGCGAGGAGCATGAAAGGGAGAGAGGTTTGGAATAGGATGAGAAGCAGAACTAAGAGGGGACCCGTCAGCAGGCAGGGGATGGAGGAGAGGAGAACAAGAGGTAGGAGAGGAGTGGAAATGGGGCTGATTAGTGGGGGTATAAACAAGTGAGGGAGACTCGGGAGAAGAAAGCCGTGATGCGAGGGAATAGATTTCCAAGGGGGAAGAAGAGAAAAGGGGTATGTAGAAACAGAAGGAAGCACAGAGAAGGGCAGCGAAGGAGACAAGAGAATAGGGTTTGAGAGGGGAACAGGAGGAGAGATTGAAAAATGGGGAGGGGCAGTGAGTCAGATCAGGGGCACAGAAGCAGAGGAGATAAGAGAGGAGATAATAAGGAGGGGGATGGGAAGGGAGAGGGAGGAGATTGGAGAATATAGGAAGGTTGGACAAGGGAAACAGGGGGATAGCGGGAGAGCACAGAAGTGAATGAGGAGCAAAACATAATAATGTTAGAGATAAGCGTGGAGTAGACAATTGAAAGTATCACAGAAAGAAAGGACTGAGAGGTTACAAGTGAGGTGCGGAAATGGTGAGAACAGAACAGGTGAGTAAAGTGAGAGACTGCTGAAGTAGTAGGAGAGCAAAAAGGAAGAAAATATGTAAAAGAATTAGCAAGGGAATGGGAAGTAGTTAGGACAGTAGAGATGAGGCATGGGTGAGTAAAAAAACTGTTAAATTAGACAGTGGCATTGCCTCCTCGCGCTCTGCTATCAATTTTGCTACCCACATCACCTTCAAAATTGAGTCAATATATCATTGCATCTCCTCCCAGCAGACCCTTCTTGCCCCAACCTCTCCCTCCTCCCTAATCACTTTGTCCCTTCTCACACGCTCCTCTGGGTGCTATGTCCATTTCCTACTCACCACTTGCTACCCCAGGCTCCTTCTTTTCCTTCACTCTGGTATCTGCAGATGAAGCCCTCGCAATTTTCTCCTTCTCTGCTGTCCCCTTCCAAAAGTCCCTACTTTGTCTCCCCATGGCCTACAGAATTAAATTTAAACTCCTCACCCTCACCTTCAAAGTTCTCAATCAATCCCCCCCTACATCTCCAACCTAAAGTACAAAAATACTAAAAAATTGCCACACAGAAAATATCTGCTATCAATTTTGCTACCCACTTCACCTTCAAAATTGAGTAAATATGTCATTGCATCTCCTCCCAGCAGACCATGCATAGCAGTTTTGAAACAATGTTGCCTTAGAAATGTTGAATAATAAAGTAAATAAAATAAAACAATGAAATAAAGTGTGCTTCTATGGCAATAAAAGGCAGAACATTGCATTCCGCTTTAATACTGGTAGTCTTGTAAGATTTGTAGACAAAAAAAATGCACCTCTGTTAACTAATTATCTATGTTTCATAGATGTCTTCCATCATTAATATCTCTGCCTCTGTATCAATCTGCATAAGAATTAGTCTTGTGAATCCAAATATTTTTTGCTTTCTCTTGTTATTGTATAAATTTATTTTAAACCCAATAATTATGTTTCTGTACTCAGTCATTTCCATACTTGCCAACTTTAGACAGTTGGCCTATGGGAGATCCAGGGGGAGGTGGACGTGTGAGGGTGGAGATGGTCGAATTGTGTAACTTTAACTCCGCCCCTGCAATGCAAGGATGCAAATATTACCGGGTGCTGCGAGAGGGGGGGACAAAATGACGCAATTCTCTTAGAATTGCGTCCTGGAGGCTTTAATTTCTTCCCATTTCACTAGTAAAGTGGATAGAAGCTGAAAAATGCCCTACTCTCCCAGGAGTACGGAAGACCTACTCAGTATTCCTAGAGTGGGTAAGTGTGGTCATTTCTGACCGAGAACCACAGCACTGTTTAGGTTTATTAATTACATTCTTAGAGAGGCTGTTCTCTGTAGTCTTTCCTCAAACTTATTGTCCACCCAAGACTCCAGTTGCAGGCATAGAGATGGTGACTGAGAAGAGTCTAGACGGACAGCCAGAAATTAACAAGATTTATATTATTGTCTACACACTGTGTGCATTCAAGCAAAATTTTTCTCTTTAGCTTAAAATCAAACAACTTATGTCCAGCAGCTTATGGTTGACCTGTGAGCCTGGATGATTCTGAGAGTTCAGGTCTAAGTGATAATATATTCTAATAGCAAATGTGGTGGGTTTAGGAAAGAAAATTATGTTATTTAGAATTATCCTTTAAAACTACAATATCTATTACTCATCTACAAGAAACCCTCACACAAGTATTAAACACCTCAGGATGTGGTTTTCTCAGGAAACAACACACTATAAAAAGAAACTAGCCAATTGATTTTTGCTTTATCCACGCTTTGTGGAAATGTCCGAATACCACATAAAATAGCTGAAATCCCTATTTCTGCTATAACAAATTGCAATAAGTTGTAGGCACTTTTCTGATATTCCGATAAAGCTATTATCAATATATATTTATCAACTTAAGAAAATGTAGAGACATCTGTTTCCGCCTAGTTTAGGCAAAATTAAGTTATGGGGATTTTTAACATTAGGCAGGAGATATTAGAGATACCTCTCACATTAGGCAAACTTACACAGAATACTGCAGTCCCCCTTATTATCAAAGGAAACTGTGGTCTGGACCTATTGTCAACACAGGTCAGTATCTTATCGGATGCACTGTCCTTTTTGATACATAGGTACGAAACTTCATCCCTTATCACTGTGAAAACTGGCGATAAGGAATGATAATTTACGTGGAAATTTGTAGTGATCCATAAATAAACCCCATAATGGTTTCAAAATGTATTCAAAACCACACAACCAATTCTGCTATATGGAGTTTCTGATCTAAATAGAGTTGGATATGAACAAAAATTCTGAAAGATTTTAGCTATACAACCTGAAAGATGTAACCTAGGTCATCTATAATAACCCACACTTAAAAGAACCATGGTCACAAACAGACATTTACCTCTATTTAGGGGCGGTGTCTTAAGGGCTGAGCCTTAACCCTCCTCCCATCTTAAGCACTGCCCCCTTTGCATCCCTCACCCCGTCTGCTTACCTTAAAATGCAGGAAATGGGTGCAGCATCCTCTCCTCTCCTCCTGGGAATGAAAGTGTCCCATTTAGTTTTGGCATCATAGTGAAGTACCACACTCCCAGGGTGGAATTCAATTCCCCATGAATTAGCGCGGTGTTAAAGCTGTTGCAGTTACTACGGTAATTTTAACCTGGCTTTCTGAGCTGCGAGCAAAAAGCCGGCGTTAAAACTACCGTAATAACAGTAATTAAGCGCATTTTTACCGTAATAGCGGTAATAGTTCGCAAGCCACGTTACTTTTAACAGTAACGCGGCCAATTGAATCCCCCCCCAGTGTAACACTGATATGAAGGAGCAGCGGCTAACAGCTTTACACAGCGTCGGACTGACCTGCCGGGGAGCCGGGCTATCCACCGGTAGGCCCCGACATTGGTAAGCCACGCCCCCACTTGGTCCGCTGTTCCGATTGCCAGGTTCCAGGCCAGCTGATTAAAATTGCAAAGAGCCCAGACGTGAATGCGGCTCTCTGCACATGCACCGTCATGTAATCGATAGAACCACTCATGTAGTAGCTGCTGGAGATGTCCTGCCACCCAGAGGAGCAACACGTAGAATACAGGAGCCATTGCTGAGGTTAGTACATTGTGCAGCGCTGCAGCAGCCTGTCATTCTGCATTGTATAGTTTTATTTTGGGAGGGTTTTTTAATTGCTCTTTTTTATAATGCAAACAATTTTTGCTACTACTGTTTTTACTTTTTTTCTTTGTATGTATTCATTTTACAACCTGTTGAGCCACAGTTTTGCAGATATTCTAATGTCTCAGCAGTCTTCATTGCAGAAAATTACTGTTAAGTGATCCTGTTTTAGAAAGTCTCACATTTTGTTACCAGTGGAAAAAATAAAATATTATGCCAATAAACCTCGTTTTATAAGAGAATACAAATGCAATGATATGAATAAATAAGGACATTGGATAGGGGAGAGAAAGAAATGTGACATGAGAGATGAGGAAATAAGGGCATGTGAGATGAGGCACAGTGTGAAGGGGGAGCAAAGGCAGCATGGCAGAGTGTGGAGGGGGCCAAAGTAGCATGTCATAGTGTGGAGGGGGGCCAAAGTAGCATGTCATAGTGTGGAGGGGGCCAGAAGAAGGAGGGAGCAAAAGCAGCATGAAGGGCGCAGTGTGATCATAAGGAGGCACAGCATGGTGATGATGGGACACGGGGCTTGGGATAATGTAATGTGTGTGTGGTAGGTGGTGACTAACTAATGGGTGCTATTTTGTTTGTGGGGTGATGGTGGGGCAATTTAAATTTATAGTGGAGACTATAAATTTAAGATGGGGTAGTTTGGGGGCTACTAATTGAATGCGGGGCTGAGTTTGAGGAGCATGAGTTCTATTAAATGTGAATATAAATTATTTAATGGCAGTGACAGTTGCGGGAAATAGGTATGTTTATTATACGTAAATGCGATTATTTTTTTGCTGGGGCTGTCTAGAGGGAGGGAAACAGGTTTATTTATTAAATGGGAATACTATTACTTTAATGTTGGGGCTGAAGGAAGGCCTAAGTATTAATTGTGGGTCCTATTGATTTAACGTCGGGGCTGGTTGTGATTTTCTAAATGTACCCATTTTTTTCCAAATAGGACCCCCAACATTCCAGGATCCAGACAAGCCGCAACTAAAGAAACCAGCAGCCACAGGTGGTGTCAAGAACAGGTAGGACAGTCTGTCAAATGTTCTGAGTCTAGTGGGACAATCCCGATTTTTGGTGACTGTTCTGCCCAATCTAAGGGGCAGGTGAAGACTGTGTACTCTTTATATACACACTACATTCTTTATATACTACACTATGGTGCTAGCTGTCCTGCGTGGGCTGACCACTCCCCCTTTAGTGTCTGCTCTCGCCTCTTTGAAGGCTGGCCACACCCCCTCTGGTGGGACTCTAGTGTTGCAGTCTCCCGGTGGGCCCTTCATGCCACAGTCCGACACTTGCTTTACATGTAAGAAGCCGCTGGCTGTTTCTCCTTCATGTCAGCATCTATCTCGCTGTGAGAGGCATTATGTTACTCATCCAGTATTTTGGTGCCCCCTAACTATTGGCACCATAGACAACCATCTAGATTTGCTTAGTGGTAGCACCATCCCTGCCTCTATTCCTTATTACGCTAGGTAAGATAACTTCAGAATAAATTACTCCACCAAGTTATAAACATTAATAACGTCAAAATAGCCATACTGAGAGAGTACAAAAAAATCATGGCTTATTTAAGACTTTGTCATCATGATGTTAACAAATTCATAAAAAAAAAAAAAAACATTGGAAGAATTTTGCCTTTGTCATAAACACTCTTTAGTAATAAAAGATGCATGAACAGCTTTATGTAAAATTCAGCAGATAACTTGTTACTAAACATATTTGGTTTGCAAATGTATAGATTCTTCTATATTCACCTGTTACATGTCTGCATGAAATTTGCCCTCGTCTTGCAAGCTTTAAACATTCATGAGAACTAATGAGAGAGTGAACAGCTTAGGTACGGATAGAAACATGCTCCGTGTGAAAGGGAGAAACATTGACATTATCAAGCTTCCTTCTTTCTTTCTGATCAGGAACTCAGTGTTATAGCTGTCTACTCTCCTGGAATGTCAAGGAGACTCCAGAAATATTGAGAGACCTCCGGGTGATGTTGACTCACTTCTTGAATCCCCACTGGGTACTAGAAGAAAATGGCCACCACTCTCATAAATGGCAGCAGCTGTTATACATTTATTAAAATTATTTTCCTCTAATGTTTTCTTTAGACAACTGACCTCACAGATCATCATACATATAAAACATACCAATGAGATTAAGTAACTTATTTATCTAGCAGGAAATAGATCTCTAAAAAATAAACAAGACCAAAAAAAGTTTGCCTGGCGCTGAAACACTAAGGGCCTGATTCATTAAGGATCTTAACTTGAGAAACTTCTTATTTCAGTCTCCTGGACAAAACCATGTTACAATGCAAGGGGTGCAAACTAGTATTCTGTACTGCACATAAGTTAAATACTGACTGTTTTTTCATGTAGCAAATATCAATTTTAAATTTCGGTGTACAAATAAGCTATCAAGTATTTGTGTGCTACATGAAAAAACAGTCAGTATTTAGCTTATGTGCAAAACAGAATACTAGTTTGCACCCCTTGCACTGTAATATGGTTTTGTCCAGGAGACTGAAATAAGAAGTTTCTCAAGTTAAGATCCTTAATGAATCAGTCCCCAAGTTCTCAAATGGCTAGTTTGTGGCCCAATACCAGCAGCTGTACAGAACCTGTGGTTTCTCAAAAGGGGAAACAATAAATGAAAAATGACAGCGCTAAAGTACCGGAATACTACCAACCAACCAATAGAGTTCTATTTTTTTTTAGGTTCCTATTTCGATGATCTACATTGACTGAAGGAAAAGATTTTTGACACTCCTTTTTATTTTTATTTTTATTTTTGACAATATAGCATCATATATGTATTGTTTAATTATTCTTATTTATGTTATATTTTCTTTTTATGTGGTGTATACAGCAGTGTATTGGCATAGGATACTATATATGTTTTATACATTGTTTTATTTGTTGAATTAAAATGATTGTTGAATAGCCTATAAGTATCACAGATTCAGTTATTGCTTGTTTGGTGGTGTTCTGATACTTTCGCGCTGTCATTTTTAGGAAATTGATCTCTACTACAAGAAAATGGCTGCTGCTTTCCGGAACAACAATGTAGTCATTACTTAGTCTCCTCCCCAGTGTTTTCACTGCACAACAGGCCATTGAGGTTGCCCTGCACACAGAATATAAAAGTGAAATTCAGCTGTAGATCTAATTCTGTATACAGGATATTTCCTTTATTACATTGATATATTTACCAGAAAGAGGTACGCTACAAAAGAAATGGCAATTTTTTATCATCCTTTATTTCTAAGACGCCACCAGATTTCCGTAGCACCATACAGAATTCAAACTGCTAGACTATACAGGGTAAAACAGTACAGAACAATAAGAACTACTTCAAGAACTCCAAACATAACTGTACAGTACAGTGAAGTTGGAGCAGTAGAATAGGTATAGAGACAGGAGGGAAGAGGGTCCTGCTCATAGGAGCTTACATCCAAAAGGGATGGCAAACAGACAGTAGGCACAATGGGGAGTAAATGGAGGGGATCTAGAGCACAAAGTGTGAGTAAGGGGACAGGGGAAGAGAGAGGATAAAGCATTGAGAGATGGATAGGTGGATGGCAGGTAGGCTGTGAGGAACAGATGAGTATCAAGTGCCTATTTGAAGGTGCACAGATTAGGATTAGGGGACAGTTGGATAGAGAGCGGGAAGTCATTCCAGTGAAGGGGGGCAGCCAGGAAGAAATCCTGGATTCTGGAGTGGGATGAGGTGATCAGTACGGAGGAGAGGTGGTCATTGGCCAATAGCAGGGAACGTAAGGGAGTGTGAATGGAGTGGAGGTTGGAGTATATGGGGCAGTGGAGTGGGACAAGGCCTTGTAGGTGAAGGTGAGGAGTTTGAAAAGGATTCTGTAGGGGAGAGGGAGCCAGTGTAAGGCATGGCAGAGAGGGGAGGCAGAAGAAGAGCGGCGTGAAAGGAAAATAAGTCTCGTAGCCGCGTTGTGTATAGAACAAAAGTAGGCGAGTTGGGAGCAGGGGAGGCCGGTAATGAGAAGGTTACAGTAGTCAAGACGGGAAATGATGAGTGCATGGATAATGGTTTTGGTGGCATCCTGAGAGAAAGAAGAGTCTGCAACAGAAGGGGGTGGTTCATGGTGTTGAAGGCTGTGGTGAGGTCCAGGAGACTGAGCTGGGAGAAATGACCCTTGGATATAGCCGAGAGAAGATCGTTAGTAACTTTGGCCAGGACGGTTTCAGTGGAGTGGAGATGGTGAAAGCCGGATTGGAGAGGGTCAAGTTGCTGATGAATGAAGGAGGAGTAGTAGTATTAAGATGGTGTAGGAAGGAGGAGTTTGAAGGAAGGAGGAGGATGAAGGAAGGAGGAGGTGTTTGAAGGAAGAGGTTAAAGGAAGGAGGAGGATGAAGGAATGAGGACGAGGAAGAAGAAGGAGAGTAACTTGGACTAGGTGAGCACCTTCCATGTTGCGGAAGGTGGCTACAGACTGATCCATTGTAGAAGAGGAAAACGATCATATGAGGTTGATGTATAGAGTAAAGGTGGCTGAATTCAAGTGTCATGGGCAGGTGAGTAGCTATGTGAATAATACACACTTTCAGGTGTATATTCTATGTGTCCCTCCCATGGTGGAGGGAATGGAGAAATCCTGTGAAAATTGCTGTCTGAGCATAGGTTGGAGAGCAGATGTTGCATATGTCCCTGTATTACATTGGATGCTCTTTGCATTGTCATGTGGTCACTTGGATGCTCTCTGAATTGTATGGTGGCCATTAGAATACTTGCTTCATTGTATATAAGTACTTAGAATGAACTCTGTATTGCATGGCGGTAAATAAGATGCTCTCTACACTGTATATTTGTCACTAGGATACTCTCTGTATTGCATATCTATCCCTATTACTGCACAAAATACCATATTTCAGTGATTCTAAGATGCCATTGATTGTAAGGCGCACACCAATTTCAGTGCCACCAACAGAGAAAAAGCTTTCTTTATATGGAATTGCGATCATTTCTCCAGTGCCGAACATTTATCTCACTAATGTCAAAATGTCGACTAGCAGCTCTATTTCCATGTTCTTCTGCATACACAATAACTTTTCGTTTGAATGTGGCTTTGTAGTGCAATCTTTGTGGCAACATTTTGATTGCAGTAAGGGGTCAAAATGAACAAAATATAGCTCCACTATAATGACTTTAGTGGCTCCTTAGTTGCAAAAAGAGCCAGTGTATTCAGAGGGCAGGGTGAAGTGACAACGGTCAAACTTCCGCCCACTATTCTAAGACGCACCCGCAATTCTAAGATGCACCCTGGTTTTAGAGATTTTTATATGGGAAAAAATGTGCGTTTTATAAATGAAGCAATACGGTATTATGCATAAAAGTATAATACCTTCTTTGTCTTACTTGCAATACATAAATGCTATTTCTCCTTGAGGGTGCAATGTGCAGTCCTGTCTATACCGGCATGATGTGCTCCTTACTAACTGTAGTTATACCATTTATATGCAGTCTCCTGTCTATATTAATTGATACCATTTATATACAATTTCTGATTTGCCGTTATTCATGGTAAGTAAAATAACTGAACTTTATCTCGCAACTGTCCTGGTTCTGTCAGGATAGTCCTCATTTTGGGTAACTTGAGCAACAGTTTGGAGGTATTTGTAACTCTTTACTTTCCTAAAATGGTGCTCGTACCAGTTAGTGGTGTATGCATCAAGTAAGGGATAGGAGAGTGAGCAATGCCTTCCACACCATGTCCAGTGACACTGTGCTGCACACAAAATACCCTTCATTATTTTCAGCTCCATTGCCATGTGCCATAACTTTTACAGTATAATAAAACATAATCTTCCCTTCAGCGACACTATACAGCCCCTTAAGCAGTGCATGTCTCACTCCCCCCCCCCCCCCCCACCCCTTTGGAAAACTATGCACTAGACATTTTTATTGGGGCAATAATATTACACATAATACTTCAGACACATTATTTTTTATAAGACTAAAAGTCACAACTATTTATTTATAAAACTAAGGGGCACAATTATTTATTTATAAGATTAAGTGGGCACTATTATTTATTGTACTGCCAACCCTGTGCATGCTGGCACTTTAGTGCCACAAGTGCTTGCAATATTTTTCATCAATATTACTCCACCACCAGGGGTACCAGGAAGGACCCAGTGCTACTTAGTAGTCACTTCTAGGTGTGGGGACTTGCTCGATCGTTAGGGCCACGCCTTGAGGTCCTGACCCGATGTTGAGTAGCACGGGCTGTTAGAGAAAGTGAGGGAGGGTTGTTTTTTTTTAATTCTTTAATAAGTTATTTATTTTTTATAACTCTGACAGGCAATATGGCTCAAAACAGCATGCGGTTTGATCTAGCTCATCTGTAAATAACACATCTAAAAAAACTGCCATATTTCTGGCAGTTTGATGTGCAGTTTTACAAAGTGCACGTTCGTAAAGCGCCATCCCGATGGCGGTTTCAAACCATGTGATATAAAAACGTGCCATTTTATGCGCCTGTTGTAAATCTCTAAATTTTCAAAATGCCTCATAAAATTGCCAAAAAATGTGCGGTTTGGCAAAACTGCAATTTAGTACATTTTCTGGGTCTTGTTTGACAGGGCTTTTAATCACCAGAGGGGCTTATCAAAGTTGTCCCCTTTCTCCTCTCATGTTTGCATCCTCTGTAGAGCTTCTCATGTGCAAGTCTATCATCTATTTCCAGACTTCTCATGTACCATAATAGCTGACTTGGCCTATAACTTATGATTTTTCTCGCTGATGATATCATTTTGACACTGACACATCTGATGGCGTCTCTGTTGAATTTCAATCTTTGCTTCAGTGGTTTGGCAGAATGTGGGACTTTTGTATCAATGCCAGTGAATTGCAAGCTCTTAGTCTTACTCAACCCCTAATGTGGTTAAATTTACTGAAAATTGGTTTTGTTTGGTCCACAACTATAATATCATATTTTGATGTCAATCTAACAGTTAACTATGGCTCCCTTTACAAACTTGTTATACTTATACCCTATTGTTACTAAAATGAGAAAAGATCTCAACAAATGGAGTAGTTACAATATTTCTTGCTTAGGAAAAATCACATCAATTAAAATTAGATTTATACCATGCATTCTCTATTCATTCTGCACAATTTATGTACCTCCGTCACACATTTAGGAGTCTATGTATTAAAGTACGATGAGCCATTTAAACGGAGAAAATAGCACTTTTCTCCATAAAATGGCAATCGCAAATTACATGAAGGGCTTATGTTTCTCCTGCCATAACCCACTTAAAGTTTGTTAATGCAGTCCCCATAGATAAATATGTGGACTGCCAAGTTATGCAATGCATGAAGCTTTGAAAAGCCTTGCATTGCACAGAAAGGTAACGCCTTCGCAGCATGGCGTCTTCTTCTAAGTGATCCAGCTGAAGCCTCTCCGTCTTCGAAGAATCCCTTACAGTGGAGGTGCTATGCCCATGCGCACAGCCTTTCCTCCTTGCAACGTCAGTGCTAGGCTTTCGGTAAACAGGAAGAACTCTTCGCACCAGAAGGGTCACTTCGCAGACAGTATGGTGCATTTCAGCGGTGCTTAAATGTGATTTGCAGCCATGCATAATTACTGGCACGATTACATTAATGTATAGACACCTGTTACAGCTTCAGAGAAAAATGTATTGTTTTATTTGGATGAATATGAACACTTGAACTCTATTGTCTGCCTTACACTATAATGATCCTGCAGCACAGTTTACTCAAATTGTGCAACTGCACTCTTTCAGCAACATCATGCCATTGGTTGATAATGAAAATGGTCTTTCTCATCAATCACTCTTTACTTTGGCTTCGGCAGCATGATGGACAATTTCAAATGAATATATTTGCTATACTCAAACATAGAGGGACATTTATGTAACCAAGCGTCTCATGATTAGTAACCCCTTGTTAAACTGATATTTTAGCCGTGGGCTACACAGAGGAAATTAGGCATGCTAACTATTGAAAATGCTATTGAAAAGACCACTACAATACCAATTGTTGAAAACATTTTTCTCGGATCTGACTCTGATCACTTTGCCTACTTTCATTTTAGTCAAAATAATTTAAATTTAAGAGTGGGCCAAAACTCAGTTTTAGATTGTCTATCAATGTAATTCTAACTCTAAGGGGACTCTGTCCTACGTTTATAGCTTACTTATCTATTTCTTTAACATCAATAAATTTTATAAAATTTTCCATAGAAAATTAGTGGGGTACAGAAAAAAAGGAGGGGTAAATGGATACAACAACAAGTGGAGTAGGAGGGGGTTACTCAACAGAGATGACGCACCTCAAACAGGTACAAAAAACACAAGAAATGTAAAATTAATAAACAGAAATCATAGATAATACTAAAATGTACTTACCTATGTCTTTACTACACCAAAATGCTCTCATCAACAAACATTGGTCTACAATATATAAGTAGCATTGACTTAAGAAGACTGTATTGGCATTTGGAAGACTTGTTTTAGCCCATTGTCCATAATTCTCAATGAGAGGGCTTTAAAGATTATTGTTTACTGTAGCTTACCCCATCCTCACGAAAAATTCCCACTTTCTTCGGATCCTTGCTCCTTCTGAGGGTGTGGCATGGTGTTTACTTGTTACCATATAATATGGCTGGGCATCTTCGTACCATTTTCATGGGCTTTTTGTTAGACCACAACCTTCATATATAAAAAAAGCAAAAAAAATACTGTGCGTCAACCAACTAATTTTCACAGGCTTTTAATTACATGGCCCTTTTACTTAGCAAAAATTTAAATTGATAGAATTATGTATTTGTCAACCAGAATGACATGGCCTCATTCAACCCAATTTTATTTAGACCACCCCCTTTTTAAGAAGAGAAGAATTACAATTCAACGGTATATGTGCTTAAGTGTCTATTAGTTTGACTGGGCCTTATTCATTTACCCAATTTTCACTGGGCTTTTAAATAGGCCCCACTGAAATGTTTTTATACATATATATATATATATATATATATATATATATATATATATATATATATGTATGTAAATATGTAGTGCTTAAAGTGGGGCAGTATGTGCCTGCTCGACATACCGGCACTTCTCCGCCCCACTTCTTCAATGACAATGCCGGAGGTGAGCAGAGTAGGCAAGGTAGGGGAGCGCCATGTCAAAGAGGCGTTCGACTGCGACTGCCTTCCCCACTTGTGCTGCATCCGGCGGCTCCCTGCACCTCTCTGCTCTCTGCTAAATTCTCACTGACTGCAGGGACAGTCAGTGAGAAGAGAGGAGCGCCGCGCAGAACACAGAAGAAAAGAAGAGGAAGAGAAGGAGACATAAGAAAGAAGGTCACAGAAAAGTGAGTATAGAACTGATGGCAACAAAGTAATGATACTTATGGAGGGAGCACAGGGTGATATATGAAGAGGGCATAGTGTGATATATGGAGGGGGCACAATGTGATATGGAGGGGGCACAGTGTGATGGAGGGAGCCCAGTGGGATATGGAGAGAGCATAGTGTCATGAATGAGGGCACAGTTTGATATGGGGTGATGAATGGGGCACAGCGTGATGAAGAAGGCACAGTGTAATGGAGAAGGCACAGTGTAATGGATGGGGCACAGTGTAATGAGTGAAGGCACAGTGTGATGATGGAGGCATGGGCACATTGTGATGATGGAGAAAGGGGCATAGTGTGATAATGGAGGCAGGGGTAAAGTGTGATGAAGAAGGAAGGGAAGAAAAGTGTGAATTAACTAGTGAAATGCAATAGTAAGAACAGGAACAGGGATAGATAGATAAGACATTGAGCCCAAATTCTAAAGAATTTACAAACAATTGGTATAAAATTCGAAATCATTGCTCATTTTCCCTTATGACCTAGGTTCCCAAAGTGAGCGCCGCGGCTCCCAGGGGTGCCGCGGCGCTGTCACAGGGGTGCCGTGGCCAGGAGGAGAAAAAACAAACAAAAAAACCTCCCAAAAACAACAATAACAAAAAATTACCAAACCGGCTGCGACCGGGACCCAGCCGTCTCCTCCCTCCTCGCTTCTCACTGAATGTCGGGCGTGAAGTAAAGAAATGGTCCACTTTTTAGACCTTAAGATTTACACCAAAAAGAATCAAGTGTTTACTAGGAATTATATTATGCCAATAGATTCCAATTCATACATCTCAATAGAGAATAATACCAACCAGTCAATTCCAAAGGACTAAAAGAATTGTAGGGAAGACGATAACTTTAGAACACAAACAGCTATAATGAAAAATAAATTTGTGTCTAAAGGATACACTGACACCCGTGTTCTGGTTTTAGTTTTGGATCTGGATTAACTTCATGCTTGGTTTTGGTTTTTGTTTTGGCAAAACCACCCTTGCGTGTTTTGGTTTTGGATCTTTATTTTTTTCTAAAATCTCTATTTTTTTTTTGCTAAAATCACATAATTTAGCTTTTTTCCTATACATTACTATTAACCTCAATAACACTAATTTCAAGTCATTTACAGTCAATTTGGACCATCTCACAGGTCACAATATTATTTTCATACACTTTCAAACAAAGACTGCAGCAACCTGGCTGGATTCTAAGCGACAGAGCAATGACTCAAACACACGGCAATTCCTAGCACATCTAGGAAAACATTGCCACTACTCCTCTTTCTTTTCTACCTATGACGCTGCCCAACTGCACTAGAGACTGCCAAGAACTGTGCTACCCTTTTTATGTCCCACTGTGAAATGGCACTGGATCGCCATAGAGTACGGTACTTACTGAATCCAAACCTCGCGAGTTCTGAGATCCAACAACGTAACAATGATGTTTGCCTTGTTTTCAATTCGGAGGGTGTGCAAAAGTACTGAGCCGGCTTGGCTCAGTACTCGGATCTGCTAAGTTCTGGTGTGTTCGGTTCTCGGGGAACTGAGCCAGAGCATCTCTAATTCTAACCTTGAGTAGTCTAATGGTTCTGCCTATATATTGCATAGATACTCCATGAGATAAGTTACATTGGTTCTTTTGAAGATTGCTTTTCTTTTTGTGACGAAACGAGTGTGATAACCCTGTAACTATTCTGTTTCTCGTTTCTTACATAATGTGGATTATAGCAAGTCCTTTTTATAGCCCTTGCTTTTGTTCCCCAGCTCACCAGACTACAACTGCATTGTCCAATTACATGTGGTTAAGGGGACATTGTAGTTCAATGTAAATATGTATATTGTGTATTATATATTGATGACTTGCAGTAATGTTATTCATTGTCCTTAAACTGAAACCAGGAGGGTTATGGGTAAAGATCAGGTGGTGTCCACAATACATTCATTCTCCCCCCTCTTTCCTCTACAGGAAGCATGGAACAGCTGGGGACCCTGTGACATCACAAAGTAGTGTAAGGGGTTAATTTTAGGAGGGGCTCACTACTACCTTATCCTTGGAAGTAGGGGAAGCCAATTAGCATCAATTGTTCTCCTTAGGACTAGTCAAGACGTTCTGTCTGCATCCCAGCAGGGGGCTTCTGTGAAAGTTCAGCTCATCTTCGCTGCCCTGTCCAAATCCCCTAGTCCTGCACTGGCCAATGGTTAAGAAGAATAGACCCCGGGGTTTGCCCAAGGAGGGGAAAGACTGTGGAAATTAGACCTGAGATATAAGGAACGACTCCAGGGGGGAAGGGGGTTCGTTCTGGGATTTCATTCATGAAGGTGCAAGAGCTAGTCTATATATGCAGCTGAGAGAGATTAAGTTATTTGTAGTATGCAGAATCTGGCCAAGGGAAAATCCAGTTACAACAATATTCAGCAGTAGAAACAAGATGGAAAAGGACTATAACAGCACAGGGACAGGCCTGATGAATCCCCTGCAAATGTATTAATACAATCTGTCCAAATAGCAGATTCTACAGATCCACTAGAGACAATGAGTATGGAGGAGCTGATAGTGGAATGCCAGATCCGGGGTGTACCTTACCTGTCCTGCACGCACAGGGATATCCTCAAACGTCTTTTAAAAGATCAGGAGACTCCCATCAATGCCTTCAGTGTCTATAGGAAATGGATGCTCACTTTAGGTCCCCACTTACCTCTCTGGGAACAAATGCAATGTCTGCAACAGAGTTTTGAAGAAGCAGAGGATGAGGCATGGCGATTAGGATTTACGGACACTGAAATGTGGCAGGATCAGTGTTATCGAGTGAATACTGAAAATGGCAATTGGAATATCTTTTTTCACACTCTAAAAAGATGGCTGCTCAGTCTGTTAATCAGGGGAGGTCCATCCCAGTGGATTATACATAGTTGCCCAAGCTACTATCTTGGGGGAGACTGGAGAAGAACTGCTTGGTGAGGATGTTGTACCTCTGACTACTCAGAAAGGATTAGGAGAAATCCTCCCATTTGGTGACTTGGATGGAAAAGAGCTATCAATAACGCAGGATACCGCATGTGTGCTCTCCGGTGCAAGTGATGTACAGCTGTACCCAATTGTGACAGAAGAGAATCATAAACTTGCTCAACATATGATCTCAGCAGAAATCATGATTACAGACTGTATGACAGAATTAATGGGAGAGGATAAAGAAATTGTCATGTCAGAGGCCACTATCATGGGGCCCTGGGAAAACTACTCCTACACCTTTCCCTATGCAGAATTGGCAGATGAGGAGATGTTGCCTGAGTGGGTGTCTGAGAGGGCACCAGCACAGCAAGATTCACCAGCCCCACAAGCTTTAAAGCATCGCAATCCAGCTCCAAATCTGGGAATCAAGGACCCAATTCCAGAGGCCTGCACTGGACCATCCACTCTGTTTTGCTGCCAGGAGGACAAGTCTGTGTCTAATGAGGTTTCACACTACCCCGATGCGCCAGAGGCGAGGGAAGTAGTGCAACAGTTGGATGTGGTAGCAGGGGTGGGGAGATGCACACCAACGTACTTACAGGGGCACCCAAATGTGGTTTGGGAGGGGGACAGAGGATTCCCCATAAGCAAAGAATTAATGGAGCCCGCACATTTGCCAGCCACTGGGCAGTTGCTCCTTGAGTGTTTGAGGGAGGGGGAGATTGGATATTTGCCAGAAACAAACGGACAAGGAGCCAGAAAGTGTGCCTGCCACTTGGCAGTTTTCACTCGTATATGTGGGGAAGGGGAGCATGATATTCAGAAACAGAGGACAGGCCAAGGGACTATTTGCAGTTGGGCAATTAAGGGTGGAGAAGGCACCCAAGGGATGTTGGACTACAACTCTCCTACCATGGATGTGTGCACAGGAGTGGCTCAGTTGTATTGTTGACTCATCTTATGACACAGGGCAGCATAAACCCCCACTCCAGCTGGGTGGGATGATATGCCTGCAGCCATGAGACCCTGGTGGGAGATTGAGGAACTGTGTACTTCTGTCTACCTTACCACCAGACCCAGGAGAAACCACAACAGGCCAGAGACTTTGAACTTGGGGGGAGAAAGGTTTACTTGGGGCAAGGGAGCCATTGGGGAGCAAAGGCTAAAAAAAGTGGGGGAGGTATATGTGACGAAACGAGTGTGATAACCCTGTAACTATTCTGTTTCTCATTTCTTACATAATGTGGATTATAGCAAGTATTTTTTATAGCACTTGCTTTTGTTCCCCTGCTCACCAGACTACAACTGCATTGTCCAATTACATGTGGTTAAGGGGACATTGTAGTTCAATGTAAATATGTATATTGTGTATTATATATTGATGACTTGCAGTAATGTTATTCATTGTCCTTAAACTGAAACCAGGAGGGTTATGGGTAAAGATCAGGTGGTGTCCACAATACATTCATTCTCCCCCCTCTTTCCTCTACAGGAAGCATGGAACAGCTGGGGACCCTGTGACATCACAAAGTAGTGTAAGGGGTTAATTTTAGGAGGGGCTCACTACTACCTTATCCTTGGAAGTAGGGGAAGCCAATTAGCATCAATTGTTCTCCTTAGGACTAGTCAAGACGTTCTGTCTGCATCCCAGCAGGGGGCTTCTGTGAAAGTTCAGCTCATCTTCGCTGCCCTGTCCAAATCCCCTAGTCCTGCACTGGCTAATGGTTAAGAAGAATAGACCCCGGGGTTTGCCCAAGGAGGGGAAAGACTGTGGAAATTAGACCTGAGATATAAGGAACGACTCCAGGGGGTAAGGGGGTTCATTCTGGGATTTTATTCATGAAGGTGCAAGAGCTAGTTTTGAGTTGTCGTTCTCTAACTAGAGTCTATATATGCAGCTGAGAGAGATCCATGGGTCGTGAAGTCTGGACAGCCAGGTGACTAGAAGTCCTTAAGCTATTGGGGTAAGGGAGAGATGATGTGGTAAATCTGCCTGGCATTTATTTACTGTGTGTACATAAGATTCTAGTATTGTTTGTATGACAATAAATATACTGTTGTATTTCTATAACTGCATTTGCCTGAGTGACCGTACGAATCCTAGAAGGTACTGGCATAGGAAGGCACCCGTGGGTGGCCAGCCAGCGTGAAGTGGGTAGCATTGGGCCAGATAAACCCGGTATCTTCACACTTTTCATTTTGTGTTTTTGTCTCATTGTCTGATACTAGACAATGTTTGAAGCTGTGTTAAAGAAGCTCGAGTCTAGATGTGATCTAAGGTCTTTAGCCATGGTTTAAATGATGCATGTTTTTTTTTTATATTAAATTTTCTATGTGGTCATCACTTTTCAGCAGATTTAAATTATTCTCTAATCTTTTTAATCTTAAAACTGTCCTTATGGTAATGTGTGATAATTCTAAATTCCTCTTCCTTCCCACCCTTATTTTAATTTGTATCATTAGTAATAATTCCTTGTCCACAAGTTTCACTTTCATTGCTACTTCTATGATTTTGTACTAGTCACATCCTCTTTTACTGAATCTATAGATCAAGTGCTCATCTTTTGTTTTTGTGTGTTTTTTTTGTTTTGGAATTGTTTGTATCAGATTTTTAAGCCAGGATTGTTTGTGGTGGCTCAATTTTATTGCATAAATATTACTATCTCAGTTTGAGACTAAGTGAATCCACAAACTTGAGGCACTAGTTATCCTTTCCATAACCACTCACTAACTCTCTCCTTTTAGTTGATTATATCTATTGTTTTCTAAGAGGGAGGTCTATTTAAATGCCCAAGAAATTTGGATAGATGAGACCCAGCCATAATATGCAAATATAAGCCTATAAAAAGCTTATTTAAATCACCAAACCAGCCATGAACTTGAACATGGTTGTCATAAATGCTTTCCCTATTATAAAGTTATACACTTGTAAGTATATCCAATTTAGCTTATCTAGACCAGAATTATTTGAGACCAATATGCTTAGTTTTTGTATGAGCTTTACTTACTTTTTTATTTATTTTGTGTATAATGCATTGACATTGTGTTTTACATTTTTGTACAATTCGAATTGCCTTATATTTATCTTTTATCTTGCTTAAAATCTAAATATATACACTTGATTTAAAGAAACAAACAAAAAATCACCAAACACAAAAATATCACATTATTCACACATAACAAATCAAAACCATTGCGACAGCAACCAACAGAAACATAAAAAGAAAACAAAAGAAAACACTCTCAGAAGCCTTATTACAGCTGTTTTCCCCTGAGGAAGCCAGAGACAGTGGTGAAATGTGCTTGTAATATTCTAAGCACACATGAGTTTCTCAAAATATAGCATGATTTACTTACTTTTTACCTTTAAGCTATCTTTGTTTTCACGTTTTATGTTTCATAGAACTGTAAAAAAATCATAATTACACACTTCAATTAATATAACATTTTTCCAAAGTATGAATATTATTACCAGTGAGAGACATTAATCTTTTTAATTTAAATTACTTTTTCCTCTTATCTTTTTAAGATTATATACTGTATGTGTGTGTTATATTTCATGTACAGTGGATATAAAACATTTACACACCCTTAATGAAATTGTAGGTGTTTGTAATGTAAAGCTTGAAGACAAAATATAACATGTCAGACCTATTTCCACATTTAATGTGGACCTTGCAAAAAACGAAATTTAAGGGAAAAACAATTTGCAAAAGAGTAAATGATAATAAAAATCCTGCAATACCCTGGTTGCTTAACTATGCATATTTCTAAACTAATACTTAGTGGAAGCACCTTTTGCTTTTATTACAGCAGTGAGTCTTTTTTTAATAAATATCTATCAACTTTACACACTTAGGGGTATATTTACTAAACTATGGATTTGAAAAAGTGGAGATGTTGCCTATAGCAACCAATTATATTTTAGTTATCATTTGTTTTGTACATTCTACAAAATGATAGCTAGAATCTGATTGGTTGGTATAGGCAACATCTCCACTTTTTCAAACCCGCAGTTTAGTAAATATACCCCCTGGACTTTACATTTCTGTCTTACTCTTCCTGCAAAAAACGTTTCAAGGTTCATTAAAATTGTGATGTACAGCACTCTTTAAGTCATTCCACAGGTTCAATGGGATTGAGGTCTGGGCTCTGACTGTGCCATTCCAAGACTTTGATGTTCCTTTTCTGAAGCCATTCCTTGGTTGACTTGAATATGTGCTTTAGATCACTATCAACTTGGAAAATGAAACTACTCTTCTTCTTTAGCTTTCAGACAGAGGCCAGCGGGTTTCATGCAAAAATATCTTGACATTATGTCCTCTGTCCTGACTAGAGTGCCTGTTCCAGCTGAAGAGAATCAGCCCGATAACATGATGCTGCCAACACCATGCTTCACATTAGGGATAGTTTTCTTTGGGTGATGAGCTGTGTTTTTGTGCAAACATATCTCTTAGAATTGCAGACAAAAAGTTCATTGTTGGTCTCAAAAAACCATAAGACATTTCTCTGTCATCCAGTTTGGAGGGAGGGCGCACCTAGGCAAGGTGTTGTTGGTGCCATACGCTTTCCACTTCTTAACATTGCTTTGAACAGTACTCAGAGGGAGAGTGAGCCTTTCAAATCTTTGGATGTTTTGCCAGCAAGTTATTCACCTGAAGGCTATAAATGAGAAAGGAATCTACAATTGCTTGTAGTAGGTTAAATCAAAATATATTCTTAGTTTAAAAACAAATAGCTTTGTTGAACCATAAATGTAGTAATGAAAAAATAATCAATAATTAATTTATATGTGGATCTTCCATATGATCATCATCAAAGATATTTAAATATAACCTCTACTGATACAGGACACATTAAAACATTATCCACTGGCTGTAGAAGAAATGAAGACATATTCCACTCACCGCTGTGTCGAAGTCAGCAAATTGGATAAAGTCATTTCAATTAAAATCGAGCAGACTTGGTTGTCTTTGTTTGAAAAGATGTGTACGGCACGCTACGGCGTGGAAGGGCGCATGCAGCTGCAACACGTGGCAACAACAGTATTTAGTCTTTTACATACATTCGCACAAACACGCACACTTGTAAAATAGTACACATTAATGGTAGGGATGTGCACCGGCGACTTTTGAGGTCTCGTGTTTTGTGTTTTGGATCCGGATTTTCGTTATTTTTGGGGTTCGGATTTGTCTCGCAAAACACTTGACGAAAGGTCTCGGTTCGGATTTAAGGTTTTGGATTCGGATTTTTTTGGAAAAAAACATAAAAAGTTTAAAAATCAAGTTTTTGGGCTTATTTTCACTCCTAGGCTATTATTAACCTCAATAACATTCAATAACAAGCATTTCCACTAATTTACAGTGTATTCTGAACACCTCACAATATAGTTATTAGTCCAAAACGTTGCAACAAGGTATCTTTCTGGACTGCGTAGAGGAGTGGGTCACCACAATATATATTAAAAACCCTGAACTTTTATGAATCGCACCAATAAATGTACCTGGACTGCGTAGAGGAGTGGGTCACCACAATATATATTAAAAACCCTGAACTTTTATGAATCGCACCAATAAATGTACCTGGACTGCGTAGAGGAGTGGGTCACCACAATATCTTAAAAACCCTGAACTTTTATGAATCGCACCAATAAATGTACCTGGACTGCGTAGAGGAGTGGGTCACCACAATATCTTAAAAACCCTGAACTTTTATGAATCGCACCAATAAATGTACCTGGACTGCGTAGAGGAGTGGGTCACCACAATATATATTAAAAACCCTGAACTTTTATGATTCGCACCAATAAATGTACCTGGACTGCGTAGAGGAGTGGGTCACCACAAGATATATTAAAAACCCTGAACTTTTATGATTCGCACCAATAAATGTACCTGGACTGCGTAGAGGAGTGGGTCACCACAATATCTATTAAAAACCCTGAACTTTTATGAATCGCACCAATAAATGTACCTGGACTGCGTATAAGAGTGGGTCACCACAAGATATATTAAAAACCCTGAACTTTTATGATTCGCACCAATAAATGTACCTGGACTGCGTAGAGGAGTGGGTCACCACAATATCTTAAAAACCCTGAACTTTTATGAATCGCACCAATAAATGTACCTGGACTGCGTAGAGGAGTGGGTCACCACAATATATATTAAAAACCCTGAACTTTTATGATTCGCACCAATAAATGTACCTGGACTGCGTAGAGGAGTGGGTCACCACAAGATATATTAAAAACCCTGAACTTTTATGATTCGCACCAATAAATGTACCTGGACTGCGTAGAGGAGTGGGTCACCACAATATCTATTAAAAACCCTGAACTTTTATGAATCGCACCAATAAATGTACCTGGACTGCGTATAGGAGTGGGTCACCACAAGATATATTAAAAACCCTGAACTTTTATGATTCGCACCAATAAATGTACCTGGACTGCGTAGAGGAGTGGGTCACCACAATATCTTAAAAACCCTGAACTTTTATGAATCGCACCAATAAATGTACCTAGACTGCGTAGAGGAGTGGGTCACCACAATATATATTAAAAACCCTGAACTTTTATGAATCGCACCAATAAATGTACCTGGACTGCGTAGAGGAGTGGGTCACCACAAGATATATTAAAAACCCTGAACTTTTATGATTCGCACCAATAAATGTACCTGGACTGCGTAGAGGAGTGGGTCACCACAATATCTTAAAAACCCTGAACTTTTATGAATCGCACCAATAAATGTACCTGGACTGCGTAGAGGAGTGGGTCACCACAATATATATTAAAAACCCTGAACTTTTATGATTCGCACCAATAAATGTACCTGGACTGCGTAGAGGAGTGGGTCACCACAAGATATATTAAAAACCCTGAACTTTTATGATTCGCACCAATAAATGTACCTGGACTGCGTAGAGGAGTGGGTCACCACAATATCTATTAAAAACCCTGAACTTTTATGAATCGCACCAATAAATGTACCTGGACTGCGTATAGGAGTGGGTCACCACAAGATATATTAAAAACCCTGAACTTTTATGATTCGCACCAATAAATGTACCTGGACTGCGTAGAGGAGTGGGTCACCACAATATCTTAAAAACCCTGAACTTTTATGAATCGCACCAATAAATGTACCTGGACTGCGTAGAGGAGTGGGTCACCACAATATATATTAAAAACCCTGAACTTTTATGATTCGCACCAATAAATGTACCTGGACTGCGTAGAGGAGTGGGTCACCACAAGATATATTAAAAACCCTGAACTTTTATGATTCGCACCAATAAATGTACCTGGACTGCGTAGAGGAGTGGGTCACCACAATATCTATTAAAAACCCTGAACTTTTATGAATCGCACCAATAAATGTACCTGGACTGCGTATAGGAGTGGGTCACCACAAGATATATTAAAAACCCTGAACTTTTATGATTCGCACCAATAAATGTACCTGGACTGCGTAGAGGAGTGGGTCACCACAATATCTTAAAAACCCTGAACTTTTATGAATCGCACCAATAAATGTACCTAGACTGCGTAGAGGAGTGGGTCACCACAATATATATTAAAAACCCTGAACTTTTATGATTCGCACCAATAAATGTACCTGGACTGCGTAGAGGAGTGGGTCACCACAAGATATATTAAAAACCCTGAACTTTTATGATTCGCACCAATAAATGTACCTGGACTGCGTAGAGGAGTTGGTCACCACAATATCTATTAAAAACCCTGAACTTTTATGAATCGCACCAATAAATGTACCTGGACTGCGTATAGGAGTGGGTCACCACAAGATATATTAAAAACCCTGAACTTTTATGATTCGCACCAATAAATGTACCTGGACTGCGTAGAGGAGTGGGTCACCACAATATCTTAAAAACCCTGAACTTTTATGAATCGCACCAATAAATGTACCTGGACTGCGTAGATGAGTGGGTCACCACAATATATATTAAAAACCCTGAACTTTTATGATTCGCACCAATAAATGTACCTGGACTGCGTATAGGAGTGGGTCACCACAAGATATATTAAAAACCCTGAACTTTTATGATTCGCACCAATAAATGTACCTGGACTGCGTAGAGGAGTGGGTCACCACAATATCTTAAAAACCCTGAACTTTTATGAATCGCACCAATAAATGTACCTGGACTGCGTAGAGGAGTGGGTCACCACAATATATATTAAAAACCCTGAACTTTTATGATTCGCACCAATAAATGTACCTGGACTGCCTAGAGGAGTGGGCACTGGGCACCACAATAAAATATATAAAAAACCTTCAACAGGTCTGCATTACACTACACATACGGCTGCTCCTCCATCCTCTCCATCATATACATGTTGGAGTTTTAGCGTGTGACAACCTCTTGTTTTTGATAATGTCAGTGCATTTTGAATATTTTTCAATTTGCCCCACACCACTGAATGAACTTTATCTATGATACGCATCTATCTATCTTGACTGCGTAGTGTGGTGGCCCCGGTACACAATTTGGTACCGAGGCCACAATATAATTAAAAAACCCTCCACGTGTCAGAATTCCACCAAAAAAGGGTATGGACTGCGTAGTGTGGTGGCCCCGGTACACAATTTGGTACCGAGGCCACAATATAATTAAAAAATTGGGCATCAACAGTCAACGTTGTTTAATATCTGATACACCTCTATCTGGACTGCATAGTGGAGTGGCCCCGGTACCCAATTTGGTACCGGGGCCACAATACCTCCTCCAAACATGGTACAGACAATTCGTCATTGAGATCCCATCAAGTATGTTAAAGACAGACAGGGTCGAAGTGTTATTCGTTGAATTTGTAAACCCAAAAAACTGTCCCTGTTGCACATAGTCGTGCAATGAAGACTGACTTTTTCATTTAAAGGCACGATCTTTCAAGTGTAGTGTTTGTAAGTCTAAGTCATATTATAGTTTTGGTAAAATTGGTTTATTTTGTTCCTCTTTATGGTAATTAGTAATAGAATTAAAGTATTAAATAGAATTAAAGTGTCACTCACCGGACCGTGAGTGCCTCTTCCCGGACATTTAGGAACCGTGGTCGTCCACCATCCTGAGGGTCTGCGCATGCGCAGCCCTTTTCTATACTTCAGTGTATACCCCTTTAACTCAATTGGCAGATCAGGCAACCTCCCTATATTAAGCACCTGTGGTCAACACCACGTTGCCTGATCTTGGAGTCTCATTCCCCATGAGTCTCTGAAGGTGTTCCTGTATTCCTCGTGTATTCAGCCCTGCTGATTCCTGTGGTTTCCAAACCACTTCTACCTCTGTGGTTTCCAAACCACTTCTACTACTGTGGTTCCCTTACCACTTCTACCATCAACTGTATCATCATGACTGTTTGCTGATTCCTATCCGCTGCCTCCGTGCACTACAGTCTTCTATACCACTTCATCGCTATTGTATATCTTTGGGACTGTTGCTGATTCCTATCCGCTGCCTCCGTGCACTACAGTCTTCTAAACCACTTCAACGTTATTTTATATCAATGTGACTGTTTGCTCATTGCTATCCGCTGCCTCCGTGCACTCCAGCTTTTACTTCACTCACCTGCTTCTCATCAAGTCTGTTTGCTGATTCCTATCCGCTGCCTCCGTGCACTACAGTCTCCTGCTGGCAACTTGCCTGTGTTCATCATCGTGACTGCCAGCTGACTACTATCCGCTGCCTCTGTGCACTACAGTCTCCTGCTTGCAACTCGCCTGTGTTCAACATCGTGACTGCCAGCTGACTACTATCCGCTGCCTCTGTGCACTACAGTCTCCTGCTTGCAACTCGCCTGTGTTCAACATCGTGACTGCCAGCTGATTACTATCCGCTGCCTCCGTGCACTACAGTCTCATCTCATCTTTACTGTGACTTCCTCGAGACTGCCGCTTTCATTACCATCTGCTACACTTCGTGATCAACAGCTCCTGCCCTGCGCTGCACTCCTGTTTCCCATCGCTGTTGGTTCCTGTGGTTGCTACTGGTTACCTCCGTGTGCCGCTGAGTCCTGCTGCTGTGGTCAATGCTATCGTCCATCTCCTGCTGATCCACTCTCCACGCCTTCACGTGTTCCACTGGTCTCTACCCTCCTGTCAGCATTGGATTTGTATCTCATCTACTACCCTCTGCTGGATCATCTCCATTCTCCTGGGTCCCCTATGAGTCCAGTTCCACGTGTTGCTGACTCCTGTGGATTCGTGTCCCTGTTGGTCTACTCACCTGTGCGCTGCACCTGCTAGACCGCTGCTTCACCTATCCAGGGACTTCCTATCCAGTCGGCCTCCAGCCGCTCAGGTACCGCTGCAATCCCATCTGACTGCTACTGCTGAACCACGGTATGCATACTTCTCATTGACTGTGCTGTGTATTGCATATCTTGCTGGACTGTGTTTGGTTCTCTCTGGAGTCTGCTATCCGCTGAGTCTATTGCCATCATTGACTGTGTTATCATTGTGCTGGACTACTTCAAGAGACTTTCTAGATTGCAGACCTGCTCAGTCATTTATATATATATATATCTATATTGTGCATATTACTGTGGATCGTGTATAAGGTGCCTGTGTATATCCTGTGTTGCAGTCTTCCCCCGTGCACCTCCTCACATATATATTCAGTGGTACAACTTGCTGATGTCAGACCACTGATCCCTGTTTCCGGTATCACCTGTTCCATTATCCTCTCACATAGCAGTGGTACAACTTGCTACCGCAGACCACTGACTACCTGGATACCTCCACTTGGATTCCATTCCTTCACTCAGACAGCGGTACAACTTGCTATCCGCAGACCGCTGACTCTCATCACCTCCTTGTTTCTGTTGGACATTCCTCCTCACTATAGCAGTGGTACAACTTGCTATCGCAGACCACTGACTACCTTCACGTGTCCTTGTCCATACAGTTCCTTGTGTATTATTACCTCATTATTACCAGTGTTGCTAGTCATAGACTTTCCTGAGCATCTCATCGGCCATCATTTCATGTTCCGTGATCACCCAGCTACCAGAGTACCCTATTACCATCTACATTGCTCTGATAAGCCTACCATCTGGTGATCCCTGGGTAAAGACTCCTAGTGCCCGTGACATAAAGTATGAAATAGAATTAAAGTATTAAATAGAATTAAAGTATGAAATAGAATTAAAGTATGAAATAGAGTGGTATATAGAGTTGTAGTGTGGTATAGATAGAGTGGTCCACACAATATAATAATAATAAAACCCTCAACTGGTCTGAATTCCACCAAACAAGTATCTGGACTGCGTAGCGTGGTGGCCCCGGTACACAATTTGGTACCGAGGCCACAATATAATTAAAAAACCCTCCACGTGTCAGAATTCCACCAAACAAGTATCTGGACTGCATAGTGGAGTGGCCCCGGTACCCAATTTGGTACCGGGGCCACAATACCTCCTCCAAACATGGTACAGACAATTCGTCATTGAGATCCCATCAAGTATGTTAAAGACAGACAGGGTCGAAGTGTTATTCGTTGAATTTGTAAACCCAAAAAACTGTCCCTGTTGCACATAGTCGTGCAATGAAGACTGACTTTTTCATTTAAAGGCACGATCTTTCAAGTGTAGTGTTTGTAAGTCTAAGTCATATTATAGTTTTGGTAAAATTGGTTTATTTTGTTCCTCTTTATGGTAATTAGTAATAGAATTAAAGTATGAAATAGAATTAAAGTATGAAATAGAATTAAAGTATTAAATAGAATTAAAGTATGAAATAGAATTAAAGTATGAAATAGAGTGGTATATAGAGTTGTAGTGTGGTATAGATAGAGTGGTCCACACAATATAATAATAATAAAACCCTCAACTGGTCTGAATTCCACCAAACAAGTATCTGGACTGCGTAGCGTGGTGGCCCCGGTACACAATTTGGTACCGAGGCCACAATATAATTAAAAAACCCTCCACGTGTCAGAATTCCACCAAACAAGTATCTGGACTGCATAGTGGGGTGGCCCCGGTACCCAATTTGGTACCGGGGCCACAATACCTCCTCCAAACATGGTACAGACAATTCGTCATTGAGATCCCATCAAGTATGTTAAAGACAGACAGGGTCGAAGTGTTATTCGTTGACTTTGTAAACCCAAAAAACTGTCCCTGTTGCACATAGTCGTGCAATGAAGACTGACTTTTTCATTTAAAGGCACGATCTTTCAAGTGTAGTGTTTGTAAGTCTAAGTCATATTATACTTTTGGTAAAATTGGTTTATTTTGTTCCTCTTTATGGTAATTAGTAATAGAATTAAAGTATGAAATAGAATTAAAGTATGAAATAGAATTAAAGTATTAAATAGAATTAAAGTATGAAATAGAATTAAAGTATGAAATAGAGTGGTATAGAGTTGTAGTGTGGTATAGATAGAGTGGTCCACACAATATAATAATAATAAAACCCTCAACTGGTCTGAATTCCACCAAACAAGTATCTGGACTGCGTAGTGTGGTGGCCCCGGTACACAATTTGGTACCGAGGCCACAATATAATTAAAAAATTGGGCATCAACTGTCACCGTTGTTTAATATCTGATACACCTAAATATGGACTGCACAGTGGAGTGGCCCCGGGAGTGAATTTGGTGCCGGGGCCACAATACCTCCTCCAACTTCCAAGTGTAGTGTTTATAAAGACAGACAGCGTCGAAGTGTTATTAGTTGACTTTCTTAACCCTAAAATTGTCCCTGTTGCAAATATTCGTGCAATGGACAGTTACTTTTTTATTGAAAGACTCAAGCTTTCAAGTGTAGTGTTTATAAAATATAAACAACAATACAGTAGTTTTAGAGCACGTCAATACCTCTTGTTTTAAATTATGACACGGCATTTTACTTTTGGTTTAATTTCTTGTATTTTTTTAAATTTGGTTTTACTTTTTGAACATGGCAAACGACTGTTGATTGGTCATATAATGCAAAAAAAAAAGGTCCAAGATGGAATTGTCCTTGGGCCCTCACACCCACCCTTATGTTGTTGAAATAGGACATGCACACTTTAACAAACCAATCATTTCAGCGACAGGGCCTACCAAACAACTTTGGCTGAAATGATTGGTTTGTTTGGGCCCCCACACCAAAAAAGCTATTCATCTCTCCCTGTACAGACTAAACAGGCTCTACTGAGGCAAGATGTCGTCCTCATCCTCAACCTCTGATTCCTCTCCCCCTACAGTGTGTACTTCCTCCTCATCACACATTATCAATTCGTCCCCGCTGGACTCCACAACCACAGGTCCCTCTGTACTGTCTGGAGGGCAGTGCTGTACTTCATTGAGGAATTGATTATTCATTTTTATAAACATCATTTTTTCAACGTTCTGAGGAAGCAACCTCCTTCGCCGCTCACTGACCAGGTTCCCCGCTGCACTAAAAACTCTTTCCGAGTACACACTGGAGGGGGGACAACTCAGGTAAAATAGAGCCAGTTTGTACAGGGGCTTCCAAACTTCCTTTTTTTCCTGCCAGTAACAATATGGACTGTCTGACATGTCTACTTGGATGGTGTCAGCAAAGTAATCATCCACAATTTTTTCTATTGTGACAGCATCCAATGCAGCGAGAGTAGACATGTCTGCAATGGTTGGCAGGTCCTTCAGTCCGGACCAGATGTTATCAGCATCCCCGCCAGCGCCTCTTTTGGGAAAACTGAGCTTTTTCCTCGCAGCCATAGATGTGGAAGAAAATGAGGGTGGAGCTGTTGGCATGTCACGGTCCTCTTCAGAGGACAATCTCCTGACCAGCAGGTCTTTGCACCGCTGTAGACTTGTGTCCGCCGGAAACAGAGACACAACATACGC
The DNA here is from genome assembly GCF_038048845.1 of Mixophyes fleayi. Taxonomy (NCBI): domain Eukaryota; kingdom Metazoa; phylum Chordata; class Amphibia; order Anura; family Limnodynastidae; genus Mixophyes; species Mixophyes fleayi. The sequence continues at coordinate 273,920,344 of NC_134403.1, forward strand.
TTTAAACCGAGGATCGAGCACGGTGGCCAGAATGTATTCCTCTGACTTTAAAAGAGTGACCACCCTCGGATCCTGGCAAAGCGTACGAAGGGCTACATCCACAAGAGCTACATGCTTGGTGTAATCGCAATGGCTTACCAGCTCCTCCCTCACTTTCTCCAGCTGCTTCTGCAACAGCCTGATCAGGGGAATGACCTGACTCAAGCTGGCAGTGTCGGAACTGACTTCTCGTGTGGCAAGTTCAAATGGCTGCAGAACCTTGCACAACACGGAAATCAGTCTCCACTGCGCTTGACTGAGGCGCATCCCCACTCCTTTGCCTATGTCGTAGGTGGCTGTGTAGGCCTGAATGGCCTTTTGCTGCTCCTCCATCCTCTGCAGCATATAGAGGGTGGAGTTCCAACGCGTCACAACCTCTTGTTTGAGGTGATGGCAGGGCAGGTTCATGCTTTTTTGATGTGCCTCTAGTCTGCGGTAGGCACTGGCTGAATGCCGAAACTGTCCAGCAATTTTGCGCGCCACCGCAAGCATCTCCTGCACACCCCTGTCACTCTTGAGGTAATGCTGCACCACCAAATTAATGGTGTGGGCAAAACATGGGACGTGCTGGAAATTGCCCATATTTAATGCCCGCACAATGTTACTGGCATTGTCTGACACCACAAATCCCCATGAGAGTCTAAGTGGGGTAAGCCACTGGGAGATAATTTCCCTCATTTTCTCTAATATGTTGTCAGCATTGTGCCTCTTATTAAAGACTGTAATGCACAATGTTGCCTGCCTTTGCACGAGCCGCCATTTTGTAGTTGCTGCTACTGATGCAGCTGTTGCTGTTGCTGCGGAAGGGGATGCATCTACCCAGTGGGCTGTCACAGTCATATAGTCCTTCGTTTGCCCAGAACCACTTGTCCACATGTCCGTGGTTAAGTGGACAGTGGGTACAACCGCATTTTTTAGAGCACTGAGGACACTTGATCGTACTTCTCTGTACATTTTTGGTATCGCCTGCCTAGTGAAGTGGAATCTCGACGGGATTTGGTACCGGGGACACAATACCTCCATCAACCCTCTAAATCCCACTCCACTGATGGCGGACACCGGGCGCACGTCTAACACCAACATTGCAGTTACAGCCGCAGTTATACGCTTTGCAATAGGGTGACTACTATCGTATTTTGTGGTCATGGCAAACGACTGTTGGACGGTCAATTGTTTTGTGAAAGACTTAGCGGTCTTACGACTTCCCCTCTGGGAAGATGACCGACTAACAGCAGCAACAGCAGCAGTGGCAGTAGTAGGCGTACCGCTGCAGGATTCCTCGGATGAATCCTGTATTGAGGAGGACTCAGTCTGGCTGCTGACTTGGGCTGCAGGACTGAATCTGATGGAGATTGTGGAGGAAGTTGACGAGGAGGGTGTTGCTGGTGTGTATCCAACTGGACCACGGGATTTAGGTGTCCCTGTACCGATGAGGGTCCTAGCCCCAGTTCCTGAACTAACCACTGAACTATGAAGGTTATTCAGGTGACGTATAAGGGAGGATGTTCCTAGGTGGGCAAGATCCTTACCCCTGCTTATTTGAGCTTTACATAAGCTACATATGGCCATACATTGGTTGTCTGGATTTGGATAAAAATAACTCCAGACCGAAGAGGTGCATTTTTTGGTCTTCTGACCAGGCATGACGATGGGCTTTTTCATCCTATGGACATCAGCTGTTTCCCCCCCTGGTGCCTCATTTACAATAACCACATCACCATCCTCATCATCAAGTTCCTCCACAGCGCCAGCTACATCATCAATAGCCTCCTCCCGAGCCACCTCTTCCCGTACAGTGATGGGAAGGTCAGGCTTGACAACCACCAACATCCTTGGACTCGCCTTGTGGATTTGTGATAATTTCTCTTTAGAAGGCAGAGTTGTTTGCTGTTTTGTTGCTGACAGCATAACTCTCTTCAATTTTTTGTAGGGGGGGGGAGGAGGAGGAGGGCTAAGATCCGTGGGTGAAGCTGAACCACTAGTCATGAACACGGGCCAGGGCCTAAGCCGTTCCTTGCCACTCCGTGTCGTAAATGGCATATTGGCAACTTTACGTTTCTCCTCAGATGATTTTAAGTTTCTCTTTTTGCTACTTTTTCTTAACTTGGGCTTTTTGGATTTTACATGCCCGGTACTACGAGATTGGGCATCGGGCTTGGAAGACGACGTTGATGGCATTTCATCGTCTATGTCATGACTAGTGGCAGCAGCTTCAGCATTAGGAGGAGGTGGGTCTTGATCTTTCCCTACTTTATCCTCCAAATTTTTGGTCTCCATTATATGTAGCACAAGATACTGCAGAATGTGTGAACTTGGTAATATTGCAGTACCAATGGACTTATACTGCTGGATTGGTTTTGCAAATTTGGTTATAATTATTATATATTTATTTTTTTTTAAATTTTTTATTTTTTTTTACTTTTTTTTTATTTTTTAAAAACTTGGGAATAATGGGGAAATAACTATGCCCTTAGAAGCACAGAGCACAGGACACAGCACCACTGGACTGAACAGGACACGGCACAGGACCCAGCAGCACTACGGAACTCAGCAGGACAGAGCACAGGACACAGCACCACTGGACTGATACTGCAGAATGTGTGAACTTTGTAATATTGCAGTACCAATGGACTTATACTGCTGGATTGGTTTTGCAAATTTGGTTATAATTATATATTATTTTTTTTTAATTTTTAATTGTAATTTTTTTTTTACTTTTTTTTTATTTTTTAAAAACGTGGGAATAATGGGGAAATAACTATGCCCTTAGAAGCACAGAGCACAGGACACAGCACCACTGGACTGAACAGGACACGGCACAGGACCCAGCAGCACTACGGAACTCAGCAGGACAGAGCACAGGACACAGCACCACTGGACTGATACTGCAGAATGTGTAAACTTTGTAATATTGCAGTACCACTGGACTTTTACTGCTGAATGTGTGAACTTGGTAATATTGCAGTACCAATGGGCTTATACTGCAGGATTGGTTGTGCAAATTTTGTGGTAATTAAAAAAAATTAAATTCGTTTTTGGTATTTTTTTAAATAACTTTTTTTTATTTTTTTAAACACAGGGGAATATTGGGGAAATAACTATGCCCTTAGAAGCACAGAGCACAGGACACAGCACCACTGGACTGAACAGGACACAGCACTGGACCCAGCAGCACCACTGACCTCAGAAGGACAGAGCACAGCACACAGCACCACTGGACTGATACTGCAGAACACAGCACAGCACAGCACAGCACAGAACTAAACAGCACAGCACAGAACTAAACAGCACAGCACGAGATCTACCAGGACAGAGGACCACCTAACACACCCTCCCTCTACCCTGATCAATGCCCGAGTGAAGATGGCGGCGACTAGCGGGGAATTTATAGGATCTGAGTATCGCGAGATCCGACAACGGGATTATGAGTCAGAGCCTCAGTTTCAGATTTGAATTTGGCGCCAATACCCGGATCTGTCTCGGATCCGACTCGGATCGGCAATGTTCGGGTGGGCTCGGATTTCAGATATCCGAGCCCGCTCATCTCTAATTAATGGTAGTTACAGCACATAGTTATTTATGTCGAAATATAGTACAGTTTATGTGTAATATTATAAGTTATATGCATATCAGTAAAACATATGGTACACGTTGAAGGAATCATGTCATGTCTGGTATCATACTAATCCCCTTCACATTTGCGACTGTCCAGTTCACTCTGCGAAGGGATCGCAGAGTGCATACGCAAGTTATTAATGTTAAGGAATTATGGACTATTATGATTAGAAATCTTGGCGGGAAGATCAGAACCCATCCCCTCGAGAGATGACCCCCTACTTTGGATTCCTGAGCTTAAACTAGCCTATGATCTGCAACCCCCTGGACCCTCCTGATGCCTGGACCAATAGAAGCAAGCCACACCTTTGCATTGTTTTACTGTATCTCTGTTTGCATATAAGCAGTAGCTCCTCATCTAGTGTTCAGTCACCTATACCACAGACTTCAGGACTGAATGACTGTTCACTGGATCCAGAGCGCCTGCGATAAGTAACGGCTGTACTTACTATTATTTCGCTTTAATATATTCGGCTACTTTTTGAGAATAAATCTTTGTGCGTTGGAAACACAAATCGAGATTCGACAATCGTTATTGGATAGCGACAACACGCTCATAACAGCTGTAATGTTAAGCAGCGTTACAGGTAGTTATATTTGGACCATATGCACAGCCCATCAAACGTAATCCTGTGGGAAACAACGTTCCATATTTATCTAGAAATTGTCTAAAATTGGATAAAAACCTTCAGATCCACCGCTACCGTGGTCTATGAAATAGTCACTTTTCAAGCAGTGATATCTGTATAAAGCAAACTGTCTTTGTGCTGTAGCTAAGCTTTAGAGGAAAGTGTCTTCATATAGCAGCTAGTTCATCAGTATAAATGTAAAAACTCACATTTTGTATGTTAGTCCATTCAGAAGAAACAGAACCGGTTATTGAAACAAGTTATCAAATGGTGCACAACAATCTTCTTTATATAAGTCACTGAGTTTCAAATACACATGGCAATCAGGAATAACGAAAAAGGTTCTTAACTTATTATTTGCGCATTCTAGTGTGTTTCTTCAGCTTTCTGTGGTTTCATCAGCGAAAGATGAGGCTATGCTATGTTGCCTGTCTTATTTACAGAGTTATCCCATTCATGATTGGGGTACCAGCGCACACACACCAGGGCCGTAACTAGGGCTGTGCGAGGGGGGCGACCGCCCAGGGCGCAACGCTGAAGAGGGGCGCAATTTAGGAATATTTTAGGTTCATTTGGTTAAAATTGAGGGCTGTCTTTCTCGCCCCTGGGGCTAGAATTCTAAGTTACGGCTTTGATACACACATTGATTTATTCGATATAACTTAGGGTGATAGAATAAGATTACACTTCAGCAATGCAGTTCTGAGTGTTACAGTAACTGCAGTGTGAGACACTGGCTGCCATGTTTACACAAGCTACATCTGTATGCCATCAGGTATACTTGTAATGCAAAAAGAAACATGGCTGTCTTGTATCATATACATGACTGCGGAAAAATTGATCTGAAACTTGAACATGAAAATAAGATTTAAAAGTATCAGCACCAGTAATAGTTAATTATTTTGTGGTGGAATATTGGGTCTGTTGGTGGCATAATGAGTTTGTAATATTGTAGCATTAGAAGGCTATACTGTATAGGTAGGATACTGAACTGTAGACCTGCCAAATCCCTTAATGGTTTTGGACAAAGTCACAAAGTAACTGGAGCTCAACAAACAGTGGTAACCAAAAATTACAAAACACAATGACAATTTTCACTCAGGAATGTATGACCTTTCAATTGGTAAAACAATACTAATAGTTTCCCAACCAATAATAGTTCAGTAGAAGTTACAACCTATAGCATTATGATATTAGGTATTTTTGGGGTGGCAGCAGGTTGAGGAGATAATGGCTAACAAGTACACTCTAGTACAGCAGAAATCACAAGGTATTAACTTAATATCAGCAGCGCAGACTATGTCCAAAGCCTTTTTAGAAACATATTTTTTTAGGGTGCAGGGACTAATATGAAGGTGGACTGCATGTGTATAAATCAGCTCAGGTCATGTGAGGAGTAGTAGACCTTCACGAGGAGAAGATGATAATCTACTAGAAAGCATATGTTTTTTTTAAACACCTCTATTGTGGTTACTTTTATTTTCAGATAACATCAAATGAAATTTATATTCATAGGTAACACCCAAAAAACCTGCTAATAAATGTATGTCCTTTCACACCTCTCAAATGTGTTAGAAGCTAGACAATTATCAAAAGCAGTTCATATAATAAAAAGGAAGTATCGTTTTCATTTTTAGTAAAGTTCTGTAAATTACCATTCAGTTCAGAAAACCAATTTTTTTTGGCAAGTATATTTTTTTTTTTGCTTTTTTTTAGATGCAGATAATATTTAAGAGTAGAAGGCAATAACTTAGTAAGGCATTGAGGTACACGTCCTCACTCTAGGACACCTTGTAAAATCTCTTCTTACAGATACAAGGGGTGTACCTTTATTAACATGTCTAATCAAACATCAGTCACAGATAGCTTCACCAATATGTACATTGCAGTAGAGGCCATCATTGGAGTTCTTGCTATCATTGGGAACACTTTGGTGATTTGTGCAGTGAAACTGAATCCAGCTCTTCAGGATACAACGTTTTACCTAATAGTGTCACTGGCAGTGGCTGACCTGGCAGTCGGAGTATTTGTTATGCCTCTGGCAATTATCTTGAACCTGGAGATACAATTATATTTTCATACCTGTTTGTTCAATTGCTGTGTGATCATCATATTTACCAATGCCTCCATCTTGTCTCTATTGTCCATAGCGGCTGATAGATATGTGAGAATAAAGTTACCAAACAGGTAAGATTTATTAAATAACTATTCTGATTGCCAAAAGTACAAACATCACATCCAAGTTCTGCCTACAATACAATCACTTTTTTTACCATTTTCCCCTAAAATACTACTCATTACAGCCTCATTTATGTATTTAAGTAATCATGAGAGTAAGGGGATATGATGTTACAAACGTGAACATTTTTTTGTCTTTATTATGTTTTCTTTGTTTTTTACATTACTTGTAAATTGAGTGGTCAATGCAAAAAGCACCACATTAAAAATATTGTATCACACCATCTGTAAGGCTGTGTAAAAATCAAGTTGTTTTGTTGGGGATAGGGCGCTACAGCTGGCCATTTAAAGACATTTAAATTTGATGTCCTGCAATATGAAATGTCATTTTTGCATTTGCATTGTGATGCGCATTGCCATGGTTAGCCCGCATTTAGCAAGGAACACCCAAATCTTCCTAGCTTTTCCCATCAGTAGTCATCTCTGCAGTCAGTGGCTGGCTGGCAAATTTTAGCCTTGGGGGCGAGACTCAACTCAGCAGTCTATTAGGAATGTTTTAAAGGAAAAAAATGCAGGTAGCCCAGTGACCCAGCCCAAGGTAGCCCACTATGGGACCGTCTGGGGTGGGAGATGACTACCAGCTCCCCAGCCCAGCGAGCCCATGCCTGCAGTTATAACTGTCTTGACATCGCTAGCCCATGCATTTAGACATACAGATATATGCTATACAAATGAATGCACTTACATGATATATTCATGTAGATGTGCAAATAAATATATATAGTGAAAAACATTAACAATAAACTGTATATCTGATATTTGTATCCCAGCTACAATGAGAAGTACTAACCATACCTAGACTGCTGTATAAAAATAATAATGAAGGCTACAAAAAAGGGTAAAGGACAAAAGAGTAAATAATCATCTAAACTGAATAAACCTCAATATTGCAGAGAATATCTACCGATGTGCTGCTTCTTATATGCTCCATTCAACTGACTGTGCTCTTTCATGGGATGTGATCTTGCGCATTTATAATATTTGCTCTGATTGTCAAAATGTGACACTATCTGTATTTATTTCTATATATTTAACAAGTTTGTGTATGACATTTGTTTCATTTAGAGGTGCTTTTCACACCAAAATCTTCCTGCATCAGGGGCCTCACATGCCTATCTTGTACATTAATATCAGGAATTGGATTCTGGCAGAATCAGAAGTGCAATGTCTACAGCAGTACAGCTCAGGACAGGAGCCCATTAATATAACTTCCAACAACTCCCATTTGTCAGGCACCATCCCTGCTCTCATTCTTTGCAGCGGGGACAGACTCCTTTGACTAGCAATAGGATGTGATTTCTGGCCAGATAGAATAGCCGGCTAGATAGAATAGAAGCGTTCCGTTGTTAGGCAATAGGAAGTAACTTTTAAAGTCATATTGGCGGTCAGTGTGACAAACTGACCACTGGAAATACCTCTGGGCAGCCTAGATAAGACAGGATTTTGCACTAATCTAGTGCCATAGTATTGAATCGCTTCTAGGCTTGTTCCTGGTCTCTGTTAGTTACTTTCCCTTCTGGTACCTTTCTATTTTGGACTTCCTGTTGCTGACTTGTATGTTCCTGACCAATCCTTTGCCTCACGTTCTGATTCCATTTGGATCTCCTGGTTTGATCCTGGTTAAATTGACTACCCTTCTGCTTCATGTAATGGCTTGTTCACTATGCTCTGTCTGTGATTTCAGCTACCTCGCTAGTGACTGGCTCTGAGGGCCACGACCTGCACATCCTGCACGTGTGGGGCGTGTTAGATTCTGCGCCTCTTTGCCCAGTAGCATCAACTAGTAGAAGGTATACATTCTCCCAAATGTGAGAATTGCCAAACATACATCCTGTAAATTTAAGAAGGGAATTTAATAAGCAGAGAGAATAAAAAAAAATGTAAAACACATATAATTGTTAGAAATACAGAGAAGTAGGGTATGGGGCAGAGTAGAAGCAGAAGGTTTACAATACACAAGGAAAGATGGAAAGGGAAAAACTTTAGTTAGTGAGGGAGTTGTGCAGTGGAAATTAAAGGAAGGTAAAATTAGAGTTAGATAGTTATAGATAATGTGGTTTTACAGTCCAGGAGGGAGAACAAAGAGACAGAAAAACACTGTGTGATACTGGAGAAGGAGTGGACAAAAAATATAAATGATAGTATAACAAAAAAATATGCACAAGTTGAATTTAATGAATATACAGCAGTTATCAAAAATAAAGATGAAATCCTTAAATGGGATTATCAAAAAAACAGTTTTGTAGGTTGACATTCTGTCTGTACAAAAATGAAATACTTATCTGCCGGTAACCGTAGAGCACTGCATGAAGTAACTGCAGGGGCCGGCTAGGCTGGGGGGCAGAGCGGCATTTGCCTCCGGGCCGGTTCCATAGTGGGCTACTTTGGACTGGGTCACCTGCATATTTTTTCCTTTACAATGTGACTAATTGAATGCTGATTGGAGCCTTGTCCACCGGGCTAAAATTTGCCAACTCTCCCCTGAGTAACTGGATGTTCTGAAAATGGATGTCCAGAATGGTGTGGCACAGAAAGCAAAGGTCTGTGCGCAGTTAGTGAGAGAAAGAAGTAGGATTATATCTATGTACTGTTTGGGTAGGCTGTAATGTACAACTGCATTTGTAGATACCGATGATGATGACGATACCGTGTGTGAGTGTGGGATTCACTTTAATAATCGTTATGTACTGATTGCTATGTTATTCATCCTATGTCTTAAAGATTATATAAATAAACTAGAATGTGACAGTGTTTGTGCATAAATAGGGTATAACTTTTGTGTAATATGACTGAGTTGTATAGTCATATTCACATATACAAGTATTGCTATTGAAGTGTATAGTTAGTGTTAGTAGTTTAGGTTCCAGCAGACGCGATACAAATAGCCATTGTGTACTTCTAGTATATACTTTCATGAGTAAAGTACTGTAAGTGGTGCGAGCAGGAGTACAGATATTTGTGAATATGTGAGGCAAGAAATTATGAGGCTCATGTATTGTTGGACTTAAGTCCTAAGCGTGAAATGTGAAACGTTAATTAAACATGTGCAGTAAAACAGCATACGTTTAAGACTGCAACCTCCATTAAAAAAAAAGAATTCAGCCCTGTGCTGACCAGACTAGGACTTGTTTTCACGGTGGCAGGGGGATCCCATGCTGTGGGTTTCCCTGTTCTAGTGCCATCAGCCCTGGCTGGGATAGTCTAGTGCAGGTATCGGAATTTTCAGAGGGACCCCATACTTTTTGTGCCCCCAATTTTGCTGATACCATCCAAGCTGGTAGCTCTAGAGCTGGTTTCCCTTTTTTTTTGCTTTTTTTTTTGGGGGGGGGGGTTCACGTGTTTTTCCTCATTATTTAGTAGATAATCATCATCACTATCATTTATATAGCGCCAAAATATTCCATAGTGCTTTACAAATAGGAACTAACACAGTAATAACCAAGCTGGGTAAAACAGACAAAGAGGTGAGAGGGCCCTGCTCGCAAGCTTACAATCTATGGAACCATCAGCAGCAGCAGCAAAACCCTTGCACTGGCTATAAATACATAAATCCCTGCACCCTATAAAAGTATGTCCCCCCACCCCATGAGTCAAACCAGCAATACTGTAGCCAACCTAGCCTGGTATGGGCAAAATCAGGAGGACCAAGCTGTGTCAGGTACCGTCCTGCTTTTACTTCTAGACGGACGCCTGCCCCCTTGAGATGCCCGCGTCCCGTTGACATTCTATGGTCCTAATTCGCACGCATGTGCAGGGCACTGCATTCCATCGCATGTCGACGAGACTTAACCAGTCTTGATCTGCATGCATGTGCAGAGCATCACATTCTGTCACATAGTGACTAGAGACATTCATTCCCTGCTAGTGGTTGGTTGCGTTTTTACCGCCGAAAACCGCAGCACCAATCAAGGAGTACTTCCCTTTATTTAAAGATCACTCTAACACCATTAGAGTGCCAGAGTATTTGGACTTTTGCCTTGCTCCTGCGTTTTTTGTTCCTGTTTCCTGTATGCTCATTTGGATTCTGACCCCGGCCGGTTCCTGACTTCTTCTTTGGCTCCTGATTCTGGCTTAGAGTGATTTCCTAGTTCTGACTCGGCTTCCTGACCATTTTTCTGCTTTTGATTTCGGCTGTGACTGTCTCTCTGGTTTTGACCCGGTTTTGCTAACTATCCTTTGTGTGTGCATTGCTGCATCCAGGCCTCCACCCTGTATTCTGCTGCACCGTCACCACTGCCTCGCTGGTCACCTCTCCAGCTAACTGATACTGAGAGCCGTGACCTGCACACCTCCATACTTCCTTGTGGGGGTCCCTGATGAAAACTAGAGTCGTGTTAGACTCTGCGTCTCAGTACTCAGTAGCGCCAACTGCTAGTAGGTGTCACCATCTCCATCCTCGTGGTTGTAACAGTATACTCTGCCCATGTCCAATACTGAAGGCACCGGTGATCTCTCCGTCGCTGACCTTCTGCTGCAGCTGGCACGCAATGTCGATCAACAGGAGGTTAATTTGACGCAACTCCTGCAGTATTTAGAGGGACTGGCTACAAGTCTGGATCCCTTCAGAGAACTCTGACTCCTCCAGCCCACATCCTCTGTTGCCAGCCCGTCTTCTTCAGTTAATCCAAATTCTGCTAGTTCGATTCACATTCCACCTCCTGACAAATTTGGTAGTGATCCAAAGAGATGCAGAGGGTTCCTCAACCAGTGTGCCATCCAGTTCGAATTATCCCCTGGAAATTTTTCTACTGAACGAGCCAAGGCGGCAGACATTATTTTGTTGCCCATGGATCAAGCACTATCATGGGCCTCCCCTCTCTTGGAGCACTTTGACCCCCTTTTGCAGAATCCCTCTTTCTTTATTGAGTCCTTCAGAAAAGTGTTCGATGACCCAGGTTGGGTTGCATCTACAGCATTCAGTATTCTGAAGCTACGTCAGGGAAGTCTCAATGTTGGCCAGTACGCTATTCAGTTCAGGACTCTCGCCTCAAAAGTAAATTGGAATAATGAGGCACTTTTAGCAGCTTTCTGGCAGGAGCTGGCAGATCGAATTAAGGATGAATTGACCTCTAAGGATTTACCTGCCAGCCTAGATGACCTCATCTCTTTATGTGTCAAGGTTGATATCCGATTTCTGGAACAGACTCAGGAACGGGAACTGTCTTGCCGGGCTGCTCCACGCTTGGTTCCCACCTTTCAAAACCCAACTATTCCTCCTGAGGAGCCCTTGCAAATAAGGTATTCTCATCTGACTCTTGAAGAGCAGGACCGAAGGTTTAAGAATCATCTATACCTCTACTGTGCTGACCCTGCCAGTTTTGTGGCCCTCACCAGAAGCTCATCCAAAGTCCCTCCCATTGGCTGATCATTCCTTGCTTTGAGGCTTTGTCTTAAAGCTCTCAAATGGGCCCATGAATCCCTTTTCACCGGTCATACTAGTGTCAAGAATACCATCTTACTCATCTCTAGGCATTATTAGTGGCCGTCTATCTAGGCATATGTGCAAGCTTATGTTTCTGTTTGTGGAGTCTGTGCCAGACATAAGACGACTAGGCAATCACCATCAGGACCTCTGGTTCCACTTCCTATTCCAGAGAGACCATGCACTAGTATTTCTATTAATTTTGTCACCGATCTACCATCTAGTCATGGATTCAATACCATTTGGGTAGTAGTTGATGACTCATTTCATCCCTCTCAAGGGACTACCTTCAGCCTCTTTTTTTGCAAATCTTTTTATCAAAGAGATTTTCCGCCTTCATTATTGTCCCCGGGATATAATCTCTGATAGAGGAGTTCAATTTGTTTCACTTTGCAAAGAGTTGGGTGTCGGTCTAAAATTTTCATCAGGCTACCCTCTTCAGACCATCGGCCAGACCGAGTGGGTCATCCAAGACCTGGAGCACTTTCTCAGTTCTTATTTCTCAATCAATCAGTCTGAATGGAGTTGTTTTCTGTGTTGGGCAGAATGTGCTCATAATAACCTTGTGCATGAATCCACTGGTTCGTCTCCATTCTCTCTCACCTATGGGCTCTACCCTCTCCTACCTGAACTGTCTCGACCTGGTTCTTCTCTCCCGGTCGTGCAGAGTCTCATTCAGGATTTCTCCCAAATATGGTCTCAGGCTAGATCAAAGTTATTGGAATCCTCCAACGCTACAAGTGCAGCGCTGGTCGCCACCGCAGAGCGGTTCCTAGTCTTGAAGTTGGAGACGAAGTGTGGTGGCCCACACGAAATTTGAGACTTTGAGTTCCTACCATGAAGCTCGCTCCTCGTTATATTGGGCCTTTTCAGATACAAATCATTAATCCAGTCATGTTCAGACTTCACCTCCCTCTGTCACTTAAGATTCATAATGTTTTTCACATTTCTTTGTTCATGCCGCTCATCCTAAACAAATATGTAAAGAGACCTGCTTCCCTGGTTCCGGTGAACACTGAGCATGGGGAGGAGTATGAGATCAATCGGATTTTAGATTTCTGCGATTTTTTTATCCCTTTTTGGTAACTGTTAATGTACTGTATGTCGTGTGTATGTCATTTATGACATTATTTATACCCTATGCCCTGTTCCTTTTTATATTAAATCTAAAATTTAATAACTTTTATCCTCAACGCTCTAACGAATCAATAAGCCTTTTATGAAGTGAAGTGAAGTGTTGCTTTGACTGTGTTACTCTTTTGAGTGCTTAACTGTGTTAACTCTTTAATTGATGGTGTGTGAATTGGCAAACCTTTTGCTAACTAGGGGAATAGTGTGTGCCAGCATGTACATTTGTTTGACAATATTTTGGTGTCCTATTGTCTTAATACAATAGGGGTAGTAGAGATTAGGTGTGTATGTATGTGAGATAACAGTTTTGGGGGTAATTCAGTGAGATCTGTAGCCTGTGTGATAGGTGAGTGCAAGATTAAGTGCTGAAATCCTGTGTAACTCCTTACTGTAAACTTTCAAGTCACATACGGTGGGAGCTGAAATTTGTGATTTGCATGCTCAGGAAAATGGAGTACTTAAGGTCTATACATAGACGTATCTAGCTATTGCATCTCTCTACGTGTAGAGAGGTGGAATGGAAGAGTGTAGGGGCATTCTATACACCCTATGTACTATGCAGAGTAGAAAGCAGCTGCAGATATGCCTGTTAGGAGACATATCTAGTGCTGCTGTTTTTCCCCTGGTGCAAGATGTGTCCCTATGATGATGATTATCAGCACAGAACCTGCAAAACCCCCCCAAAAAAAGGAAAGAATTCAACCCAGGGGGTTAGTTTTGTCACTATGGCAGGGTGACCCCAACCTGCTATAGTTACATTCTCATCGCTGGCATAGACTAGTGATGGTTACGGTATTTTGGGGGGACCCCATGCTTTTTTTCCCTCCAGTTATGCCTAGGCTGGCAGTAGTAAAGCTGATTTTACTTTTTTTTTTGTATGGGGGGTGGGCACAAATTTATTCCCCATTTATTTAGTTTGCAGCCAGTATGCAAAATACGCTTAAAGTGTGCCAACCGTATCATATCAAGGCTATCTTAGGATACCTGCGACTCATTGCATACTTTTCACGGATGTCATTTATACCTACGCTTTTAGGTAAATTGCATTCAACTCTAGATAAGTCCCATGAAAATTGATTATGCCCAAAAAAAAATCAGATTTAGTATTGAATTTATCTTTAAGAAAGTTTGTCATTTCTGGCAAATTTGCAAATTTGGCAGATTGTAGTTTGAGGTTGATTTATCTGCAGATTAATATGTAAAATGCTTTCAGTATTGCTACTCTGGATGTTATTCAACATAAAACTGGAAATAAGTTAGCAAAAGATAAAATAAGTGTTGGGAAAATATTATGTACTGCATTGAAATGGAGAATGATTTTAATGCTTCTGATTTTGAAAATTTGTTTAGACAAAATGATAATTTGAGAAAAGTGAAAATGTTATTTGTGTACTTCATTATCATGTCTATGGCATTCTCAAATAAAGAAACATTTTACATCACACTTAAAGGAAACCTGTCACATTTAGTTTTATTAGTGGTTTGTATAATGCCAAGTGCACCATTTAAGAGTCCAAAAAAGTATTTCTGTGCTCCCTCCACTCTGTGAATTCAGAGACAGTGTGAAAGTCAATCTGCAGTCTACACTATTCTCGCTGCCAAACGTCTTTCTTTCAGTTGCATTTCATGTAAAGAGACAACTGCCCAGGAGTGAGCATAACTCAGACCATCTGACACATGGGGTATATTTACTAAACTAAACTGTTTTGAAAAAGTATAGATGTTGCCTATAGTAACCAATCAGATTGTAGTTATCATTTATTTAGTGCATTCTACAAAAGGACAGTTAGAATCTGATTGGTTGCTTTAGGCAACATCTCCACTTTTTCAAACCTGCAGTTTAGTAAATATACCACATGGAATCTATACAGCATAAAGAGTGCAGCTTGTTATTATTTTCTTCTCCTGAACAGAGGCAGCGTTGAAAAACTCCAGGGTTTTTTTCTTGCACACTTACATAGTGCACTAAGATGTCAAAACGTGAAAGGTTCTCTTTAATATAATTGCTTTTATATATCTTTCCCATTGCATTTATACTTGGAGTGAAGTAGTAGTCTATGGCACTGAATTATATCTATATATTTATTTGATGAACTGTGTGAAAGACACAATTTATTGAAATCACTAAGTTTTGCTAAAAATTGCAATTACATAAAACATGTCAATTTCACCAACAAAATATTTATAAATACTAAGATGACTTTAAAAAATGAATATGCAATTACAAATCAAATGAACAGGATTTTCAATGTTTCACTTTAAAGAAAAATGTAAGGCAACTTTAAAAACCTTACGACAGTAGTTCCCAACCTTTCGATGCAATGACACACATGTAGATATGCATTCCATGTGGTTAATTTTATTGTGACACACCAATATTAACATTTTATAATAGAGAAAAACAAGGACAAAAACAAATACATTTTAAACATTAAGGTAAATATTAATTCATTGTTCTAATGTTTGACTTTAAGAAAATATGTAATATATCATCTTATTTTGTTTTTACAGGTATAGAATGTTGGTCACCAAAAAAAGGATTTATTTGTCTATTTTTCTCTCCTGGACTTTGTCTGCAATTGGGGCACTGGTTCCAATGTTTGGATGGAACAATAGGTCCAGCCTTGGAGAAGAAGAAAGGAGCGTCCTGAAATGTAATTTTCCAGGTGTCATGAGTCTGGACTACCTTGTATACTTTTGTTTTTTTATTTGGGTCCTCGTTCCATTGTTCACAATGGTGGCTTTGTATGTCGAAGTCTTCCTCATAATACGAAAACATCTGAAACAAAATATCTCCGTCTTCCAAGTAAAAAGGTCAATCTATGGCAAGGAATATAAAACTACAATCTCACTTGCCTTGGTTATGGGCCTCTTTGTCCTGTGCTGGTTACCTATATCTATTCTGAACTGCATAAACTATTTTTACCCTGAGGTTGTACAATCTGATGCATTCCAACCTGTTCTGCTCTTGAGTATTGTGTTGTCCCATTTAAATTCTGTTATGAACCCCATTGTCTATAGTCTAAAAATTAGAAAGTTTAAATACACATTCCTTAATATCATACACAAATATATAATTTGTAGGGATGAAACAGTTGAGGTCTCTAGTACAGAGAATACATTTGAATAGTACAAGTGCAAGATTAGCTTGTTGACATTACAGTAAGGCTTAGATTTGTAGAGTTGCATCTGAACAAAACACCAGAAATATAATTTCTTCAGTGCCTTATTAGGTGATCACCAGAAACACAGAAACATAGAATTTGATGACAGATATGAACCACTTGGCCCATCTAGTCTGCCCATTATTTTTACTTTTTTTTTTATTAACCTATGGTAATCTCAAACCCTATTTGGTACTTTAATGTAATGATATCCTTATGTCTATTCCAAGCATGTTTAAACTGCTCTACTGTATTAGCCTCTAACACCTCTGATGGGAGGCTATTCCACTTATTCACTACTCTTTCTGTGAAGTAGTTTTTCCTCAAATTTCCTCTGAACCTCCAGTTTCAGTCCATGTCCTCGTGTTCTAATATTTCTTTTCCTTTGAAGAATGTTTACCTCCTGTACCTTGTTAAAACCCTTGATATATGTAAAAGTTTCTTTTATGTCCACCCTTTCCCTTCTCTGCTCCAAACTATATATAAAGATCTTAACTCTTTCGGGTAAGTATTGTGCTGTAGGCCATGCACTTTTTTAGTCGCCCTTCTTTGTACAGGCTCTATAGTTTTTATATCCTTCTGGAGATATGACCTCCAGAACTGAATACAGTATTCTAGATGAGGTCGTACCAATGATCTATAGAGTGGCATTATTACTTCTTTCTTTCGGCTACTGACTCCTCTCTCTATGCAACCAAGCTTCTGACATAGTGTTTAGTTGAATGGTAGGTTATCTAATGTATCACTTCATCACACTGTGATATCCTTGGAACCCAAGTCATAAAATGTCATTCACAAAAGTGTACAAATGCACCTACTGCAGTGCAAATGCCATTTGCACCTGAATTTGAATCCACACAGATAAGGCCAAGGTCGGGAATTGAACTCATGACCCCAGAGCTGGGAGGCAGAAGTGCTAACCACTTAGCCACCGTATTGCCCACAGATGTTCCTATTTATGCATATTATGCACCCATCGTATTTGAATGGGATTGAAAAGGATGAATTTTGGTACATTCGATGTTTAGCAGGGCGCTTCCAGGGCATTATTTGCCCTACAAAAGGGCTTGATTTTTACATAATGGTGGCAGAGGAAGCCACATTTTTCTGCCTGTAAGTTCAATGGGAAACTCTTTCTAGGTAAACTCTATTTTGGAAAGCACATTTTAAGATACATTTCAACCAATGTCACAAAAGCATTCAAACATACAAAAGTGACAGACATAATACAATCTATGTCTCATCACTTTTATAATTCATTTTTGACATACATTATGCTAAATAAGCATTACTTTAGGAGTATAACAGAAAATATAAAATTAATTTAAGGAATGGTTCTAAATAGGTAATAGGCTTGGCTTTAATATGATTGGTTAAAGAATATATCCTTTCAATATGAATGATTCCACACAGAATGAATGGGAAACTGTTCTTTTCATAGAGGTGTGAAGTATTACCCCTTATAGAGCAGCTAAAGTATGTTGCTTTTCTCTAAATGTGATCTCATTGTAAAATGTTTGTAGAAAATGGCGTAAGGGTAGTTAGAACTTTAATTCTGTGATTTGGAAAACTGCCAAAGAAAGGGTGATTGTAAAGCATTAAACTTCCCATATGATGTTTTTATTTTTACCATAAAGCTACCAACGAAACAATCGCTACATCACAATTCATATTCTGGATAACATGAACAAATGTAACTAACTAATATTCAATGCATTTTTTTATTCTACATAGATCTCTACTCTTTCCTTTGTTAACTATAATAAATAAATAAAAATAATAATAAAAAAAAAAAAATATATATATATATATATATATATATATACACATTTCTTTAGCTTTATAAAAATATGAATAAATAACAATGGTGTTAAACAATATTAATAAATAATGAAACAGAGCAAAACTGTCTAGCTTATTAAATGCTTTTAGATAAAACAGTTTCTTAAACAGAATATGTAGTGACCCAATTTCTGTGTGTGCGGAAGGCCTGGTAAACTATGTGTGAGAAGAAGCCAGTAAATAGTGGAAGCATGTATAGAGGTAAATAATCACAGACATTTAAATCCAGTAGCTTTTGTTGACGGCCTTGTATGTTAGTAGAAGAATTTTATAATGGATTCATTGAAATACAGGCAGCCAATGTAGATACTAACAGAGTGGCTCAGGAGAGGAAGAACGGTTTGCAAGGAAAATCAATCTAGCTGCTGCGTGCAAAATAGATTGTAAGGTTTCAAGTCTGACTTTGGGAAGACTAGTAAGGAGGGAATTGCAATAGTCGATGCGGGAGATGATGAGTGCATGAATTAATGTTTTTGCGGTGTCTTGTGTGGGATATGTGCGTATTCTGGAAATATTCTTTGGGTGTATGTAACATGATTTAGACATAGAGTTGATGTAGGGAATAAGCGACAGTTGTGAGTCAAGGATTACACCTAGGCAACGAGCTTGCGGGGTGGGATTTATGGTCATGTTATCAACAGAAATAGAAATGTCAGGCAGGAAGCTTCTGTTTTCGGGTGGGAAAATTATTAATTCAGTTTTTGAAAGATTGAGTTTGAGTTGGCGAGAAGACATCCAAGATGAAATGGCAGAAAGACAGATAGTAACGCAAGACAACACAGGTGGTGAAAGATCAGGAGAGGATAGATAGATTTGTGTATCATCCGCATAGAGATGATACTGAATCCAAAGGAGCTTATTAGTTTTCCAAGAGAAGTGGTGTAGATAGAGAATAGCAGAGGACCTAGGACTGAGCCTTGTGGTACTCCAAATGATAAAGAAAGTGGAGCAGAGGTGGATTTATTGAAATTAACACTGAAAGAGCGATTAGATAGGTAGGATGAGAACCAGGATAGGACAGTGCCTTCAAGACCTAGGGATTGTAGCGTTTGTATGAGGAGAGAGTGGTCAACAGTGTCAAATGCAGCAGAGAGATCCAGGAGAATTAGAAGAGAGTAATGGTTATTACTTTTTGCTGTGATCAAATCATTGACAACCTTGGTCATAGCAGTCTCTGTAGAGTGTTGAGAGCGAAAGCCTGACTGAAGAGGATCCAATAGGTTGTTTACTGTAAGAAAGTGTGTGAGGCGAGTGTAGGCAATTCTTTCGAGAAGCTTGGAGGGGAATGGGAGCTGAGAGATGGGGTGATAATTTGCGAGAGAGTTAGGGTCAGAACTTTGTTTTTTTAAAATGGGAGTAATCACTGCATGCTTGAATAGTGATGGAAAACTACCAGTAGAAAGAGATAGATTACAGATTTTAGGTAGAGGGGGAATGAGCACAGGAGACAGGGATCTACCAATCTGTGAGGTAATGAGATCAAGAGGACAGGAGGTAGAGTAGGAAGATGAGAAGAGAGTAGAAACTTCATCTTCATTTGTGGGATCAAATGAAGAGAGAGTGTCAGAGGGTACTACAAAGGAATCGAGCTGATTGCTTGTCAAGGGAGATGATATCATTTCAAGTCTGATGTTATCTATTTTGTCCTTGAAATAGGAAGCAATATCCTGGGCACTGATGGTAGTTGGAGGATTTGGGGCGGTAGGATTCAGAAGAGATTTAAATGTGTTAAAGAGGCGTTAGTAGTCTGAGCATAGATGAGAGATTGGAAGTAGGTTTGTTTAGCAGTGTCCAGAGCATTTCTGTAGGAGTGGTAGATATCAGTATATGTGATGAAATCATTAGATGTACCAGATTTACACCAGTAACTTTCTGCTTTAGGAGAAAGTTTTTGTAGAGTTCGTGTTGCTTTAGTGTGCCACGGATGACAACGAAGTCCTCCCTTTTAGCAATCAGCAGGCCTAGTGACTTACCCTTACCTAGGTCGTTCTCTCCCAGGTGAATTTCTAATATGTCCTGTGACCCTTGGTTACTAACTTCATCCTCTAGGACAGGAATAAGTGACTCCCATTTCCAGCCTTTCTTCCTGACCCACCTGATGTTTATGGGAAGGGGAAAGGAACTCCAGTACTTGGCTAATTGGAGGCACACCATTAATTAGGCCTTTATCCAGGGAAAAAAATTGAGAAAATCCCTTTGTGCCCCCGCTAAAAACAACGAGCACCATATTATTATTTAAGAAGGTTATTATCACTGGGTCTTCTTTTATCTTGAGCTGTCGGGTGAATCCTTGCCCAGCCTTTAAGGGCTTTGGATATGAGGAATGATTTTGTGGGATCTATTCTACTTTGTATACGTGACATAAAAGAAAATCCCGCTAGGGCCGGGACATAGATGTTTTAGATGCCCCATTCTTATATTTAGACCACATAAATTCAAAAATGTCGTCTTGCTGCTGCTGAAGTGTTCCCACTCTGTCACCTATGAAGTTTACCCACTGACGCCAGGCTACTCGGTACGCATCTTGGTGGTGTTGGCGAAAGATGATTCCGCGAGTCCCCTTATACCGGCTCGACCATCTGCTAAATATAACAAGTACAAGGGATCCAAATTAGTTGCGCATGAGGGGCTAGCTCTCTAAATTGACACCAGTGGAAATGCGAAACAACATCAACAATTCTGTTCTCTGTACCGGGGACATGACAGGCTCGAAATGAGATATATCGTGAGTGAGACAACGCAAGACTAGTTTCTGCAGCAAATTGACTGCTGGTAAAGAGGTGGTGGTTTGACTGTTAATTGCTTGCACTACTCCGAGCAGGGGCGGGCTGGCCCGGGGGGCAGGGGGGCAGTGATCCCCCGGGCCGCTCAGTCTGACCGCTATTAGGGCCGGAGGGTAGGCCAGATGTAATATACAACCTTTTCCCCGGCGGCCGCAAATGATGACATGAGATGTGACCGCGTCAGCGCACAAGCGGCCGCATCACAGGACAGGGGATGCGGCCGCCTCATCAATGATGCGGCTGCATCCCTTTTCATGGGATGCGGCCGCCTGTGTGCCCCCGGGCTTCTCTCTCCCAGCCCGCACCTGACTCCGAGGTTATCACACCAAAAGTCCACATTACCGCCACAGAACCGATGCGCCCACAGTTTCAGAGCAACCACTATAGGGAATAGTTATAACACTAGCAAATTACGTATTAAGCCGTTGTCACGCCAAGATGCCGGCCAATGGGTGGCGCACCAATCCCCTTGGCAGAAGGCCCTGAATCTGATGGCACCGGAGGCGTCCGTGTGTAGATTAAAGGCTAGGCTGGAAATTACCGGGGCAGACCATATGCAAATTCCATTGAAACTCTGTAGGACTTCCAGCCAAATTTGCATATCGTGTTTTAGTTCACACTTCAGACGAACCCGAGAGTGTGGCCTAGTTAGACCGGTCGTGACCAACTGCAAAATATTCTGCCCATCGGGATGACGCGACAGGCGAAGTTAACGGAGCCTAAAAGGGACTGAACGCGATGAAGAGGGCTAGATGAGAATGACAGGACCTCCACTATTAAGTCCGATAGTTTCTTGACCTTATCTATGGGCAACCTGCAGCACCCAGCATCGGTGTCAATCTCAATGCTCAATTAAGACAAAGAGTTGTAGGCCCTTCCATCTTATCCTGAGCAATGGGAACACCAATTTCCTTGAAGGAAGCTTGTGCGGATGATAGCGTGTCCATGCATACAGAGGATAGCTCAGGACCTATAAACAAAAAAAATCGTATAGATAGTGTGCTATCCCATGGTGGCCCGTACCTCTCTAGATACACCAGTGCAGGAAGGAGCTGAACGTCTCAAAGTATGCGCATAAGGTCAAGCACCCCATGGGAAGGCTCCTATCTATATAGAAACTGTCTGGTAGTCTAAATCCCATCAACTGGAATGAATCGGGGTAGAGAGGCAGAAACCGAAATGTGGATTCAATGTCCAGTTTTGCCAACAGTGTCCCATTTTCAAACTGTATTACTAGGTAAGGGCTTCATCAAAAGATTGATAAACTACTGAGCTATTGCTGACCTCGATAGCATCATTAACCAAGCACACTTGTGGGTGGGAAAGATGTTGTATTAGGCAAAATTTTCCTTCAGTCATTTTAGGAACTACGCCTACTGGGGAAATTACTAAATTAGCTATGGGTGGCATTTTAAAAGGACCAACCATGTTTCCCAATCTGACTTCCTTATGAACTTTTTGAACAGGATTCCCAGCAACAAGTAAGCCAATCTAAGGTTTTTTGATGGGACCGTCCTTACCTCCTTACATGTGGGGATTCGGAATCCGCCTTGAAAACCTTATTCCAAAAAGTAAGACTGGGACACATTGGGGAATAAATTAAGCCACCTATTCAAAACTGGGATATTAGTGGGCGGAGGGGCCTTTCCCAGAGACCCTTGGGTTGTTGCAGCCTCTACTAGTGCTCGCTGTGGCTCTGGGGCAATCTTTGGCATGGTGGGTCCCGCGGCAGTTCGAGCATGCATGTTGATATTTGCATGGTTCCCCCCGTGAGCATGTGGCGGAGTTAAAGGCAAGACAGCAGTTCCTAGAACTATAGGGAGGGAGTCGCCTCCCTTTCGCTGGAAACCTGGTGTCTACGGTTGTCTGGGTGTCTGTTACACTAGGTCGCATCAGAGCCATCCAGGTTTCTACGTCTTTATATGCAAAAGGAATTATTAGTTGGCCCGTAGCTTTCCCTTTGAAGCTCTCATCGTATCTGGGCCATCGCAAATGGTCATTTTGGTGATAAGGTGTAAGTAGCGCTATACGCCAAGAGAGAAAAAGAAGCTTAATTATAAAAGATAGTACACCTGTGACTCCTGTGTCTTCTCCCAAGCGATGCACGAACCAAGAGACCAGCCTGCCCACAGAAGGAAGATATATATGGTAAGAACTGTGGACCGTCCCTGTGGCACCCATTGGCTGGACTCTGCATAAGCATTAATCCTCAATGTTAAGTCCCTGTCAGACACACACCATTAGTTTAGGCACGTTCAGTCTATTACTTCTCTTAGCATAATGACAGAGTCACAGTACTGAGCTGTGAATGATGATATGCAGGATAATTGCTAAAACACACTGTGCTTAAAAGGTAACAGAAATATGCAGACATATATGAGGTACACAGTGTCTCAGACAATCTCTTGCAGAACACAGTCACTGGTAATAGAATGACACTGATTGACAATATCAAACAGTCACTAGTGCAAATGGTGTACACTTCAGGCAGGTATGTAGACAGGCTGTTGGTAACACAGATGAAAAAGCACAAACAGTTCACCACTCAAAAATAACAGCAGCACTACTGAGATAGGCCCATAGCCCATTATTGTGTGTGAAAGAAATGCCTAACCAAGAGTAAATACTCTAGTATGTAACTGTAGTAAAACTTCCTGTGAGTAACATGCACCAGATGGAGAAGTTGTTTGTGAACCAGGCCAAGTAGTCTATGTCAAAAACCATCATACTCAGTAACTAGAGCCAAGAACCAGTACCAACGGAGATACAAAGCCAGGCATCTGCCAGACAAGTAAACAAACATTATCCTTCAATTTTAGTTATTGTGTCCCTGATGATTTAAACAAATCTGTTGTGTAGAGAACAAATAGCATTTGTTTGTATTAAACCTATGACAGATTGGCACTAGACAAAAAAATGTTTGTGGCTAAGGGATTAGAGTTGATGGCGTAGTCCGTAGGTGTTCACCTTTTTCCACTCTGCTTCACATCACTCATACAATCCCATCTTCTATTCATCAATCCACCTTGCTTAATATCTGACTAAGCCATAGACTTAATTACATGTTGCAGATGATTAGATGCTGTAGGGAAATTAATGTAATTTCTAAATGAATTAATTTAATTTCCCGCTCCTTTCATATTTATTTTTCTCTTCCCTTGGCGTAGGTGTCCACGTAGGTGTCTGCAGTAATTTCATAACTGCACTGATAAAGGAAATTGTAGCAGCAGTTTAGCATAGGTATATGGGGTGGCAGGGCCGGATTAAGGGAATGGAGGCCCCTGGGCTAAGGGGACCTCCATTCCCCTGTGAGGGCTTCCTCCCGGTGAGCCGAGCCACCCCCAAGACACTTACCTCCTTCTCCTGGCATTGCGGTCCTTCCCCGGCGCGCTGTATGCTCTTTACCTCTTTACTGAGGAGATCTCGTGAGAGTGAGACTCACGAGATCTCCTCAGTAAGGAGACTACAGCGCGCCGGGGAAGGACCGCAGTGAAAGTGCTCAGCAGCATTGATCGCACTGGGGGCGCCCCCGGCCCTGACCAATCAATACTGCTGCTGAGCACTTTCAAGGGCCCCCTGGATGCCCGAGGCCCCTGGGCTGTAGCCCAGTTAGCCCTAGGGTTAATCCAGCCCTGGGGGTGGGGTACGGTTTAACGGTGCGGAAAATTCCGACACCGAAGAGACCTACAAGGAAAATTCGAATGTCTAAAAAAACGATTTTAATATAACCAGACTTACCTCCAAAGCAACGCTGTACATCTCCGATCGCAGCAGCATGCTCCCCGCAAGTTTTTCCAAATACACAGATGTCCGGCACAACACTTTGACTTCCTCGCGACCAGAATAAATCTCAATTTAAAGCGGCAATGGTGGGACCCCTCAGGTTAACCCGACATCACCGCTTTAAATTAAGATTTATTCAGAACACGATGACGTCACCGGGTATATGTTGGCTGTTGCTATAATGTGAGCTAATGACTGCAACATATCAAAGGAACAAAGGTGACTGGTATAATACTGGGGCAACTAGTAAATAATTTAAGCATTGAAAGCTGGAAGCAATAGAGTTTGGCATAATACTTAGCTACTGTAAGCTGACATACGATTGGAAGCACTGAAGGCTTGTGTTATACTTGGGCATTAAAGGCTGGTAAAATATTTGCAAGGGAAATATTTTAGTACCACCACTCTGAAAAATAATTTAGTGATTTAAACATGTGAAAGTGCTATACTTTTGCATATATACTGACTAGCAGAATTGAAGCCTGTATGGAAACCTTATATCCAGCTCTAGCAGATAACTGCACATTAAGCTTCTCGAAACACCCGACAACATAGCCCACATCAAGAGCTAATTTAAATACTGCATAAGGCACTATAGCAATGTATAATTGTGAAGATACCGAGTTTTCAAGTCCAACTCTACCCACTTCACTCTGGCTGGCCACCTACGGGTGCCTTCCTAGTACAGGGAAGCCTACCCAGTACCTTCTAGGATTCGTATAGTCACTCAGCCAAATGCAGTTAGAATCATCACTAGAATATTATATACACACAATGAAATGCCAGGCAGGTTCACCACATCATCTGTACCCTTACCCAACTAGCTTAAGCAGTTACAGGCACCTGGCTGTCCAGACTTGACGACCCATGGATCTGCCGATGTATTTTGCTGGTAGAGCCACCCTGCAGCTTCCAGGCGTAAATTAACAGCATGAATATCACCTCCTGCCCTGGAGCGGCTCCTTATATCTAGGGTCAAATTTCCACAGTCTTTTCCCCTCCTTGGGTAAACCCCTGGATCTCTCCTTGTTAAACATTGGTGAGTCCTGGACTAGGGGTTGGAGAGGGGAGTGGAGATGAGCTGTACTTCCACAGAAACTTCTCTGTTAGATTGTAGACCAAATGTCTGGAGTAGTGTTGTGACAACAATGGATACTAATTAGACTTCCCCTTACCAGTGTCTTTCAACCTGATCCCTACCCATAGCCCACCTGGCTTCACTTTAAGGACAATGAATAACAGCGTCCATGCAATATCAACAAGATGCGATAAACAATACACATATTTACAATGAGCTACAATGTCCACTTATCCACATGCAATTAGACACTGTAGTTGAGCTGGGGAGCAAAAGCACGGGCTATAAAAAGTACATGCTATAATCCACATATTGTGAGAAACGAGGGACAGACTGGTTAAGGTGTTATCAAATTTGTTTTGTCAAAATAACCTTTAGGAAAGGAGGGGCATAGTTTTACACCTGATTTAATCAAGAATGATATGTGAGAATAATTGTACATGGCATTGTGCTTTTGCTCAGGCATTACTATGTTCGGTTTTACAAAAGTACATGTACACTATAAGCAGAAGTGTTTTACCCATGAACTTCCTAAACCTGGAAGAACCTTTGTATGATTGTATTTTAAAAAGCAGAAGAAACTTTGCGATAGAGGAACAAAGCAAAAAATGACTGCACACAGTTATACCCTTCTATGGGGTTCTGAAATTCATGAATGCCTTCCAAAAACCGGAAGCTTTAATTATTTATTTTGTAGGTGTCATGCCAGATGTACATCATTAATACATGTAGGTGCACCATGCTGGCAACCTAAGCTCATATAGTAGGCACAGAGCACTTTGTTGGTTCTGTCGCAGGGCATTGGCACTTTCCCATAGAGAGAAAAATTTACATCTATTGACTTTTTTGTTATCTCAGTTACTTTAGTGGCGAAAGAAGATAATGTGACATGGGCATTGTACAGGTCAAGCTCAAGTGGTTCTAAATTCTCATTGTGTTTTGCTGAAATATTGGGAGGAAAATCAAAACACCAAGAAAGGTTTCTGTTAATTTAACCATATGAAGGGAAAATCCTATCAGACACCATACATGGCAATCAGGTCAATATGTCCAATACAGTGGTCAATGTTATTTATTCATATCCATGATATTTTACTAAACCTCACGTGTACTATCCCTTTCTACTGTGCGCTAATAAATTTGGCAGATGTCGACTCCTGGTAGGAACATGAGCAAGACTCAGGTTGAGGTTCTAACCTAGAGAACACAGACACGAACCAACATACAGTCACGCCCTGTGTAGGCTCCAAGGCTTACAAATGGATAAGTGAGAACCATATATGTGCTTTGTAAAAATAAATCTTTATAATGATATAAAATTACACTGATTTCATAATATATTAAATTGGAAATACAATTTTTTGCCGTAATTGCTTACATGTTCAGCAGAAAACCTCTTGAGATATGTTAACTTTAATACTAAAAAAGTCATTTGTCATGCGCAAAACTGTTCACACTGGCTGATGGAATGATTTGAGAGGAGCAAGTGCGTTCCTTGCTAAGTGCTGACTGCGTCTGGCATTACAGAACAGTGCAAAGACAAGAACTCATTTTGCAGAGCGAGATTAAAATGAGTTAAAGTGAGCTCAAGGGATGGAGAGATTGCATTTTTAGGTGTATTATTTGATTTTCATTCACCAATTTGTTTTGACCAATAGGAGCAAATTGAAGATTTGCTGGTAAAAACCGCTTATAGCAAATCGTGTATTTGTATCTGAATGTGGGCAAACCAACATGTATAGAATATTTGGGCTTTCTTACATATATAAAATACCAGTATTGTATGTTCAAATGAGCCATTCCCAATAAATACAAAAATTTGTATTGGCTACTGCATTCTTTGAATGATAACTCATTTGAGTCTGATGATTAAATGAATCTGAATGAGCAAAATCATAATATTAAAATGAGCGTGTTTTACATTTGTTACATCTAAAGATGCATTTTATTTAATAGGATATCTATTTAATTTTACTTCACTGATAAGATTACTCAGATCAAATATTTTGATGTTATATGAATTTCTGGTTATGTGTTTGGAAGTAAATAGTTTAAACCTCCTTTTTACAAAGCTGTGGTGCCAAGAGATAATGTACGTTCAGATCGAAACCAGAGATAAAGGAAGCATTTTATGCGGTTTTCTAAGAACAATCAACAGAACAACAAAATGTACAAAGAAAATAACAATATATATAACAGTAGCAAATGTGATCTTAATAGCAATAATACAGATATAACAATAGACTGAACCAAATAAGCAAACACAACTGTAAAGTAATAAGAAACAAAAAACATAAAATTAAGACAAAATATTAAAAGGAGCCAAGTAAGATCTGTTACCTACATGTGTTGTGTTTAGGGATGTGCATTGGCCACTTTTCGCGTTTTGGGTTCTGATTACCTTCAGGTTTTAGGTTCTAATGAGTTTTGCCAAAACACCCCCTCAAGATTTTGGGTTTTAAACTTTGGGTTCTGATTTTTTATTAAAAAAAGCATAAAGACTGCTAAAATCCCGATTTTTTTTTTATTTTTTTTTTCACTCCTACGCTATTATTAACCTCAATAACATTCATTTCCAGTCTATTCTGAACACCTCACACCTCACAATATTGTTTTTAGGCCAAAAAGTTGCACCGAGGTAGCTGGATGACTAAGCTAAGCGACACAAGTGGGCGGCACAAACATGTGGCCCATCTAGGAGTGGCACTGCAGTGGCAGACAGGATGGTAGTTTGAAAAACTAGGCCCCAAAGAGCACATAATGCCAAAAAAAGAGGTGCAAGATGGAATTGTCCTTGGGCCCTCCCACCCTTATGTTGCGGAAAAAGGACATGCACACTTTAACAAACCAATCATTTCAGCGACAGGGCCTACCAAACTACTGTGGCTGAAATTATTGGTTTGTTTGGGCCCCCACACCAAAAAAGCAATTCACCTCTCCATTTACAAAGTAAACTGGCTCTACTGAGGCAAGATGTCGCCCTCATCCTCATCCTCTGATTCCTCGCCCCCTTCAGTGTGTACTTCCTCATCCTCACACATTATCAATTCGTCCCCGCTGGACTCCACAATCACAGGTCCCTCTGTAGTCTCTGGAGGCCATTGCTGGTCTTCATTGAGGAATTGATAATTCATTTTGATGAACATCATCTTCTCCACATTTTGCGGAAGCAACCTCCTTCGCCGCTCACTGACCAGGATCCCCGCTGCACTAAAAACTCTATCGGAGTACACACTGGAGGGGGGACAACTCAGGTAAAATAGAGCCAGTTTGTACAGGGGCTTCTAAACTGACTTTTTTTCCTACCAGTACAAGTAAGGACTGTCTGACATGTCTACTTGGATGCAGTCACCAAAGTAATCCTCCACCATTTTTTCAATGGTGACAGAATCCAATGCAGCGACAGTAGACATGTCAGCAATCGTTGGCAGGTCCTTCAGTCCGGACCAGATGTTCAAATTCGCTCCTGCCTGCTCTGCATCCCCGCCAGCGGGTCGTTTAGGAAATTTCAGCTGTTTCCTCGCTGCCACAGGTGAGGAAGAAAATGAAGGAGGAGCTGTTGCCATGTCACGGTCCTCTTCAGATGACAATCTCCTGATCATCCTTTGCCTATGTCGTAGGTGGCTGTGTAGGCTTGAATGGCCTTTTGCTGCTCCTCCATCCTCTGCAGCATATAGAGGGTGGAGTTCCAGCGCGTCACAACCTCTTGTTTGAGGTGATAGCAGGGCAGGTTCAGGCGTTTTTGATGGTGCTCCAGTCTTTGGTAGGCAGTGGTAGAATGGCGAAAGTATCCCGCAATTTTGCGGGCCACCGCAAGCATATCCTGAACACCCCTGTCACTTTTAAGATAATGCTGCATCACCAAATTTATTGTGTGGGCAAAACATAGCACGTGCTGGAAATTGCCCATATGTAATGCCCGCACAATGTTACTAGTGTTGTCCGACACCACAAATCCCCAGGAGAGTCTAAGTGGGGTAAGCCACTGCAAGATGATTTCCCTCAGTTTCTCTAAGAGGTTGTCGGCGTTGTGCCTCTTACTGAAACCGGTGATACACAACGTTGCCTGCCTTGGAACGACCAGGCGTTTCGGAGATGCTGCTACTGATGCTGCTGCTGCTGTTGCTGCGAAAGGCGATGCATCTACCCAGTGGGCTGTCACAGTCATATAGTGCTTAGTTTGCCCTGAACCACTTGTCCACATGTCCGTGGTTAAGTGGACAGTGGGTACAACCGCATTTTTCAGAGCACTGAGGACACTTTTTCGTACTTCTCTGTACATCCCGGGTATCGCCTGCCTAGTGAAGTGGAATCAAGACGGGATTTGGTACCGGGGAGACAATACCTCCATCAACCGTCTAAATCCCACTCCACTGATGGCGGACACCGGACGCACGTCTAACACCAACATAGCTGTCAAGGCCACAGTTATCCGCTTTGCCATAGGATGACTGTTGTCGTACTTCGTCGTCATGGCAAACGACTGTTGTACGGTCAATTGCTTAGTGAAAGACGTAGCGGTCTTACGACTTCCCCTCTGGGAAGATGACCGACTCCCAGCAGCAACAGCAGCAGTGGCAGTAGTAGGTGTAGCGCTGCAGGATCCTCCGGAAGAATCCCGGATTGAAGAGGGCTCAGTCATGCCGGTGACATAGCCTGCAGGACTACCTCCGATCCCGATCGAGGAGGAAATTGACGAGGAGGGTGTAGCTGGTGTGGATACAACAGGACCAAGGGATTTAGGTGTCCCTGGACTGCTGACGGTCCTAGCCACAGTTCCTGAACTAAACACAGAATTATGAAGGGTCTTCAGGTGACGTATAAGGGAGGATGTCCCTAGGTGGCCAAGATCCTTACCCCTGCTAATTCCAGCTTTACATAAGCTACATATGGCAATACATTTGTTGTCCGGTTTGAAATAATTCCAGACCAAAGAGGTTGATTTATTGGTCTTCTGCCCAGGCATGACGATGGGCTTTTTCATCCCATGGACAACAACTGTTTCCCCCCCCTGGTGCCTCATTTAAGAAAAACACATCATCATCCTCCTCATCAACTTCCTCATCAGCGCCAGCTACATCAATATCCTTCTCCTGGTGTACAACATTGACACCTTCATTATCAAAATCTGGAACTGCACTGTGGGTGATCCTTCCAGCATATGCAGAGGGCGTGCTGCAAATGGTGGAAGGAGACACCTCTTCCCGTACAGTGCTGGGAAGGTCAGGTATCGCAACCACCAACACCCTTGGACTCGCCTTGGGGATTTGTGATGCCATGTCTTTAGAAGGCAGAGTTGTTTGCTGTGTTTTTGATGACAGCTTAACTCTCTTAAATTTTCTAGAGGGGGGGGGGAGGAGGGCTTAGATCGTTGGGTGAAGCTGAACCACTAGTCATGAACACGGGCCAGGGCCTAAGCCGTTCCTTGCCACTCCGTGTCGTAAATGGCATATTGGCAAGTTTTTGTTTCTCCTCAGATGATTTTAAATTCCTTTTTTTGCTAATTTTAGTGAGCTTTGGGTTTTTGGATTTTACATGCCCTCTACTATGACATTGGGCATCGGCCTTGGCAGACGACGTTGATGGCATTTCATCGTCTATGTCATGACTAGTGGCAGCAGCTTCAGCATTAGGAGGAAGTGGTTCTTGATCTTTCCCTACTTTATCCTCCAAATTATTGTTCTCCATTATATGCAGCACAAGAGAGCTTACCCCTAAACCACACACACTCGGCAAAGCCTTTAAAAATTAAATGCGGCACAAGAGAGTACCAATGGACTGGAGTTATACGGCTGTACCACTGGACTTATACGGCAGGATCAGTGAACTTAAACAGCAGTACCACTGGACTTATACGGCATGATCAGTGGACTTAAACAGCAGTACCACTGGACTTATACGGCAGGATCAGTGGACTTAAATAGCAGTATCACTGGATTTATACGGCAGGATCAGTGGACTTAAACAGCAGTACCACTGGACTTATACGGCAGGATCAGTGGACTTAAACAGCAGTACCACTGTACTTTGTCACTCACCGGACCGTGAGTGCCTCTTTACTGGTGCGTGGCTCTCCAGTATTCCTGCCAGCACCTATCCTGAACCGTGGCCGCAGGCCATCCTGATGGTCAGTTCCTAAGAACTCTTCTGACCTTTGCTTTTAGTTAATTGGTTGATCAGGCAACGCTCCCTATTTAAAGCACCTGTGTTCATTACCTCGTTGCCTGATCTTGGAGTCTCATTCCCTGTGAGTCTCTGAAGGTGTTCCTGTGTACTTCTCTGTGTCTTCAACTTCCTGCTGATTCCTGCTCAACTCATTGCCAGTTTCCATTCGCTACAAGTCTCCCGTGTTCTACTATGTCTTCAGTTCCCTGCTGATTCCTGCTCTAATCATCTGCGGCTTCCAGTCCGCTATTACCTCCAGTGTTCTACTTGTGTTCGCTATCTCCAGTGATTCCTGCATTTCTCATTGTTGTTCTACCCGTGTCAAATTCTCTGCCTGTGTGCTGACCCGGACCCTGATTACCGCTATCACTCACCTGTGGTTTCTTTACTCGTGCTGGCGTGCAGCCGCTCAGCTGTTCCTGGGTTCTCTCGTGGACAGCCTGCTCAACTGAACCGCGGTATGCTTACTTTCTATTGACTGTATTCGTTTACTGCATATCCGCTTGGACTGTTCTCCACTTACCCACGGAATCCTCTATCTCCCTGAGACTGTGTTATTACTCCGCATATCTGCTGGGAAGTTTACCTCTTTGTTCAGTCGTGAGATACATATGCTAATTGACCTTCTGCTATTAGCCTGGATTCCAGTAGTGAATTTGTCTCTGTCAAGCAGCGCCTGCCACACCAACATAGACTTGTGCATATTGTTTGGGATCAAGTTCCTTGTGCTCTCAGTGTCTACATTCTATGTTTCCACTCATCGACACCAGTACCTATCCCCACCTATAGCAGTGGTACAACTTGCTGTACGCAGACCACTGACTCCCAGTTACCTACCTGCACCAGTAACAAGTCCTCTCACTATAAGCAGTGGTACAACTTGCTGTACGCAGACCACTGACTTCCCCATTACCTACCTGCACATGGAACAAGTCCTCTCACTACAAGCAGTGGTACAACTTGCTGTACGCAGACCACTGACTTCCCCAGTACCTACCTACACCTGGACAAGTCTTCTCACTATAGCAGTGGTACAACTTGCTGTCCGCAGACCACTGACTTCCCCGTTACCTTCCTGCACTTCTTCACGTCCATAAAGATCCTCGTGTTCATATCTACCTAATCATTAACCAGATTGCTGCTAGTCATTGACTTTTCTATTTGCATCCTCTCACCATCTGCTGAGTCATATGTTCCGCTAGTCACCCTGCTACCAGAGGACCACTGTGTAACCCACACTACTCTGGTAAGATCATCATCTGGTGATATCCTGGGCAAAGACTCCTAGTGCCCGTGACAGACTTATACGGCAGGATCAGTGAACTTAAACAGCAGTACCACTGGACTTATACGGCAGGATCAGTGGACTTAAACAGCAGTACCACTGGACTTATACGGCAGGATCAGTGAACTTAAACAGCAGTACCACTGGACTTATACGGCAGGATCAGTGAACTTAAACAGCAGTACCACTGGACTTATACGGCAGGATCAGTGGACTTAAACAGCAGTACCACTGGACTTATACGGCAGGATCAGTGAACCTCCCTCTGTGAAAAAATATTAGCAGTCCTAATAATCGGCATATGTGCCTATTGTAAATAGATTAGTACAGAATCCAAAATCTGGTGAATTAGATGTTCACTAGATATCCTTTACCTTGCACTATAATTACTCGTGTGAGTTGTAGTATTGCCTGTATGTTACCCAGAACACAGTGGAATTATAAATAGCTATATAGGATTATTGGGATGCTGGTACTGGGATATCACAAATATGACAATAATGTGTCCTGTAGGTTGTCTTATAACATGGAAGTGAGAATACAGAGTTTAGATCGAAATCCGCGATCTCAAATAAATGTATCCCTTTAACTAATACTTCCTTTCTCCATCTAAATAGATTGAAAGGGAAAATTAGAGGCTATAGATAATATATTTATTATATGGGTTGTTTTTATACCACAGTATAGTCTCTATAGTAATTTAGTTATTAAAGTGTAAGCGCTATGCAAATGCAGAGGACAGAGGACACCACCACACACCCTCCCTCTTCCCTCTCCAATGCCCGAGTGAAGATGGCGGCGGGCAGCGGGGAATAATATGAATCCGGATCTCGCGAGATCCGACGGTGGGATGATGACATTGTGCCTCGTTCTGAGTTTTGCGTCGGGCGGGAATTCCCGAACAGTGCTCGGATCCGGGCTCGGATCAGCACTGTTCGGGGGTGTTCGGATTTCACAAATCCGAACCCGCTCATCCCTAGTTGTGTTAAATGCCAGTGATACCATGGACCTGATTCATTAGTGGACGCAATCTCGGCGCGACTTGTGTAACATAATCTACTCACATATACGCAAGATACGAATGTCGAAATTCAACAAGCAACGTATCTCAAGTTACACAGCTGGATGAATTCGGTTGCAAGTTGTTTATGTTGCATGATCTTTCGCAGTGCTCTAGCTTGGGATTATAGTTTTTTTCTTGCGTATGTCTCGCTTAACACAAATGGTTTGCATCGCACCGAATAATCCAATGAACCATCCTTGAGATAATTATGGATACATTTATATATACTCAGAGGGGGTACACTCACACATTAACAATCATAATTTCAATGAGAGAAAAGGGGAAAATGTGTATCACTGAGGCACTCCTTGGATAAATACATTTTAAATTTAAAAATGTCAATCTTTTGATATGATATTGATATGCATTAAAATACTTTTGAATGGAAATTCTTTTCAGACTTATAGTGAAATAATTAAAACTTGAGTGAAATTAAACTGAAAAATAATAAATTAACAGTTAAAATGGCAGAAAAAACTGGCTACCACGTCTCTGTCGCAGACTCTTGGTATATATCATATAAATTTATGAGCCAATAATCGTCTGCTAAATTATAATAGTACTGTAACACAATTAACAACCACCAATAAAATATATATTTGTTTGTTTTAAATTTGTGTATATAAATTTATTTTATCTGTTTCATTAGTTGCCATAAAGTAATATAAATGGTAGGTCAGAGAGAGTAATAATCATATAAATAGACTACTGATAATAGTTCATTTATATTTGTTTTTCTTATCACAGTAACCTTCTGATGTAAATGAAGCCACTCCTGTATGTGAAATATATATTTATCTCTCTTATCTCAGTGGCTCTATGTTCCGTAATATGCTACTCTTGTTTGCAAAAGGGCATAGGGATAGAGAATTTTTCTCCCATACCCCCATTTTGTCTATCTGATATATAATGCTGACAGTAGTCTAAATTTGAGAGAGTGATTCCTTGTATATTATATTCCCCCAGAGAAAATGGTACTGGGTCCAAGAAACGAAAATTTCTACCGCTGACCTAGCTAAATTTAGACATATTTAAGCTACAGTATACATTTGAGATGCAGAGCGGCTGCTAGAGTGGCTGGACGTCGACGCGCGTTTCGCTATAGGCTTACTCGTGGAAAACTGAGGGCAGGCTCAGACAGGCATTAAATAGTGAGAACTTTGCCTCCCTATGTGATATTTTGCCTTGTTTTCAACTCCGAGGGTGTGCAAAAGTACAGAGCCTTCTCGGATCTGCTAAGTTCGGTTCTCGAGGAACCGAGCCTGAGCATCTCTATAAAATAGAGGAGCATTATTAATGTGGCTCAAAAAGATTCAATACAGTTTAGACATTATAAAAAACAAAAAAACTCCACATTACAGAGAAAACATGCCTCTCAAGATAAAAAAAGGTAAATAAATTAATTTGCAAACTATTACTTATAATCTTTCACAACAACCACTTTAAACTCTCAGCAATTGTATATGCGCTTCAGTAAATCTTTTATAATGGTTTGTAATGAGAGAAGAGTATGCTGGTGTAGGGTCAGCTGTGTTATGAAATGACTACAGTGACAGAGCTGTGTTTAATCACTGCTGCCGCTATTACTTTGGACTTAGACATGGACTTGAGCTGGGGCAAGTGTTACATATGGTATTATTTATATTGCTGCATTCAGCAGAGTATGAATCATACGTATCCAGAGGTAAACGCATACTTTGAGTAGTTCTCAGTGGTGTCCGCCCATCGCACGCCCCTTTACACTCCTAAGGACGTAGGGTGTCGTAAGTGGTCTTTGCGCTCGTCTTCAGGTACTTTGCTTACTTATTCATTCGCATCTCACTTCCTGCGTAACTTCCAGTTCTGGGCATGCGCAGTGTGATTTTGCATACAATACGCACTAAATCGTCAGATATGTCCCTTGATGATGCAGGCCCTACATGTCAAACATGATCTTGCTCTTGGGGGTGGAGTGTTTATAGAGGGTACTCCTTTGACCCCCTCCATGCATTCACTTATGGTGAGCTCAGATAAATGGAATATGCAAAGTCCAAATAATTGCACTACAATCAATCAATGGGTTTTATTCTAAATAGCCATTTATAAGCTTTCACTAACCATATCATGGTAACATAGACTAAACTAATATAATCCAAGTGAAGATAGAGGTAGAGTGTAATGTAATGTAGTAACAAAATATCAGCAATAGATTACTAGATTGAAACAGCATACTTTATAGATATACTGTAGGTGTTTATGCTTATCTGGTTGAGCATGTATTTTTCCCCAAAACTTCTTGGTGTCAGTGCTTCTACTATGTATATTCCTATGAACAGAGTGAAGGTTCCCCAAAGGCAACTCATAGGGTAAAATACACAAATATAATTTATCAATGCAGGTTAACTCTGAAATGTTAAAAATAACATAATAGTCCTTATCTAGGTGATTCGATAGAATAAGAATCTCTATGCGCAATAATTTATAGTAATTTCCATTCTCTTAATAAATATTTATGTACTTGGTGTGTCCTCACCAAATGATACTCAATTAGATTTGAATTTCCAGTGTAGTTATCATATAGTTATCACATAAAAAAAAACATATATACATTTATAGTATAGTAAGTACACCACAATTATTGTGAATTTATTGTGAAATGTAGTCACCTTTGCTTTGCTAGCTTGGGCTTTAAATAATTTGTGCTACATCCTTCCTTTTGAAAGTCAAATTTAGAAAGATACCTTGAGTAGATTGGGGGCAAAAGAAAGAAAAAGATTATAGTGTAGGACAGTGGTTCCCAAACTTTTGCAGTTCGCGGCACCCTTAGAGTCTCCAAATTTTTTCACGGCACCCCTCCAAAATAATTATTGAGCAGTTCTCTTTTAGAAGTAGTTGGGTCAAAAAATTATAATAAGTATTTAGGTCAGGACAGAAATACTTATTTAGTTGTATGCAAAAATGCCCCCTCTGCATCAAGACACTCTGCCCCCTCTGCATCCAGACACACTGCCCCCTCTGCATCCAGACACTCTGCCCCTTCTGCATCCAGACACACTGCCCTCTCTCACACTGCCCCGTCACCCTGTCCCCCCGCCTCTGCCCTCTCTCACGATGTCCCCCTCCTCTGCCCTCTCTCACGATGTCCCCCTCCTCTGCCCTCTCTCACGATGTCCCCCTCCTCTGCCCTCTCTCACGATGTCCCCCTCCTCTGCCCTCTCTCATGATGTCCCCCCTCCTCTGCCCTCTCACGATGTCCCCCCTCCTCTGCCCTCTCACGCTGTCCCCTCCTCTGCCCTCTGTCACGCTGTGTCCCCCCTCCACTGCCCCTCTCACGCTGTGTCCCCCCTCCACTGCCCCTCTCACGCTGTGTCCTCCTCCACTGCCCCCTCTGTCACTCTCCTGTGCCCCTCTGTCACTCTCCTGTGCCCCGCTGTCACTCTCCTGTGCCACTCTCTTCTGTCACTCTCCTGAGCCACTCTCTTCTGTCACTCTCCTGAGCCACTCTCTTCTGTCACTCTCCTGAGCCACTCTCTTCTGTCACTCTCCTGAGCCACTCTCTTCTGTGCCGCGCTGTCACTCTCTTCTGTGCCCCGCTGTCACTCTCTCCTGTGCCCTGCTGTCACTCTCTCCTGTGCCCCGCTGTCACTCTCTCCTGTGCCCCGCTGTCACTCTCTCCTGTGCCCCGCTGTCACTCTCTCCTGTGCCCCGCTATCACTCTCTCCTGTGCACCGCTGTCACTCTCTCCTGTACCCCGCTGTCACTCTCTTCTGTTCCCCCGCTGTCACTCTCTCCTGTGCCCCGCTCTCACGCTCCCTCTCACTCCTCTGCCCCGCGCCAGACATAAAAAAAAAACAAAGAACACATAAACTTACCAATCCGTCGGGCGCCGGGACCCAGCAGCCTCCTCTCTCCCGCAGCTGTCACTGAATATCGAAGTCAGTAACAAGCTGCTGCGGGGGAGAGGAGGCTGCTGGGTTCTTTGTTTTTTGTTTTTTTTGTCTGGCTCGCGGCACCCCAGTGACAGCGCCGTGGCACCCCTGGGAGCCGTGGCGCACAGTTTGGGAACCTAGGGTGTAGGATATTCTATATAAAGTGATTTTACAAATAGTGTTGTTAATACTCAATTACTACTGTTCAGAGTGCATTTTTGTAATAAAAAGTGTTGAAATGCAAGTAACTTCACATGCTAGGTTACAGAGTATGCTTCCTCCATAGTCCAGCTGTGGTTGGAAATTTCAATGGGTAAAGAAAGATAACACAAATAGCGTACTCCGTGTTATACGTGGTTAATTTAGCACAGTTTTTCCTAAACTCAGTTTGAGGGGAGCACCAACAGCAGGGTTGCCAAGAGGAATTCAGGGCCCCGCTACAACAACTTAATGGGCCCCCCCCTATAGTTGAGCACGTCAAAAAAATGTGTGCAGCTGCTAATGCTGGGTGTGTTCATACAATTGGGGCGCGTGGCTATTCATCATTAGGGCGTGGCTAGCAGGTGAAAGTGCTATGTCACCCTCCTACAGAAAAAACCTGCATTGTTGTGCACACCATAGACACAAGGGTGCAGTGCCCGCTCGCCAGAGCGTGACATATGTCCCAGCACTCCTGACTTTCAGGACATCTAGTACCATAGTGTAGTATAGAAAGAATGCAGTGTGTACATAAAAAGCTCAGAGTCCTGGCCTGCTCCTTATATTGGGCAGAACACTCACCAAAAATTGGGATTGTCCCACTTGAATCACAACATTTCACAGACTCTCCTGCTCTCTCCTATCTGTTCTTGTCACTTTCATCACCTGTGCTGTTGCTTTCTTTAGTTTCGGCTTGTCTGGGTCCTGGAATATTAGGGACCCTATTTGGAAAATAAATGGGTACATTTAGAAAATTACAACCAGCTCCGGTGTTAAATCAATACCACCCACGAGTAATATTTAGGCCTTCCTCCAGCCCCAACATTAAAATAATAGTATTCCAATTTAATAAATAAACCTATCTACCTCCCGCCAAACAGCCCCAACAATAAATTAATAGTATTTACATTTCATAAATATACCTGTTTCCCGCAACCATCACTGCCATTAAATAATTCATAGTCATATTTAATAAAGAGACATGTGCCATCACACACAGACACTACCACAAGCCGCCTGTGCAATCACACACACTACCACAAGCCCCCTGTGCCATCACAAACACTACCACAATCCCCCTGTGCCCTCACACACACTACCACAAGCTCCCTGTGCCATTACACACACTACCACTAGCCCTCCGTACCAACACACACACATTACCACAAGCCCCCTGTGCCATCACACACACACATTACCACAAGCCCCCTGTGCCATCACACACACATTACTGTGCCCCTTCATCATCATCATCACGCTGTGCCCCCTTATGATCACACTGCACCCTTCATGCTGCTTTTCCCCCTTCACCTGGCCCCCCTTCATCACTCTGTTCCATGCTCTCACCCCCCTCTCCTTCATCACTGTGCCATGCTGCTCCCCCCACCTCTTCTTCATCACTGTGCCATGCTGTCCCACCTCTTCTTCATCACTTTGCCTTTCTCTCTCCCACCTCCTCTCCTTCATCACTGTGTCATGCTGCCCCTCCCCCTCTTCTTCATCATTGTGACATGCTGCTCCCCCCCCTCTTCTACATTACTGTGCCTTTCTCTCTCCCACCTCCTCTCCTTCAACGCTGTGTCATGCTGCCCATCCCCCTCTTCTTCATCATTGTGCCATGCTGCTCCCCCCTTCTTCTACATCACTGTGCCTTTCTCTCTCCCCCCCTTTTCTTCATCACTGTGCCTTTCTCTCCCCCCCTTTTCTTCATCACTGTGCCTCTCTTTCTCCATCACTGTGCCTTTCTCTCTTTCCGTAACTGTGCCTCTCTTTCCATCACTGTGCCTCTCTCTCTCTCTCCCTCTCTCCCCCTCCATCACTGTGCCTCTCTCTCTCCCCCTCCATCACTGTGCCTTTCTCTCTCTACATCACTGTGCCATTCTCTCTCTCCATCTCCCTGTGCCTCTCTCCACCCTCTATCACTGTGCCTATCTCTCTCCCTCTCCATCACTGTGCCTCTCTCTCTCCCCCTCCATCACTGTGCCTCTCTCTCTTCCCCTCCATCACTGTGCCTCTCTCTCTCCCCCTCCATCACTGTGCCTCTGTGGAGAAGTGCCCCGTCCGTCGGCCTGGAAAGAGGGTGAACATAGCAGAGGAAAGAGACTAACCAGACCTTCGCTCCCTCGGTGAGTATCCTCTACCTTCTTTTACAGGTCCCGACGGCAGTGGACAGGCGAGCCAATCACGGCTCAACTCTCGCTGCTGGCCAATCAGAGGCCGGATCGGCGAGCCAATCCTGGCTCGCCTCCGGCCATTCAAACTACTGGCACCGCTGCCGCGAGCCAATCAGGGCTGACGTCAGCACGCCGACGGCTTTATAATCCGGCAGGCGCCGACACGAGGTCAGTCCGGCGGCGGAGGAGAAGAAGGAGGACGTCGCGTCCAGAGCTCCAGCAGCTGAAGCGGCAGGGAGCCCTTGTAAGGGCTGTGAGCTACCCTGCCGCCAGAAGACTTCGATCAAGAGCGCGGGACAAGCGGAGTTTCCTGCCCAGGGGCACTTTCAGGCACTAAGCCTGTGGCGCAGGTAGGGGCGGCCATTGTAGGTGTTCAAAAGGGCACAAGGCCCTAGTCTGTAGAGGGCACAAGGCCCTAGTTGTTAGGAGGGCACAAGGCCCTAGTTCCTCAAAAGGGCACAAGGCCCTAGTCTTTAAAGGGCACAAGGCCCTAGTCTTTCAAGGGCACA
This sequence comes from Mixophyes fleayi, assembly GCF_038048845.1. NCBI lineage: Eukaryota > Metazoa > Chordata > Amphibia > Anura > Limnodynastidae > Mixophyes > Mixophyes fleayi. The sequence goes on from NC_134403.1 coordinate 273,961,370, forward strand.
AGGCCCTTAGTTGTTAGGAGGGCACCAGGCCGTAGTGCGTTAGAAGGGCACCAGGCCCTAGTTAGTTAGAAGTCGGTAGAAGGGTGCAAGGCCCTCAAGTGCAGAGAGGCATAGACCTCTGGTTAGGGAAGCGATAGGCTTCCGTGAGCGTAGCAGGGCGGCTGCCCTGTAGCTTAGCAAGGACTCCGGGTCCTTGCTGGTAGAGGCCCTTGTAGTTGGCAGTGGGCATTCGGCCCAGATCTAGCGGGATGCTAGGTCCTGACATAGAGTAGGGAACACTTGGTTCCTACATAGGTACGAAGTAGAGTCCTAGAGCGGTATTTAGAACCCCTCCATCCGTCCGCAAGGGCACCTAAGTCCTGAGTCCCAGGACAAGGCGGGCTTAACGGCAGGGGCTCGGGCCATGGGCGTAGGCCTGTGGGGGCACAGCGTCTCAGGATGCAAGAGTGGTCAGTCGGAGGTAGGTACGGTGTGGTGAGGTCGATAGTGTTCCCTCGGGATTGGGTAAGTAACAGAGGTGTTGGGGGAAGGGCTGTTGTTGTGTTTTTTTTCTTGTCTTGCAGGTGCTGATCGGAAGACAAGGTAGCGGCAGGAGTCAAGGGGGCATCGTCGGAGAGTCGCGTACGTGAGTATAGCCGCGGCGAGGACTGTTCCCTTGGTGCACTCACCTTGTGGAGCTGTCCCTCCCGTATTCTCCCTTTCCCTTATAGCAAAATGAGTGCCCTGTACACGAAGTCAGGGGCCTTCTCCCCCTGTGGCGTTTCGGCGCTCGGACACCCCCCACCCCTCCCCCCGGCGGCACCTCACACCTCTCTCTCCCCCCTTCATCACTGTGCCTCTCTCTCTCCCCCTCCATCACTGTGCCTCTCTCTCTCCCCCTCTATCACTGTGCCTGTCTCTCTCTCCCCTCCATCACTGTGCCTCTCTCTCTCTCTCCCTCTCCATCACTGTGCCTGTATTTCTCTCTCTCCCCTCCATCACTGTGCCCCTCTCTCTCCTCCCCTCCATCACTGTGCCTCTCTCTCTATCCCCCTCCATCACTGTGCCTCTCTCTCCCCCTCCATCACTGTGCCTCTCTCACTCCCCCTCCATCACTGTGCCTGTCTCTCTCTCTCCCCTCCATCACTGTGCCTCTCTCTCTCTCTCTCTCCCTCTCCATCACTGTGCCTGTCTCTCTCTCTCTCCCCTCCATCACTGTGCCTCTCTCCCCCTCCATCACTGTGCCTGTCTCTTTTTCTCTCTCCCCTCCATCACTGTGCCTCTCTCTCTCTCTCCCCCTCCATCACTGTGCCTTTCTCTTTCTCTCCCCCTCCCCTTCTTCATCACTCGGTGCTGTTTTCCTCCCCTTGCCTCTCCGTCCCCTACTTGCCTTTTATTAGCTTCTTTCATCTCTTCTCTTCTCTCTTCTGTCTTGATCCTCTCTGCGGCGCTTCTCACTGAATGTCGGGCGTAACGTGATGACGTGATGACGTCATGCCCGACATTCAGTGCAAACGGAGCAGAGAGGAAGGAAGAGGGACACCGGTGCCGCGATCACGTGAGTATTTGTTTTATTTTTTTATTTTTAAATAGAATTTTAAAAAATATTAATAAAAAATTTATATAAAACAAAAGATATAAAAAATATTTTTAGAAAAAAAAAGAAAAAGGTCGGCTGTGAGGGCTATTAAAGTAATTTTATTGTTTTAAAATAAGCATTGCCCAATCAATTGTATGTGTTTCCAAAGCACAAAGTGATTTATTTTAGCAGATGTAAATAGTCAACAATTTAATACATTATTATATTAGGATAAAGTACAGTACAGCCAATACCAAAAGATAAGTACATACCAATGCTATCGCATGCGCTCGCTGCACACCCGGGGGGGCCCGGTGGACAGTATATCTGTTAGAATACTGTGTCAGAGTTGACTGAGAACCAGGGGGTGTGCAGCGATGATTATATACAGTACAGTGTTACACTTGAACAATAGAGATGACGTAGATTGTTTCTAAAGGTCCAGACGTTGGGTGAGTCCAGGGTAAGCAGATCATAGGTTGATTCAATCTAAGGAATCCAAAGGTGGGGGTCATCTCTCCAGGGGGTCTGCTCCTTTCATAGCCAGCATCATAAAAAGGATTATTCCCTAATATCAATAACTAAAGTATGCAATGTGCGATCTCTTCGCCGACTGCACCGGACAGCTGCTGATGATTAGGGGATCAATATGATATCAGGCATGACACCTTTCCTATAACCTAAACCTTTAATAACACTAAAATGTACATATAATCATATTATATATATATATATATATATATATATATATATATATATATATATATATATACTAATAATAAACCAAATATTATCTGCTCATAAATTACAGTGTAATGAAACCAATATGAATATGAATTATATAAATAACTAAATGTTGTAATGCGAGTGTGTGCGTGCGTAGTTTACCGTGCGATTGCATCACACCACGTGTTACGTGGCGTACGCTTCGCAATCGCACGGAAAACCAATATTAAACCAATATACTTTCGTTCATCCAATTATACGACTTCGACATTGCCCTGGCAGGTCTGGGCCTGGGTAATTTTTACCTGCCCCTCCCCCCGTTTTGGCGGCCCTCACTGTATGTTTTCTTTATTTCTTTGTTGGAGCATGGATGTATTTATTACTGACTGACACATTGCAACAGAACCACAAATGAAGCAACTTTAAGTCAGTATTTTTCAGTTCTTGTTCTTCAGCTAGAATCCACCCTATTCAAGGTATTTCAATGTGTTGTAAAATAGACATATCTCTTTTACTCTTCCATTAAAATGTTTTTTGTTTTTTTTTAAACCTGGGAATTAATAATAGCATAGATCAGAGTTCATGATTTGCTGTAAGAAACTTGAAATAGTCCACTTATTACACCTTGGTTTTCCTGTGGTTGCAAAAGGGTTCTCAGTAACTATGTCCACTCTCATTTCTTCAGAAATGACTAAAATAAAGACATCACATTTATACCCCAGTTAATCCCAATTAGAATGAACAGAATTGAGAAGACCAGGACAAAATAACTGGAAAAGAGACATCTTGCTAATTCCTACACTAATATCAATGTCTCCTGACCCTAAGTGCACTTGTTTGATTGTTTTAAAAAATTCTATTAGTTTAACAGAATAAATCAGTCCATTAAATAAACAATGAAGCAGGTCTAGTGTAGCCTAAGTACATTTTTGCATTGCGTTTGTTTCAGGAATATTTTATTTTTATTTTTCACACAACCCAAGTGAATTTTATATTAGTTTTCAAGACATATAAGGCATTCTAATGTCGCTGTTATGATTTAACACACATAATGAATGCATTTGTCGTATGCAATTTTTTACTGATTTAGCATATGTTCCCATTCATTAATGTATAATATTTACTGATGTGGGACACAAAGATGTATTATATTTGTTATTATGTGATTGCTTTCTCCAAACATTGTTCCACTTTTCTTTATAAGTAACACCAAGTCCACTCCTTTCCATTACTTAACTTACAACCCTCACAGATTTCTGTGTTAAGTAGATACTGCATTCATGCTAAATAAAGGCCACAATCACAATGCAGATATATATGTAATAAAATAGTGTCTTTTACTTATAAACAATGTTACAATATATCTTTAATAACATAATCTTACACACCGTATATATAATAGTTCAACATAGATGATACAATATATTTAAGTAGGTACACTAGCTTTCATTATTAATTTCTTTTTATGTTGCCTATATGATTCCTATCGACATGTGAATGTGTATAAAGCTCAGCATGTACTCCATTGCAACACTATATTATCACAATCTAGCACAGCTATACAATAGCTTAATTCATTACAAATCTCCCCAAAGATCAATGTTATGCTTTCTCATAAAAATCCTTATAAGATACAATACTACTACTCACAGAAAATTATGCTCCAGTATAATTGTTCTTGGTGCAACTTTGCAACTTCACACCTCTCAGTTCAAATTTACAGATACCAGTACAACTTCACGATTGCCAGTATAACCTCACTGCTCCCTGTAAAAACACATGTGTTGTTCCCAATACACTCCTATTCTCCATATATCCCATTTGCTCCAATTCCCATTACTGTCCATCCATATTCCCAAATGCTCCTATTCCCATGTGCACCTGTTCCCTTAATATTAGAATCACTGTCCCCATAATTTGAAACATACATCATGACAATCTCAACATTAGCTATGAATATCGATGTCACATTCCAAATAATCAGTGTTCACATAATATGCATAAATCACGTTAATCTTAACATTATCTATCAAAATCCCAATCCCAATCATCACTGTTCCTAAAATACAGATGCATCACATCAATCTCATATTACCTATCGATATCAATCATTCTCTTAGCGTGATAATCTACAATATTTCTTATTCCTAACAATCCTTCTATTTCCTATAGTATTCCCAATTTCCATACTCAGCCTTCCTTGTGTGTATTATTCATTGTCTATTCATTGTCTGACATGCGATTTTTGGGCGTTATGCTGTCTTCAAGGATCCAAGCAGAAAGAGCAATGATTGTTTACATGTGTCTGCGGTATTGGCAGAACTCCCAATCAGAACACATAGGCTGATGTGTGTGATAGGTGTTAGCAATGTTGGTTATAGATGTTAAGCCACAAACAAGTTGTGAACTTAACCAAGGGTGTTGGTTTAATTATTAAACTTCAGCAGATGGTTAATGCAGATACTCACAGATGTAAAGTCAGTCAGGCAGCAATACAATATTATGCATATGGTATAAACACTCTGGGCTTGAGTCATTAAGACACGCATACTGAGCGCAGCGCACATGCGTGCATCGAAGTACATACCTGGCAGTTGCAAACGTTTAAAGTCAGCAAGATGCGTATCGTTGCATACGCATCTCAATGATTTCGGGTGCAACTGTTCCTACTGTATGTGCTGACGCCCGTCCACGTCATGAAAAACAAAGATGTTCGTCCATACGGCATTTTTCTGCTGTACCTGCGGCAGCGAACGCTATGCTTTCGAATGCCATAGGAACATTGTAGGTGTATCTCTCAAATGTTGATTTTTGTATTTTACTGACTACCCTTGTTTGTTAAACCTTGGTCGTTGTAACGAACATTAAAATAAGTGTTCCTCCCTGTTATGCTACTTTGTTCACCTATACCAGCAATGGTCTCTGTGAATCCCAAAGTGTCAGCATGCCTATTGCCCTGCCACCCATGAATACATGGTTGTTGTTTCTATAATTGACAAACTTTGCCACTAAGCCTGGCATTAATACGAGGTGTGCCCCTATTATACTGTACTTGGTCTCTTCCCCCACTGCTTTACTTAAATTAATCATAATAATATAATAATAATTTGTAAATCAAAACACACACCCCAGCTTTTCTAACAGACGCCTGCGAACGGCCCGCTATGCATTCACTTTGTCCTTGTTACTCACATAGCGATCTGTGGGTTCAAAGCAACGGTCAAGTGTTGCTGTCAGGACCTGCAGTTTGGTACGTGAGAAAGTAGATGCTCGCATGTTGTCAGAAAAGTGAGACAGTTTAATATCCTGCATAGCTATTGGTTCTCAGTGCACGTCGGTGCGTTTGCACGTCATTCGCGGAACCATTAGTAAGATGGCTGACTCACCTGTCAATTAAATTAATTTTCCTGCCAATGGGTGGGCCTAGCGTGCTAGCGCCTACGCAAGAGAACGCACCGGTATCTGCTATAAAACTCACACTGCATTCGATAGTCGGCCCTGACAATTTATGCATGGCTGACAAGTTCTTAATGCTAGGAATAGTATATGACCTGTTGATTTTGAGGTAAGTAAAATGGCCATAGGTGTGCAGCCTTACATAGCATATAAGGAGAAGGAATAATTTGTCTTTCCTATCTGTTCTTTAGCTTTCCATTGGCTATTGCTGGATATTTTACTCAAACGTTCACCTCCCATTTTGAGGTAAGTAAAATGGCCTGTGGTGTGCCCCTTTTATGTATAGTAATAGACTAAACTTTTTTTATTTGAATTTGTAGAGATGTCTGAACAAGAGGCAAGTCAGCCTTCCGGATCATCCTCCGTTTGCGGCCAAAGAAAAAACGGCAGCCAAGTTTCACTAATGCAGAAATCGACATTTTGGTGGAAATGGCTGTTGATAGGCTCCACTCCACTCCGCGTCAGCTCTCGGCTGGATCCAAATCCAGAATATGGGAAGAAATAACAAATGAGGTCAATGTCGTGGCTCCAATAAGATGCAAGGTACCTGAGGTCCAAAAAAGGTAAATATGGAATTAGCTCTTTGTTCTTATATAAAATGTGTCAAGATTTTGCTGCTAATTTCCATCTCTGTCCCTCCCGCCATCTCTGCCCCTCCTGCTATCTCTGCCCCTCCTGCCATCTCTGGCACCCGTGCACCCCGTGCCACACAATCGACGGCTGCTGCACACCCACTCTCTGCTGCTCCACTGGCCTCTGCTTTCTCCCCACTGTTGCCTTCCACATCATGGGTTACCCGAAGCCAGACTCATCCAAGAACAGCAGCAACTATTTTTCCAGCAAAGAGGCCACGCAAATCAAAGTAAAGTTCTCTTTTTTATTTTCCTTACATTGTAAATAAAATATATAATGATATACTTCTTAGCTATGTATGTTTTATTTAGTTAAAAACAAACTTACAAGAAAAGTAGGTGTCCAGGACATATTCTTTAAAGGAGACAGCATCAACCGAATCAGGAGGGCCAGGGTCAACATCTAACACCTCCTGGCCAGCAACCTCGGCCTCTTCCACCCACGGAACCCCACTCCTAATGGCGATGTTATGGGATACCACACACAGAGCAATGATATCACACACAGTGGTTGGCGCATACATTAGAGCACCAAATAGTGGCAGATGTACAAATTAGAAATAACGCAGATATTACTTCAGAGAAGCTTACATAATATACTCAATTTATTTTGACCCAAGGATAAATCTTTTGGAAAGCTTTTTATATGGGGAGCAGTCTAGGTGGTATTTTAAGTTAAACATCACAATTTAAAGTAACTGGGAATAATATTGCAATGCTCCATTGTAATATGTCTACTTAGCTATAAAACTTAAGACATGAATATTAACACGTTAAAGTACAACATATATGACGTCTATTTAGGTTAAAGAGAAAAAAACTAGTACCTAATAGCCACACGTTACCATTCGGCCTTGCACCCCTTGCCTCTGTTGCAATCTTTGCCACGTCCCTGATTGCCTGAAGGCAAAGAAGTCATGTGCACTCCCTGGCCACACAGCTACCAGGTCACAAATCTGGAGAGACACTTCGCATAGAGCCTGGACGTTTATCAAGTGGAAATGCTTGCTATTCAAATAAATCGCAGCATTCCCACCCGAGGGGACCAAGGCTACATAAGTACCATATACTGCCCCTATGGCAGTAGATGGTACTTGTCTAAGGTGGAAAACTGCCATTTGATCTGCACAAGGGACTCCTCATCGAATGGCAGATGTATGAATTGCCTAAGCTGCGACAGGAACGCCCGCAGAACAACCTTCAGCACACGACTGAAGGACTTCTGGGACATCCCTGCGGCAACTCTCACAGTGGTCGGAAAACACCCTGAGGTGCAAAAGTGCAATACCGCCAACAGTTTGGTCAATGGCGGTATTGATGTCGGGATGTTGCACATTGGCTCCAGGTCACTCTGCACAATGCACAGGGTGTCCAGGATGACACGAGGCGGGAGCCGATAACGACGAAACGCCTCAGCATAAGACATCCCAAAGAGGCTGACACGAGGCCTGAAGACACGCTCCCTGAGCCGGTGACGATGGACTAGTTGCTGGTTTTGGAGGCGTGTACGCTGGTTGCCCTCCTGCGCTGCCACATATACCTCGACCATTTCTAAGATATGCTATGGTTGAGAGAGAAGGATGTTACAGAAAATACATTATCTCATCACTTTGGAAATGTCACTCCTGTTTGCACAGGAAACATTTACAATATACTTACAACTACAAGTGGGTTGGCCAAACTCATAATGGGGCTGAAAAAAAAAAAAATAGTTACAAATAAAACAGAGAACACAATATTGTATCACAGTAAATGCAGTCATAGCAGCATACAGGGCGCATGCTGTAATCAGAGCTTTATAGCAATGTTTAATTGCAGAGAGTATGCAGGTGATTGGGAGCATACGTGATGATCACATGCTAGTGGTTTGGCACTGACAGATAAACTAGACCCCGAGCAGGTGCATATTACACGCCTATAACCACGCAATTGCATACTTTCGCCCAAGTCTGACTTTGACGTCCCTACACGGGAACGCCTTCATTGTGAATTGACTATGGTGCCACGTCCCGTCACCACCCTTTTCACGACCCAGCCAGTCGTAAGTGGCGATTGCGTTCGTTAACATGAAGGTTCTGCATTCGTGTCTGAACGAGTGCTCATTTTTCTGGGCAAGTGCACAAAACTTTTGCGTACGATACGCACAAAAAGAGGACATATGTCCCTTAATGACTCAGGCCCCCTGATTATATAGTGCACGTCTGTGTAGTATATTTATATTTGTGCTAAACAATACTGGGAGCAGGTTTCTAATGGAGATATAATCTTAAAGAGCCTCCAGTCACTTTATAGTATTAATAGGACACTAATAACATGCAGCTCTAGCCGATGCGTCTTTCTCCATCAACGGTCACTGGAAGATCTCAGCAAAAGCTGAACTTCTGGTCGGCGCAGGCACAGAAGCACAAAGCAGACATTCAGACTATGCCCCATTTCCTTTTACCACTAGACCACCAGGGATCAACAGAACATCCAAGAGACAGAACATAGCGCTCCCCATTAACATGTGGTAGGAGCCCTGTGTAGAAAGTACTGACATTCACTGATATGTAAAATGTCCCAATGGGTTGAGAGTGGGGTCTATACGAATACAGGCAAGATTTTTCAGAGATAGCTCCATGAATCGTGAAGTGGATATGCACCCATGAAATGCATTTGTGTTAGGACATCTTTTGTGCATGCAGTTTGTCTGTTCCATAGGAGGTGCTGCTGTTGTGCACTTTGTGGACTTTATGACCCTTGCTCAGTTCATTGCTGGTCATTGTTTATTTCCTCCTATGTACAGAGTGTTGCTCTGATCTCAAACTTGATCCAGCTTTTTGGGGCCAGTGTCCCACCAGTTTGTTTTCTGATTTCCTGCATCGCATCAGTTTTCTGATCTTGGCTGCTTGCTGTTTGACTGAACTGTTTCGCCATTGCACCTACGAGCTTTGCATCCTTTAACTCTGGGTCCTGATCTGCCTCCGGCTACACTGCAGCATCTTCCCTGCAATCTGAACCAGATCTTCAAGCATCTTTCTGTGCTAGTCTCTTTTACAAACTCCTGTGTTCTGATCCTGACTGACTTCCTGATCATTTCACATGTCTGCATCCAGTTCCATGCTTCTGAGCTTACTTGGACCTCTGTGCTATTCACCTTTAATAAAAAGATCCATTTCCCCCCAAACAACCCCAACATTAAATTGATAGTATTTACATTTAATAAATAAACCTATTTCCTCCCAAACATTAAACAATTTGCATTCACTTTTAAGAAATAGCAATCTTTCTCCCCAAACTCAGCCACACATTCAATTAATAGCACCCAAACCACCCCAGCATTGAATGAATACTCCCATCATCCCACCCTTAATCATACTTGCCATTTCGCGAGAGTCTCCCGGATTCCCGGGAGAGTGTGGCAATCTCCCTGATCGGCAAAATTCGGTTTAAACACCGCGATTCACCCGATTTCGGCGCCCCACCCCCTGCACGCCCACGTCCTAGCCGGCATCTCCCAGAAGAAAGAAAACAAATGTTGGCAAGTATGCCCTTAATAGGTCCGCCATAACTCCACTATTAAATTAAATATCCTCAAACTTCACCCCACCAATAAATTAAAAGCTGTCACTCTCAATCTACTATTAAATTAATATTTCACACCCCATCCACATCACATAAAGTGCCTTCCCTACACTTACATAAAATTCCCTTTTCCCCCACTCACACTTATATTAAAATTCCCTCCAAGCCTATTTTTACAAAGGAACTATTGTACTTATACATAAAATTCCCCCATTTACATTAAAAGCTCATGAGAAACCCCCCCCCCCCACACACACACACACACACTCACACACACTTATCCTCTTAATCTAGTGATGTGTCTTGTGTCCTCTTGCTGCACACATGAGACATGCAGGCAGTGGAAGAGAGGGGCGGGGACACACAGCAGAGGAGAGACAGCTGTGAACAGCGCAGACCAGGGACGGATTTACCATTAGGAAACCAAGGCAATTGCCTAGGGCCCAGCAGTCCCCAGGGGGCCCTCCCAGGGCTGGCGGTGAGACCACCCTTTAAATATGGGCCGCTACTTATGGGCCAGTGCTATGTGCTTGCTTTTCCCAGGCTAAAGTCTGCCAGCCAGCCCCTGAATAAGTGTATATGTTATGCTAAAAAACTATAGTGCTATGGATTTTTTCATCAGGGGGCCCCAAACCAGTATCTTGCCTAGGGCCCCATGAGGTCTAAATCCGGCTCTGGTGCAGACAGAAACTATCTGCATACAAGCTGCAAAGTGGCTAGTCTCGTGGGCAGGGTCCCCGCTTACCTAGACCTCGATGATATCTGTGCCTGCAGACTATCACTAGTACCTTGTAGACCGCTCCAAGATTCCCAGCGTAACCTGAACATTCAGACCCTCTGTGCCAATCCTGTGTACTCTGCATTATCTGCCTTTCATTTGCTACATCCCAGTTTACCCATACTTGCCAAATCTCCCGGAATGTCTGGGAGACTCCCGAAACCCGGGTCGGTCTCCCGGACTCCTGGGAGAGCAGGCAAGTCTACTGCATCCCACAATTCCCTGTCCAAAATAATACGATTTGCAATGAATCGCGTCATCTTGGCCCCGCCCCAGGTGACAAAACATCATTTTTGTTGCGGGGGTAGGGGGGGAGGGGGGGCAAAATGTCGTGATTGTCTGCACCCCGCCCCTCCCGCCCTCTAGTCACACCCCTCTCCCGGACTGCACTGCCTGAAAGTAGGCAAATATGAGTTTACCTGTATATTCCGTGCCTAAATAAACCACTTGGTTTTATTTATATTTCTCTCTGTGGTGTTCATACTAGGGGGCATATTTAGGAATGATCGCATAATATGAAAGATAGTTTTCAATCCTCATTGCATAGCTAAGGATTGAACTACTTTTCAGATTTATTAAAAAACCTCCACAGGAACAGTAGTTCCGAAAAACTGCTGTTCCTGTGAAATGCAAAACTAACTTACCACTGCCTCTTCACTTCTGAGGAAGTTTGTGGTCCACGGGGGTCCTCTTCTCACTCCAGTGCGCATGCGCCGACTGAAAACCTCGGACATGCGCACAAACATCCCTGCAATGCACAGTTGCAGAGAGAGCGGTGTGTGACAGGGAGGGAGCATGTGATCCCTTTACACATGCGCTGTGAAGCTCTGCTCTACGGAGCAGAGCTGAACAGTGTTAAAAACTATCAAGAACGGTAATGTACACCAGCCTGAGCTGGCGTACATTAGCATAGATATAAAAGTATTTTCAACAGTTGTTAAATTGCGATACATAGCAGTCCCCATAGACATCTATGGGGACCGATATGTACTTCGAGAAAAAAATGCAAGCAGCAGATATTTATGATATCTGCTGCAATGCAGTGTTGATAGATTAGAAAAATACTTAAATATGCGTCCATTCCTCGAAAACAGCTGTTTTCGGGGAATTTACAAGTAAATTAACTATAATAAATAGGCTCCTAGGAATCCTGACAGCCTGTCACTCCTTATTATGATTTCAAGTTTGAGCTTACATCCACTTCAATGACTTTGGCCTCTATGTTTTTGTGGCTGTTAGTATTTTTATTCCATATTCTGGACTGTTTTGCTATATACTACTATTTGTTACTCTCCAGCCTAAAAGGCTCCAGTAACTTCCTATCACGTATGTTAATCATAATAAGTCACTATTATTTCACCTAATTTTGACTCAGCTCCAATTGTTCAGTAATCACACAGTGATTTGTAACACATTTGGTAGACAAACTGGCATACTTACTCACATGAAGATACATTGCTGGTCTGCACATTTTACGATTTTTAAATTATCCTTAATGTGTAGAATGTTTTTCAGTTCTTGTTTATCAATCAATGGTTTTTGGTGCTATCCTTACCTCTGTCATTGTAAGACAGAATACCTGCTTCCATAATCTTTAGAAATCCTGTAAGGGTGAAATAGATTAGTGCAATTAAGAATATATCGTATATAGAAAAAGCTGTTGCCATGACAAAGTAATCTGCTGTGCTTTGTATTATCCCACAGTGTCCAAATGAAAACAATATATTTTTGTCTGCAAGAAACAAATAACAAAACACATTAAAAATATAAATAAACAAAATAAATTATCACACCTGCACCTTTTTCTAACTGTGACCCAGTTACCAAAATAATCTGCTATTTTATGTTTCCATTCCCTTTTATACTTGTCCCAACCAGTACCTACTCAAATAGAAGTTTTACATGTTGTCAATGGACATCAGTATTGCCAGATGCTGATTTAGATCCAGAATCTGGTCTTCTAAATAATTGACATTGAAGATTACCCTCACAGGGTAAAACTCTGATCTCTCCTAAACTTCAGAAGAGGATGCTTCGGTGGGCACATTTATCTCAGATCTCCTAGCAGGCTGGTTTCCATAAACCTATGGCTCTAATTTTAAGGGGCTACTAGTGGCCAACTTTTCACCAGGATTTGAAGGATTTTATCTCTGGATTCTCAATCTGTGCCCAACAAAATTTCTTGACAAGCCTTTCTGATTCCCTTGCATCCTTTGCTTATTCCTATGATAGCATGGTTCCATTTCTCCATGGACAAGTGTATCACCATATAATTGATAGTTGATCATGATCTAAGATAGTTCAGTTTGTTTTGTTAACTGGCTTACCTAATGCCTCTACCATGACCACTCTGTTTATCAAGTAAATCTTCTGTTTGCATGGATGCCTGATGGAAATTTTGTCGGACCATGGAGTGCAATTTGTTTCCAAATTTTGGAGATCATTATGTAAGCATTGTTACACTCATCTCAACTTCTCCACTTTATATCATTCCCAGTCAAATGGACAAATGGAACGACTGAATTAGGGTTTAGAGACCTTTTTTTAGGATCTCCAATCCTACCAATCAAGTTAAATGGGTGGAATTTGCACACAACAATCATTTTCGTGAAGCTTCTACTTCTTTCTATAGTGTGTGGTCTTTCATTCTTTGCAACCAACATTTTCCTCTCTACCTAGTACTGAGGTGCCTGCAATCCATTCTTTAAGCTGGAATTTTCCTAAGATCTGGTCTATGATATGGTCTATGATGGCCTAAGATCTGGTCTACCTACAAATAGGTCTGGCTATTTGACTTTGTGTGAATCCTGATAGTGTATTTCTAAGTACCAGGCCACATGCCTATGCATTTTGTCGCCAAGGACAAATATGTATGATGATATGATTGTTAATGTGCATATATCTGTTTTTTGTTTTTTTTAAAAGCAATGTTGTATATGATACATATATTGTTATTATTATTGTTCATATTTATAGAGTGCCACTAAGTGTCTATAGCACCATACAGGAACAAACAGTAGGACAGGTAAAATGGCAAGGTACAATTAACAATGAACACTATAACTCATGAAGCTCAAAGCACAGCGAAAGGGAATGGGTGAGGGATACTCAGCACAACTGCAAACCTGAGCCCAGGACGGTGGGATTGGCTGACAGGTTAAGAGCTACTAAAAGGTTCAGAGAAAAGTGAGAGAGGAGTTGGAGGGTAGAAGGCCCAAGAAGGAGGTGGGCTGAGTGGTTGGAGAGCAAAGTTAAAATTGGTGGAAACAGGAGGAGAGAGGGCCCTGCTCAAGGAGCTTACAATCTAAAGGGAGGGGCAGACATACTGAAGACACAAGGGTGATACGGGGACAGAGTCACATGGAACTAGAGAGGAAGAGGAAGAAGGAATGAGAGGGAGAGGCAGCTGAAAAGGTGGATAATTGGATGACTGAATGGCTTTTAAGAATAGGTGGGTTTTCAATGCCCGTTTGAAACTGCACAGATTGGGAGATGTTCTGATGGAGTGAGGGAGATCGTTCAAGTAGTGGGGGCAGTGCAGGAGAAGTCTTGAATGCATGCGTGAGAAGAGGTAATCAGAAGGGAAAAGAGATGATGATCATTGACTGATTGCAGTGGGCGGGATGGATGGAGTGTGAATATAGATTAGATTAGAGATGTAGGGAGCAGTGGAGTTGGCAAGGGCCTTGTATGTGAGGGTGAGGAGCTTGAAAAGAATTCTGTAGGGGAACGGGGAGCCAGTGTAGGGCTTGGTAGAGGGGGGAGACAGAGGTGTAGCATTGAGAAAGAAAGAGTACAGTTTGAAAAGGGGTGAGATGAGATTGGGGGGATAATAAGGAGAAGGTTACAGTAATCCAAGCGGAAGATTATCAGAGAGAGGATGAGAGATTTGGTGGCATCCTGGGGACGAAGGGCCGAATGCTATCAATGTTATGTAACTGGAAACGGCAAGAGAATGAATGTGTGGGGCAATAGAGAGAAGAGTTGAGGATGACACCTAGGCAGCAATGTTGGGGAACAGGAGCAGGGGTGGTGCTAGAATGCTGGGCCCCATGCAAAAAAAAATTTGCGCCCTCCCATTTTATACATTATTTGTTCATTTAATAATGATTTTTCTTTTAATACAAATTATATAATACACTTTAAAAAAGAGAGTAATACAAATAAATACATTAAAAAGCAAACATGAATTGCTTTATGAATGATATAAATAAAGAATATGTATTCTTTGTAATAAAATTTTACTTTTTTGGCAAATTAGTTTGGTTGTGCCCCCTCCATCACACGCTGCCCCCTCTCCTCTACGACATGCTTCCCCCTCTCCTCCATCACACGCTGACCCCCTCTCCTCTATGACATGCTTCCCCCCTCTCCTCCATCACACGCTGCCCCCTCTCCTCCATCACACGCTGCCCCTCTCCTCCATCACACGCTGCTCTCCTCTCCTCATCCATATTGTTGCCCACCTCTCCTCATCCACACCCTGCCCCCCTCTCCTCTACCACACGCTGCCCCCTCTCTTTCATCACATGCTGCCCTCCTCTCTCTTTCATAACATGTTGCCCCCCTCTCCTCTAACCTTTATAGGAATTGTTTTCAAAAGTTGGGTGCCAGAAGAATATTTTGTTGGATCTTTGGACACCTGACTCCTGGGAATTGTCCAGTCCTGTTTTAGTGTGACCCATAAAATCAGGGGGTTATGTTTTACAGAGCAGGGTAAACAAGAGTTGTATTGTTGATTCCATGCTGCTTTCAGCATTTGTTAAAAAGGCTGTATATAAAATCGTAGCATTTGCCAAATAGATGAATTGTTTGACAACTATTTTACAAGCTCTGATTCTACATTATCTACAAAAACTATTGCACTCCTCAGCCATGAATGCACACATCACAGTAATATCAGAAGAAGGCAATGATCCATTACTGAACCAAGACTATTGCCCTATATTGCTGATCAATGTTGATACCAAATTGTATGCAAGAATCTGCCCAACATGTTGTGTAAGATTCTCTAATTCTGGATCACGTTGGATGTGTCCCTGATAAAATAAGTAAATAAATAAATAAAAACCTGATTGCCATTTTTAAAAAAATGTCAATCAGGTATTTGATCCGGTGGATTGATATAAATGAAGAATATTTATTCTTTGTAATAAGATTTAAAAAATTTGGCAAATTAGTTTGATTGTGCCCCCTCTTTCATCACACGTTGCCCCCTTATCACACGCTGCCCCCTCTTCTCCACCACATGCTGCCCCATCTCCTCTACCACACGCTTGCCCCTTCTCTTCCATCACACACTGCCCCCTCTCCTCCATCACAGTCTGCCCCCTCTCCTCCATCACACGCTGCCTCCCTCTCCTCATCCACATCACTGCTTCTCTCTCCTCATCCACATCACTGCTTCCCTCTCTTCATCCACATTGCTGCCCCCCTCTCCTCATCCACATTGCTGCCCCCCTCTCCTCATCCACATCGCTGCCCCTCTCCTTTTTCAAAATTGCTGCCCCATCCTTTCTATTACCTTTTTCCTTCTCTTTTCTTTTTCTGTCTTCTTCTCTTCAGTCTTCTCTCCTTCTCTTTTTGACTCGGTGTGCGCATCCTCTCTGGATCACTTTGAATGTGTCCCTGATTAAAAAAATAAATAAATAAGTAAAAACCTGAATGCCATGTTTTTGTAAAAATATCAATCAGCTGTTTGAACCGGTGGATTGATATAAATGAAGAATATGTATTCTTTGTAATAAGATTTAAGATTTTTTGCAAAATAGTTTGGTTGTGCCACTCCTTTCTTCACACAGTGCCCCTTCCTTCACCACACGCTGCCTCCTTATCAAATGCTGCCACCCACTCCTCTGCCACATGCTGCCCCCCACTCCTCATCCACATTGCTGCCCCCCTCTCCTCATCCACGTCGCTGCCCCCCTCTCCTCATCACTGCCCCCCTTTCCTCCATCACACACTGTCCCCCTCTCCGTTTTCAACCTTGCTGTCCCTTCCGTTATATACTTACCTTTCTATGACCTTCTTTCCTTCTCTTTCCTTATTCTATCTTCATCACTTCGGTCTTCTCTTCTTCTCTTTTTGGCTCGGTGTGTGGCTCCTCTAGGAGCGCATATCACTGACAGTGTAGAGATGTGATGATGTCATGCCTGACACTGTCAGTGAGAAGAGAGCAAAGAGGAGGGGAAGGATGGTGCCGGTTGTCGGACAAGCGGGGATGGCAGGAGGTGGGGAGCGCCCCTCAGTCTTGACGCCTTGCTTACTGCGTTCCACCTGCCCTGAACCGGAGAGATAGAGGAATTGTCAACAGTGATAGAGAGGTCGGAGGGGGAGGGGGTTTGAGATGAATGAAGGACAATGAGTTCGGTTTTAGCAATGTTCAGTTTAAGAAATCTAGAGGACATCCACGAGGAGATGGCAGAGAGGCATTTGGACACCCTAGAGAAGATGAAGGGAGAGAGATCAGGAGATGAGAGGTAGAGTTGAGTGTCAACAACATAAAGGAGGTACTTGAGGCCAAAGGAACTGATGAGTTCACCCATGGAGGAGGTAGATAGTAAAAAGAGTAAGGGTCCAATAACAGAGCCCTGTGGGACCCCAACGGGAAGGGTGGAAGAGGGGGAGAGAGAAGCAGAGGTAGAAGCAGAGAAGGAACGGTCAGCAAGGTAAGAGGTGAACCGGGAAAGAATGGTGTCGAAGAGGCCAATGGACTGGAGGGCATGAAGCAGGAGGGGGGTGGTCCATGATGTCGAAGGCGGCTGAGAGGTTCAGGAGGATCTTAATTGAGAAATGACCCCTGGCTTTAGCTGATAGGAGATCATTGGTGACTTTAGTCAAGGCAGTTTTAGTGGGAGTGAAGGGGGCGGAATCCTGATTGGAGAGGATCAAGGGGGGAGTGTTCAGAAAGATATGTGGTGAGACGGTTACAGATGAGCCTCTCAAGTATTTTGGAGGCAAAGGGGAGAAGAGAAATGGACTGTAGTTAGAGAGTGAAGTGGGGTCAAGATTAGGTTTCTTTAGAATGGGTGAGATGAGATCATGTTTAAAAAAAAAGAGGGGAAGATGCAAGTGGAGAGGGGCAGATTAAAGAGGTAAGCGAGGTGGAAGCAGGCAATGGGGGAAAGGAAGTGAACAATGTGAGAGGGGATAGGATCCAGGAAGCAGGTTGAAGGGGGAGGATGAAATGAGAGAGTGGACTTCCTCACCTGTGATAGGGCGGAAGGAGTATAGGAGTTGGTGACTAAAGGGAGAGGAGGGTAGAGTGGGGGGGTGGCGGAAGAGTGATGGAGGAGGAGTCTGATGGCCTCGATTTTAGAGGAGAAAAAGGAGGCAAAGTCAGTGGCAGTTAGGGAGGATGGGAGGGGAGGAGGGGGGCAGGAGTGTGTTGAAGGTGGCAAAGAGGTGGCTGGGGTTAGAGTACTGTGAGGAGTTGAGGGACTTAAAGAAAGATTGTTTAGCAAGTGAGAGGACGAAACTGTAAGATGAGAGGAAAAAACTTGAAATGGAGCAAATCAGCCAGGGAACGTGATTTCCTCCAGTTATGTTCAGCGGTATGAGCACATTTTTGGAGGAAGCAGGTAAATTTGAAATGTCACAGTTGGGGTCACTGTATGTATCACTGTTATGTTTGAGATGATTTCAATGCTATTTTATTATTTTAAAATTTGTACTGAAAGGATTCATATTTACTTCAGTCCCATTCTGAATCTTCCCCTTATTATTATAATTTTCCTCTACCAAGCTCTTTCCCTCCTCTGTCATTCTTAAGTCTCTCTCATCACCCCATTCCATCTATTAACCCCTTCATTCCCCTCTATTTATCAATCACATCCTCTTCAGTATTATTCTAATTTAGACTTTTCTTCCTGTCAGCATTTTCTCTCCCTTTCAGCATTTTTACTCCTGTAATTTTATATCACCTGAAACATTATAGCCTTTGTAATCATTTATCCCCTCCTGTAATCATTGATATATACTTCTGCAATGATTTATACTGTAATTATGTATTTCTGCCCCTGTAAATATATATCCACCCTGCCATTAAATATCCGCGTCACCGAATGACCATTGATCTACTCTTTAACATTATCACCCCACCCCTGTAGCCATTGATCCTCCTATAGCTTTATCCCCCCTGTAGCCATCAATTCCAAAGAGCATAGTCTCCCCACTACTGTAGCATTACACCCTGAAGTCATTGATCCCCTTGTCACATTACTCCCACCCTAGTAGTCATCAACACCCCTGTAGCATTATTTGCCCCCTTTAGCCATTGATCCCCCCATACAGAGCCATACTTGCCAAGCTTTTGTGGGACCATGTCTAGCCGTTTAAAAGAACTAGACCACCTTTTAACCTAGTGCTGCTCCTTTATCCCTTTTCTTGCAAATTCAACTGTGTTCTGTTGGTACTGTATCTTAAATGCTTCGGTAACTTATTAGTATTATACTAAAATCCCCACAACATGATTGTAGTAATGATAGCATTCATTTTACTTTTATTAACAAACAAGATGAAATCTCTCATTCTATGTGTCACTTTATGAGCTGATTCTCAGTTTGTGCTTTTTCATAATACTTACTTATATTTTATGGCCATATATTTGTATATGAATGTAATTGCTTAGATTGTATATTTAGCTGCTATACTCAAACTAATACGATCACATACTGCCTGTATTGCATCAGTATTCTCTTTAATGTAAGGAAAAGGATTATATAATTATGGCATTGTTTAGACCTTCTTTAGAACTCGATGGTGAATTTTGAAGATTGTTCCAGATGTCCTCCATTAAAATATTCTTTGGTTCATGATTCAACTTGAGGAATGTTCTTTGGATATGGGATCTCCATGCACTGAATCTGAAGAAAGTTGTGCTGAAAACTTATTGAAGCTAAGTGATTTTAATTGTGATATTAATTCTTTGTGCTAGTATTTTAGGATTATAATCTTGATAACTTGATATTTTATTAATTCAATAATTCAACAACTGATTATAATTAGTCTATAATCTACAAATAATTACAGAGTAACCTCATTGGCAAATCTCTAGAATTTTTTCATTGATCCTGTAGTAATGGAGTTTAGCTACAACATCAGGTATCAGATCTTTGAATTCTTCTTGGAAATTAGAGATGAGCGCACTCGGATTTTGTGAATCCGAGCCCACCCGAACCTTTCCGATCCGAGTCGGATCCGAGACAGATCCGTGTATTGGCGCCAAATGAAAACTTGAAACCGAGGCTCTGAGTCATAATCCCGCTGTCGGATCTCGCGATACTCGGATCCTATAAATTCCCCGCTAGTCGCCGCCATCTTCACTCGGGCATTGATCAGGGTAGAGGGAGGGTGTGTTAGGTGGTCCTCTGTCCTGGTAGATCTCGTGCTGTGCTGTTTAGTTCTGTGCTGTGCTGTTTAGTTCTGTGTTGTGCTGTGCTGTGCTGTGTTCTGCAGTATCAGTCCAGTGGTGCTGTGTGCTGTGCTCTGTCAATTTTGAGTTCAGTGGTGCTGCTGGGTCCTGTGCTGTGTCCTGTTCAGTCCAGTAGTGCTGTGTCCTGTGCTCTGTGCTTCTAAGGGCATAGTTATTTCCCCATTAATCCCAAGTGTTTAAAAAATAAAAAAAAAGTTATAAAAAAAAATACAAAAAAAAAATTAATTACAACAAAATTTGCAAAACCAATCCTGCAGTATATAAGCCCATTGGTACTGCAATATTATATTACCAAGTTCACTGATTCAGCAGTGTATAAGTCCATTGGTACTGCTATTACAAAGTTCACTGATTCAGCAGTATAAGTCCAGTGGTACTGCTATTACAAAGTTCACTGATTCAGCAGTATAAGTCCAGTGCTACTCTCCTGTGCCGCATATAATTCTTAAAGGCTTTGCCGAGTGTGTGTGTGTGGCTTAGGGGTACGCTCTCTTGTGCTACATATAATGGAAAACAAAAATTTGGAGGATAAAGTAGGGAAAGATCAAGACCCACTTCCTCCTAATGCTGAAGCTGCTGCCACTAGTCATGACATAGACGATGAAATGCCATCAACGTCGCCTGGCAAGCCCGATGCCCAATCTCCTAGTACAGGGCATGTAAAATCCAAAAAGCCCAAGTTCTCAAAAAATAGCAAAAAGAGAAACTTAAAATCATCTGAGGAGAAACGTAAAGTTGGCAATATGCCATTTACGACACGTAGTGGCAAGGAACGGCTTAGGCCCTGGCCCGTGTTCATGACTAGTGGTCCAGCTTCACCCAAGGATCTAAGCCCTCCTCCCCCCCCTACAAAAAAATTTAAGAGAGTTATGCTGTCAGCAACAACAACAAAACAGCAAAGAACTCTGCCTTCTAAACAGATGACATCACAAATCCCCAAGGCGAGTCCAAGGGTGTTGTTGGTTGTGAACCCTGACCTTCCCATCACTGTACGGGAAGAGGTGACTCCATCCAGCATTTGCAGCACGCCCTCTGCATATGCTGGAAGGATCACCCACAGTCCAGTTACAGATTTGACTAATGAAGGTGTGAATGTTGTACACCGGGAGGAGGATATTGATGTAGGTGGCGCTGAGGAGGATGTTGATGATTATGATGCAGACAGATACCAAATTGCCTTTCTCAATTTCTATTTATATTCTAGATTATATAACAGCTGAATAGTTTTCTGTTTTACTCCTAGTGGAGAGGGGATCTGATGCAGACAGATACCAAACTGCCTTTGTCCATTTCTTTGTATATTTGAATTTCTAGTTCTACAGTCTATGCAGGCTGCTTTATTTATATTCAACTACAAGTGTAGGGCGGGGGGGGGGCATAGATAGCCACCAAAGTAACGTGGTCCATTTAATTTCACTTTCTAGCTCCACAGTCTGTGCAGCCTGCTTTTTTTTATCTTCAAAGTATTTATATTTACAAGCCTTGCAATCTAAATTAACTAGAGGTAGTGACGTGGTAGAACTCCAAAAGGCAGTTTGGAAGCCCCTGTACAAACTGGCTCTATTTTTTAACTGAGTTGTCCCCCCTCCAGTGTGTACTCGGAAAGAGTTTTTAGTGCAGCGGGGAACCTGGTCAGTGAGCGGCGAAGGAGGTTGCTTCCTCACAACGTTGAAAAAATTATGTTTATAAAAATGAATAATCAATTCCTCAATGAAGTACAGCACTGCCCTCCAGATAGTACAGAGGGACCTGTGGATGTGGAGTCCAGCGGGGACGAATTGATAATGTGTGAGGATGAGGAAGTACACACTGTAGAGGGAGAGGAATCAGAGGTTGAGGATGAGGACGACATCTTTCCTCAGTAGAGCCTGTTTAGTTTGTACAGGGAGATATGAATTGTTTTTTTGGTGTGGGGGCCCAAACAAACCAATCATTTCAGCCACAGTTGTTTGGTAGGCCCTGTCGCTGAAATGATTGGTTTGTTAAAGTGTGCATGTCCTATTTCAACAACATAAGGGTGGGTGGGAGGGCCTGTCAGGATAAAGCATAGATCTGATATGCTGAAATAGAATATTGGATGTCAGGACCCAAATAAATCTTTGCATGAATACCTAAAGTAACCTGATGGTCAATTCAGATAAAGGTGTGACCAAATGAGGTCAAGAACATGTAATTGAGTTAGGTAAACCCTTTGTGCAGAGACCAGCTTTACATATGCAGATCACAGACATCCATTGTATTTGATCATGTATTTCCCTAGCTAATTTACTTCCCTTCAATAGGTAGTATAAACACACACTAACCCCTAGGTGTAAATTAGAGAGCTTGCATTTATTTACAAGGGATAATTCATAACTGCAGGGTAAATAGGTTGTATCAAATGAATCCATTGATAAGCTAGTGTAACAGTTAAAGACGCAGCGTCTGATGTAATGGTGTTTGGAGGTTTTTACATCCCAGTGTGAGGAGATAAGCCGGCCACTTTTAGCAGCTTTCAGGACATAGCACTGTTTGCTTGTGACACTTAAATAGACTTGTAGGTACCGCTCAGCATGTGGCCTGGCTCAATGAGGCCAGGGGATAACATAGCCTATATGTAATACTGTATAGACAGAAAGAATTCAGTTTTAAAATATGCCACTTAAAATCAATAAAAGCAGAGATCAACCACCTATTCCTCAATAGCATGATGAAGGGCAGCTCATATGGTAAATTAAGAATTCTGCCCCACAGAGAAATGAAGAAAAGGAGTGGAAGCTCTGCGAATGCCCTGTACTTAGGCATGTTTGATATGAAAAGATGTACAAAGTCATAGGGGATTGGTTAATGATAAAATTGGATCGATGTAACGTTGTCCAGGACAAATATATCACATTGTAGAATTGGTTAATAAATCAGGCAACAGGTAAATTTGGTTTGAAAAGGTGTCCCAGGACACACCCCCGATTAGCATTAACCCTGCCCCTGTGAATGCCGCACCCATTTGAGGTTGCTTAAAAATCTGTGTTCTGAGGGAACAAATTGTCAGACTTTTGGGGATCAATCTATTTGAAGGACTGTCCATTATTTCTGCCTGCCCCAGGCATACAGATTATTATATGTAAGTAATGCTCTGTACGTTATCTCTTTTATTTTAAACTGTTTTGCTTGTTATGTCAAATTTATTATTTGTTTATTCCTTATTTTTCTTTTTATCTGAATGCCCTGTACCTTTTGTATATTAAATCTAAAATTTAATAAGTTGCGTCCTTGATACTCTAAATAATCCATAGCCTTTGTAGAGGAGATTGCTCGTCCAGGTAAACCCTTGGAATGCCAGTGTGTGATTTGTTGATACATTTGATTAACAAGCTGTGTGTGCTTGTATGTACATTTGTGTAACAGTCTGGAGGTGTGAAGAGTTAACCCTGTGTGTGCTGGTGGGAGTCTTGCTAGTTTGTGGAACTAGAAGCCTGTGTGCCAGTGTGGGATAGTATATTGGGGTCCTATTGCCCGTACCCAATAGGTGGTGGCTGTACCTGAAGTGTCTGGGGGTGTGAGAGCGCTGTGTTTGGGGGCGATTCCGTAGGTCTAAGAACCTGTGTGATAGGTGAGAGAGACTGCGGGCTGAAATCGTGTGTGACCTCATACAGCAAACACCCCAACGTCACGGCAGCTGGGAGCGCGTTCGTGACAAATTGGTGGCATAGCGGTGGGATGATTTAATTTCTTAGAGTATTAAGTGCATGGTTTAAGCAATTAACCCTTGCACTTATAAACTGATTGTAACCTTGCGAGGAATACAATAGTTTTACAAGGACGAAACTCAGGGCTATAATTTTTGAAGACATACGTGCAAAGCAGTTCCCTTCCCTTCTCTCTTGTTTTTCTTTTCTATCTTTTATTTTGCAAAGTGACTGCAAGGATGGCAGCTGCTTACAAGAAAAAAGCCAAAGAAGTTTTAATTGCCCTGTGTGAGCAGCGAGGTCTCGACTGGACAGATAAAACTAAAAAGGAGCTGATTCACGCATTATTGGAGGATGATGCAAAGAAGCAATGTGATATGGAACCTGAGCTGGGGAGCAAGACAGACCCAGAGGATCAAGGTGTGGATAATGTCACTGAACCAGAGGATCCAAGTAGGTACATTTTCATAAATCCAAAGAATCCACTTGTCATGATGAGTATGGCAGAGCTAATTGAAGAAGCTCAGCTGCGAGGTTTCTCCTGCCACAACAAGACACGCAGGGAGATCATCAAACACCTCGACTGGGAAGAGGAAAGCCCGATACATCCTTTCAGCGAGTATCGCATGATGGTCCTTATTCCGGGCTACACGATGAGTCTTATGGAACGGCTGGACTACCTGGAGGAGAGTTTTGAATACGCTCAGGAAGAGGTATCTTTCAGGGGTGGACTTCATACCCCATTCTGGCTAGATCAGTGTCGCCGGGTGGCTGACGAAAGGCAGCACCTGCAGCAGCTTCTTTCACAAGCTGGAGCAGTAATCGCCCAGCCTGTAGGGGTGGCCCACGAGGAAAAGGTACCCCTGCCAGATACAGATAACATGGAATATGCTACCGAGATTTTGCATCCAGAGGCCCCTTTTAATCTGCTGGGGGAAGCTGATGATGCTAGCAGCATACTACCAGATGCTGCACAGAATTTGCTATTGGAGGAGGCTGATTTTAAAGAGGACATAATTGTTGAGAAGACTATTTCTGGGGGAAAAATGGAAGTGCCTGAAGATATTCCCACAAATGTTTTAGTAGTTACTGATCTTGGGTGGTTAAATTCTCAGTATGTTCCCGCAAATGTTGTTCCTACTATCTCCAATTCTGTTACACAGTGTGACTCAGCCCAGGTAGTATGGGATAATGCTGAACCTGCCAATGATGTGACTTTGTCTAAAGAACCTGAACTGTTCTGTAATCATTTTGCATCTGGTGCTGTGCGAGTGAAATGTGATGATGAGAAGCTGATACGTGCCAGTGTTAACTCTGGCAATTATGATGATTTACGGGAAGAACCCGAGGTGCCAGGATGTGATAAGGAAAGAGAATGTCTTATTGGACCTACTGCCTATAATGAGGATAATGTCAATAACAGTATTGTGTTAGAATCCAAACCTGTTTTTACACTAACATCTTGTCATGGGATAGGGACAGCGGACATTGTTATTGCAGATGTTGGCATTAATACTGGTGTAGATAATATGCTTACTAGAAATGGGACAGATGACAATGTGATTAATTCTGTTGTGCTAGAGAAAGACAATGTTTCTACCCAGGTAATGTGCTCGGAAGATGCTGTACCAGGTAACTGGGAGGGAGGGCAGAGTGAAGATGTGTGTTCTGTGCCTGAACCAGCTGCATACAGAGCGATTGAGCATGTGGGGGAGACACATAGTCCTGACCAACGGGAAGTAGCGAGTGACAGCAATTCTTACTTTGTTGCTGGGACCTGTAGTTCGAATGTTCACCACTCAGATCTACATCTGAGTTCTGACCATTCATCTGAGTTTTCCATAGAGACAGGGGGGTCAGTTGCTAGCCCATACTCACTTAGCCAGCCGTCTAACAGCTTAGAGGAGGTAGATGAGGGGCCCATACTCCCGGCTACTCTACATCCCCAGATAGATGAGTCCAAGGGGGAGGGGAGTGTCCTGTTATGTAGGCCCCAAGATAAGAAGTGCATAGGGTGTCCCACTGACAGGGAAGGTTGTAACTGGGGAGCAGGGCAGAGTAGAAGTAGGTATTCTGCTGTGCCAGCCTTAAGGGGTTCCCACTTAGAAGTACAGTATCAGGAATTCCCGGCCATTTTTCCCTCAGGCTTTCACTTAGAAGACATGAGGATTAGAGACAAAGTGCACACTGTAACAGGGTTGGTACATGAGAACGTGATGCAGGCCCAGACCAGCCAGAAGCAGTGGTATGATTCCCCTGCCAGGATGATAGAGAGAAATTTTCATGATAATCGGTTGAAGGCTCATAATGACAGTGAGAGTCAGCTAGCAGCTATTACAGTGGACCCAGGGGGAAATTAGATGAGATGATCTTGGGCACTGACCTGTCAGTCAATGCCCATGCCATCTCTTGAAGGGGGGAGATGTCAGGATAAAGCATAGATCTGATATGCTGAAATAGAATATTGGATGTCAGGACCCAAATAAATCTTTGCATGAATACCTAAAGTAACCTGATGGTCAATTCAGATAAAGGTGTGACCAAATGAGGTCAAGAACATGTAATTGAGTTAGGTAAACCCTTTGTGCAGAGACCAGCTTTACATATGCAGATCACAGACATCCATTGTATTTGATCATGTATTTCCCTAGCTAATTTACTTCCCTTCAATAGGTAGTATAAACACACACTAACCCCTAGGTGTAAATTAGAGAGCTTGCATTTATTTACAAGGGATAATTCATAACTGCAGGGTAAATAGGTTGTATCAAATGAATCCATTGATAAGCTAGTGTAACAGTTAAAGAAGCAGCGTCTGATGTAATGGTGTTTGGAGGTTTTTACATCCCAGTGTGAGGAGATAAGCCGGCCACTTTTAGCAGCTTTCAGGACATAGCACTGTTTGCTTGTGACACTTAAATAGACTTGTAGGTACCGCTCAGCATGTGGCCTGGCTCAATGAGGCCAGGGGATAACATAGCCTATATGTAATACTGTATAGACAGAAAGAATTCAGTTTTAAAATATGCCACTTAAAATCAATAAAAGCAGAGATCAACCACCTATTCCTCAATAGCATGATGAAGGGCAGCTCATATGGTAAATTAAGAATTCTGCCCCACAGAGAAATGAAGAAAAGGAGTTAAAGCTCTGCGAATGCCCTGTACTTAGGCATGTTTGATATGAAAAGATGTACAAAGTCATAGGGGATTGGTGAATGATAAAATTGGATCGATGTAACGTTGTCCAGGACAAATATATCACATTGTAGAATTGGTTAATAAATCAGGCAACAGGTAAATTTGGTTTGAAAAGGTGTCCCAGGACACACCCCCGATTAGCATTAACCCTGCCCCTGTGAATGCCGCACCCATTTGAGGTTGCTTAAAAATCTGTGTTCTGAGGGAACAAATTGTCAGACTTTTGGGGATCAATCTATTTGAAGGACTGTCCATTATTTCTGCCTGCCCCAGGCATACAGATTATTATATGTAAGTAATGCTCTGTACGTTATCTCTTTTATTTTAAACTGTTTTGCTTGTTATGTCAAATTTATTATTTGTTTATTCCTTATTTTTCTTTTTATCTGAATGCCCTGTACCTTTTGTATATTAAATCTAAAATTTAATAAGTTGCGTCCTTGATACTCTAAATAATCCATAGCCTTTGTAGAGGAGATTGCTCGTCCAGGTAAACCCTTGGAATGCCAGTGTGTGATTTGTTGATACATTTGATTAACAAGCTGTGTGTGCTTGTATGTACATTTGTGTAACAGTCTGGAGGTGTGAAGAGTTAACCCTGTGTGTGCTGGTGGGAGTCTTGCTAGTTTGTGGAACTAGAAGCCTGTGTGCCAGTGTGGGATAGTATATTGGGGTCCTATTGCCCGTACCCAATAGGTGGTGGCTGTACCTGAAGTGTCTGGGGGTGTGAGAGCGCTGTGTTTGGGGGCGATTCCGTAGGTCTAAGAACCTGTGTGATAGGTGAGAGAGACTGCGGGCTGAAATCGTGTGTGACCCCATACAGCAAACACCCCAACGTCACGGCAGCTGGGAGCGCGTTCGTGACAGGGCCCAAGGACAATTCCATCTTGCAACTATTTTTTGGCATTATGTGGCATTATGTGACCATTCATAAAAGAAAATGCCAACAAATTCAATAAATTAAATCAAAAGTTAAATGCCCTGTCATTATTTAAAACAAGAGGTTTTGACGTGCTAGAATTAGTGCAGTGTTAAGATGTTATAAACACTACACTTGGAACTTGGAGGAGGTATTGTTGCCCCGGTATCAAATTGGGTACCGGGGCCACCCCACTACGCAGTCCAGATACTTGTTTGGTGGAATTCTGACCAGTTGAGGGTGTATTTATTTTATTGTGGCCCCGGTATCAAATTGGGT
The DNA here is from genome assembly GCF_038048845.1 of Mixophyes fleayi. NCBI lineage: Eukaryota > Metazoa > Chordata > Amphibia > Anura > Limnodynastidae > Mixophyes > Mixophyes fleayi. The sequence continues at coordinate 273,989,580 of NC_134403.1, forward strand.
ACCGGGGCCACCCCACTACGCAGTCCAGATACTTGTTTGGTGGAATTCTGACCAGTTGAGGGTGTATTTATTTTATTGTGGCCCCGGTATCAAATTGGGTACCGGGCCACCCCACTACGCAGTCCAGATACTTGTTTGGTGGAATTCTGACCAGTTGAGGGTGTATTTATTTTATTGTGGCCCCGGTATCAAATTGGGTACCGGGGCCACCCCACTACGCAGTCCAGATACTTGTTTGGTGGAATTCTGACCAGTTGAGGGTTTTATTATTATATTGTGGGGACCACTCTATACCACACTACCACTCTATACCACTCTATTTAATACTTTAATTCTATTTAATACTTTAATTCTATTTAATACTTTAATTCTATTGCTAATTCCCATAAAGAGGAACTGCCGCTTCTATTTAATACTTTAATTCTATTAGTAGTTACCATAAAGAGGAACAAATTAAACAAATTTTACCAAAAGTATAATATGACTTACAAACACTACACTTGAAAGATGGTGCCTTTAAATGAAAAAGTCAATCTTCATTGCACGACTATGTGCAACAGGGACAGTTATTTGGTTTACAAAGTCAACCGATAACACTTCGACCCTGTCCGTCTTTAACAAACTTGATGGGATCTCAATGATGAATGCTCTGTACCATGGTTGGAGGAGGTATTGTGGCCCCGGTACTAAATTGGGTACCGGGGCCACTCCACTATGCAGTCCAGATAAAGGTGTATCAGATATTAAACAACGTTGACTGTTGCTGCAAAATTTTTAAATAATATTCTGGGGAACACTACACCACGCAGTCCATAAACTTTTTGGGTGGAATTCAGACCCGTGGACGGTTTTTTAATTATATTGTGGTGACCACTCCTCTACACAGTCCAGATACATTTATTGGTGCGAATCATACAAGTTCAGTGTTTTTAATTTATATTGTGGTGACCCACTCCTCTACGCAGTCCAGGTACATTATTGGTGTGAATCATACAAGTTCAGGGTTTTTAATTTATATTGTGGTGACCCACTCCTCTACACAGTCCAGGTACATTATTGGTGCGAATCATACAAGTTCAGGGTTTTTAATTTATATTGTAGTGACCCACTCCTCTACGCAGTCCAGGTACATTATTCGGTGCGATTCTTCATACCAGTTGATGGTTTTCTTATTATATATATTGTGGTGACCCACTCCTCTATGCAGTCCAGGTACATTATTGGTGCGAATCATACAAGTTCAGGGTTTTTAATTTATATTGTGGTGACCCACTCCTCTACGCAGTCCAGGTACATTATTCGGTGCGATTCTTCATTCCAGTTGATGGTTTTCTTATTATATATATTGTGGTGACCCACTCCTCTACGCAGTCCAGGTACATTATTGGTGCGAATCATACAAGTTCAGGGTTTTTAATTTATATTGTGGTGACCCACTCCTCTACGCAGTCCAGGTACATTATTCGGTGCGGTTCTTCATACCAGTTGATGGTTTTCTTATTATATATATTGTGGTGACCCACTCCTCTACGCAGTCCAGGTACATTATTGGTGCGAATCATACAAGTTCATGGTTTTTAATTTATATTGTGGTGACCCACTCCTCTATGCAGTCCAGGTACATTATTCGGTGCGATTCTTCATACCAGTTGATGGTTTTCTTATTATATATATTGTGGTGACCCACTCCTCTACGCAGTCCAGGTACATTATTGGTGCGAATCATACAAGTTCAGGGTTTTTCATTTATATTGTGGTGACCCACTCCTCTACGCAGTCCAGGTACATTATTCGGTGCGATTCTTCATACCAGTTGATGGTTTTCTTATTATATATATTGTGGTGACCCACTCCTCTACACAGTCCAGGTACATTATTGGTGCGAATCATACAAGTTCAGGGTTTTTAATTTATATTGTAGTGACCCACTCCTCTACGCAGTCCAGGTACATTATTCAGTGCGATTCTTCATACCAGTTGATGGTTTTCTTATTATATATATTGTGGTGACCCACTCCTCTATGCAGTCCAGGTACATTATTGGTGCGAATCATACAAGTTCAGGGTTTTTAATTTATATTGTGGTGACCCACTCCTCTACGCAGTCCAGGTACATTATTCGGTGCGATTCTTCATTCCAGTTGATGGTTTTCTTATTATATATATTGTGGTGACCCACTCCTCTACGCAGTCCAGGTACATTATTGGTGCGAATCATACAAGTTCATGGTTTTTAATTTATATTGTGGTGACCCACTCCTCTATGCAGTCCAGGTACATTATTCGGTGCGATTCTTCATACCAGTTGATGGTTTTCTTATTATATATATTGTGGTGACCCACTCCTCTACGCAGTCCAGGTACATTATTGGTGCGAATCATACAAGTTCAGGGTTTTTCATTTATATTGTGGTGACCCACTCCTCTACGCAGTCCAGTTACATTATTGGTGCGAATCATACAAGTTCAGGGTTTTTAATTTATATTGTGGTGACCCACTCCTCTACGCAGTCCAGGTACATTATTCGGTGCGATTCATACCAGTTGATGGTTTTCTTATTATATATATTGTGGTGACCCACTCCTCTACGCAGTCCAGGTACATTAATGGTGCGAATCATACAAGTTCATGGTTTTTAATTTATATTGTGGTGACCCACTCCTCTACGCAGTCCAGGTACATTTTTTGGTGCGATTAAGACCAGTTGATGGTTTTCTTATTATATTGTGGGGACCACTCCACTACGCAGTCCAGAAAGATACCTCGTTGCAACATTTTGGACTAATAACTATATTGTGATGTGTTCAGAATACACGGTAAATTAGTGGAAATGCTTGTTATTGAATGTTATTGAGGTTAATAATAGCGTAGGAGTGAAAATAAGCCCAAAAACTTGATTTTTGAACTTTTTATGCTTTTTTAAAAAAAAATCCGAATCCAAAACCTTAAATCCGAACCAAAACCTTTCGGCAGGTGTTTTGCGAAACAAATCCGTACCCAAAACATCACGGAAATCCGAATCCAAAACACAAAACACGAGACACCAAAAGTCGCCGGTGCACACCTCTATTGGAAATTACATTAAATTTATTCAAAAAAGTTTTCCTGGTCTTCATGTATCTTGCAGATCAGACATTATTACTGATAAAGCAATAATTCCAAAAGGATAAAGGGCCACACCTTGAAAACTGTAATGGATTTGGACCGCCAGTTCTCTTAGTGTACCCAAATATAGTAACATCTGGCATTATCAAACAGTAAATAGGGAAGAAAAACAGATTTTCTGAGGCTGAAGGCTATGAAGGACTGCAATGTTCAGAGCTTGCACAGTAAGCAGCCAACTTCCATTTCCCTATCCTATTTATTTGAATGAGGCAAGTGGTACTAAAAATCAAGTCACACAGTTTATGAACCACTGTCCTTAATATATACTTCCCCAACACATCAGATAATTTGGAATCACGCCCTCTGATTATGAAATTTCAGACTGTCCACATTTTATTTTTCTCTTGCACTTTCAAGTTCTGCTTTTGCTTTTTAGCCATTGCTAAGTTTACAAAGAAATCCTCTGTCAGTCAAGCATGCCCTTGCATGAAAGCTGAGAAGAAGCAGGGCACAGGGAAACCAAGAGAGGGTTTCCTAATGCCTGGAAACCCCCTGCCAATCATGGAGCACTGTATAATTGAGGTGGCTGGACCCTGTCCCCGGGACCAGCCACTTTGCAGCATGTATGCAAATCCTTTCTGTCTGCACTGTTCACAGCTGTCTCTCCCCAGCTGTGTGTCCCGGCCCCTCTCTCCCACTGCCTGCATGTCTCATGTGTGCAGCAGGAGCACACAAGACACAGCACTAGATGAAAATGATAAGTGTGTGATTGTGAGTGTGAGTGTGTGTGTGTGTGTGTGTGGCGGGGGGGGGGGGTTTCACGAGCCTTTACTCTAAGTTAGCAGATTTTATGTATAAGTACAATAGTTCTTTTGTAAACGTAGGCTTGGAGGGACTTTTAATATAAGTGTGGGAGGGGGAAAAGGGAATTTAACGTGAGTGTAGGGGGGTATTTTATGTGATGTTAATGGGGTGTGAAATATTAACTTCATAGTAGATTGAGAGTGAGAGCTTTTAATTTATTGGTGGGGTGAAGGTTGGGGATATTTATTTTAATTGTGGAGTTATGGCAGACCTATTAAGGGTGGGATGATGGGACTATTCATTTAATTCTGGGGTGGTTTGGGTGCTATTAATTGAATGTGTGGCTGAGTTTGGGGAAAAAGATTATTTCTTTAAAGTGAATGCTAATTGTTTAATGTTTGGGAGGAAATAGGTTTATTTATTAAATATAAATACTATTAATTTAATGTTGGGGTTGTTTGGGGGAAAATGGATCTTTTTATTAAAGGTGAATGACATTAATTTACTGTCCGGGTTGTTTGCTGGGAGGCCTAATTATTAAACGTGGGTGCTATTGATTTAATATTGGGCTGCTTTGGGGGAGGGAGGCCTACGGTGTTCCCTCATTGCTGAGATTTCTATATTAGGTAGTTGTCCTTTTCCAAACAGGGACCCAACATTCCAGTATCCAGACAAGCTTTAACTGAGCTTAGGACATGAGCAGCAGCAGCAACAAGTAGTGAAAGCAGTAAGAACAGGTAGGATAGAGCAGGACAGTCTGCCAAGGTATGTCCCGCTTCACATGGCTCTGCTCGAAAAGGGAGAGCTGCGCGCACTTAACAGTAGTGCATGCAGCATTGCACGTGTATATTATGGGGATAGGAAGAGTTGGAGAACAGCCAAGCACCATCTAACATTATAGCCACGTCCCCATGCAGGCTAGTCATGCCCAGTGGCGGCATGGCATGGAAACCTCTCTCTACATATCCTGTGTGTGCCTCTGGAGGCATATATTTATAATGACACAGGGGCTCTAAAATTTCTTTATCTAGACTTTATCTAGGCTTTTGGTCCTTTAGAGGACAGTTAGTTATGCATCCCTGGGCCGATCTTGCTAGCTGGCATTTTACTTCTACATTGAAGCAGTTTAATACGATCAGGAATTAAAACAAGACAAGTATTATTGTATATAATTGGAACTTGAGAACTGAATATGCTTTCTTCAAGTGGTACCAGCAATGTCAGTTAAGCTGCTGCAAAGGTGTCACGGTTTGGTATTCTGGACTCTTGGATCCACCCAACAGATGTTACCCCTAGCAGGGTGCGGAGTCTAACGGGCGAATGGTTTTCACCAACGGTCACTGCAAGGTGACTTGGGTTTAGTAGCATTCGCCCGCAGGTCGCAGTCCCTACCAGGGGTGTTGGGCAGAGTCCTGGGGGAGTGATAGTAACTGGTGTGAGGTAGGCACACTGGTAATGTAAGTTCTATACCCAGACATAGTCTTGGTAAATTGGCACAAGGAACATAGGAACAGGGTGAGCAGTACCACCGGCAATGTAGTATGAGTGAATACAATATAGCAGTATAATCAGTGTATTCAAATATAGCAATAGCAGGAACAGTCCAGCAACAAAGTGGAGATGGTAATGCAGCAGGTATATGAAACCACAATAAGGCAGCACGATACAGAAGGTACAAGTAACAGCCCAGCTAGCAAGGTAATCACAGTAGATGCAGCCAGAGTGGAATACCCCATTATACCATTATGTGCATAGATGAGATAGGAACAGTTCAGCCAGCAGGAGTGGATAAGAACAAGCAGCTTAGATGATACGACCTGTAATGCCACTGAGCCACAGAGACAAATGTGGAGTAGATGATCTTGAGTGGTGCAGTCCGTGGAGGGGTAACACAGTAGTTAGATGTAACTTGAGCAGCACGGCCCGTGTAGTAGCAGCACAACGAAGATAAGTGTAGCTTAAGCGTTCCAGCCCGTGGAACAGCAATACAACGGAGGCAGGTGCAGCTCAAGTAGTGTAACCCGTGGAACAGCAACACAGCGAAGACAGGTGCAGCTTGAGCAGTATAGCCTGTGGAACAGCAACACAGCAGAGACAGGTGCAGTTTGAGCAGTATAGCCCGAGGAACAGCAAGACACAGCAGAGACACTGAGGATCCAGGAGGAGGCTCACAGAATAGGTAGGGACCTAATCAGACAAGTAACTTGATCAACAGGCCCAGAGAAAAGGGAGGAGATGCCTTTTCAAGTTTAGAGCCAGAACCAGGAACCAATAGGAATCTTGCCAGCAACAGACGGGTACTCAGTCTGCACATTTGCAGATCAAGGCTAAGGGTTTGAGGTCTGCTAATGAGGCATAGGTGAGTGTGTTAGTCTTTGTTTATGGAAGCCGAATAAGCACCGTGTGACAAAAGGAAACTAGGAGAAACCATAAAATCCTTACACTATACTTCAGCATACAGAGTCTGAGACCACTGGAACGCTGAGGGGTGTAGGGAGATGTTGCAAGGGAGGAATGGAATAAAGTAATTGGAGAGCCAGAGGCATCTGGTGTTACACCGCAGAGATGTAAGGTTGTGAATATCTGTGATTTCGGAATAAACTATCACAGATGTTCTAGTGTTTCTAGTGATAAAACAGCTAGAGTTGCCTGTCACATTTAAGCTACCTGGGTATAATCCAGGAAAGGTTTGCACTTCCCAGGTAACAGGGCCTCCTGTAGAGTTGTATGGTGAGACACTTCAATAAAAAATATGATTACACCTAGTATGTGGTTTTAGCAAAATATATTTGGATGAAATAAACATTAGAATAACATTTATTAAGTAGTGGTACTGCCATCTACCACTGTATGTAATGATCATATATTAAGTAGTGTAGTCTTATGAGGAGTGACTATCAGTATCATCAGAGTTGCTTTGAAATATTTCCAGTAGACTCAAATAACTACTCTGTCCCCTTTCGCTAAAGGTTTTAGAACATTGTAAGTGGTTATTGAGAACAATCACAGGTCCTGGGCTATATGAGTATATGGGGCTTCCTCCCCTTGATCATCCACATGCTTATTCACTATCCTGTTACAGGTCATAAGTTTTCCCCCTACCAGCATCCTCCGGTGACCCCCCCCTCCCCCTTCCAGCCGGAGAACCTTACATTCGATTACAGATATAAACCCACAGCCAGGTTTTTCTGTTCCTCCATCCTTCATGCCAGTGTCTTCTTTCAGAGCTGCCTTTTACAAGGCACCATCATTGACACTGGCCACTTCCATCTCCTCAGTAAGCTGATCCACCGATGTTGAGCTGTCTGCAGTGGCGGATCCAGGGGGGGGGGGCGATCGGGGCGATCGCCCCCCCTAGCAGGGGCTTGCTGCCGGTGGCTGCACATTATGTGCAGGTCCATTCAGCAGTGACAGGCAGGGCCAGCGTGCTGCCCGGCCGCTCTGATTGTGTTTTAAACACAATCAGAGCATCCGGGCAGCAAACTGTCCCTGCCTGTCACTGCTGAACGGACCTGCACATAGTAAGCAGCCGCCGGCAGCCTCAGATGTCAAAAAGGGGGTGGGGCCTAAATCGCCCCCCCCTACATCGCCCCGGGTAGCAGTATTCTCTAGATCCGCCCCAGGCTGTCTGTGGCCGGGATTTTAGCTGTTTGTTCCGGGGATGCTTGATCAATGTGGGGGGCATAGTCCCCGTCCTCCTCCTCTTGTATGAGATCATTCTCAGTGGCCTAGTGGTTAGCACTTCTGCCTCACAGCACTGGGGTCATGAGTTCGATTCCCGTCCATAGCCTTATCTGTGTGGAGCTTGTATGTTCTCCCTGTGTTTGCGTGGGTGTCCTCTGGGTGCTCTGGTTTCCTCCCACACTGAATAAACATACTAGTAGGTTAATTGGTTGCTGACAAAATTGATCCTAATCTCTCTCTGTGTCTGTCTGTGTGTGTATGTTAGGGAATTTAGACTGTAAGCTCCAATGGGTCAGGGACTGATGTGAATGAGTTCTCTGTACAGCGCTGTGGAGTTAGTGGCGCTATATAAATAACTGATGATGATGATGATCCTCCTCTTCTCCCTCACTGAGCTCCAGGGCCCACTCTTCCTCCACTCAGACTTTCTGCTGCTCTCTTTTCTCCCTCAAGCAGATCAGAGTCCAGTTCTTCTGTAGCTTATTGCTCAGCTTGGACTTCAGTCCCCAGAAATCCAGCCAGTCCCCTGCTCTGTAGTTCTGTTATTTTTATCTTGCATAGGTCTTTTATCTTTCATGGTCCAGGGAAGATGTGCTCTGAGCTCACCAGAAGTGGATTTTGATAGTACAGTTATGCCTTGTGATAGCAATGGGCCTCCGATCTCCTTGCTCACACTCTGTCAGATAATAGGTTCAACCACCAATGGCAAGAGCTCCCTTTTTGTGACACAGGCAGCCTCAGGTGCTTCATACAAAGATAACTTCTTGTTTCAAATTAAACAGTACTTTTATTGTTGTAACACAATAAACCCCTTCACTTTGTCAGGACGACATCAGACAACCTAACACCTTACTAGTCCCAGCTTCCCTCTCTGGACACCGGCCACTAGCTTGAATCAGTCGCAGCATACAAATGCACAACCCAGAATTTTATACACGAGACTCCTCCCACAGCCTTGGCTTAACGGACAGGCGACACTCCCCCTTTGACTTTAAAAGGAGTTCCATGTAGATGTTCTGTAACCTCTCTTGATTGCAGACACCTTGTCAGCCTTCTGCTGTTGCTGTGGAAGACAACTCAAAGCATGTAAGTTAAATTACATTTCTTACTTCTACTTTGTAACACATATCTCAGACCTGTATGTAACTGAACCTAAGTGCAGTGCTACACCTGTATGTAACGTGGTCCTCAGCCTTTACTTGCAGACTTACAGCCAAATAACTTATTCATCTCTTTGTTACCTATCCCTGCCCCTAGCCTCTGTGACAGTTTTGTCCACCTGACTTTTTAGGAATCGAGATAAAAAAAGATTCTATTGCCTTTTTAACTGTCCTCACAATCATGCCTACCAGCGTACTAATGGGGAGCTCTACTTCACGCCACCTGAGAACCCTGTTCAGAAACAGCCTGTCCTCTTTCTGTCTCCACTCGTTGCCCATTTTTTCGTAACAGGATGCCTACAAAAACTTTTTACGGCTACATAGACTCCAGGCCAGTAAAACCTGCTTAGAACTTTTTCCCTCATTTTACCTTCCCGTGTCTGCCACCCACCTGCATGTCTGCAACTTCTAGCACTAAGGGTACATGGTTTTGTGGAACTATCAACTGTTTTGCTTTTCTCCCTTTGAAAGTAGTCAGATGAAGCAGCACATTATTTTTAACAACATACAATGGCACACTTCCTGCCGAATTGACAGGACTCACGACATCTCCAATATCACTAGACAACTTAAAGACATGCTGTAAAGTCACATCCTCTCTCTGGTCATGGGCAAAGTCTGACACATGTAACAGTTCGGTATAATTAAACCAGTCATTACCCTCACCAACAGGACAGGTGGGCACAAATGCAACGTCACAAGCTGATGCTGATTCCGACTGTGTTGGCTTCCGCAAAAGTCCTGCTGTGACCCCCAGGTTAGCATTCCGCCACTCCCGACAGTTGAGACCAGGGGGTAAATGTATCAAGCTGAGAGTTTTTTGGCGGGTTTGAAAAACCAATCAGATTTTAGCTATCATTTATTTAGTACATTCTACAAAATGATAGCTAGAATCTGATTGGTTGCTATAGGCAACATCTCCACTTTTCAAAACTGCTGGAAAACTCTCAGCTTGATACATTTACCCCCAGATGTAATGGTGTTTTTGGCAGACCCTTTAAGTCTAGGATTCCGACCGGTGAATCAGTTGCTGGCATGTCCAGCCAGATTTTCTCACCAAGAACCTCTTTAATTAGTGATAAGTCTTGCCCCAGAACTAGGTGATAGGGCAGTTTAGGTGATATGGCAGCCACTACCTCCATGGTTTGGCCTCTGTGTCTAATGGTCAAAAGAGTCCTTTTTAATCTTCTACCCCATGTGTGCAGAGAACTTTAAGTTTGGGCAACCGTGAGACCTTGACTCCAGCCTAGACAGAACTGGAAACCAACGTAAAGTCATTCCCAGAGTCCATGACTGCATGAACAATCTTGTTGTTCACCTGCACTGTGACTTTTATTAAAGGCGAACCAGTGCTTGTGAAACTCTGGTAACAGAAACTTAAATAGACAGGCCCAGCTTGGGCAATGGGACAGTCCACTGGGTTTAGGGGACTAGTGCACCTGGCTTTATAGCATCCAAGTTCTCCACACCTGAAGCACCTCCAGTCAGGAACCCTTACAGCTGGACCTAGATTAGCAGCAGTGTTCCCCTTTAGGCCCTTGACTCTTGGTTTACCCATTTGGACATTCTCATCCTTGGTGTTCACTAAACCCCTCTGAGTGGATCTCAAGGCCACTGCTCGATCATGTTCCACAGCATACCCAGAAGAAAGAGTATTTTCTACTTGGAACAACCGTTCTAGAGTTTCATGCCTTTCAGCAAGTACAAGCCTTTCTAACTTGCACTCCTCAAGCTGCTTTACAGACTCTCTTGCTAAATGTACCTCTTGCTGAGCCAGGACAAGCTTTTGTTCTAAAACAGCAACTGCCTGGTCTTTACTGCTGCTATCTCTAAGAGCTTTCACTGATTTTTCTCTATCTACACCCACTTTTTGCAATGCATGCAAGTCATCTTTCAAATATTCAAAACCCACAGTTTCCTGCGCTCTGCTGCAATATCTCTGCAGATTTTTAAGAGCCTCCACTGCTTTTTTTCTTTTCTTCACACTGTGGTTTTAACACCCACACTTCTTTTATAAGACAGCGGTTTTCTTCTCTAAACATTTTCTGTAAGCAATCAGTCGTCCCTGGCACATAATCTGGCACAGGTAACACCAGGTTTGTGCAGAGAGCATGAGATTCTCCAACTTCATCTGCTCTCTGATTTTCCAAGTTTTCCTGTTGAGACTGTATCTCAGACACAACTGTTTGCACACTTTCCTTTTGAGACATTTTATTCTTTTTCTTGCTCATCTTAGCTGAAGTAAAGGAAATTTGTACTGGCAGCAATTGCTCTTGATTTCTATTGCAGCTTAAACATCAAATTTTACACATATCCAGCACTTTCCACAGGTAAATAGTAAAACAACCAGGTGCTTTAGCCTCCCACAGGCAAAACAGCAACTTCAGTTCACAGGTTTATGAGAGCACACCCAACTCACAGTTCAGAGAACAAACAAGGTATGGCACTACAGTACCCAGCAATTTTCAAAACATTTGCTTTCTTTGTAAAACAAACAAGTGCTGACCAGTTTACAGTTATTGCTCCTATATGTTTCTCTACAGACAAAATATTGACGTTCTCAGCAATCTAGTAATATCTCTCCACTTTAACTGACAGTTTATACAGTCTGGTATGTGATAGTGGTATTCATTACATGTCACTCACCACCATTGCTTCTGGTTGGTTGGGTGGACAGCTGTGCTTTGGCTGTCCTAGGCAATCCCACTTCTAACACCACTTGTGGAAAGAGCTCCCTTCTTGTGACACAAGCAACCTCAGGTGATTCACACACAGACAACTTCTTGCTTCAAATTAAACAGTACTTTTATTGCTGCATCACAATAAACCCCTTCACTTTGTCAGGACAACACCAGGCAACCTAACACCTTACTAGTCCCAGCTTCCCTCTCTGGTCACCAGCCACTAGATAACATCGGTCACAACGCACAAATGCACAACTCAGGTTTTTATACACAAGACGACTTCCACAGCCTTGGCTTGATGAACAGGTGACACTCCCCCTTTGCCTTTAAAAAGAGTTCCCTGTAGTTGTCCTGTATCCTCTCTTGACTGCAGACACCTTGTCAGCCTTCTGCTGTAGCTGTAGAGGACCACTCAAAGCATATAAGTTAAATTACATTTCTTACTTCTACTCTATAACACATATCTCAGACCTGTATGTAATTAAACCTAAGTTCAGTGCTACGCCTGTATGTAATGGTGGTCTGCAGCCTTTTACTTGCAGACTGTTAGCCAAATAGCTTATACCTCTCTTAGAGGCATGTGGAAAACCCCTCTCTTTGTTTCAATACACAACTACATATTGATTCCTAAAAATTAAACAGACATGAATTCTATTCTATAAGGTGTTATGAATACGTTCATATAATTCATGTGTGTTTTATTTATAGGAATAAGTGTATTTGTGTTTCTTTCAAAGAAAATGCAAGAAAAAGATTACCACAGAACACCAGCACAGATTTTCAGGAAAGCAAAATGGCTCAGAAGTTTTTTTTTATAAGCTTGAAAAATAACAATAAACCTTGCAGATGCAAGGTCAGAAATCTTCAGCCCACAGATAGCTGGTCTAAAGAAAATTCTGCATTTTGTACAATGTACAATATGTACATTATAACCTGGACTTTTCTATAGGCCCCGATATAGTTTTGAATGAGAAGCGAGAAAAGAGCTGCAAATGAGTAGAGAGAGACTTGAATGAGAGTCAGAGGAAAAGGTGAGGGAGAGAAAAGAATGGTTTATTATATGTATAATGTGAATGTACTAATATTAATTTGTGGTTTACATTATTGGTATCAGCAAAGTGTTGACTGAAGAAATTAAATAAGTGCAATGTATATTGATCATTATTTTGTGCTCAAATAACGGGAACATTTGGACAATATTCACAAAGATGTTAAGTAGCTGTATGCATCACTGACAATATTTTCCTGATGTTTATTATGTCTAGGTACCTCTCCTCACCTAGTTATGCCAACATCATTACCAGGTGTATCTGCAGATACCAGTTGCCAACTGAATGTGTCACCAGTTGTCTTACAAAGATTATGAAATATACATTAGGTAACTATGATTTCTGCTGTAGTTTCATTTCAGCAGGGCTACCAAGTACAACCTCTATACCTTATTCCCATCCTTCACTCTCTTGTCCTCTCACTATCTAACTGCATTGTGATAGTGCTGAATCACTCCTTGGGTGGATTAAGGGTCATTGGATAAACCTAAGAAACCCACCAGACAATTTAGGAAGCAGGATCATTGATAATTAAACTATGATATTAAACCCCTCTATTACTGCCTATGGTCTGGGTTAAAAAGCACCCTGGTATTTTATTTAATTTTTTTAAGAAAAATGGAATCTGTACATAATTGCAGAGCTATGAGCTTTTCTGTTAAATATAAGTCCTGTTAATTTTCAATAAATGTCCACTTCTATGCATGTTCTATTCCAAATCCATACATTATCCAGCCTTAATCAGTCAGTATCATATTTTAAAGGCACCCTACTAACTGCCTTTGATCAAGAGGATTCCACTGCTACTTCTTCTCTGAATTGACCACAACCTCAGCCATGGCATCATCATCACCACCATTTATTTATATAGTGCCACTGATTCCGCAGCACTGTACAGAGAACTCACTCACATCAGTCCCTACCCCATTCGGGCTTACAGTCTAAATACCCTAACACACACACACACACACACACACACAGACAGACACACACACACACAGGCTAGGGTCAATTTGTTAGCAGCCCATTCACCTACAAGTATGATTTTTTGGAGTGTGGGAGGAAATCGGAGCACCTGGAGGAAACCCACGCAAATACGGGGAGAACATAAAAACTCCTCACAGATAAGGCCATGGTCGGGAATCGAATTCATGACCCCAGTGCTGTAAGGCAGAAGTGCTAGCCACCGTGATGGCATGTTAAACAAATGCAAAGTTCATTGATTCTATCACTGCTAAATCTGAAGGTCACTACTCTTTTCTATCCGTCCTTGACATCTTTCCACATTTGATCATTCAGTTGTCATACAAATTCTGCATTCCCTAGGTGTTCAGGACATTGCCCTACCCTAGTGCTCATTCTACTCGGGCTCTTTAATGTTCATTTATCTGGATGCACTTGCTCTCCATTTTTCCCTCAGTTGGAATACCACTCAGTCCTAAGAACTCTGCTCTTCTTTACCTGTACTTGTTCTCTTGGAAAACTAATAAGCTCCTTTGGGTTTCAGTAACACCTCTTTGAGACCCAAAAAATAGAACCTTTGAGGTTGGATTGTAGATTATAGAGTTTTTAAATACAAAAATATAAAAACACAAACCTCATTTTTATATTACGCTAGATATATTCAGGTTTGTACTTGTAAAGACAACAAAACTTTTTGTATACAAATTGAGCATTTATATTGCAATGAATCAGATTGCCTTAATAATGTTTTCTATTTTGTTTACTAATAAACTTAATGTTGTCCTGGCTGCTATCCAGGGTAATTTAGGTGTGATTTAAAAAAACAACCTTCTTGTCACATTTTAATCCATGTAATGAGGTGAGTGCACATGATTTTAATTGCATGCAGTGATGTATGAAGCGTCGATGTGAGTGTAGCAAAAATGAAGACCCGTAGGTTTGGGTTGCATTGATTAAAATATACAGTAATATCTAATTTTACTACTGTGTCAGAATTTTTCCAGTGTGTACTGGTAATTACCAGCACTGACAATAACTCACAAAGCCATTAACAAAACTGTACCAACATCCATCCTTTCCCTTTCTCAAAATAGCTCACAACTCATTCTCTCCTCTCTGCCCATTAGCTGCTCCCATTCAGATTTACAGGAGTTTTTTTTGGTCTGCACCTACTCACCAGAAGACATTCCCTTGAACAACAGGACTTTCTCTTAGCCCTCTAGCGTTCCCTGAAAACTCATCTTTTTACACAAACTTATCAAATTCCCAAACCAACTTTGTAAGTAATACCCAATAACCACCCAACTTACATTTATTCTACTTCTACGGTCAAAAAATCACTGATGCCCTGACTACATTTTGTAATTGTCTGTTTGCTAATACCCTGTCATGTTTTATTACTGTGTTTGTGCTCCATTGTAAAGAGCTGTGTACTATGCAGATGTTATATAAATAATTATTAATAATGCAAATAATATTAATGGTGTCACTTTATAAATAAATGTTAATAATATAAATAATATGTAGCCTTCAGTCACCATGTATCGTGTGGAGGTGCGGGTGTTGGAATTTAACCTCCTCCTCTGAGCTTTCTCTTTCACTGGCTTAGCACTTATGTGTGGTTTAGGCCACCAATGGGTCAAATGCAGAACTGACAACTGATTGGGCACCAGACCGTCTCTTAGTGTGCAAAATAAAGGAACTTTATTTAACACTTCCTTCCTCAAGCACTGTACTTAGGTTACAGTTACAGTAAAATAAATGTTCTCTTAAATTTAAAATGAGAGGCTAAACAGTGTAATCGTGTAAGTACATCTTCTTGCACTGTCCTCCTTCACATTAACATATATAGAGACTACAGTTGAATAAAAGAATGGTTACTCAAAGAGCATACCAGGTTCTCCTGGTCGCAGTGGTTCCACGCGCTTTCTCAGCCAAAGCTCCTCCTTACTCCTTTGCATCAGACAAACGAGTAAGGAATGCGCTCTGCATGGTTCAGTTGGTCACTCTTATTCCTGGTTTTTTTTCCTCTCTCTCTCCCCCCTTTGCAATCCACTCACATTCAGGTTGTTTCTCATCTCGCTATTTCCTCCCTATCTCTTACACTGGTAGGCTTCCCCAGGGCAGACTCTCTGCTGAATAATTTGGCTCCTCCTCACAGTCTTATCATTGCCTTTGTGTATGGCTATAAGTAGCCAGTATATACACTGCTGGTTGCAGTCGGTATTCCGGAAGGGACTTTTACATCTCCGCTATCAAGGGTAAGTCCCATACTTTTACACCACGAACTTGCCTCCCTGGACTGGCTACACCTGCTCCACCGGATGGTATTTAGATACCCAGGGATTTTCTGTTCCTATACACCAGTTCCATTATTCTGCCCCTGAGTCAATCGGAGACTTTAAGACTTAAGATTACTAAGCTATCTTTGTTGTTCAATATCCGAATACCTGGCGGTTAGATATCTAATTTATTGTATTCTACTGCTGCCTGTGGTCCATGATATTGCATTTATTCCTTGCACCAGGGTCTGGAATTTATATTTACTAACATTACTCTCGTAAATGTTTAGTCTAATAGCAAGGTACCTGCTTTTAAATATTGTTTGCTGTATCTATGAGCAATAAACACTGTTTTCACTAAAGCTGTATTTACACCTATACTTCTGTGTATCAAGACCACCAGCATCTATACCTAGCAAGGTTTTTACATGTTGAGCTTTATGCTCTTGGAATATCATTAATTTTGTATTGGCACCACATATACCTTATATATTTATTTGTACTTCCTGTGCCTTAGGGGACCTATCTTTTCATCTATATAAGGGCTATAAGTAGGACGGTGTGGCAGGTGCCACTGGCCAGGACTCAAGGATGGTGGGGGTGCTGCTTTGTCTATGACAACGACAGCCAGAATGAACCTGAGGCTCTCCTCCTTCAGATAAATATAAAGGAGCTATAGAGAGGAACCTTAGAAGGGGGAGGGACTCACAATTACCCTATGCGCCGCGACTGCCTCTGGTCATCTTCATGAGCATCTCCCCTCTCTTCTGCGTGGAAGGGGCAGGGTGGAGGTTCGAGTACCCAAACGCAACAGGGGAGGGAGACTGTTGTCTCATATGCCAAGCACTCGTTTTGCTGTACGGGGGGTAGGTTGAAATAAGGGAGGACAGTTCTGCAAGGTGAGTGCACCACTGACAACATCTGTCTCCAAACTATACTTACAGAGCTGGTCCACCACAGCGAATTCTGCAGTTCCTGGTATTCTAAGGGGTTCTCACTCGCTGAGGTCCTCCAATGTCCTCATGTGCCCACTGATGTCTGTAAAGAGAGTACAGTCTCCCTACCTAGGCTGTCCCTAGCATAACTGCGTCTTCGCCACTATACTCGCTCGAGCAGCAACCCTGACAATTAGCTATTGTGTACAACCTGCGAATATGCGCACTGCAGTGATATAACAATGGGAACAATCAGAGATAGAGGGATGGGGGTACAGTACACAGTCACAATACAGCATACAAATACTAGGCAATACAATAAGACATGCTTTCACTATGGCCGTTAGGCTAGGGGTGGTCTACTAGGTATTCCTGGGGTAGCTGGTACAGGCCGGGAACCTAGTGAGGCCTAGGGGCCTGGGGTTAGCTGATACCTAGGGACTGGCTGGGGCCAGGGAATAGTTGAGACCAAGTGGCCTGGGGCTGGCTGAGGCCTGGGACTAAACTTGAGGGAGAAGGGACTTGGGATGGCCGGTCTAAGAATTAGGAGGCAAGGAATGGGGGCTCTCCCTTTGTCTATATCTCCCTTTCCTCTTTGAAAAGCCTGCCCTGGATCCAAGGGACGGAGCTATGACTGTGATTTGTGCAATGACTTCACCAAGGCACCGCTCTCCAGCCGGGACCTAGCATTGCTCTCACATTCCCCGCTGCTTTGTCCTTTGTAGTTACTACAAAGAGAGGGCACAACCACATAAAACCTGCATACTGGTTTCTGGGGCAGCCCAAATTCACCCTCTGGGACCTTCTGGGAAGTTTGTTAGTGGGCCGGGGGCCAATGGGGCTGTCTCATACTGGGACTGGGAGGAGCCTGGGTGATGTTCCATTCTATAACTGGAAGAGGGGCCTGGGTGACGGCATTCTCGGCAGAGGGAGGAATCGGTACATCCTTGATGGGTGGGGGGGATGAACTAGCAGTCCCCCATCTCCACTGGTATGGTTCCTCAAATAATCAGGGTCACAGCATGTTTCTGTGTAGTACTCTCACCCGTCCATCACCATGTTCAGGCACCACCTTATACACCAGCCCATCTGGATACACACACCTCCGGACCATGTGCGGTATTACCTCCCAGCACTCACTCAACTTGTTGCTTGGCCTCTTCAGCCAGACCAACACTCTTTGGCACATGTGGAGTGGTCCTGCTGTGGCAGGCAGCAAACCCTGGTGCACACGTGACTGCATCTGTTTCTTTGTATTCAGGGGGAGTAAGTGACAGGTCTTGTATCTGCGAAAAGGAGAGGGATAGGGAAGAATTGTGTAATTGGAGGCACTCAGCGATCATATCTCCCTGCTCCCGGGAGGCTAAACAGTAAGAAATATGGGATCAATCCATACCACTTCCTGAACAAAGTCTGGCCACTGTTGCTGTTGATCACCTTCAAGGTCTGCAAAATTTCCAGCAGCTTAAACCACTTGCATACTCCTTTCCTTTGGGGATTGTATGGGTTAGTTCGTGATGGCTTTGGCAGCGGACTCCGCAGTCTGATTGCATGTGGACATTTGTGAATTGGTCTGTCATCATTGAGTCCATCAGCATGTAATCTATCATCAGGATCAGGATGTGTTGGCTGGACACAATGATCTGCAGGGGTTCTTGCTGATCCTGGAGCTTCAAAGGCCACAGGCGCTGCACTGTCTGCAGGCCTCCTCTACCAAGGTCTGCAATCCAGGCATGGATTTAGTGATACATCTTGCTTATGCCCAGATGTGCTAATTTCGCATGGGCCTCCACCGCCGGCTTTTTTGTTGAGTTCTCTGGGACCACAATTTTCCACACCGGGTGGCACTCCTGTTCTGTTTTGCGCACTGGTACAATACTCATTCCCACACTTCGAACTGGTTCCAATTGTGCAACAGCCTCCTGTCCACTGAAGTCAGTTGATTCCACTCACTCAAAGAAGGCCAATGTCCCTCCAGTTTCCATTGTCTGATAATCTAGCCATTGGCATCCTTCTCTTGCTCTTGAGCCCACTCCAGGACCATCCTCCTTCGCTGATGGCATGTCCGTGTTGGCGGCCTCCTCCAGATGGGTATGATGCATGGGTTTCACTTGGGTGAGACCTGAGAATTTGACCTCTTCCCAGTCTTCATCCCCACACCCTACTGGGGCCTCCACTAGTAAACAGGAAAGGGCATTTGTATTTACATTCTGCTTACCAGGACGGTAGCGAATCCTGTACTGATAGTTTGCCAATCTTGTCACCCACCATTGATCAAACGTGGACCCCGTGAAATATTCCGCAAATTTCTCCATCACAGCCCAGGCTACCACCAACAGCTCCAACTTGAAGGAACTGTAGTTCACTGGGTTCCATTTACACTCGTGCAAGTTTCTTCTGGCATAGGCAATCCCCTTCTCCTTCCTGTCTTGCACTTGATCGAAGTCAGCTCCAGTCCGTGGAGGCTTCCATCGGTGCAGAGAACAAGCGGTTTCTCAAAGTTGGCATAAACCAACACCACGGTCTTCACCAACTCCTCTTTAAGTTGGTTGAACGCTACCTCCTGTGCAGCACCTAATGAGATGGCTTGGTTCTCTGCTCTCACCATGGCTCCTCTGAAAGGTTTGTGTAGTGATCAAGCTATGGTGGTGGAACTGCTGATGAACCGCTGATAGTAGCCCACTAGTCCAAGGAAGGCTCGCAACTCTGTGACGGTGGTGGGCGTTTTCCAGCCTTGGACTGTGTTTACCTTGCCTGCTGTAGGCCTCACTCCTTCCCCAGACATGAGATGACACAAGTATTCTGTGCTGGACTTCAGGAAAAGTCACTTCCTCAGCTTCAGTTTTAGACCAAACTCCTTTAACCCCTTAGATCCAGGTGCACAAGGTGCTCCTCCAGGGACAGAGCAAACACAATGATATCATTGAGGTAAATCAAGATGACGTCAAAGTTAAGGTATGCAAGTATCTCTCCATTATACGTTGGAAGCTCTTTTGTTTTACATGATTCACAGTGAGTTCTTTCTCAGATTAGGGCTTCTGCACAGGTGAAACCAATAATAATATTTGTAATTCAATATCAGTAGTCTAACAATTTACATTGTGGTTCAAATTACAATTACAAATAGAATCATACATAATAAAATAACATAATCAGTGAGGATCACCTTCTTAACTTCCTCTCTAAAATGGCGATGTTCTATTTGAGAGCTGACCTGAATAGAAGATGTGAAAAATGGAAAGACAACATAGACTCAGTTTTTCCAAATAAAGACATATTAGATACCAACGATACCAACAATACGTGGTTGGAAGATTTGAATAAATTAAAAACTTTGTTATACAAACAGAGCAAGACATGGTGGACTATAACTATGACAGAAAATTATATTAAACAATCTATTACACCACAAGGCCTAAGACACAAATTATTTACAACATATGAGCTGACTACCAGCGAAATGAAATCTGAATGGTAAATCACTCTTTTGAAATGCTCGAAAGAGCTTATGCAAACAATTTTGAAGCACCACAATCTTATACTTGAATTAAGGATGAGCGGGCTCGGATTCCGCTAATCCGAGCCCACCCGAACAGTGCGGATTCGACGGGATCCGAGCACTGTTCGGGAACTTACGGGCGCCAAACTAATCCAAACCGAGGCTATGACATCCAAGTCTCGCGTCGGATCTCGCGAGACTCGGATGTCATAAATGCCCCGCTCGCGGCCGCCATCTTCATTCTTCCTGTGCGTAGTGTAGAGGGAGGTTGTTGAGAGATAGTGATACTGTGCTCTGTCCTGCTGATTATTTTAGTAAAGTGTGCTCTGTCTTGCTGATTATTTTAGTACAGTGTGTTCTGTCCTGCTGATTATTCTAGTACAGTGTGCTCTGTCCTGCTGATTATTTTAGTACAGTGTGCTCTGTCCTGCTGATTATTTTAGTACAGTGTGCTCTGTCCTACTGATTATTTTAGTAAAGTGTGCTCTGTCCTGCTGATTATTTTAGTAAAGTATGCTCTGTCCTGCTGATTATTTTAGTAAAGTGTGCTCTGTCCTGCTGATTATTTTAGTAAAGTGGTGCTTTGTCCTGCTGAGTCCAGTAGTACTTTGGCCAGTGTCTGTCCTGCTGAGTCCAGTGGTGCTTTTGTCCTGTATTTTTTTCTGCTAAGTCCATAGTAATTTGATAATTATCCCAAAATCTTAAAAAAATGTAAAAAATAAATAAATAAAATAAAATAATTTAAAAAAAATATAAAAAAATAATTTAAAAATTATAAAAAATATTATAGAGCAATATATTATTGCAGTCCCAAATAGGTACTGCAATCTATATTACTACGTTCACTGTTTCTGCAGTCCCACAGTGTGTGTCGTTTAGGGGTACGCTCTCTTGTGCTGCATATAATGGAGTACAAAAATTTGGAGGATAAAGTAGGGAAAGATCAAGACCCACTTCCTCCTAATGCTGAAGCTGCTGCCACTATTCATGACATAGACGATGAAATGCCATCAACGTCGTCTGCCAAGGCCGATGCCCAATCTTCTAGTAGAGGGCATGTAAAATCCAAAAACCCAAAGTTCACTAAAATTACCAAAAAAAGGAAATTCAAAACATCTGAGGAGAAACGTAAACTTGCATATATGCCATTTACGACACGGAGTGGCAAGGAACGGCTTAGGCCCTGGCCTGTGCTCATGACTAGTGGTTCAGCTTCACCCAAGGATCTAAGCCCTCCTCCTCCCCCCCCTCAAAAAAATGTAAAAGTTATGCTGTCAGCAACAACACAGCGAACAACTCTGCCTTCTAAACAGATGACATCACAAATCCCCAAGGCGAGTCCAAGGGTGTTGGTGGTTGCGAAGCCTGACCTTGCCATCACTGTAAGGGAAGAGGTGGCTGTTTCCACAATTTGCAGAACACGCGCTATGCATATGCTGGAAGGATCACCCACAGTCCAGTTACAGATTGGGCTAACGAAGGTGTGAATGTTGTATACTGGGAGGAGGATATTGATGTAGCTGGCGTTGAGGAGGAACTTGACGAGGAGGATGCTGATGTGGTTATCATAAATGAGCTAACAGGGGGGGAAAAAGTTGTTGTCCATGGGATGAAAAAGCCCATCGTCATGCCTGGTCAGAAGACCAAAAAATCCACCTCTTCTGTCTGGAGTTATTTTTATCCCTATCCGGACAACAAATGTATGGCCATATGTAGCTTATGTAAAGCTCAAATAAGCAGGGGTAAGGATCTTGCCCACCTAGGGACATCCTCCCTTATACGTCACCTGAAGAACCTTCATAATTCAGTGTTTACTTCAGGACCTGTGGCTAGGACCGTCAGCAGTCCAGGGACACCTAAATCCCTTCATCCTATTGGATACACACCACCTAAACCCTCCTCGTCAACTTCCTCCACGATCTCCATCAGATTTAGTCCTGCAGGCCATGTCACCAGCCAGACTGAGTCCTCTTCAATCCGGGATTCATCCGAGGAATCGTGCAGCGGTACGCCTACTACTGCCACTGCTGCTGTTGCTGCTGGTAGTCGGTCATCTTCCCAGAGGGGAAGTCGTAAGACCGCTACGTCTTTCACCAAACAATTGACCGTCCAACAGTCGTTTGCCATGAACACCAAGTACGACACTAGTCATCCTATGGCAAAGCGGATAACTGCGTCAATGACAGCAATGTTGGTGTTAGACGTGCGTCCGGTGTCCGCCATCAGTGGAGTAGGATTTAGACGGTTGATGGAGGTATTGTGTCCCCGGTACCAAATCCAGTTGAGATTCCACTTCACTAGGCAGGCGATACCCGGAATGTACAGAGAAGTACGAACAAGTGTCCTCAGTGCTCTGAAAAATGCTGGCACAATGCTGACAACCTCTTAGAGAAACTGAGGGAAATAATCTCGCAGTGGCTTACCCCACTTAAGGCTAGATTTACTAAACTGCGGGTTTGAAAAAGTGGAGATGTTGCCTATAGCAACCAATCAGAATCTAGCTGTCATTTATTTAGTGCATTCTACAAAATGATAGCTAAAATCTGATTGGTTGCCATAGGCAACATCTCCACTTTTTCAAACCCGCAGTTTAGTAAATATACCCCTTAGACTCTCATGGGGATTTGTGGTGTCAGACAACGCCAGTAACATTGTGCGGGCATTACATATGGGCAATTTACAGCACGTCCCATGTTTTGCCCACACCGTTAATTTGGTGGTGCAGCATTACCTGAAGAGTGACAGGGGTGTGCAGGAGATGCTTGCGGTGGCCCGCAAAATTGCTGGACACTTTCGGCATTCTGCCAGTGCCTACCACAGACTCGAGCAACATCAAAAAAGTCTGAACCTGCCCTGCCATCACCTCAAACAAGAGGCTGTGACGCGCTGGAACTCCACCCTCTATATGCTGCAGAGGATAGAGGAGCAGCAAAAGGCCATTCAAGCCTGAACAGCCACCTAGGACATAGGCAAAGGAGTGGGGATGCGCCTAAGTCAAGCGCAGTGGAGAATTATTTCCGTGTTGTGCCAGGTTCTCCAGCCGTTTGAACTTGCCACACGAGAAGTCAGTTCCGACACTGCCAACTCGAGTCAGGTGATTCCCCTGATCAGGCTGTTGCAGAAGCAGCTGGAGAAAGTGAGGGAGGAGCTGTAAAAGCATTGTGATTCAACAAAGCATGTAGCTCTTGTGGATGAAGCCCTCCGTACGCTTTGCCAGGATCCGAGGGTGGTCACTCTTTTAAAGTCAGAGGAATACATTCTGGCCACCGTGCTGGATCATCGGTTTAAAGCGTATGTTGTGTCTCTGTTTCCAGCCGAGACAAGTCTACAGAGATGCAAAGACCTGCTGGTCAGGAGATTGTCCTCTGAAGAGGACCGTGACATACATACAGCTCCACCTTCATTTTCTTCCACACCTGTGGCTGCGAGGAAAAAGCTCAGTTTTCCTAAAAGATCCGCTGGCGGGGATGTTGAGAACATCTGGTCCGGACTGAAGGACCTGCCAACCATTGCAGACATGTCTACTGTCGCTGCATTGGATGCTGTCACAATTTAAAAAATGGTGGAGGATTATTTTGCTGACACCATCCAAATAGACATGTCAGACAGTCCATATTGTTACTGGCAGGAAAAAAAGGCAGTTTGGAAGCCCCTGTACAAAATGGCTCTATTTTACCTGAGTTCTCCCCCCTCCGGTGTGTACTCCGA
This sequence comes from Mixophyes fleayi, assembly GCF_038048845.1. Classification (NCBI taxonomy): domain Eukaryota; kingdom Metazoa; phylum Chordata; class Amphibia; order Anura; family Limnodynastidae; genus Mixophyes; species Mixophyes fleayi. Next base: position 274,013,454 of record NC_134403.1, read on the forward strand.
AAGAGTTTTTAGTGCAGCGGGGAACCTGGTCAGTGAGCGGCGAAGGAGGTTGCTTCCGCAGAACGTTGAAAAAATGATGTTCATAAAAATGAAATATCAATTCCTCAATCAAGTACATCACTGGCCTCAAGATACTACAGAGGGACCTGTGGTTGTGGAGTCCAGCGGGGACGAATTGATAATGTGTGAGGATGAGGAAGTACACACTGAAGGGGGAGAGGAATCAGAGGATGAGGATGAGGATGACATCTTGTCTCAGTAGAGCCTGTTTAGTTTGTACAGGGAGAGATGAATAGCTTTTTTGGTGTGGGGGCCCAAACAAACCATTCATTTCAGCCACAGTTGTTTGGTAGGCCCTGTCGCTGAAATGATTGGTTTGTTAAAGTGTGCATGTCCTATTTCAACAACATAAGGGTGGGTGGGACGGCCCAAGGACAATTCCATCTTGCAACTCTTTTTTTGGCATTATGTGACCGTCCAACACTCGTTTGCCATGAGCACGAAGTACGACAGTAGTCATCCAATGGCAAAGCGGATAACTGCGACCTTAACAGCTATGTTGGTGTTAGACGTGCATCCGGTGTCCGCCATCTGTGCAGTGGAATTCAGACAATTTGAAGGAGGTATTGTGGCCCCGGTACCAAATTGGGTACTCAAGCCTCCATATGCTGCAGAGGATGGAGGAGCAGAAAAAGGCAATTCAATCCTACACAGCCACCTACGATGGGCCACGTGTTAGTGCCGCCCACTTGTGTCGCTTAGCTTAGACATCCAGCTACCTCGGTGCAACGTTTTGGACTAAAAACAATATTGTGAGGTGTGAGGTGTTCTGAATAGACTGGAAATTAGTGGAAATGATTGTTATTGAATGTTATTGAGGTTAATAATAGCGTAGGAGTGAAAAAAACCAAACAAACTGGATTTTAGCACTTTTTATGCTTTTTTAAAAATAAATCAGAACCCAAAACCCAAAATCAGAACCAAAACCTTTCGTGTCGTGTTTTGGCAAAACAAATCAGAACCCAAAACCTCAAGCTAATCAGAACCCAAAACCCAAAACCCCAAAAGTGCCCGATGCACACCCTTAACTTGAATCGTATTCAAGAGATATAGAACAACTAAGGCTTAAATGAAAAGAATTTGAAACATTTGATTCCTTCCAAAAAACTTATAGAAATACAAGCAAGATCTAGAATAATTTGAAGATAATTTAATGGAAAGGAAAATATCAAAATTTGTTTGGGATAAAAGAGATTATGCCAATGGTCGTGTCTTTTAATGGAAGAGCTTTCTGATAAATAGGGAAGGACGTAATATATCAATAAATCCTGATTCATCAGGGGTTGATTCCTCAGACAATGACAACAAGGATACTAACTTCCATGGCAGAGGTAGGACACCCAATACAGGTAGGAGGAACCCCAATTTTTTAGGGGATATACAGAGGGCCCCAGGAGAAGGGGGGCACGGATTCAAGCGCACTAGGACAGGGCGCAGGAAACTTATGCAACAGACCTCGTACAACATGGAGGGAGAATCGTCAATCCAACAGGAAGTACAAGGGCAAGTAAGTGATTTCCAAACATTACAGATAATCAATTTATCAGATAAAATTCTGACAGAGCCACACATGAAGGTATTGAGTCATGGCCTTTCTTTCTCGCCATCTACTAATTTTAATCGTTTTAGATGGGAGAACGACTTACACTTGTTTACAAGAAAGTTCCATCTAAAAAGTTCTTTGAGAGAGATAACTTGGACCAATTAGATTGGCTCAGTCAAATATCTACTGTACAACATGAAATATATGACTATGAAGAGAAACAGTCTCTATTGACTTTGGAACACCTCTTAGGGGTACAAAACAGTAATGACACTCAGGAATCCCAGAGATCAAGAACTATCTGTAAAAGGTAATCAACTTTTTGCCGAATGAAAAAACATGCCCCCAAATAAAAGTTTATGAAGACCTGGAGATAAATGTATCAAGCACTGATTGTTTTTCAGCTTGTTAAAATCGCGGCAAATTGTGGGGGTTAACCCGCGATTTTAGTCCAAAAGTTATCAAATATATCAAACTGCGATTTTTACCCTGATCTTCAAAATCGCTGGTCATCTCTGGCTCTTTGCTGCGATGTAAAACACTCTCATGGTAGCTAACTCTCCTGTGTTGTAGCAGAGAGATCAGTAAACCAATCACTGTCACACTGTCCCTGCCTATACAGTCAGAGGTCCGGCAGCTGTCAAAACTGTAAAAAATAGATCAAAGTTAAAAAAAAAAAAGCGTGGGGTCCCCCTTCTATTCACTATTAACCCTAGTGCTGCCAGACTACTGCTGGTTCCGTGAAAATTGGGGAAAAAAATTTGCGTTGGGTCCCCCCATTTTCACTGAAACAGCACTAGGGTTGGTGGCACTATAGCAGGGGGACACGCGGCAGGGGTCCCCCTGCCATAATGACAAACCAACCCCAGGCTGTTCAGCGCTGGGCTGAACTCCCTAGAAAAAAAAGCAGAACCCCCCCTTCTAGGGACAACCAGCCCAGTGATGTAAGCCCTAGGGCTCTTCCTACACCCCTGGGCAGTGAGTGTAGGGTAATAAACAGTGATTAAAATGTAAAAAAATAAACTGGCGCCATTTTGTTTTGTGGAACTATAAATCCCAGCCAGCCATGGTGCCATAAATAGTGTGGGCATGCTGCTACTTGTATAACTACAAACACCAGCATACCCATGGCAGCCAGGGCATGTTGGCACTCTGAGAACCACAAGTGCCAACATGCCCTGTCACCCAGGGCTGGCTGGGACCTGTAGTTCCACAAAAGAAAAGGTTAAAAAAAACACCACTCCCTCATTAAAACCTCATACAAATAATAAACTTGCAATAAAGACAGTAAACACCCTCATTTTACCATATATTTTTTATTAAAACTAATAAATGCCTTATACTCACCACAGATGTTTTCATCTGTTGTCAGCAGCTTTTAATCCGAAAATGGCTGTCAGCATATTATAATAATTTATAATAATCCAAAATAATTTTGTATCCAATAGTCCGGCTTGCAAAGTCCAAAAATTATTTGTACATCGAAAAGTCTCTGCTTGAAAAGTCTAAAAAATATTTGTATCCAAAAGGCCCTGCTTGTAATGTCTTCTGTTCTTCTTGGGCAAAAAGCCCCTCTTGTTGCTCGCAGACTTCATTTCTTCTTGGCCAGGGGGGCCCCCTTGTTGCTTAAAGTCTTCTTGTCTTCAGCCAGGAGGGCCCCAGATTTGAAAGATCCACGCTGGAACATTCTTGCTTGAACAAAAAAAAAAAAGAGGAGAGCCACCTCAAAACAGTTTCTACAATGTAGAAGCTCTGATACGCAATGAGCTTAGTTCATGCGCTCGGTCTATTTATAGTATTAGGGGTTTCCCACGACAGGGAAAAGAACTGCTATCGGTTATTGTTCTCCAACCCCCTGAATGACTACAAATTATATGACCAATTGATAAGTAAAGCCCTAGATAATGGGGTTATCACCAAATCTGAATCCGACTTCTTAAAAGTAAACCACACTAAGATACCTACTATATACTTACTACCAAAAGTCCATATAAATTCCAGCATACCACCTGGTAGACCGATCCTCTCAGAAATTGGGAGCTTGACCAAACAGGCTAGCATTTTTGTGGGCTAATATAAAAATATTCACAGCGCTTAATCTCCACCTTGTATCAATTGATTAATAACTTTGGCCAGCCCGACAAGGACCCTCATGAGCTCGCCTGGGAAAGAGACACCGGGGAGACCCTGACTCCTAAAGAATGGTCAAAGGTGAGAGCTAATATAGCCAAGTCATCTATATCAGTTAAGATAAAGGAAAACTCTTACAAAATTTTCTACAGATGGTATTTGGTCCCCTCTCGTCTCCAATCTATCTTCCCGACTACTAGTGATAGATGTTGGAGAGGATGCGGTTTGCGGGGTACCCTGTTGCTCGTCTGGTGGTGCTGTCCTAAATTACGACCTTATTGGCTTCAAATTCATAATCTCATCAAGGACATTACTCTGGTTCGGATGCCCGAGTCTCCCCTGTATTCGCTTCTACCTAGACGGCTCCCAGGCACTAGTCGCTCCTCACAAAAACTTATCAATCATATATTAAATGCTGCTAAATGTTTAATTGCCGCTCTATGGAAAAACTCCTCTCCCCCCTCTCTCTCAGCCACTATTAATAAAGTTTGGTCAGTTTATAGAATGGAAAGCATCACAGCTCATCTTAAAGACAAACCAGTGAATTTCAAAAACACATGGTCTTCCTGGACCAATTATTATGAGGCTGAGCCTCCCTTGACAACCGTTTGACGAATCTCCATTGCTCTGATAGGTTTGCCCCTTCAGGCTTAGGAGGGACCGCCTCACAAGTAGGTTGTGTAGATTCCCAAATTAAATTGATCCCTATATAGCCACAAAGGTTAATGCCTCCCTTCTTTATAGTCGATAGCATGAAACAATGAGTAAAATATCCTCCGGTTCCCCTCCCCATCCCCCCTCAAAACCTTTCCTTCCCTTATTGTTCGTCTCCCCACCCCCTGAAAAATAAAAACAAACAACATTTTTCTTTTGCATATACAACATACCGGATTCTAAGATAACTTTTCCAAATATTTCTTACTAATGTGTGTAAAGTTTACTGATTTTCATATGTAAACATTATGTTTATACTTTTTTTTTTTTTTGGTATGTTTCAAATTCATTGTTATGTTTTGTTTTGAAAAAAACCCAATAAAAATTATTTTCAAAAAAAAAAAAAAATATTCACAGCGCTGGAAAATACACCACCACTATCACGATAGTAATATAATGAGGAGTTCATGGAATTATGCAAAAATAACCATGCTTTATTGATTAAAAACACTAAAACAATAAAAATAAACAAAATTGAATTTAAAAACCACATACATATATTAACTATCTGATCAGTGCACTGACCTAGAATTAAAATCTAAATGTAATAATTATAAAAAACATTGTTTTGATCAGCTAAATTTGTGTAAGTATCTCCTTATTTGTTCTGGAATCTCCCTAATAAATCCTCTCTTGATAATATATTCATGGCACATCATGTGCATATAGTCAATGGATCAATCCAAAATCTTCAGTCACTGTTTAAACTCAAAACCAATAGGGTTAGGACCAATATATACAATCCTCACAAGCAATATTCTTTGAAAAAAAAGTGAGTGATTGATAATAATATTAGCATGGCTGTATAAATATAACTCAATAAGTAGTCAGCATAGAGAGTATTGGTAAGCATTCAATTATTCTATACAAATAAAACTTTTTTTTTCTATTAGCAGCACAAAACAATATCCAGTATCAAATGCATGCAGGTATGTCTTCCAATTGACTAACTGGTATATAAAGAAAGCGTCTTTCACATATGTTGAAAAAACGGGTACCATATAATTGAAGTCCAGCAATTTTGTTACCCATGGTTCATCTCCTCTCTGTAGTTTCTCTCTCCGTTCGCCCACTGACTGACTCACTTCTACTACTACAGTGAGTTTCGATCATGCTGAAAACCGGTGTTCTCAACAACCTAGTAACTGCTTCCATAAATCAGCCACTCTTGTAATAAATATGTGCACAGATGTTGTGACAACGGATTATGAACAACCCGGAGTACTCTTCTTTCTAACGCATTTCATCACAGTAAGTGATTTCTTCAGAGGACCGATCATAAAAGATATCCATTTCTCATACTGGGTGCCTTTTAAACCTTCGCCCACCTCTTTCATCGAATTAATTAACAGCTGTGAAAAATGTGTTACTTTGTTCATAGTATAAATATTCTTAAAGCATTCAATTATTCTATACAAATAAAACTTTTTTTTTCCTATTGGCCCTTTCATACCCATGACGCACAGGTCCTTCTCAACTGCAAGAATTTTAACCACCACTTCACAGCTATTGATCATGTCATTGATTACTGTATTTTGGTCTATTCAGCGCCAGGGATTTTTTGGTTTTGCTCAATAGTTTTTTTGTAGATCTACATCTGAGAGAGTATGTGACCACTCTGCCCTCTTATGTTAAAGATACGACCGATATCCTGAAATTTCTTGATGACATTACACTTGATAAAAACATTTGGCTAATATGTGACATGGAATCACTCTACACCTAGTAGGAATTGAAGCATTAAGGTTTTTTATGCAAGCAAATGACAACCTAATATTCAACTCATTTCTGATTGATCTTTTAGAATTTATTCTGAAAAATAATTTTTTGTCCTTGAAAACAAATTCTATCTACAAGTACATGGCACAGCGATGGGGGCAGCCTGTGCCCTAACCTTTGCCAATTTATATCTGGGCAGGTGGAAGAGGTAAACTGTATTTAGAGATGATTTGAAGAAATATAAGGATGGTATTACTTGGATGCGCTATAATGATGATATCCTGATCATCTGGAAGGAAGATCAGGAATCATTTGGAGAATTTTTTAACATTCTCAATGATAATCCTAACAAATTACATTTCACATATGAAATGGAAAAGAAAGTATTAACTTTCTAGATCTGACCATCAAGAAAGAGTGATGGTAGAGTGGCAACAGATTTATTCCGTAAGAAAAAAGCAACAAACAGGAAACTTCATTATGAAAGCTTCCACTTTCCACCTGTAATCAGAAACATTCCAAAAGATGAATTCCTAAGACTAAAGCGAAATTGTTCAGACCTGTCTGATTATGAAAAAACAGCTGAAGAACTGAGATCTAAACTCTTATGTGGGTATAGCAAAAGATTGATTTCAATCAAGTCCAAATGAGAAATAGGAATGATTTAGTCTATGGCAAGAAGTAGACCTACAGTGAAGACAAAATTAGATTTGTTGATGACTTTTGTCAGGAGTGGAGAGATATTCAAAGTGTAATACAACGTCACTGGCCAATTCTAAGATCATATTTGGTCTTTTGGATAACAAAGCTACCTTTAGCAGAACACCCTATTTTGGACCGCCAAATGCCTCCAGTAGTAGGGACTTTTCCCCTGGGTCAACACTCTGTCCAGGCAGTATGTTCATCTCCACGATGCCGCTGATGACCACTATGCCCTTCTTCCCCAGGGATTGAGCTCCACATCCATCCACACCACTCTGACCACTAGAATGGGGAGGTTGTTCGTCGCTCTGAGGTTCACCCAGGTCTCCACTTGTGGTGCTTGCATATGGTCATAGTGTTGCCGAAAACACTGTTCCGACATGGTGGTAGCCTGTGAACCAATATCCAGCAGATACCGTCAATTTCTACCCTCAAATTTTCCTACAACAATAGGATTTTCTCCAATCAACTGAGCCAAGTTTACGATGCACACCACTTCCTCCTCCTCCTCCCCTGGGAGTTGTCCCGTAACCGTGAGGGATTCTAGTTTCTGTGAAGCTGGTGCCTAGCAGTGGCGAAAGAAGTGGCCAAGCTGCTCACACCTCCAACAGTGCGTTTCCTCTGTGATTCAATGGTGTCATTGCTTCTTCATTCCCGATAGGATGCCAGTTCTTTCTGCATTTGTTCCATTTGTCCCAGCATACCTGTACAGTACTCACATCCCGGAGCTCCATCTCGTAGCGGATGTATCTCTTCTCTAGTGTCCCTAGCTGGGGCATTATGCCATTGTTGGGCCATAGTAAAGTGACCCACATGGTCTTCACTGTCCTTTGCTATGGCTTCCGTCTTAATCTTCTTGAATGTTTGAGTTTTGTCTCCGTTCACCTTGGTCAGCATCACCTGCCTTAGGGCCACGATGCGGAGGCCCATGACAAATTGCTGTTGCAATATTCAGTCAGGTTCACCTAGGGCCTGACAGAACTGGGGTCTCACCAATGCAGCTTCACCTGCAGCTCTTGCTGGTCGTTGGCAACCTGTGGGATGGTCTGGTATTACCGTTGTTCCCAGTTGAAGAACCTTGTCCATGCTGTCAACACTGACACGCCATTCAATAGGTCCTCTCTAGGGTTGCTCGCTCCAGTTCCAATGCCAACAGCACCAAACAATGAGCTTCTCCCTCCAGGGCTTGCAGTGCTCTGCTGACTCCCATTAATCAGACAGCATCATATTTTGTCCATTGAACTTTGGTAATTGAGCTAAGAATATTCCTGCTGGGAAGCAGGAAGGGAGTCATTCAGGTACGGAGATGGAGACCTGCGATGGGCAGGTCTCGTTGACCAGGTTGTTTGCTTCTCGAGCATTCTCCGTTCCTTGGTCCATCCTGCCAGTTTACTCCAAAATGTAAAGGGGCTATGGATAGGGACCTTAGAAGGGGGAAGAACTCACACTTACCCTACACACCGTGCTTGTCTATAGTCATCTTCATGAGCATCTCCCCTGTCCTAGACGGTGTCTGCGTGGAAGGCGGGGTGGATGCCCGAGTATCTAAACGCAACAGTCTTATACACTGGCCACTTGTTTTGCTGTAAGAGGGGGTGTGTGAAATACGGGGAAGACAGTTCTGCATGGTGAGTGCACCACTGGGAACAGCCCTCTACAGAATATACTTATGGAGCTGGTCCACCACGGCGAATCCTGCAGTTCCTGCTACTCCAAGGGGTTCTCACTCGCTGGGTTCCTCCAATGTCCTCTTCTGCCAACCGATGCCTGTAAAGATAGTACAGTCTCCCTACCTAGGCTGTCCCTAGCCTAACAGTCAGTGATAGAGGGAGGGGGTACAGTACACAGTCACACTACAGCATACAAATACTAGGCAATACAATAAGACACACTTACACTATGGCCGTTAGGCTAGGGGTGGCTTACTAGGTATTCCTGGGGTAGGTGGTATAGGCCGGAGACCCAGCAAGGCCTAAGGGCCTGGGGCTAGCTGACACCAAGGGGCTGGCTGGGGCCTGGGAATGGCTGAGGCCAAGGAGCCTGGGACTGGTTAAGGCCTAGTGCCGGGGTTGCTAAGGCCTGGTGCTGGGGCTGGATAAATCCTTGGACTAAACTTGAGGGAGAGGAGACTTGGTATGGCCGGTCTAAGAGTTAGGAGGCTAGGGATGGGGGCTATGGGAAGAGGACTGGACTGATGCTGGGGCTCACATACAGACACACAACACTTACGTGTCCCTTTCAGCTGAGAGTCTTGAATCTGCTGCTTTCCCACCTTGACTGACAGTGCAATCTTCTTCCTTTTCCTGCTGTTGCTGGTGGGGTTATTCATCTGCTGCTTGTTTTCCCTTCCTCTGCAGGAAAACACTTCTGATCTTGAGTCCACGCTGTATGCTGCTGTGGCTGCTGCTGATTCTCTTCCTCTCGAGACTCCTCTGTGTCCCACACTGTATCTCCCTTTCCTCTTTGAAGTGTTGCCTGGATCCAAGGGCAGAGCTATGGCTGGGGGGCACCGTGCCCCGGGCACGTGATTGTTGCGTCATCCGATGACGTCACCAAGCCACCGCCTGGAACCTAGCCTTGCTGCTCCTGGTTCTCACTTCATCATGTCCTGAGACGCCGGTATACATGGGGCACCGTACAGTGCCTGCCTGGCATGATTCTCACTATTGTTCCCCTCATAGCCATTCTGGTGTCTGGCTCCTCGGTTCGGACCAGCCTTCTTTTTTTATGTACTACAGATCAGATCAGAGATTCATTTCTCCCCCTCCTTATCTCCACCCTCTCTCCCCCCCCCCTCTATTTCCTCCACCCTACTCCCTCCCTTCCAATCTTTCTCCCCTCCTACTTCAAAGAAGGAGTAAGCTGCTGTGTGTGCATTTTCATGGGTAAGATAGACACATGAGACATTACAGCACAGGTTAGGAAAACACATGGGGATAGCAGCACAGATTACAAATACACATGGGGATACCAGCATAGATTAGGAACAGACATGGGACAACAGCTCAGATTAGGAACACATATAGGAATAGCAGCACAGATTAGGAACAGTCATGGGGATAGCAGCACAGATTAGGAACACATATAGGGATAGCAGCACAGATTAGGAACAGTCATGGGGATAGCAGCACAGATTAAGAACACATAAATCGGGATAGCAGCACAGATTAGGAACAGAACTGGGGGTTGGAGCACAGATTAGGAATACATATAGAGATAGCAGCACAGATTAGGAATATACATAGTGATTGCAGCACAAGAAAGGAGCAAAAAAAAAAACACAGTGTACTCAGAGGGTGGGATACATATGTTCAACAGTTAAATGATCAACATTTATATGGTCGACACCATAATATAGGCAGGGTTGGAAATTCGACAATAATGACATTGACAGTATTATTAGATGGCAATCGAAATGTAGACAATATTATTTGATGAGCATAGAGCCCAAAGCAAGTGGCCCTTACCTCCCCTGTTCTGCCTCATCAGTTGTAAGAAGATACAAGTGTTAGATGTGAGAAAGACTGCATTGGCCCATATGCATGCATTCTCTTTGTGGACATGTGCGGTGCAAATTTGTGCAATTTATGCAATCTGGCGTAACTCCAACTATTCAGCAGCCCCTTGGACTCTATTCATCCTTGAAAGATAAGCACAATATGTTTAACCTCTCCACTCGTCCTCGATTTTTCTCTGCTCCGAACCTTCCTCTCAGTTCCAGGATGTGTTCTCAAAAAAGGCGGCCGATTCCCTGCCTCCACATCGTGAATTTGATTGTGCCATTGAGCTAATTCCAGGATCTAAATTACCCAAAGGGAGATTGTATCCCCTCTCCTGTCCTGAAACTAAAGCGATGCAAGATTATGTGGAGGAAAATCTACAGAATGACTTTATCAGGCCTTCGAAGTCTCCAGTAGGGGACGGTTGTTTCTTTGTATCCAAGAAAGATGGCAGATTGCATCCGTGAATCGATTACAGGGATCTCAACAAGATCCCAGTTAAGAACACCTATTAACTCCCTCTCATTTCAGTATTATTCGATCAACTGAAAGGTGCTAACATCTTCACCAAGATTGATCTTCTTGGCGCATATAATCTTATTCACATTAAAAAGGGTGACAAGTAGTGAAGATTCATCCGTGCTTTCTCAGATCTGGCAGCTCCCATTGTTGCTCTTACCCATAAAGAGGCAGACCCTGGTAATTGCTCCCTATAGGCTGTAGCTTCTTTTGAGGTCCTGAAAAGTACATTTGTCTCTGCCCTGGTCCTGAGACATCCCAACCCTGACTTACCTTTTGTACTGGAGGTAGATGCCACTGACATAGGCGCTGGCGCTGTTCTATCTCAGAAAGACCAAGATCATTGTTTGCATCCCAGTGCCTGCTTCTCTCGGAAGAATTCTCTGTTGCCGAGGTTAATTTACGAAGCAGGCAATCAGGAGCTTCTGGCCATAAAATGGGCCTTTGAGGAGTGGTGTTACTGGCTGGAAGGAGCCCTTCACACTGTCTCACTCATCACCGATCATAAGAACCTCCAGTATATCGAATGTGCTAAACAATTGAATTCTAGACAAGCAAGATGGGCACTATTTTTTACCCATTTTAGATTCTTTATTACCTACAGACCTGGATCCAAGGACATCAAGTGGATACCTTATCTCGAAACTTTATCTCCAATCATGTACTTGTGGCTGAACTGCTGCCCATCATTTCATCCTCTGTCATTCATGCTGGGTTGACCCAAGATTTGGCTGTAACGCTCAATTTCAAGGCTGGCTCCCTTGGAAACACCTGCTAATTTCTAATTGTTCCAGTCCAGTCTCTGAGGCTCAAGAGAACAATACTGTCGGACATCCTGGTATTTCCAAGATAATAGAGATTCTGTCATGCTCCGTTTGGTGACTTTCCTGTCTTTATTCTGTCCTGTTAAAGTTGTGCAAAAAACAAGGTTCCTTGAATCTCTCCCTCGGGCCAGTTTATGCCATGGTCTCTCCCTACGAAACCCTGGACACACCTGTCTATGGATTTTATCGTGGATCTTCCATGCTTAGCAGGGCACAACACTATTTGGGTGGTTGTTGACCGATTTAGTAAAATGTCTCATTTTATACGTTTGCACAAAGTCTAACATCACTCTTTATTCAACACATCTTCTGACTCCTCGGTCTGTCCACAGATATTGTCTCTGATCGTGGCTCTCAGTTTGTGCTCAATTCTGGAAATCTTTTTCTGGGCTCCTTAGTATTAACATCAGTCTTTCATTAGCGTATCATCCACAGTCTAATGGATAAACCAAAAGAGTTAATCAATCCCTGGAACAGTTTTTACGACTTTACACCTCTGAATTTCATGACAATTCGTCATCCTTATTACCGTGGTCGGAGTTTGCATATAACAAGTCATGTCATTCCTCCACTTGCATCTCTCCGTTCTTTTGCAACTTTGGCTTTCACCCTAGGTCCAACTCCTTGTCCTATCTCAACCCTTCTGGTCTCCCTTAGATATGCTCTACAGCTTCTAGTCTCAGAATTATCTGGAAGAAAACTCATATTGCTTGTAAGCAGGGCTCTTTTCACTCCAAAACATTTGCAGGTCGTCACCATAGAGCTTGTTCCTTCAAAGTGGATCAGAAAGTCTGGCTCTCCACTCACAACATTAAGCCAAGACAAGCCTGTAAAAAACTCAGGGCTAGGTTCATTGGACCCTTCTTCATTATCAAACAAGTTAATTCTGTAGCCTTCAGTCTAGGGCTGTCTTGTTCCCTGAAGATTCCAACCATATTTCACTGAAAACCTGTTAGGTATTCAAGCAACTTTAGACGTCATCAACCTCAGAGAATTCGGCCAGTAAACACTGATGGACGCCAGGAATGTGCAATAGAAAAATTCTTGATTCAAAGAGAGTCCAAGGGCAAATCCATTTCTTGGTTCAGTGGAAGGGTTGTGGTTCAGAGGAACGATCCTGGGTTTCGGGGAGTCGTCTATATGCTGATAAAGCTATAAAAAATTTCATCAAACAATTTCCCAGGAAACCAGGGTGCTGGGGTCCCTTGACCTCCCCTCAACGGGGAGCAATGTAACTCGCTTCCTCTATCTGCATCCCGGCTGTTATGGCAAAAACCGGAGCGTCACTTCCCCTTGCTATGTCCCAGACATCACCATGGCGATGGTCAGGACGCATTCACTGCCAGCTCCGAGCCCCGCATCTGTGGCAGCCAGGCTCGTACGCAAATACAATTAATTCATCATTTCACTCCTGGGGTGTAGTTAGGCATATTAGCTGCCTAGGTTTTGATTGGTTTGTGTCAGTATTTAAGGCAGGGAGGGCTTAGCCTCCCTGCTGGTTATAATGTCCTGTGCCCTGCATTAGTGCTGACCTGCTCTGAATTAACCCTCATTATTCCTGTGGATTCTCTGCTTTGGACCTGATACCTGTTGTGACCCTTGGCTTGTTTAAGACCCTGCTTGATCTCTGTTTGTCCCTGACCTCTTCCTGGATTACAACCTGCTCGCTACCAGCCCTGACCTTTTGACCTGTTCTAACTACTTTGCCTGCTACTGATCCCTGACCCCGGCCTGTCTTTGACCATCACCATCATCATCATCATCATCTAACCGCTTATTTCTTGGTTACCGCTTCCTAACCACCAGCTGCGGTATAGGATATAAGCCTCCACTACATAAGAGCTTAAGACCTGGGAGTATCCAAGTACCTGTGAGCACATAAAGCTCTACGGGAAAGGCGGCTGCTATAGACGACGACCTCTGTCTAGTGCTCTGGAGGTTCATATCTATAACTGCTAGCCAAAACACTTTAAATAGTTGTTTTTTTTCTGTAAAAATCATTTAGAATAGTACCATTATTTGTAGTTGATACTGGGATATGTTGTTAGTTAGTTAAATGGTGCTTTCTGCATAAATGTTTTGCAAAGTATAGCAACCAATCAGAAAACTGTAATTTTTCTGCTGCATTTTAGAAAATGAGAGCAAACATCAGTTGCTGTGACTTACAAACCTGTATATGCACAAAGCACTATTGCAATAAATGAACTACAGTAGGGTCGGACTGGGCCACTGGGTGGCCGGGCTATCCTCCGGTAGGCCCCAACCCTGATTGCTCCCCTCTTCATTGGTGGGGGGAGCGGGTTACTTTTAAAAAATTAAAAAATAAAAAAAAAATACTCATCTGACCTCGGCGCTCCCCAACTGCTCTCTGCTCTGCTCTGACGTCTTCACGCCCGACGTTCAGCGAGGAGCAGCGCAGACAGGAGACAGCAAAAAGTGAGAAGACAGAAGATAGAAGAAGGGAAAGAAGGAAACCGATAGAAAGGGTAAGTGCTAGAACGTAAGCAAGGGGGAGTAAAGGCAGCATGGCAGAGAGTGAAGGTGGAGCACAGACAGCATGGCAGTGAGTGAAGGGTTAAAGGCAGCATGGCAGAGAGAGAGAAGGGGCAAAGGCAGCATGGCAGAAAGTGAGAAGGGGAAAAAGCAGCATAGCATAGAGTGAGAAGGGGCAAAGGCAGCATGGCAGAGAGTGAGAAGGGGCAAAGGCAGCATGGCAGAAAGTGAAAAGGGGCCAAAGCAGCATGGCAGAGTGTGAAGAGGGCCAAAGCAGCATGGCAGAATGTGAAGGGGGGCCAAAGCAGCATGGCAGAGAGTAAAGGGGGGCAAAAGCAGCATGGCAGAGAGTGAAGGGGGGCCAAAGCAGCATGGCAGAGTGTGAAGGGGGGCAAAAGCAATCTAAGGGGCAGGTCAAGACTGTGTATTCTTTATATACACACTGCATTCTTTATATTCTACACTATGGTGCTAGCTGTTCTTCGTGGGCTGACCACTCCCCCTCTAGTGTCTGGTCTCGCCTCTTTGATGGCTGGCCACACCCCCCCTCTGATGGGCCCCTAGCATTGCAGTCCCCGGGTGGGCCCTTCATGCCCCAGTCCAACACTGAACCATAGTGATCCAGAAGATATGTCTTATGTGGCGGAGATAAACAAAACTTCTTTTTTATGAAGTGTTATTTGCTTCACCTAAGAAAAGGAAGCAATGGTTTCCGTAAAGTCACTGTGTTAGTTCTCTAAAGATGTGGAGGAATCAGTAACCAGAGATAACAAAATGTGATTTCCTAAGACATGCCTCAGTTGCCATTGCAATTAGACGGCAGCATCTGATCGGAGCATCCTGCAGTTTCTTTGGATCTTTAAGCACAGCTGTCACTTCCTTTGACACAACAAGGAAAGACAGCAGGATTTAACCTTTAACTGTAGTCTATTTAAAAATATCAGTAAAGTAAGAATTGCTATCACAACAGGAGTTTTGAGACATCAAAACAAGAGCAGCCAGATTATTTTTTCTCCAGTTACTGCAATGAAAGAATGAAAACACTTACTAGACTCCAAACGTTTTTTAGATTTATTACCATCCAAGCTTTTGCTTGTATGTGCTTTGAAACTCTTTGGACACTGTCTTAATATCCTTCGAAATGGCAAATGAAACAACAGGTTTTGATAATTATAGCAAAGCCTACATTGCAGTGGAGACTGTGATCGGTATATTAGCTGTTTTGGGCAACATCCTGGTTATCTGGGCAGTGAAGCTAAACCAAAGTCTTCAGAATACAACCTTTTTCTTCATTGTGTCACTGGCATTTGCAGACCTTGCTGTGGGAGTCCTTGTGATGCCACTGGCTATTGTAGTAAGCCTGGGTAAACCGTTAGCTTTTCACTCCTGTTTGTTCATGTGCTGCCTGATCATCATATTAACCAATGCATCCATCCTATCCCTGCTGGCAATATCCATTGACAGATACTTGAGAATTAAGATACCTACAAGGTAAGTTATATATACTTTGTATAATTTAAAAATGGCATTGTAAATGTGCCTATTTTAATCATTTATTGGCAAGATACTTTATTTTCTATTGCCTAATGTATGTATATTATGCTTTTGATAGATTACCAAGTATATTGTAAGAACTGCAGGGATATATTTATTTCTGGCTCCCAGGAAATAGATTTGAGCAAATGTGGAAGATATTTTCACAACAGTTATACAGATAGCTACTGCAATTTACATGTAAAAGAAAGAGAATGAAAGAGCTGGGTGTGGCAAGGTAGTATAACATCATAGTCAGATCAAAAGGGTCTGAAAATCATTTTAAAATGCTGGTTACTGTATACAATGTATAAAATGTAATGGGAATGGAATGTGATAGTTTTACAATGAAGGCAGTAATGGTGGTATTATAACATACCCCTGTGTACCAGCCCACTTCGATCACTGATTTGACAATAATAAAAACAATTTCTAGCATTAATTATATGAAGTTACCCTTATTCAGTGGCACAATGGTTAGTATTGCTGCTTTACAACACTGGTACAGGGAATTTGATTCCATCCAGAGTTCTATTTGTGCGGTGTTTGCACTGGTTTCCTCTTACAGTCAAAAATTATACTGATAGCTAATTGGTTGTTGGCAAGATTGTCCTAATGTGGTTGTGTGGCAGAGAATTTAGACCATAAGCTCCAATAGAGCAGGGACTTTTGCAAATGATTATATATTCTCTGTATAGTGATGCATAATATGGTGGCGCTATATAGAAATCAATAATGTTAAAATGAAATCTGTTGGTAACTTTAGCCATACCCAGTTTTAACATCACTTCTGCCATTTTGACAATAAATAACTCTACACATCTGTGAATACAGAGTTGAAGTGCTTGTGTTAGGTGACATTATTAAAACAGGTTAAAACACTTTTGTGAATTTGAGACATCCTATTGCAAAACAAATGGCATTATACAGTGCAAATCTACTTCATTACACAACTTCAACTTACAAACATAATTAACTTTAAGTCCAAGTGCTATAACTGTTGGTGCTGTCAACATGAAATGCAATTACATTGTTGTTTAAGCAGCATAATGACACAACAAGAGAGGATCCTCACATAACCACTGCAGTCTACTCTGCAAATCAAATTATAGGATGTGTACACTTCTAAGCGCTCCGAAGGGATGCTGCTCTGTTGACATAGAAGATACCACCAACACTTCAATCAAATTTTACATAACAAAAAAAGTAAACACTGACTCTTCAAATAACACAGATATTACACTCAAAATGTGTTAATTACCCCCCAAAAAATATAATCTCTATATTATAAAGCTTCATAAAAAAAACAGTGCTTCGTGTGAATTCTCCCCTATCCTTCTTTGTAATGCATAGAATCTTCCCACATAACAAATATACCATAAAAATAACTTTAAGGGGGGTATTCAATTGTTAGCGTTAACGAAAAAAAACGAGCGCTCAAAAAATATTACCGTTTATACGGTAATATTGCACGCGGAAAGCGTTAATACGGTAATTTACTCGCGGAATTTCAGCTGGGGAGCGGCGAGCTGAAATTCCACAAGTAATTACCGTATTAACGCTAAGATTTTTTGAGCGCTCGTTTTTTTTCGTTAATGCTAACAATTGAATACCCCCCTAAAATTGTGAATGGAGTGAGAACAAAATATACTCAATATAGCTAATACAGAATTTAAGGGGGGTATTCAATTGTTAGCGTTAACGGAAAAAAACAAGCGCTAAAAAAATATTACCGTTTATACGGTAATATTGCACGAGAAAAGCTCATGGAGCGGCGAGCTGAAATTTTGAGAGTAATTACCGTATTAACGCTAAGATTTTTTCCGTTAACGCTAACAATTGAATAACCCCCTAAGAATTCACGTAATCTGATTGGTTACTTCCAATGGCCTCTAGAGCTAAAACAAAACAAAACAACAGATGCAGTACTACAATTAACAGATTAATCACTTATGTTTACAATTGTGAGTCAACTTATATCAACTTTAATCATATACTCCACAATAGTACTCTTACTCTTGGGTCACACCTTCTCTTCTCTACATGATCTCCTCATACATATTATTTTATATGTGTAAGCTGATATAAAAAGGCAAAAGGAACACAGGAACATTGCATTGATTTTGGTATACATCATCACTGTTGCCTTTATGATGATAGCTCATAACAATATTTACTTAGGGTAGACAACCATTTTAATTTTAAGCATAGTACAGACATTTAACTGCTCGTTTGATCCCCATTTTCTTGTAATACAATTAGAGGAAGTAAGAGATAAGTTACATATTCTTGTGTTAGCTTTTTTTATTTTTATCTTTACATTTTATGTGTAAACAACAACAAGTGAGGCCCAATAAGTGAAGACTATAAATAATTCCCCCATGACATTGGAATTAAAGACCACCTACTCCAGCCTATTTACACACTGAGAATCATTGCACATGAAATGGACACTTCTAAATTTGCCATTCAACTCCTATTTTTGCTTATTTAAGATCAGGGCTGTTTTATTTTTGTGCATTTGTACTTAGCCTCACCCAACATATGTACTTAACTATTTGTCTATTTCATGTCTTTTTGCGCATTTGCAAAATCACCATCTTTACTCTCATAGATGTTATTACGACAAGCAAAACTGTATGTAATGGCTGTATAAAAGCAGACACAGGAATATCACAAAAAATTGAATTGTCTGTACTACATTGTGTACTGCATTCACTTCCCATGGGACTGTGTTATGTCGTTACTGTTCGGGAGGGGAGGTGTCCTTATGGTGTTGGTTTTGGTTAAAAGGGGCTAGGTTCATTCATGTTAGTACAGTATCAATCAGAGACCAATCACAAAGCTACATTTGAGCTACTATGTATTTCCCAAAACCAATCACTAACTCACAATGTTGATTGTACCATCATTAAAACTACATTCAACATTTACACTCATCTAACAGGCTAACTGGGAATAGATACCTATAAATACAGTAGTTTGCTTGGAGCACAAAAGGAAGTATCTGGTGGGTTTTATTGACCGAGCATACAAGCTCTAACATGATTGTTGTTGTTTTATTTTAATAATTATTGTCGCACTAAGCTAGTTACATTTTACATCAGCGAGCAGCCACAATAAAGTCAGATGAGCATGCTGTCCATGAAGAATTGTCAGCATTTTCCTTATAGTTTATCACAAGTACCACATACTTCATGTTGGCAACTTTGATAATTTGTCACATGCTTTACTTCCTCTTTTTCTGGTTTCCTTTGTGACATTTTACCAAATGTACACTTTGGCTGTAATCTGCAGCTCAGAAGTAGAAAAATTATTTTACAACAAATAACTTTAATAGCTGCTTA
Source organism: Mixophyes fleayi (assembly GCF_038048845.1). Taxonomy (NCBI): domain Eukaryota; kingdom Metazoa; phylum Chordata; class Amphibia; order Anura; family Limnodynastidae; genus Mixophyes; species Mixophyes fleayi. Next base: position 274,032,538 of record NC_134403.1, read on the forward strand.
TTTTTCCATCAAAGATGACCAAAAAAACTTTACATTCATTTGCTAAACATCTTGGGCCTGATTCATTAAAGATCTTAACTTGAGAAACTTCTTATTTCAGTCTCCTGGACAAAACCATGTTACAATGCAAGAGGTGCAAATTAGTATTCTGTTTTGCACATAAATTAAATACTGACTGTTTTTTCATGTAGCACACAAATACTTGATAACTTTTTTGTACACTAAAAATTAAAAGTTGATATTTGTGTGCTACATGAAAAAACAGTCAGTATTTAACTTATATGCAAAACAGAATACTAATTTCCACCCCTTGCGATTGTAACATCGTTTTGTCCAGGAGACTGAAATAAGAATTTTCTCAAGTTAAGATCCTTAATGAATCAGGCCCTGTATTATCATCTTATTACCAAGTAGATAGTATGAACTGACTAAACCTTTTGAAGTGCCCTTTTAAACCAACATATTGCAAACAGTAACCAATAAAACCATACAATGAATAACAGCAATTTCCTTCTGCAGGTATAAAATTGTGATCACACCTAGGAGAATTAGTCTGTCCATCTGCTGTGTCTGGATTGTGTCTTTTCTACTTGGGTTGGTACCAATGTTTGGATGGAACAACAGGTCTGAATTAAAGGAGGAAGAGAAAGACTACTTGAACTGCAAGTTCCTCAGTGTCATCGGAATGGACTACATGGTTTACTTCAATATTTTTGGATGGGTTTTTCTTCCCTTGCTGATCATGCTGGCTTTATATATTGAGGTTTTCTACCTGATACGAAAACAATTAGAAAAAAGAACCTCAAAGAATGGAGTCTTTTATGGCAAGGAGTACAAGACTGCAAAATCCCTAGCGCTGGTCTTGCTGCTGTTTGCCCTCAGCTGGTTGCCATTGTCCATTCTAAACTGCTTTATTTACTTTACCCCAAATATTGTGGAGTACAAGGTGTTCCAGCCGACCATTTTTATAGCCATATTGCTTTCTCATGCTAACTCTGCAATGAATCCCATCATCTACCCGTTCAAAATAAAAAAATTTAAAGACACATACGTACAAATTATAAAAACATACATCCTACACAGACGGATGTTGACTGAAAGTTCGAGTGGTGAGCACACACTGGATGAAATATCTCAGGACTGATCATTTAACAGTCAAGAAAAAGATTCAAATCTGTGATACATAAAAGCGTGATAAATTGCAGCACTAAAGACTGACATGACTTGCAGCAATTTCATTAATAGACATTGCAATATATTTTATACATTGCTTAGAGGACGCTGTACATATTGCGAATTAGCACACACTGAAATTAAATGTTTGCATTAATAAAAACTGCTTTAAACTATGTTAATATTAATAATACCTTTATAATCTTCCCTGCAATCTCAATGAAGCTTATACATAAGGACTCTGTGATCAATGGTCCCTATACTCTGGTGCGCATAAAATTTCTTGTGTCCTCCATTTATCACAGGAAGAATAGGGCAGAGTTTACATATGGTGAGTGACACTGTATCTATGAGTCTGTGCATAAGCTCCAAATACATACCCACCAACATAGTAGTATCATTTGCCAATGTCAACAATTCTACAGTAAGAAATGAATTTTCCGGAATGCAAAACTACTGATAATGGGCAAATAATGTGGCAGTGCAGGCAGTCATGATTTCAGAACCCCACAAAGAGAATCTTCACTTTACTGTTACTGTTAGATACACTGTAATACAGAGCACAACTAACAAATAATCAACATTAGAAGAATAAATGAGAAATATCACCCCTTGGGTTGCATGGGAAATTCAATAACAGTGGAGGAATCTGAAAATAGTCTTAAAAATGTATTTGATGTAATTATACAAGTTTACACCTTATTCTAGTAAAACATTTTGATTTAGAAATGTTCTTTCTTGTCTTTTTTGTTCCTAAAAAAACATTTTTTTACATTTTTTTTATAGCTGTTCTCTATTCTCTTCAATCATTATAATTGCTTACTTTTTAAAATATGGAGTGCTAATATAGTCAGAAAAATACAGAAATATGATTACATTATGTGTATTCTATAAAAGTGACATTTTAATGTGGTGAGAACTAGGCTACTCCAACTTTGTACTCACTAACAGGAGAAGAGGCAGAAGTGGCGATATAATGTTATAGAATACGGAGTACTTAGAAGAACAATCTTAAAGGACAGCTAAGGCAACATTCCCATTCCTCATCTTTTATAGAAAATTCCATAATTCTGAACTTTGCTTCACATAGTTGTGTATGTGACACCACAATCTTCCAGCAGCAGTATCACAGAAGCCTCACATCACTACTCAGGGCTGTTAGAAGACTCTGCTCCTTGCACTGTCTGTGGCATCCTGCTTGCCTTCATTTCCTCCACACAACATGACACTGCTCCTGTCAATTGAGGGCCTGTCCTCACTAACATAATTACCGTATATACTCGTGTATAAGCCGAGTTTTTCAGCACATTTTTGTATGCTGAAAAAGCCTTCTCGGCTTATACACGGGTGAACTAACCTGGTGTCCGGTCCGTGAGCTCTTATCTTCCGCAGTGGAATGCATGTGCGTTCCACTGACAGGAAGTTCGGCATTTGGAGCGCAAATGCATTCCACTGCGGGGTAAGTGAAAGGCTGAATCAATCTCTCTCTGTCTCTCTCTGTTTCTCTGTTTCTCTGTCTCTCTGTCTCTCTGTCTCCCTGTCTCCTTGTCTCCTTGTCTCCTTGTAAAGTATATTGGTTGCGCTGGTCAGGAAACAGTGTAGCTTTATATTAAGTTGGTGCACATCGTAAAATAGGGCAGCTAATAGGTCCATGAAAATATTGTGCCAAATATACAGCGCTGGTAAAGTAAAAGGTTAAAGTGTGGACTATTTGCAAGCCATCACATCTCCATTAAAATATGTGGAAGACATGTAGTGCATGTTAATTTAAGATAAATAGACTAATGCATACAAGACCATTCACAATTATCCTTGGAATGCCTGGTTTTCGGGAGTGTGAGTAAGATGAGAATGAATGGCACATAAACATTTAAAGTCCTCTAATCTGGACTTTAATAGACCTACAAAAGATCTGGTGAGAATCCCTATAGAAATGTTTGAGTTATGACATCATTTTTTAAGACTGTGATTATCCTGAGTGTTTAAAACTCTGACTGAAATTACAGTAGTTAAACAGAAGTGAGCTTTTGAAGAAAAAAAAAATTACCAGTATCTGCTGCATTTCCCACCCTAGGCTTATACTCGAGTCAATAAGTTTTCCCAGTTTTTGGTGGTAAAATAAGGTGCCTCGGCTTATATTCGGGTCGACTTATACTCGAGTATATACGGTATATGAGTTGGCAGGTCACCGCATCCCTCAAGGTTAGCATGCTTGTCTTCTGAAATAATCTGTGAACATTCCTGTATAAATGAGCTACAAGTTGTTTTGTCTCCTCCCTCTGCAAAACTGAGGACAGGAGGACATACAGGAGATGATTCATGCTATCAAAGAATTTCTCTGACGCTGATCAAAGGCATCTTAAAGAGTTCAGGACAATACAAATGATACTTATCAGACTTACGAGAGGATGAACAATACAACAAACATTGCAATATTAAGACATAATATACATTAGAAATATGTACATTTATAATATATGCATGGATAATACTGATAATATGTTATGATAACTATATATATATATATATATATATATTATACAACCTCACTTTCATATGAAAATATATTATATATACATAAAAAACATATAGCTATATACAATAATTGATTCATATTGGACCTGATTCATTAAGGAATGTAAATGCTGAATCGTGCTATATTTTGCATAAAATCACTCAGCACCTGCCCAGAACCGTACCATAGAAATATGAACATAGTGAATGTAAAGTAAGGGTGTAACGAAACGGGGTCCCACTGGACTGAGGACATTTTATTCATCACCTGTTTCTCACAGTTTAATGTACTTTTTAAATTATTGGCCCAGTCATATATCAGAGCATTGGTGTATTATATATATTGTTATTTATATTATGTGAAAATAACAGGACAGCAGAAGTCAATTTGCTTGTGTTAGCTAAGGTAATTACCATTTGTCTCAAATGTCCATTGTTATGAGGTGTGGCTTAGATTTGGCTTGCAATCAGAACAGGGTAAGGCTGGAAAATTTTAGACTGGGGGGCAAGACTCGACTCAGCAACCTATTAGGAACATTTCAAAGAAAAAAAAACCGCAGGTGGCCAGTGACCCAGCCCAAGGTAGCCCACTATGGGATCGGCCCGGGGGCTGATACCCCTCAGCCCCCCAGCCAGTCTGCCCCTGAAACAGAGCAATGTCTGAGTGACTTTTAATATAGCTAGCTGGCAGCCCAAGTTCATTATCTAGGTCAGCAGGTAATCTGAGACCTGGTAATTAGGTCATATAATGTGCAATGTCTCCACTGTATTATACTGGCTGAAATAGCATTGGGAAATGTATTAATATGTTTCAATATAAATGTTGTTGTATTAAAATGTATCTCAAACTTAGATTGTGTAATGCTGCAGATACAATGTGTCAAATGACTTAATGTCTCCCCAAAGTTTGAAGTGTCATGCTATTCCCTGATATAATATTGTAACCCTTTGTTAAGTTTATCCAGCCAAATAGCTAATTCAGTCGAGCCATTCCATTGTATAATGAAGGTAACAGAGACAGTATGACTAACAGTTAAAGTGTCCACTGACAGACCCCTGCTGAAAGGGGGAGGATTGAGACATTTGAACCTACTCCCTGTGCATACAGCCTAGAATATAAAAAGAGTAGAATGTCAATAGAGCTGTTCTAGCAGGAGGATCCTGGTGTAGAAGACATCAGCAAATAAAACTCTGGGCAGGCTTTGTAGTGCCACTGGAGGAAACCATACCAGGACAGGGTCTGTGTGAGTGTGAGCCAGTATCCCAGACTGGGTGACATGGTAACTATCTAGCTACACAGTAGTGGTAATACTGCAGGAGGATGCGATTTCGAAAGAGACAGATTATTACTTTGAAGTGTATGAAGATACCGTTTTTTTCTGGCCCAATGCTACCCACTTCACTCTGGCTGGACACCAATGGGCACCTTCCAATGCCAGGGAAGTCTACCCAGTACCTTTTAGGATTCGTATAGTCACTCAGGCAAATGCAGTTGGAGAGTAAAGCAATACATTTATTGTAATAAAAACAATTACTAGATTATTATGTACACACCATAAATAAATGCCAGCCAGGTTTACCACATCATCTGTCCCCTACCCCACCAGCTTAAGAAGTTACAGTCACCTGGCTGTCCAGTTTTGAAGACCCGTGGATCTCTCTCAGCTGGATATGTAGACTCTGATAGAGAACAACAACTCAAAACCAGATCTTGCACCTTCCATGATTGAAATCCCAGCATGAACACCCCCCCTGGTGTGGCTCCTTATATCTATGGTCTTATTTACAAAGAGCTTTCCCCTCTCTGGCCAAACCCTTGGGCCTCTCCTTGTTAAACATGGGTCAGTGCTCGACTAGGGGGAATTGGAGAGGGGAGTAAAGATGAGCAGTCCTTTTACAGAACCTCCCCTGCTAGATGGCCTGTCTGGAATAGTCTTCGGAGAACAATGGACATTAATTAGTTTAGCCCCGCCAGTATCTTTCAACCTACCCATAAGCCCCTGGCTTCACTTTAAGGACAATGGGCCTGATTCATTAAGGAACTTAAATTAAGAAGTTTCTTATTTAGGTCTCCTGGACAAAACCAAGTTACAATGTAAGGAGTGAAAAGTAGTTTTTTGTTTTGCACATAAGTTAAATACTGACTGTTTTTTTATGTAGCACACAAGTACTTGATAGCTTATTTGTACACTTTAAAGATGATATTTGTGTTCTCACACTGATTGAAGGTACCATTGATCAAGTCAGGTGGAACAAGAGGAACGATTTTCAATACAAAACAGTGACTTTTTTATACAGTTTTTGGCTACTAGCTTAGCAGGAGGTAATCCGTCCTCCTGTCCCTTTAACCAATCTGGGTTGATTCATGCAGCCTGCATGTGAATCAACCCAGAGAAGTCAACGCCTTTTTACATAGATGCTAGTGGCAGGGAGAAGTATACCTTTCCCTGTCCACGAGCTGCCAGGGAGAGGGGGGGCTCAGCCCACTCTCCTCCCCTGGTGCCTGTCTATCTGGGGCGAGAGATTTATCTTTTAAATCTCCCACCCAAAGTTACTTCCAGGGACTCTGCTCCAGGGTCTGGCTCTCCCTCCTGGCTGGAAATAATACCAGAGAGGGAGAGACCAGGTCCCAAGGCAGCAGCTACTGCCTGTCGCTAGCTGAAGCTCTTTGAGCTCCAGCTAGGGACTTAGCTTTCTGGGACCTCCAGGAAGCACTGCACCTCCCGGAGGTGTTTGATTGCGGTAGGCTAGTGTGGAAGTTCCTCCGGCAGCCACTGAAACTGGGTGCCGGGGGGTGAAGGTTCCAGGGCTGCTCCTTCAGCCCATTCTGGACCACCAGGAACAGAGTAAGTACATTTTCTTTATTATACACATATAACCTAGCACCGAGGGTTAACCTATTCAGCACTGAGCGCTGGTTTCTTACCGGCACTGCAGCGCTTACACATACACAGTTCCAATCATTTTTATTATAATTACACTTTTGCACTCCCCAGCGCCTAGCGCCGGAGTTTATCCCTTTTCCTGCTGCAGTGCTGGGTGCTACCCATGCATTTTTATTTACATCAAAGACATTTTTATTAATAACATTTCACGTGGCACCTAGCACCGGGGATTTAACCCCTCCGGCGGTGGGTATTAACCCTCCCGGCGCCGGATGCCATTTCAAGATGGCCGGTACTCGGGGGACCCGGCCACTGGTGAAAAAAGTGTTCACAGCCTGTATAAGTACAAAAGCAAGTCCTTTCAGCTCAATAGATCATTAATCAAATCACTCTGTCAGAAGTCTGGAAGACTGTTATTATGACTAGGTTATGTTATTTGTTGAGGGAAAAATACATTTTAAAATACAACATATGATTGAGAATCTTAAATATGGTTTATGTTTTTATTGTTTAATCTGTGAAAAATGATGATGTACAGGTGGGTGTTATGAGTTTCCATCCCTTACAAAAAGTGTATAGCATTTCTATATATATATACTATATATACTATAATATATTATAATAATAATATACATACAATATATAGACATATGCATGTTCCAATCTAGAGATCTCCTTCTGAGCAGTAGGTTTCCAAGGGTTAGATTTATTAAAGGGCGGTTTGGTGAACCCAACAGTTTTCGTCAATTTTTCCTGTGGTTTTAAAACCACGGGATTCACTAAAGCCCAAATCGACATTAAAATAGCCAGAATTGTCATTATACAAAAGCACCACTTTCCAAATCGCCATCCCGATTTTAACAATGATGAACATACGAACTGACGGATTTACAAAGCTGGGGTCAGGGCTGGTGCTAGAATGTTGGGCATCCCCCTGCAAAAAATACATTTGGCCCATCTTTTTTATAAGTTATTTGTTCATTCAATAATGCTTTTTCTTTTAATACAAATCATGTACACTTTAAAAAAGAGAGTAACACAAATAAATTTATTAAACAGCAAACATGAATTGCTATATGAATAATATAAATGAAGAATATGTATTCTTTTTAATAAGAGTTAAAATTTTTGACAATTTTAGTTTGGTTCCTTCATCACACGGTGTCTCCTCATTCATCAAATGCTACCCCTCTTCATCACACGCTGCCCCCTTATCACACGTTGCCCCCTTATCACACGTTGCCCCCTTATCACACGTTGCCCCTTTATTACATGCTGCCCCCCTCTCCTCCATTACACGCTGCCCCCCTCTGCTCCATCACACGCTGCCCCCCTCTCCACCACATGCTGCCCCCCTCTCCTCCATCACACGCTGTCCCCCTCTTCTCCATCACACGCTCTCCCCTCTCCTTTTCTACATTGATGTCTCCTCCATTGTTCACTTACCTTTCTATGACCTTCTTTCCTTCTCTTCTCTTCTTCTGTCTTTTTCTCTTCAGTCTTTTCTTTTTCTCTTCTTCCTGTATCGGCATGCTGCTATTCTCTGCACCGCTCGTTACTGACAATGTCGGGACGTGATAACACCACGGCCTGTACTGTCAGTGAGAAGGCAGCAGAGGGGAGGGGAAGGAGGGTGCTGGCAGGTTTTTTTCTAATTTTTTTTTGTGCCCGTGGACAATCGGGGCTGTCAGGCAGTGGGGAGCACCCCTCTGTCTTGGTTCCCCCGCCTTGCTTACCCCGCTTACTGTGTTCCGCTAGCCCTGTTTGGGGTTTGCAAAACCACCGCTAAACCGCCATCCAAACAGACAAAATAAAAGGGGTGGTTGTGGGTGGTGAGATTGCTCAAACTGCATGCTGTTTGAGCTATTTTGCCATTCAGAACATAAGAGGAACAACTATTGACATTTAAATTATTAGGGCAATCATTATTTATTGATTAAGGAGCAAAAATAATTTATAGGGTTTTTTAAGGGAACACTATTATTGCATTATATTATGGAGGAGATGTGAATATATAATAATATTAACTGATTATTAATGGTGGATATAATTATTTAAGTTGCACATTTTGGCATTACATAGTGCCCGAATAATATAACAATTAAATAATTTTCTTCCCTTAATATAATGAAAAATAAAATTTCCCCCCCATAAATTAATCCAAATGAATTTTGCCCCTTAATCGTTAAATAATGATTGCCCCAATAATTTAAATGTCAATTGCGCTTCCTCTTATCGTCTGAATGGCAAAATAGCTCAAACAGCATGTTTGACCTATCAAGCCATTCAGATGGCGGTTTTGATGGGGGTTTTAACCAAATCGCCATGAGTTTGGAAAAAACCACTGGCGGTTTAGATGTTTTCAATCCGACACACATCGCCAGCCATTTTAAATTGCGTTTTGACCACTAAATCGCTAGCAATGTGTGGCGGTTTAAAACCGCCACAAAACTCGCATCTTATTAAATCTAGCCTCAAGTCTTCAGATCCACAAAGGTGCAGAGGTTTGATGGTAGAAGGTATATATATATTTGTAAATGTACAGCTATGAGCTGGTGCAAATACGCAGCGCTGCCTCAGATGAGAAGATGTTATTTGGACCCCTACATCTCTGCTGCATGCTGTGATAGTCTGAGGTTTAGGCCTATATTTATGTAATACAAGTGTATGCAGCATACAGCAAGTATTCACAACATCTGCAATTATTGCAGGATCATGGGTATCAGCTTATTGGTAGTAGTCTTCTATATAAGTTTGGTAGCTGGAACTACTATGAGCCATTAAGATTGTAAATCTGAGGTGTCATATTTTCAGAGGAGATTAGGAACAATGTTTCCTCTAAAAGTTGGAGGACACCTTAAACATTCTGTTTCTTCTTTAGCTGTGCTGCAATGATCTACATACACATCAGGGGGTAAATGTATCATACCCCGGTTTTTTCATCTCGCGGAAGACCGGCGTCTTCGCAGCTAAAATTGAAAGTGGTGATCGCTTGTAAAGGCAAACTTTAGATGAAAAAACCGGGGTATGATACATTTACCCCCAGATCTGCACCTGAGGCACAGATTCCAATGTGTTGGGACCCACCTTAAATTGTTGCTGAAAACGCTGACATCCCTATCCCCGAATGATGACAACAAACCGGTAATTCCAGATACAGCTGTAATAGCGGCAGCTTGAAAAGAAGACGTACAACAATTTTGATGAATGAATATCCTGCTACGCTACAATTACGTCACTTTTAAGGGCCACACTGAGATTCTTACTGTTAAGGTGGTAATGTAAGGAGGAGGTGGCGCTGGACAATGTAGTAGGCTTTCTAAACAACATTGTCCAGCCGGCGCCTCCTTACATTACCATGTTCATTCATCAGAATTGTTGCATGTCTTTTTTACAAGTGTCAGGAATTACAGGTTCGTTGTCATCATGTCGGGGATACAGATGTCAACGTTTTCAGCATCGATATAAAGACTAGCACCGCATCTTATATAAAAAAAATATAGTCTTTTATTTTTAAGCAATTCACAAATGGAATGCTAGTATATAGTATACTAAAGAACTGTAGTTTTTCATTTGAATATTTTAAGCATTCCATGGTGGTCATTGGGCTGAATATTAATGTGGTCATTGAGCCATATTTTATGATTAACAAGGGGTGGTAATTTATGCAATTCCTGGGTATAATACTGTAGCGTCTTGGAGATTACAATACCTAAGAAGTAAAAGGTCTTATTATCACCCACACATCACATAATAAACACTTCCTTGAACTAACCTTTTCTACTTTTCCCCATCTCTGGTTTCTCCAACTAGGCCTCCCACTCCACTGTGCATACATCAGTATGCGCAGTGGAACTGAAAGACCTGATTTTGGCTTTAAGTTTTACTAATGTTGATAAAAATATATTAAAAAAAGTACAAATTGAAATAACATTGCATCAAAATAAATTATTTTTTAGAATCTTTCTTCACTAAAAAATGCTTTGATCAAAGACTAACGTTTTTTTTCAATTTTTTGAATCTGTGATGCCACAATACTTGTTAAAAAGGCTTACCCATGCAAAGTCATGGGCAGCCTCCTGCGGCGTTAACCCTATGATGTATAGGGTAAAACCAAAAAAAGGCCTTATTACTGGCGACAGCTAACATTTTTGCCAGCATTAAAGTTTTACACCCTTTTATCGTATTCATGCTAACAGGGCTTAAAATGTCCAGACAGAAATTGCATTGTATTCACAAGGCTCTAGAGTGACATACTTAAAAGATGCTGGCAACATTCTGCTGTAGATATCATGAAACATTAACCAGAATCTTAATTACTGTATTCCACAAAATCTCTGAAGCTTGGCTAGTTTCATAAAACAGTTTTAAATCAAACATGACAACTGTCAACAAATTCTATGACCTGCTTCTACTACTATTTTTTCATTTGTTAAAAATACTTGTTACACATAATATACACGTACAGTATCTCACACAAGAAATTGCAAACACATTCATGCTCTCATAATCTCATGGTCTTCCCGTAACAAAATGTTCACCTTACAATTCATTTTGACTGCAGCAGCTAAACAAATTGTTCCCACAAAAAGTTCTCTACATTGGTTGCCTATATATTACAGAAAACTATTTATAATACTTAAAATACAAAGCTGTTACAAAAAACTTTACCAACATACATCTCTACTCGTCTTAAAATACTCCAATCACAACATTAAAACCACCTGTCACATATTGTGTAGGCTCTGACCCATCGATCCATGGACTCCACAAGACCTCTGAAGGTGTCCTGTGGTATCTGGCACCAAGACATTAGCAGCAGATCCTTTAAGTCCTGTAGGCTGCAAAGTGGGGCCTCCATGGCTCTGACTTTTTCCAGCACATCCTATAGATGCTTGTTCAGATTGAGATCTAGAGAATTTGTAAACCAAGTCAACACCTTCAACTCTTTGTCATGTTCCTCAAACTATTCAACAATTTTTGCAGTGTGGCAGAGTACATTATTCCGCTGAAAAAGGCCACTGCCATCAGGGAATACCGTTGCCATGGAGGGGTATATTTGGACTGCAACAATGTTTAGGTAGGTGGTACATGTCAGAGTAACATCCACATGAATGCCAGGATCCAAGGTTTCCAAGCAGAAAATTTCCCAGACCATCACATTGCGTCCACTGGCTTGCCTTCTTCCCATAGTGCAACTCGTTGCCATCATTTCCCCAGCACACGCACCCAGCCGTCCACATGATGTAAAAGAAAACACGATTCATTAGACCAGGTCACCATCTTCCTTTGCATCACATGGCGCACACATTCCCATTTTAGGTGCTTTTGTTGGTGGTCAGGGATCAGCATGGGCACTCTGACTGGTCTGCGTCTACACAGCCCCATATGCAGAAAACTGTGATGCACTGTATGTTCTGACACCTTTTTATCTTAGTCAGTATTAACTTTTCAGCAATTTGTGCTACAGTAGCTCTTCTGTGGGATTGGACCAGGCGAGCTAGCCTTTGCTTCCCACACACATCAATGAGCTTTGGGCACCCATGACCTTGTCCCTGGTTCACCGGTTGTCCTTCTTTGGACCAGTTTTGGTAGATAATAATCACTGCATATCAGGAACACCCTGCAAGAACTGCCATTTTGGAGATGATCTGACCTAGTCGTCTAGCCATCACATTTTGGACCTTATCAAAGTCGCTCAGATCCTTACACTTACCCATTTTCTCTTGCTTCCAACACATCAACTTCAAGAACTGACTGTTCACTTGCTGCCTAGTATATCCCACCCCTTGACAGGTGTGATTGTAACAGGATAATCAATGTTATTCACTTCACTTGTCACTTTTAATGTTGTGGCTGATCAGTGTATATCCAAAGTCAGTCCCTCCACTCTGCCCAACTCTGCACCTCTCTTTCCACACTTATTACCTGCTCTCATTCCTGGTTATATAACTTTTCTCGGACTGCACCAACTCTGTGTAATTCCCTTCCTTTCCTTAATCCTAACATTTTCTAGCCAGAAAGTAGGACAAGTTGACACAAAAAGGGACATGGTCATGCAGTGCTATGCCTTCCAACCACCCGTCCCTCTCCTGAAATCACCTGTAAATTGCTTTGTGCACAAGTGGCAGGTTAGGGCTGTACTCACTCACCATGGTGACATGGGACATACCTCCCAACTTCCTGAGAATGGGGGCAAACGTGGTGATGATAGGGACATCATGAGATTCCCCTCAAATTGGACTGTTCTGTCTCAAATGGGACCATTGTGAGTGTGCCGAAACAGAGTGCTACTGGACAGGACTTTTAGTCATCACTCATTCCTCACAGTTTATTTTACTTTTTAATCCTTGGCCCAGTCCAAGTATATACACCAGAGCATTGGTGTATTATGTGTATTATTATTTCATGTTATTAGGTACATTTTGCCCTTGCTATTACCTGTAATATTGTATGTATTAGAAATATAAAGAATATTGCCATATTGTGTGAAAATAACAGGACAGCAGAAGTCATTTTGCTTGTGTTAGCTAAGGTAATTAACATTTGTCTCAAATCTCCATTGTTATGAGATGTGGCTGAGATCTAGGGCCTGATTCATTAAGGATCTTAACTGAAGAAACTTCTTATTTCAGTCTCCTGGACAAAACCATATTACAATGCAAGGAGTGAAAATTAGCATTCTGTTTTGCACATAAGTTAAATACTGGCTGTTTTTTCATGTTTCTTCAGTTAAGATCCTTAATGAATCAGACCCCTACTTTGTAATCAGAAAAATGTCTGAGTGACTTGACATAGCTAGCTTGCAGCCCACGTTAATTAGCTAAGTCAACAGGTAATCTGAGAGGTAATTAGGTTAGAACTTCTAGATGATATGCAATGTGCCTCCACAGTAATATACTAGCTGAAATAGCATTGTGAAATATATTAACATGTATTAATATAAATGTTATTGTATCAATATGTATCACAGACTCAGATTGTGTAATGCTGCATATACAATGTGTCAAATGTCTTATTGTGTTATATTGTAACCCTTTGTTTACTGTATCCAGTCAAATAGCTAATTTTAGTCAAACCATTCCATTGTATAATCAAGGTAACAGAGACGGTATGTGTAACAGTTAAAGTGTCCACTGAGAGATAGGTCCCTGCTGAAAGGGAGAGGGTTGAGACATTTGACCCTACTCCCTGTTTTAGACAGTATCCCACGCTGGGTGACATGGTAACTGTCTAACTAAACGGTAGTGGTAATGTTGTGGGAGGATAAGTCTATTAATGAGACTGAGATTATTACTTTGGAGTGGTGACTGCAAGAGGTTGCTGGAGGATACTTGTTACCATTTACCCTGTATCTTGTGAACATCTTGTGGTGTTGTGCTGTCATAATAAAGCCATATTTTGGATATGCTCTGGTCTACCCGAGTGAGTTGAATCCCACTGAGGGAAACTGCCATGCCAGTTAAGACTGGTATCCTACACAGGGAGGTATGATTTTGCAGTTCAGAAACAGGTACCTACATTACATCTACATTTCTAACTGTGTAGGGGACACAGGAGATCAGTGTTAGTAAGGGAGGTTTACAGCATAATCACCTACTTTTTGGACCCCTTCTCTGAGAGGGGACAAGTTTGTGATGATGGATCCTTATCTGTCCATTTGAATTGAAGTAAAGTGGAATCCGGGATGGTGGCCTATTGTGACGAGAGTTTGGAGAGACTCTCTGAAATTTGCGCGTTTCACAGAGAGGAAAGTAGAGTAGGCAAGTATGGTTTACAGTAGAGATGCTCAGGCTCGGTTCCTTGGGAACCGATCACAACCAAACGTAGGGGATACGAGTACTGAGCGAGTCGGCTCTGTACTTTCGCACTTTTTCAGAGTTGAAAACAAGGCAAAATGTCATCGTTACATCGTCAGATCTCGGATCACCTGAGTTTAGGAATCTATAAATACCGCCCTCCACTGCGATCTAGCGCTATTTGAGAGGAGGACACAGAAGGGGTAGTACAGAGTGTAGAGCAGTTGGGCAGGCAAGTTATAGAATTGAAAGAGGAGGGTGGTAGCAGTGTTCAACAAAGTAATCAGGGACATTCAGGAGAGCTCCATTGCTCCATTGCTAATTCTCATTGCAGAAAAATACAAATAATAGTGCTTACAGGGTTGATGTAATTCTGTAGTCCAATTATACTGTGTTATATAGGTAACACACAGAAAGGAGAGCTCCAGTGTTAAATCTCATTGCAGAAAAATACAAATAATAGTGCTTACAGGGTTGATGCAATTCTGCAGTCCAATTCTACTGTGTTACAAAAAGGAGAGCTGCGTTGGTAATTCTCATTGCAGAAAAAACAAATGCTAGTGCTGTCAGGTCTGGTGTAATTCTGCAGTCAAAATCTACTGTGCTATATAGGTAACACAAAAAGGAGAGCTGTGTTGCTAATATTAGTCCTTGCAGGCTTTCTTCTAAATTTGCACCAAAAAATATAAAGTGTTATATACACCCAAAGCCAAGAGCTCCATTGCTCCATAGCTAATTGTCATTGCTGAAATACAAATACTAGTCCTTGCAGGTTTTTCTTCTGAATTTGCACCAAAAAGTGTGCAGTGTTATATACACCCAAAGACAAGAGCTCCATTGCTCCCTTGCTAAGAATCATTGCTGAAATACAAATAGGAGGGCTAACTGACTTGTCTTCTGAATTTGCAGGCAAATTCTACTGTGTTATATAAGTAACAGAAGAGGAGGAGTGCTCCATTGCTAAGAGTCATTGCTGAAATAGAAATAGGAGGGCTAGCAGGCTTGTCTTCTGAATTTACAGGCAAATTCTACTGTGTTATATAGGTAACAGACAAAGAGGAGTGCTCTATTGCTAAGAGTCATTGCTGAAATAGAAATTATAGGGCTGGCTGGATTGCTCTAAATCTGCAGTTACATTTTACTGTACCATAGCTCACTCAGAAAGTGGCAGGGTTCAGTGCTGAAACATAAATTGTAATAATAGGGCTGTCAGTGTTCTTAAAAGTCTCCAGTAACATTGTACTGTGCCATAGCTCCTACAGAAACAGGAGGGATGTCATTTTTTATGTCACTCTCAAGTCTCAGTCATGATGATACTAATCATGCGCTAAAGCCTATGTTCAAGTGCATAGTGGTTTTAAGTCAGGGAAACCAAAATGTAAATAAAAAGCTTGTACCATTTTAAAGAAAAAAAAGTTTACTGTAGAAAAACATAAAATTGCCAAAATGCCATTCTACCCAAAATAGTACCAGGCAAACCAGCATTAGGTAGCTCCCTTCTCTTAGCTAGATTTCAGCACCTGCAATGTACACTGTCATCATATTCACCCTCATCATTGTGTACATGTTCCTCAAACAATACTAATTCATCCCCACTGGAATCCACCATCACAGCAGTCTGTGTACTTTGATGTAAATGCCGATAATGGCCTTCCTCATGGAATGTCACTCACCGGACGGTGAGTGCCATTTCCCGTGTGTTCAGGAACCGTGGCCGTCCGCCATACTGAGGGTCTGCGCATGTGTAGCCCTTATCAAACCTTCAGTACCTGTTGCTTTTAAATGATTGGATGATCTGGCAACCCTCCCTATTTAAACCACCTGTGATCATTACCTGGTTGCCTGATCTTGGAGTCTCATTCCCCATGAGCCTCTGAAGGTGTTCCTGTGTTCCTCGTGTATTCAGCTCCTGCTGATTCCTATTTACTGCTATTGTGGTTTCCAGACCACTTCAACTCTCCTGTGTTCATCGTGCCTGCACTCAGCTGATTCCTATCTGCTATTACTACCGGACTCCTGTTCGCCTCAACTCTCCTGTGTTTATCGTGTCAGCTTTCCGCTGCCTCCGTTACTACTACAGAGTTCCTGATCGTCTCAACTCTCCTGTGTTTATCGTGTCAGCTCTCCGCTGCCTCCGTTACTACTACAGGGTTCCAGACCGCCTCTACTCTCCCGTGTTCAGCGTGCCTTCTCTCCGCTGTCTCCACCACTACTACTGGATACCAGACAGCCTCAACTCTCCCGTTTTCATCATGTTTCCAGTTTCACTTACTACTGCTTCCTGAGTATTGCTTCGTTGATTCTGGATTACCTGCCGTGTGCTGCACCAACCTGATTACCTCTTCCACCCTCCAGTGGTTTCTCCTCCTGCCGGCCTTCAGCCGTTCAGGTATCCCTGCACGTCTCTCTGACAGCCTGCTCTCCTGAACCGCGGTATGCATACTTTCCATTGACTTTGCTTTTGTATTGCATTTCCATCTGGACTGAGTTGTGTTCTCCTCCGGAGCCTCCTATCCACTGAAGCTATTGTTACCATTGACTTTGTTTCCTATTGCCCGGAGAGCTATTGTGACTTTGTATACTTCAAGCAGTGCTTGTCAGTTATCGTTGTATTGTGGATATCATCGTGGAATCAAGTTCTGTGTGCCCCGTGTATACTCTGCTTTACATTCATCTCCTCATGCCCCTCCTCACATATATATATCAGTGGTACAACTTGCTGATGCAGACCACTGACTCCTGTTCCCTGTGACACCAGTTTCAAGTATCCTCTCACATAAGCAGTGGTACAACTTGCTATACGCAGACCACTGACTTCCCCGTTACCTACTTTCACCTGGAATCCATTCCTTCACTATAGACAGCGGTACAACTTGCTATACGCAGACCGCTGACTCTCACTACCTCCTCGCTACTCCTGGACATTCCTCCTCACTATAGCAGTGGAACAACTTGCTATACGCAGACCACTGACTCTCCTCCAGTTTCCTTGTCCATCTGGTTCCTCGTGTACATTCATCTACTCATTACCAGTTGCTGCTAGTCATAGACTTTCCTTGAGCATTCTCTCACCATCTGCTGTTTCTCCTGTTCCGTTGTCACCCTGCTACCAGAGAACCATAGTACCAGCTATATTACTCTGGTAAGTCCATCATCTGGTGATATTCTGGGCAAAGACTCCTAGTGCCCGTGACAGTAAGATCAGGCCATGACAGACCCAGGTGCGGAACCTACAGCTAAAGAGATGCTGCAGTATCTGGTTACCCGTATTGAACAACAGGATGTTCGCCAACAACATTTGCTGCAATGTTGCCAGGCGTTAGCCTCCCAAAGAACATCTGTGCAAAATATCACAGCTACTGTTGATGCTCCTGTGCCTTCTTCCGTTTCCCCAGTGCCATCCCAGGTGTCTACTGCTTCCACGCTACACCTGCCTACTCCCTCAAAATATGATGGAGACCCCAAAACATGCAGGGGTTTTCTAAATCAATGCTCAGTTCATTTTGAGCTTCAACCTCACAATTTCTCTACTCATCGTTCCAGAGTGGCCTATCTCATTTCCTTGTTTTCCGGACAAGCTCTCGCATGGGCTTCCCCTCTGTGGGAAAGAAATGATCCATTATTACAGGATAGTGCCAAATTTATTTCCACGTTTCGAAGTGTATTTGATGAACCTGGTCGTGTTATTTCATCCTCTGTCTACGTCAGGGTTCTCGTACTGTAGGCCAGTACGTCATTCAATTTCGGATATTAGCCTCTGAACTTCAGTGGAACACTGAAGCATTAATTGCCGCCTTCTGGCAGGGGCTTTCTGATAAAATTAAAGATGCACTGACTACTCAAGAATTACCTACTTCTCTAGAAGATTTGATTTCTTTTTGCCACCGTGTAGACATGAGATTTCGTGAAAGAGAGTCTGAAAAAACAACTTCATTTAAAGCACCTCTTCGCTCAAGCCCTCAAGTTCGCCCAGTTTCATCTCCGGTGATACCCATGGAGATAGGTCGCTTCAAATTAACTTCAGAGGAGAGGGACCGAAGAGTAAAAAAAAAACTTTGTATCTATTGTGCTGATTCTACTCATATGCTCAATTCATGCCCTAAGAAATCGGGAAATGCCAGGCCCTAACTAGTTCTGGAGAGGTGAAGTTAGGGTCCCTGGAGTCCTCTCCATGTTCTACAAAATTAAAAGTTTGTGCTTTTGATGTTACAGTCTCCTTTGCTACCAAATCCTTTAAGTCCCAAGCACTTATTGACTCTGGAGCTGCAGGAAATTTTATTTCTAAATCCCTCGTGAATCAATGGTCCCTACCAGTGATCACTTTGAAAACACCTATTACTGTGACTGCTATCGATGGATCACGCATTATTAATGGTCTCATCACCCAGAGTACGTCTCCAGTAACTCTTCAAATTGGTGTATTACACCAGGAAGAAATTTCATTTTTAATTCTTCCTGTTACTACCAGTCCGATTGTATTAGGCCTTCCATGGCTTCAACGTCACTCTCCTCAGATTGACTGGCACACTCCTCAAGTTACGTCTTGGGAGCCTGAATGTCATCATCGTTGCCTCTCTCAAGTCGTTCCTCTCAAAATACAGCAATCCTCCATTTCACCTTGTTCACCGGGACTTCCTCCTCAGTATGCTTCTTTTGCCGATGTATTTGATAAAACTCAGTCTGAACGTCTTCCTCCTCATCGTTCGTGGGACTGTCCGATTGATCTTC
Source organism: Mixophyes fleayi (assembly GCF_038048845.1). Classification (NCBI taxonomy): domain Eukaryota; kingdom Metazoa; phylum Chordata; class Amphibia; order Anura; family Limnodynastidae; genus Mixophyes; species Mixophyes fleayi. Next base: position 274,051,637 of record NC_134403.1, read on the forward strand.
AACCTGGCAAGACTCCTCCCAGGGGACGTGTGTATCCACTTTCGTTACCTGAAACTCAAGCTACATCTGAATACATCCAAGAGAATCTCCAGCGAGGATTTATTCGACCTTCTACCTCTCCCGCTGGAGCAGGGTTTTTCTTCGTAAAAAAGAAGGATGGGTCATTACGCCCCTGCATAGATTTCCGTGGACTTAACGCCATAACTATCAAAAATCGGTATCCCATTCCATTAATTACTGAGTTATTTGATCGTATCAAGGGAGCCCGGATCTTTACCAAGTTGGATCTTCGTGGTGCCTACAATTTAATTCGAATCAGGTCCGGTGACGAATGGAAGACAGCTTTCAACACCAGAGACGGGCATTATGAATATTTAGTAATGCCCTTCGGGTTATCATCAACATATGGCAGAGGTCCTTTCCAGACTCCGGAAAAATTCATTATTCTGCAAGTTAGAAAAATGTTCATTCGAGTTGCCCCAGATTCCATTTCTGGGATATATTGTCTCCGGAGTTGGTCTTCAGATGGATCCAGAAAAGGTGAATGCTGTGTTACATTGGCCTCAGCCAACTACTCTTCGTGCAATTCAGCGTTTTTTAGGTTTTGCCAATTACTATAGATGCTTCATTCAAGATTTTTCCTCAATTGCATCTCCTATTGTGGCCCTAACTCGTAAAGGGGCCAATACTAAACAATGGTCCTCTGAGGCTCTTCAAGCCTTCCAGTTTCTGAAAGAGTCCTTCTCCTCTGCTCCTGTTCTTCGACAGCCTGATGTGACGCTTCCCTTCTTCCTAGAGGTAGATGCCTCTAATGTTGGTTTAGGAGCCATTCTCTCCCAAAGATCGGAGCAAGAAAAATTCCATCCTTGTGCCTTTTACTCTCGGGGTCTTCTACCTGCGGAGAAGAATTATACCATCGGGGACAAGGAGTTGCTGGCTATAAAAGTAGCATTAGAGGAATGGAGATATTTGTTGGAGGGAGCTCGTCATCCTGTGACAATTTTTACTGATGATAAAAATTTGTCATATTTACAGTCTGCTCAATGTTTCAATCCTCGTCAAACAAGATGGTCTCTTTTCTTTTCTCGTTTTGAACTAATCATAACCTTCAAACCAGCTGCAAAAAATAAAAAAGCAGAAGCCCTATCTCGAGCTTTTGTGACGTCCTCAGACGTTGAAGATGGTCCCAACCACTCTATATTAGACCCCAAATGTGTTTCTCTGGCTGCTTCTTCCACTAAGGTACTACCATTTGGGAGAACCCTTGTGCCTCCTGCTCTTAGGAAGAAAATCCTTTCGTGGTTTCACTCTTCTCGTTTTTCTGGACACTCTGGTGAACGCAAGACCTTTGAAATTCTTTCTCGAAGTTACTGGTGGCCTTCTATAAGGAAAGATGTCAAAGATTTTGTGGCTGCGTGTGATTTGTGTTCCCAGTTTAAGACTCCCCGCAGAACTCCAGCGGGTTTGCTTCAACCACTACCCATTCCTTCCAAGCCGTGGACCCATATTAGTATGGACTTTGTTACTGATCTTCCTCCTAGTAAAAACTGCAATACTATTTGGGTAGTGGTGGACAGATTTTCGAAGATGGCACATTTCGTTCCTTTGACCGGTTTACCTTCTACATCTACTCTGGCTGATTATTTCATCAAAGAAATCTTCCGTATTCATGGATGTCCTTCCGAGATTGTTTCAGATAGAGGAGTACAATTCGTTTCCAGATTCTGGCGGGCCCTCTGTAAGACCTTGGTTATCCGATTATCACTCTCATCCTCCTACCATCCGCAATCAAACGGACAAACCGAAAGGGTCAATCAAGATCTTGAGACTTTTATAAGGATGTTCTCTTCAGCCAACCAAGACAACTGGGTAGATTTGCTTCCATGGGCTGAATTCGCTCATAACAACATGTATCATGAGTCATCTTCTAAAACTCCATTCTTTGTGGTTTACGGTCACCATCCGTCTTTTCCGGAATTTCCTGCCCTCCCTCCCACCCAAGTTCCTGCTGTAGAGACTGTTTGTCAGACCTTCAAAAATATTTGGTCTCAGGTCAAAACCTGTTTAAAGAAAACATCTGCCAGATATAAGTCTTTTGCAGATAAAAAGAGACGGGCTATTCCACCACTGAAAATCGGAGACCGTGTTTGGTTATCAACCAAAAATATTCGTTTGAAGGTCCCATCTATGAAGTTCGCTCCTCGTTTTATTGGTCCGTATAGGATCATTCAAGTGATAAATCCAGTTTGTTTCAAACTTCTACTACCTAAGAACCTTCATATTTCCAATGCCTTCCATGTGTCTTTGCTCAAACCTCTTATCATCAACCGATTCTCGGTCCCTCCTTCAGCACCTCGGCCAGTTCAAATTCATCAAGAGGAGGACTTTGAGATTACTCACATATTGGATGCAAAAATTTCGCGAGGAGTTCTTCGTTTCCTCGTTCATTGGAAGGGCTTTGGTCCTGAAGAGCGGTCATGGATCAAAGCAGAAGATCTCAATGCTCCAGCTCTTCTTAAGAAGTTTTATTCCAAGTTTCCGGGCAAACCCGGTTCCAGGTGTTCTCTTCTCACCTTTAAAAGGGGGGGTACTGTCACTTACCGGACGGTGAGTGCCATTTCCCGTGTGTTCAGGAACCGTGGCCGTCCGCCATCCTGAGGGTCTGCGCATGTGCAGCCCTTATCAAACCTTCAGTACCTGTTGCTTTTAATTGATTGGATGATCTGGCAACCCTCCCTATTTAAACCACCTGTGATCATTACCTGGTTGCCTGATCTTGGAGTCTCATTCCCCATGAGCCTCTGAAGGTGTTCCTGTGTTCCTCGTGTATTCAGCTCCTGCTGATTCCTATTTACTGCTATTGTGGTTTCCAGACCACTTCAACTTTCCTGTGTTCATCGTGCCTGCACTCAGCTGATTCCTATCTGCTATTACTACTGGACTCCTGTTCGCCTCAACTCTCCTGTGTTTATCATGTCAGCTTTCCGCTGCCTCCGTTACTACTACAGAGTTCCCGATCGTCTCAACTCTCCTGTGTTTATCGTGTCAGCTCTCCGCTGCCTCCGTTACTACTACAGGGTTCCAGACCGCCTCTACTCTCCCGTGTTCAGCGTGCCTTCTCTCCGCTGTCTCCACCACTACAACTGGATACCAGACAGCCTCAACTCTCCCGTTTTCATGTTTCCAGTTTCACTTACTACTGCTTCCTGAGTATTGCTTCGTTGATTCTGGATTACCTGCCGTGCGCTGCACCAACCTGATTACCTCTTCCACCCTCCAGTGGTCTCTCCTCCTGCCGGCCTTCAGCCGTTCAGGTATCCCTGCACGTCTGACAGCCTGCTCTCCTGAACCGCGGTATGCATACTTTCCATTGACTTTGCTTTTGTATTGCATATCCATCTGGACTGAGTTGTGTTCTCCTCCGGAGCCTCCTATCCACTGAAGCTATTGTTACCATTGACTTTGTTTCCTATTGCCTGGATAGCTATTGTGACTTTGTATACTTCAAGCAGTGCTTGTCAGTTATCGTTGTATTGTGGATATCATCGTGGGATCAAGTTCTGTGTGCCCTGTGTATACTCTGCTTTACATTCATCTCCTCGTGCCCCTCCTCACATATATATATCAGTGGTACAACTTGCTGATGCAGACCACTGACTCCTGTTCCCTTTGACACCAGTTTCAAGTATCCTCTCACATAAGCAGTGGTACAACTTGCTATACGCAGACCACTGACTTCCCCGTTACCTACTTTCACCTGGATTCCATTCCTTCACTATAGACAGCGGTACAACTTGCTATAAGCAGACCGCTGACTCTCACTACTTCCTCGCTACTTCTGGACATTCCTACTCACTATAGCAGTGGAACAACTTGCTATACGCAGACCACTGACTCTCCTCCAGTTTCCTTGTCCATCTGGTTCCTTGTGTACATTCATCTACTCATTACCAGTTGCTGCTAGTCATAGACTTTCCTTGAGCATTCTCTCACCATCTGCTGTTTCTCCTGTTCCGTTGTCACCCTGCTACCAGAGAACCATAGTACCAGCTATATTACTCTGGTAAGTCCATCATCTGGTGATATCCTGGGCAAAGACTCCTAGTGCCCGTGACATGGAATTTCTAGTTCATTTTATGGCAGAGCTGTCACGATTTTTGGGCAGTTCTTTTATAGCAGAGCAAATGTCAAAATGTTGTGCTGACTCATCTGCATCACCACTGGGTGTCTTGGGAAATCTAAGTTTTTTCCTAGAAGCAGTTTCCAGAGAAACTGAAGGAGGAGACATCATTACAAGATGTTGATAGCTCTTTGATCCTGGCAAAGTGAATTAAGTACTTAATCTACAATTATAATATAGTTTGCGGATTTGTTTAGTTTAATTTTCTCCTTCAATTTCTCTAGCAGCTTCTCAAAAAGTATAATTAAGGCAAGCACTTGACTCAAGCTAACCGTGTCTGCACTCTCTTCACAGGTGACTACTTCGCTGGACTAAAGTACATTCCCCCTCAAATTCTAGTCTTCTTCCAGCTGTTGCATTCTCCTACATGTTGTTGCACAATCCCGAAAAATGACCCTAAAGTTTTCGGGACACAGACAGCAACTCCTGTATGTCATTGTAATTTATTAAAAGTTCTGTACCACCAAGTTGATTGTGTGAGCAAAACAGGAAATGTGATGGAATTCCCCCCGCTGTAATGCTCTAACAATATTGGTGGCGTTATCAGAAATCACATATCCTCAGGAGAGTCCAAGCAGGATAAGCCATGTTGCATTGACGTCCCTTAGTTTTTAAAACAGGTTGTCAGCGGTATTACCTCTGACCTACGCCTTGTCTTGTGTCTGATAACCACCTCTCACTCCTGTCGTCAAGACTTCTCCCTTGCTGTTCCCCATGTATGAAATTCCCTACCACGCTCAATAAGACTTTCCCACAGTCTTCAAATCTTTAGGTGCTCTTTGAAAACGTATCTCTTTTTTTAGAGGTGACCTTATCCTCGATAACACTATTGACACTAATAATAATATATATATATAATAACAATAATATGCCTCTTAGTGAAGCAAATGATACACAGAGGAACCTGCCTCAGAAAAATGTAACGTACTTGGGTACATGCTGCTGCTGTTCCTGCTGGTGAAGGCGAATCACCGATCCAGTGGACTGTCACAGTCATATAATCTTTAGTTTGCCCACTTCCTCTTGTCCCCATATCTGTGGTTAAGTGTACAGTGGGTAGAATGGCATTTTGTAGCCCAATAATTACAGTTTTACGAACCTTCTGGTAGAGATGAGGAATAGCTTTTCTAGTAAAATGGTGTTGTGATGGAATTTGGTAACGGGGACACAGGACCTCAAGTAATTGTCTAACACCAGCTGCATTAATAGTGGATATTGTACACAGATCTTATACTAGCATAGTCCCCATGGCGTCTGTGATCCGCTTTGCGACTGGGTGACAGCTTTCTTACTTTCTTCCTCTAGCAAAAGATTGTTTAACAGTCAATTGTTGTAAACTACTAGTAGACTTCTTCTGGGTTGAAGATCCACCCCCAGCAGCAGCAGCAACAGCAGCGGGACTAACAGTCAATAATTCGTCAGAGGAATCATGGCTAGTGGAGGAGTCATCTAGCCTTAGCAACTTGGATGCAGGACTAACTCCCATCACTTGGGAGGATATTGATGAGGAAGGTGTTGGGGTGTAGATTGCAGGTGCTGGAATCTAGATGAGAGAAGGGAGGTAGCTGATGCTGGACTGCTTGTTGTTATTTTTTTAACATAAGTTTCTGATTTTCCCAACAGCTTTCCATGAACTCCCTTCAAATGGCGTAACATGGATGAGAATCCTAGATGGTTAAGGTCTCCACCTCTACTGAATGTGGCTTTACAAATGTTACAAATGGCTAGACAACTGTTGTCAGGATTTGTGTAAAAATAATTGCACACATAATAGGTGGATTTTTGGTCTTATGCCCAGGCATGACAATGGCCTTTCTCTTATCACTGGCAAGAACTGCTGCAATCTTTGTTTGAAAGTGTAAAGAAAATAATATTGTGACCTGTGAGGTGGTCAAAATTGACTGCAAATGACTTTAAATTAGTGTTCGTGAGGTTAATGTAGGATCAAAAAAAGAGCAAAATTATGGGATTTTAGCATATTTTAGCAATTTTTCTAAAAAAATACAGATCCAAAACCAAAACCAAAACACACAAGGGTGGTTTTGTAAACCCAAAACCAAAACCAAACCACAAAGCTAATCCAGATCCAAAAACAATGCCAAAACCACTTCACGGGAGTCAGTGAGCATCTCTAGTTTACAGGCCTTTCTCTGCCACTTGCTTGTTGTCAGTTTGCTGTCATTTACACTTAGATTATAGCTCAATTTATTCTCAGAATCAGACCAGAAAACGTACAAACACATTTCTAGATGGCATTATGAACAAATCAGCGTGGGAGCTGTCTGTTTCATGTTACCGAAGACACAGGGATGGAGAACCGCACAAAGGCAAAATAGTACGAGCATTTAAAAAAATGCAATTCTTGTAAAACCGATTAAAGACAGACTTAGATCGGGGGGTGCACCCAACACTGTAATAACTAGTATGGTATACAAGGGAAAAGAGGGGGGGAGAGGGAGAGGAAAGGGGAAAAAAAGACAGTGTAATATGAGGCACTCCTAGAGTGCTCGTTAAAATATAACTTTTATTAGGATTGATAAAAATGGAAAGAATTGAGTAAAATAATTAAAAGAAAAATAAATAAAAACTTGCTATGTGATTAAAATGCAAAATAATTTGCAATGTCCCACTTATCCTCCTAATTGTATAAATACACGCTGAAATAGCGCTATAAGCTGCGTCTATGAGGTACTGAGATGGTGTATTATATAGCAACACTAGATAGGATAAATTACAGAGACCAGCTAGTGCTAATGGGAAAAAAACCTCAGTTGCCTATGTTAAGTACATGTAATCCGCTAGGAGGAAAATGCTGCAATCAGCACTGCTTAATGATACCTTGATATAGACTTTCTGGCTGTCATTTTGGGATATACTAAATCTGTTTTTAACTATTAGGAGGATATTATTTCTTGGATTGTGCTGAATATGATATGTTCTTCAATCGGGCAATAAATTAAATACAAGTATTATTGCAGCATTTTCCTCCTAGCGGATTACATGTACTTAACATAGGCAACTGAGGTTTTTTTCCCATTAGCACTAGCTGGTCTCTGTAATTTATCCTATCTAGGGTTGCTATATAATACACCATCTCAGTACCTCATAGACGCAGCCTATAGCGCTATTTCAGCGTGTATTTATACAATTAGGAGGATAAGTGGGACATTGCAAATTTTTTTGCATTTTAATCACGTTTTTTTTTGTTTTTTTTATTATTTCGCTCAATTCTTTCCATTTTTATCAATCCTAATAAAAGTTATATTTTAACGAGCACTCTAGGAGTGCCTCATATTACACTGTCTTTTTCTTCCTTTCCTCTTCCCCTCCCACCCTCTTTTCCCTTGTATACCATGTTTCATGTTACCGACAGCTTCCAACAGCTTTCTCCTCTAGCAACGAGCAAGTGGTGGATGGTGAGTATATCCTGGTGCAGAGCTGGATTAATGCTCTGGGGGGCCCGGGTGACTTAAGACAGGGGGGCCCCATGATATAGAATGGTTATTATTTTAGATATATTTTAGACAATTACACAGGCAATACTGTGTGCACTACTGTACTGCCTTCCTGAGCAGTACAGTGTGAATCAGGACATATCTCTCAACTTTGCGGTTGTACCAAATCCTAACTAAGTGATGCAATCACCCAAATTCAGGAAAGAGTCTTTCACCACCTGCGGTTGCCAGTGTCTTTAGCTCAGTTGCTACTTGTCTGGTTCATGGAATGTTGGGGGCCCTAATTGGAATGTTGGTAGTCTTTACAGCGATGCTGTAAAGACCGACAACACTTACCCTGACAGGACAGATTCTTCATACCGACTGCTTGAAAAACAGACTTGAAGGAATTCCGATCAATAAAGATCCCGGGCAGCTGCAATAACGTGACTTTGAAGGGGGACTCAATTATTCCTGCTGTTAAGGTGGTAAAGCATTCTTAATGAACACAGGGTTTAATTTTTTTATTTTTCACATTTTTTTTGTGTTAAATTGCTGCAATGAAAATCAAACTTTAATCTCAATAAATAGGCACTTATAGACCTGGGGGTATATTTACTAAACTGCGGGTTTGAAAAAGTGGAGATGTTGCCTATAGCAACCAATTAGATTCTAGTTATCATTTAGTAAGTACATTCTACAAAATGACAGCTAGAATCTGATTAGTTGCTGTAGGCAACATCTCCACTCTTTCAAACCCGCAGTTTAGTAAATATACCCCCTAACTTTCTTGCATTGTTAGATGGGGTTGCAAACTCCACTTACCATTCCAAAACATTTTATGGTTTTAAAAATATACTGTATTTATGCTTATTAAGCTACTTCCCCAATGTGGCCTTGATAGACATAAACATTCACAAAAGTGCAAATATATGGATTCACAATCCATTTTATTATACATAGATGCACTTATTTTTCTGCATTGCACATACACTGTATGGACAAAAGTATTTGGCCACACCTGTTAATTATTGATTTGAGGTGTTTCAATCAGACCCGTTGCCAGAGGTGTATAAAATCTAGCACCCAGCCATGCTGTCTACATTTGCAAACTTTATGATACAAAATGGGTTGTTCATGGTAAAAAGAGTAAAAACATTTCAAGGTCCTGCCTACTACCACTTTGGGGCCATTCTCTTTATAAATTTCAACTTTTGTATTTTTCTCAAAAAGACTGCTTGCTCCAGTGTCAATTAGGCCTTAAATTAATAGGGTGTATTATTTTCTCTGTTTGGATATTTTCTTTACTTGGGTATCTGTGTGCATATAACCTGATTGCATAATTCCCTGAATGGGACAAAGTCTTCCAACTGAAAGTGTAGGATGACTTTTGCTTCCTCCTAAACATCCATAACAACAAAACAGTTGTTTGTGTGTAAACAGAACCTCTGTGATTCCCTGTTAACCAAAGATTGCTCATGTAAACGTACATTGAAAGTCACTTAATTATCTCAACCTGCAAAATTAAATATTTTTTTCCATGTGGGCACAATACCAAGTGCATTCAAAATGGCACTACATTATCCTATTTACCCTCTCCATTAAATTATAATGCTTCTTCTAAAATACTCTGTAAGCTTTTTATATGTCTTAATTAATCATCAGCATGAGTAGACAACGTTTATTACATGAGTCAATTTTGGATGTTTGATTTTATTATATTGGTGGTGAAATGCACCTAGAAATGACATTTTCTGTGAAACTGCAACTGGAAGGTACAACATCTGTCCCATTAATTATGGTGGTGGGTTTCTAGCATGTCTGACCAGCTGCAGAATTAACGTCCATAAGCCTCAACCTGTAAAAACAGCCCCCCACAAAACTCCTCCCTGCAGATATAACCAGGCTTTTGCAAAAAACATTGACACTTTTTCAGTTTCATAAATGAACTTGTATACTCGTGACAACACAATTATCTTAAAATGTATGCAGAAGTGAAACCTACAGAAATAAATAGAACAAAGAAATCACTGTTTTTCCCGACTCAGCAAAGAGGATCTTAATATTTCTTCTTTCATAAACTATAGGTCTTAAAAGTAAAAAAATACCTATAATTCAATTCATGGAGATATTTTATGGAAGGTAATAGTCATATGCAAAAGGAAAGTTTAACTATACAATTGAAAATCGTGTATACAGATATAGCATCCATACCGGTCTCAAAAAAATTCACATACTGTATGGTCTTTTGTCTTTTAGTGTGCTAAGTGTGCATCTGTCAGCAGGGCCTGATTATCCAATAGGCTGACTAGACTGCAGCCTAGGACACAAGACTTTTTAGGGGTGCAAATTTGTCACAGGGAAAGGTGGAAACTTACATTCATTTTAAAATATTAGAGAACAGTTGGTCTCCAAAGTAAATTAAAACATGAAGAAAAAATGTAATACATTTTTAATCTTCTAATTCCTATGGTATGAAGACAATGAGTCATCTTTGGGGAGCACTTGAGACAAGCAGACAAGGATGGTAACATGGCGCAAACATGACAGGCCCCTCCCAGTTCACATCTTCACTCTCATTAGCATTGGTTCATGCCTTTGCTTAGCTATACAGATGTGATTTTAATTAAAACAAAATAAGTGATTACTGTGACCCTTTCAAAACACTGGAACATAAACATTGGAGGGGGGAGGGTGAAGAAAGTAGAATTGTAAATTAAGGACAAGTTCGTTTTTACCTACCGTGTATTAGCCTGGTATGGAAGGCAACGGGCGTTACAAGTGTATTAGTCTAGGGCTAATTGAACCCTTAATCAGGCCCTGGCTGTCAGACAGTGAAATCATTTATACAGAAGCCCAAAAGAAGAAAAAAGAATGTTCAATATGGGGCACTCTGTGATCTTAGTGACAATATCAATGAAACCTATTTCTTTATTAATACTATTTAAAATATTCCCTTGGTCCTGATTATAAGCTTCGAGTTAAATATTTAAAGACATGCAGAGTGAAAATAATGAACAAGTGTTAATAAAAAGATAGGTCCTCTACCAGGCCTCGCCAAGTGATCCCAGACAATATATGATGTTTGTTGAATAATGTAAAAAAAATCGTTAATAAATATTGTATGAAACCACCAATGTTTCTCTCAATTATTGTTTTAATACCACTCAATGAGAGAGTTAAACATTAATGATGTACATAAACCAATTTTCTGTCTGGATCCTTTATAAGATTTTCACATATGTAATTCTAATGTGGAATGTTATTTGATATAACACATTATGTTAAACGTGGCCACAAATTATAGACATAAGGGTATGTATTAAAACAGTCGGGTTAGAATGCTGTGCAGTGTAACACATTCATTTCATAATAGTGGACTAGTTTTGTCTATCTGATATCTAAACAATAATTCTAATCCACTAGTCAGATTATATTTATCAATTGGGTATTATTTGTACAGGCTGGAGATTAACTAAATATAATCCTTTAAATGGTGTCAAAGATTTTTAGTAAAGAAAAATTATTACTGATGTTATCTATAGCTGCCATTATTATAATGATAAAAAGTAGAGATGAGCGGGCTCGGATATCTGAAATCCGAGCCCACCCGAACGTTGCCGATCCGAGCCGGATCCGAGACAGATCCGAGTATTCCCGCCAATTGCAAAACTGAAACCGAGGCTCTGAGTCATAATCCCGCTGTCGGATCTCGCGATACTCGGATCCTATAAATTCCCCGCTAGTCGCCGCCATCTTCACTCGGGCATTGATCAGGGTAGAGGGAGGTTGTGTTAGGTGGTCCTCTGTCCTGCTATATCTCGTGCTGTGCTGTGCTGCGCTGTTCAGTTCTGTGCTGTGCTGTGCTGTGTTGTGCTGTTCAGTTCTGTGCTGTGCTGTGTTCTGCTCAGTCCAGTGGTGCTGTGTCCTGTGCTCTGTCCTTCTAAGGGCATTGTTATTTCCCCATTATTCCCAAATTATAAAAAATTTCAAAAAAAGTTATAAAAAAAATTACAAAAAAAGTAATTATAAAAAAAAAAAAAAAAAAATATCCCAAAACAATCCTGCAGTATAAGTCCATTGGTACTGCTATATTACAAAGTTCACTGATTCTGCAGTATAAGTCCAGTGGTACTGCTATATTACAAAGTTCACTGATTCAGCAGTGTAAGTCCAGTGGTACTGTTATATTACAAAGTTCACTGATTCAGCAGTATAAGTCCAGTGGTACTGCTATTACAAAGTTCACTGATTCAGCAGTATAAGTCAAGTGGTACTGCTATATTATAAAGTTCACTGATTCAGCAGTATAAGTCCAGTGGTACTGCTATTACAAAGTTCACTGATTCAACAGTATAAGTCCAGTGGTACTGCTATATTACAAAGTTCACTGATTCAGCAGTATAAGTCCAGTGGTACTGCTATATTACAAAGTTCACTGATTCAGCAGTATAAGTCCAGTGGTACTGATATATTACAAAGTTCACTGATTCAGCAGTATAAGTCCAGTGGTAATGCTATCACAAAGTTCACTGATTCAGCAGTATAAGTCAAGTGGTACTGCTATATTACAAAGTTCACTGATTCAGCAGTATAAGTCCAGTGGTACTATCCTGTGCCGCATATAATTTTTAAAGGCTTTGCCGAGTGTGTGTGGCTAAGGGGTACGCTCTCTTGTGCTACATATAATGGAAAACAAAACTTTGGAGGATAAAGTAGGGAAAGATCAAGACCCACTTCCTCCTAATGCTGAAGCTGCTGCCACTAGTCATGACATAGACGATGAAATGCCATCAACGTCGTCTGGCAAGCCCGATGCCCAATCTCCTAGTACAGGGCATGTAAAATCCAAAAAGCCCAAGTTCTCAAAAAGTAGCAAAAAGAGAAACTTAAAATCATCTGAGGAGAAACGTAAAGTTGGCAATATGCCATTTACGACACGTAGTGGCAAGGAACGGCTTAGGCCCTGGCCCGTGTTCATGACTAGTGGTCCAGCTTCACCCAAGGATCTAAGCCCTCCTCCTCCCCCCTACAAAAAATTTAAGAGAGTTATGCTGTCAGCAACAACAACAAAACAGCAAAGTACTCTGCCTTCTAAACAGATGACATCACAAATCCCCAAGGCGAGTCCAAGGGTGTTGGTGGTTGTGAAGCCTGACCTTCCCATCACTGTACGGGAAGAGGTGACTCCATCCAGCATTTGCAGCACGCCCTCTGCATATGCTGGAAAGATCACCCACAGTCCAGTTACAGATTTGGCTAATGAAGGTGTGAATGTTGTACACTGGGAGGAGGATATTGATGTAGCTGGCGTTGAGGAGGATGTTGATGATTATGATGCAGACAGATACCAAATTGCCTTTCTCAATTTCTATTTATATTCTAGATTATATAACGGCTGAATAGTTTTCTATTTTACTCCTAGTGGAGAGGGGATCTGATGCAGACAGATACCAAACTGCCTTTGTCCATTTCTTTGTATATTTGAATTTCTAGTTCTACAGTCTATGCAGGCTGCTTTTTTTATATTCAACTACAAGTGTAGGGTGGGGGGGGCACAGATAGCCACCAAAGTAACGTGGTCCATTTAATTTCACTTTCTAGCTCCACAGTCTGTGCAGCCTGCCTTTTTTATCTTCAAAGTATTTACAAGTCTTGCAATCTAAATTAACTAGAGGTAGTGACATGCTAGAACTCCACCCTCTATATGCTGCAGAGGATGGAGGAGCATCAAATGGCCATTCAAGCCTACACAGCCACCTACGACATAGGAAAAGGAGTGGGGATGCGCCTGAGTCAAGCGCACAGGAGAATGATTTCCGTGTTGTGCAAGGTTCTGCAGCCATTTGAACTTGCCACACGAGAAGTCAGTTCCGACACTGCCAGCTTGAGTCAGGTGATTCCCCTGATCAGGCTTTTGCAGAAGCAGCTGGAGAAAGTGAGGGAGGAGCTGGTACACCATTGCGATTCCACCAAGCATGTAGCTCTTGTGGATGAAGCCCTTCGTACGCTTTGCCAGGATCCGAGGGTGGTCAGTCTTTTAAAGTCAGAGGAATACATTCTGCCCACCGTTCTCGATCCTCGGTTTAAAGCGTATGTTGTGTCTCTGTTTCCGGCGGACACAAGTCTACAGCGGTGCAAAGACCTGCTGGTCAGGAGATTGTCCTCTGAAGAGGACCGTGACATGCCACCAGCTCCACCTTCATTTTCATCACTGTTTGTGCAGTTCCAAAAAAGAGGAACTGCCATTTATATTGCTACCTTCTTTCTTTCTGTATTTCCTGTGTCCTGTGGTCTGTTCTGCTAAGGGCATTGTTATTTCCAAGTTATCCAAAAGTTAAAAAAAATATATATATATTTTTATAAAAAAAATTATAAAAAATTTATTTAAAAAAAAAAAATACATTTTTTTCCAAAATTAATTGGAAAAAAATATTACAAAATTTTAAAAAATCTAGCTTGTACTGCTATTTAAAAGTCTAACTACGATCATTCACTGTTGCTGTACCCAAAAATAATAGGTACTGCTATTAAAGTACAGTCCAGTGGTACTCTCCTGTGCCGCATATAATTTGTAAAAGCTTTGCCGAGTGTGTGTAGTTATGTATCACAGGTTTTAAGAAGAGGCACAACACTGACAACCTGTTAGAGAAACTGAGGGATATAATCTCTCTGTGGCTCATCCCACTTAGACTCTCCTGGGGATTCGAATAACTGCCATTTCTATTACTACCTTCTTTCTTTCTCTATTTAAAAGAAACTAAATAACTGCCATTTCTAGTACTACCTTCTTTCTTTCTCTATTTAAAAAAAAAAAAAAAACTGTCATTTCTATTACTATGTTAATTGTTTGTGCAGTCACAAAAAAAGAGGAACTGCGCCCTTAACTGCTATGTTGGTTTTAGACGTCCATCCGGTGTCCGCCATCTGTTCCCTGGAATTCAGACCAGTTGAGGATTTTTTTATTATATTGTGGCCCCGGTATCCAATTGGGTACCGGGGCCACTCCACTACGCAGTCCAGATACTTGTTTGGTGGAATTCAGACCAGTTGAGGGTTTTTTTATTATATTGTGGGGACCACTCCACTACGCAGTCCAGATACTTTTTTGGTAAAATTCAGACCAGTTGAGTTTTTTTTTATTATATTGTGGCCCCGGTATCAAATTGGGTACCATGGCCACTCCACTACGCAGTCCAGATACTTGTTTGGTGGAATTCAGACCAGTTGAGGTTTTTTTTATTATATTGTGGGGACCACTCCACTACGCAGTCCAGATACTTGTTTGGTGGAATTCAGACCAGTTGAGGTTTTTTTTTACTATATTGTGGGGACCACTCCACTATGCAGTCCAGATACTTTTTTTGGTAAAATTCAGACCAGTTGAGGATTTTTTTATTATATTGTGGCCCCGGTATCAAATTGGGTACCGGGGCCACTCCACTACGCAGTCCAGATACTTGTTTGGTGGAATTCAGACCAGTTGAGGTTTTTTTTATTATATTGTGGAGACCACTCCACTACGCAGTCCAGATACTTTGTTGGTAAAATTCAGACCAGTTGAGGGTTTTTTTATTATATTGTGGCCCCAGTATCTAATTGGGTACCGGGGCCACTCCACTACGCAGTCCAGATACTTGTTTGGTGGAATTTAGACCAGTTGAGGGTTTTTTTATTATATTGTGGGGACCACTCCACTACGCAGCCCAGATACTTTTTTGGTGGAATTCAGACCAGTTGAGGGTTTTTTTATTATATTGTGAGGACCACTCCACTACGCAGTCCAGATACTTTTTTGGTGGAATTCAGACCAGTTGAGGGGTTTTTTATTATATTGTGGGGACCACTCCACTACGCAGTCCAGATACTTTTTTGGTGGAATTCAGACCAGTTGAGGGTTTTTTTATTATATTGTGGCCCTGGTACCAAATTGTGTACCGGGACCACTGCACTATGCAGTCCAGAAAGCTACCTCAGTGAAACGTTTTGGACTAAAAACAATATTGTGAGGTGTGAGGTGTTCAGAATAGACTGGGAATTAGTGGAAATGATTGCTAATGAATGTTATTGAAGTTAATAATAGCGTAGGAGTGAAAAGAAACCAAAAAAACTTGATTTTAACTATTTTTTATGTTTTTTTCAAAATAAATCCGAATCCAAAACCTTAAATCCGAACCAAAACCTTTCGTCAGGTGTTTTGCGAAACAAATCCGAACCCAAAACCTCAAGCAAATCCGAATCCAAAACACAAAACACGAGACACCAAAAGTGGCCGGTGCACATCCCTAATAAAAAGATTACTTTTATATACGTTCTCATAATGCAAGGCTCCCTTCAGCTATTAATAACAACTGCTGATGGTAAGAACCCACATAACTGCTGTGTCCGCCACATCTAGAGTTCACAGGTAGGGGAGATGAATATTCTCCTTTAAGCCTATTGCAATTAGCGGTATTTGTATAGGCTGGAAATTAACTCAATATAATCCTTTGAATGGTGTCAAAGATATTTAGTAAAAAAGTTTTTACTAATGTCAATACAGTGGCTATCTATAGCTAGCATAATTATACTGGTAAAAAGAACACTTTAATATACGTTCTCATTTAACACTCCCTTCAGCTATTAATAACATCTGCTAATGATAAGAACCCACATAACTACTGTGTCTACTGCAGTTATAGTTCACAGGCAGGAGAGACTAATCTTCCCCTTTCAGCTTATTACAATAAACCCCTTGTAGATCTACCTAACTGAATAAAGTGGAATTAGTGCTAGCTATTCTAGGTGATAGGTAAGCTGGGATCAGGTGACGAGGCGAACACCGATGCGCATTTCGCTACTCGCTTTATAGAGGTATAAACCCGATTTTGGGGCCTATTTGTGAATCAAAATAGTGTGTTCAATCCACGAAAACTGATAGTTTCTGGGATTAACCACAAATTTCTTATTTACTATCAATGCATCACTATCTGCTGCTTTGCATATCTCTTCGTTTTCCTGAGCAGTCCCCATAACACTGTATGGGCACTGCAGAGTAATGCTATTTACTAACGTTTAAAAAGATTTTTTTATTGCTTTTTTTCCTTGTTAATGTACGCCAGCTGAAGCTGATGCATGAACGTTGATTAAAAGACAATGAAGAACATCACTGAAGGACCGCAGGAGAAAAGGAAGTGTCAGGTAAGTGGTACACTTCACAGGCCGTTTTTCAAAATAGCTGCTCCTGTGTTGTTTTTTTTAGTAAATATGAGATAACTTTCAATCCTCATCGAAAAGTATCTTTCATATTAAGTGCTCCTTGGTAAATAGACCCCTTTGTGAGATGAGATTTCTTATATAGTCCACGGACCTCCTCTTTTATGACGGAGCAAGTGTCTCATCCAATTATGCGTTCCTGTATCAGGAAACCCCTTTTACATGATTGTCATTACGATAGCCAATAGGAGGTTTGTTAACATAATGTTTTTCATGCTATCACTTATTCACTTCAAACACAGGTTTACATACAAGTGTAAACTATACACATTATTTTACTAAGAACATACGATTAATGACTTCACTCAATTTTTAGTATTGTATCATATTAATGTACACATTGATATACAGTGTAGTAATCAACACATTATTAATACTAAAATTTTGTTTTATAAATGAGCTCAAGGATTAACAGGAACTCGTCCACTATGATAAGACTTGATTGAACCAATTATAACAATATAATCATATCTATGATACTCACTTTACTAGTATTTCATCATCATCATCATCATCATCATCATCAGTTATTTATATAGTGCCACTAATTCTGCAACACTCTACAGAGAACTCATTCACATCACTCTCTGCCCCATTGGAGCTTACAATCTACATTTCCTAACACACACACACACACACACACACACACACTCACAGAGAGTAGGGTCAATTTAGATTGCAGGCAATTAACCTACCGGTATGTTTTTGGAGTGTGGGAGGAAACCAGAGCACCTTGGGTAAACCCATGCAAACACAGGGAGAACATACAAACTCCACACAGATAAGGCCATATGACCCCAGTGTTGTGGGGCAGAAGTGCTAACCACTTAGTACGAAATAGCTCCCTTCAGTTGCATGGACTGCATTTGTGTATTCCAGTGAACACACAAATCTGTGAATTAGCAGCTCCATCATTTTGTTAGTCATAGCAATCTCACTCCATGATAGTGCTGAATCTGCAGCTAACCACAGGATGCAAAGGCATACTACATCTGTATTGCGCAAGAACCATATCCATTAAGATTTCTGGGTTAATGGTTGCCGTTTCAGTATTTTTTTGGAGTTTGAGTGGTAAAGTTTTAATGGTTTTCTTTAATTTTAGAATGTGTTCAAGTACTAGAAGCCTCAATTGAACACTTTAAACTGTAAGATTTTAGTCTCTGGAATTTCACAGCTTTTTGAAAAGTTTACATATATATGATTTCAAAATTTGAAACATAGAATTTAACATACCCCTTGCTGCCCATCAGCTTTTCTATCACATGCCATCCCTTGCCCACTAGCTTTCCTATCGCACGCCACCTCCTGCTCACCAGCTTTTCTATACATGCAACCCCTGCTTACCAGCTTTTCTCACACATGTCACCAACTGCCCACCAGTTTTCTAGAAAATGCTGCCTTCAGCTCATCAGATTTTCTATCCCACGCCTCCATGCCCACAAGGTTTTCTATGACATTCCACCCTGCCCACCAGCTTTTGCATCCCATGTCACCCCTGTGTATCAACTTTTCCATCACATCACTTGTGCTTTTCTGCCACATGCTCACCAGATTTATATTCACATGCCACGACCTGCCCACCAGGATTTTATCTCACATGCCTCCTGCCTATTAAGTTTTGAAGCACTTGGCAGGAAGTATATAAATTAATTTGGCAGAAAACATTTTCAAAATTGAAAATAAAAAGATAAAATAGGAAATATAACTTACTTTTTTTCTACTACTATATAATCTTGAACAATTATTGAATTTTAATACATAAATTGTCACATATTCTCACAGCACATTCCATAGCGGATAACAAGGTACACATAAAGTTCAGACGCAATAAAAAATACAAATCATTTATATTCTTGCAATGTTAAGTCTTTTTCTGATTAAATAAGTCTATATTTCAAGTAATTGTCCCTATACTTATTATCTAATTTGTTTTGTGTGAGTACAGAGCTGGTACCAAGTAGAAGGTGCCAACTCATGCCAACTAGTATTTGGTCAAACTCTTCTTGCTGTTAAGCCTTATCTGTACACTGCTTGCACAGACTCGAGGACATGCTGTTGAAAAGGGCACATATGTCCTGTCAGGTGCTGGCCATCTGGAGCCTGGTGCTGAAAGGATAGGCAGCAGTTGTCTACTCATAGGCTCCGAGTGCAGGGTGTTGGGTAACTGCAGTCGTGGCAGGAGCTGCCTTGTTGGTTATAGAGACAGCAGAGATGGCCTGGCCTTGCTTCAAATAAGCCACCCGCTTCCTCATCTCCTTCAGTGCTTGAACTTGCGTGAGGATATAATTTTTGGCCAGTAACAGTGTACTTTATATAGTAAAACATCCATCTTACAAAATGAGAGTAGACATCTCTTTTGGCTTCAGTCTAAAAGCTCTCCACTCCATTCTTCGTACTTGATATTTATGGGTTACAAGTTACACAACGAATTACATATTCATGATATTCTAGCATGTACATTCCAATTTCTAAGCAGCCACAAGATATCATCTCTTAAAAGAGAATCCTTCATTTTCATAGTCCAGATGATCAGTTACACCCTGGTGCTCGATTGTCATTGGTTGATTCCATTTCAAATTCAAAGAATAACTTGTCTTGCTTCATTTGAGTATTAGCATACTGAAAGCTATTTTCATTGAGGCAGCCCTTGTCCATATCAAAATGTCCATACAGATCAGATACTTACAGCAGTCCCTCTAGTTGATATAAGATTACAACTCATCACAATAGTTAGAACATACAATCTTGATAACAAGTTGCTGGTTAACGTGTGCATGTCAGCTTCTAGCATATGCAATGTCATCCTTAATTCTAATACACTTTGATACATATACATTTATATTGATTTCTAATAGAAATGCCTTATTATATACTGTATCTAATTTAAGAGCTATACAAAAACTCTTCCCCAATAGCGGATATCCACCTTGTGACATAGTGAGATAAGAGTCTCAAGTGCAGTGGGTAACTCCTGGGATGCCAATACATCTTTAATTCATTCAGCGAAACTTTGCCAAAAGGTGGCTACTAAATACTCAATGTTCCTTTGAAGTTCAGAGGACAGAGTTCTGAATTGGATTACATATTGTGTGAGGGTTCTAGAACCCTGACATAGTCTAAGGAGACGACGTGGCCGAAGAGACACAGCCTGGTTCATCAAAACTTTTTCCAAATGCAGACGTGAAGGCGGCAGTATCTTGCAGAAGGGAGTCACTTCTTTCTCAGAGGGGCGAAGCCCAGACAAGAGCTTGTCCTGACAAATGGGATATAATATAAGCGACTTAGTGTTATCCGTGGGAAAATTCTGAGGAAGAAGCTCAAATTGGATTGAGCATTGGTTCAAGAATCCTCCACAATCCCTGGGTTCACCGTCAAATTTTTGGGGAGTTGGCAACCGCAGGGAAGAAAGAGGACCGACAGATAACAGGGGCTCGACCTTGATGGAAGTAACAGTTCGAAAAGCAGGTAATGATGACTGTAGAGAGTCCAGAAGTGAAGCTAAAGCTTGAAGGCTGTATAAGATTTTTTTCTAATCTTTACTTTAAATAATAAATGAGATGAGCCGGTTTCTAAAATATAATATTTCCATTCTCTATTTAAGGATATTATGCATAGATATAGCCATACTGGATGAAGCAGACATACGCCCAGGGTCTGAAATGCCAATTGACAATCTATATTTGATTAAGTCATTCTTTTATAGAAAATGTTACTCATCATTACTTAAAACCCACCTTCCCAGCTTACATCACTGATGACACTCTCTATCATTAGTCTTCATTAAAGTAATCTTGGATGGGTCTTTTAGAAGGATCTTCTTGTCCTTATTTGGAGCAAATATGTGTTTTGGCCTTATATTGTGAAATGAAGATCATGTGACCATTATATAACTTATATAAGAGAAAGGACAGTACTTTTCCTCTTAAACGCACAGACACTTAAACTTTATGATCAGTTCTGTATTAGTAATATAAGAGCTTATATGTATTTTTGTTAATTTATAACTTTAACAGTTCCACCCTTTTATATACACATAAAAAGGTAATTTTTCATGTGACTACAATTAATTGAATAGGAGTATATATTTCTGTCAGCACTGATGTTCTCGGATTGGTTTGGCTTTCACAAATATTTGTATACAACAGACACCATACTTACGTAACAAGTATAAAGAAACAATGTTGCCACAATTATTATCACAATAAATTTCATGTAAATATACATTAGGTTAGAAAACCACCTTCCAAGTCCAAAAACCATATGCTTGGATTTAATCATGTACATGATGAATCATTTTAAAACTCTTTATAATAATTTTGTCATTAAAATCCTTCTTCATATTATGGGCGTTGTTTATATAACATGTAATCAGTTTCTGGATCGGAAGTGTGGTTGATTAGGTAATAAACAATGGACTGCAAGTTCAGTCTCAAGAATTAAACTTTATCCTCCTGTTTGAGCCACTAAATAGTACAAAACTACTCAATGTTGTAAAAGTAAATTTTTTAAATGCCTGTAATTCAAGTCCAACATAACAAAAGGTATCATGATAAATTGCAGTCACATTATCAATCAAATCTTGCCAAACGTTCAATTTCATATTGATTAGTCATAAATCCATAATTTCCATAAGTAAACATATTATCAATATTTATATCCACTTTATGTCTTACTAACTTATTAATGAGTAGAACATATTTTTATTAATAATATCTTTTTTCAACTCATCGTACAACACTGTATAAAACTGAGGAACCACTCTTCCTAAATAGCATAATTTAGAATGAATTGATAACCATTTAAATTCATTTGCCATATATATATAGTAAATGTCTCCTGGTAAAAGAAATTGTACATGATATTTTAACACCATGGTTGAGATTAGCATACCTAAGTGACATTTTGTATCTGGTATGGTGTTCTCTTCATCTGAGTCTGGTTTTGGTAGTGTATGATTAAAAAGTCTATTATAATAATACAAAGTGCATTGTGTACAGATTTTACTCTTAAGAGATTTGCTGGCATATATTTCAAACTTAGTTTCATCTGTTTGAAGTTCTATCTTTAGTTTAGCTTTCTCATTTTATGTATATTTAAATCTCTGTCTACATCAAATGTAGAAGGTTCTTTAAATTCGGACACATATGTTTTGGGCACTGTAGCCACGGTATCACACGTATTCATGCTAACTCTTACAACGTGAAGTACTTGTTGTTCTACGGCAGCAATGTAAATACCTGATGCTGTCCTTTATCTGAGGTGTTGTCGTTTTAACCTCATTTATTATTTTATTAAAACAAAAAGGAATTTATTCAGTTATGTGTGGTGCTAAACCTATAACCGGAGCTTTAGTTAAGTTATATGTACTTTCAACAATTCAACCATAATCACTAAGATCTCAATTTTGTTCTTGACATTTTATATCAAGACTAATGTGTGTCATGCTTCATATAGTACTAGAAATGGTCACATTGGCATATTTTTTACTCAATAAAGGAATTTTAGTACACACCCAACAATTTGTAACTCCTAACACTTCACTTAACATAACATGTAATTGGTAAACTGGATATTCTCTCTAGCAATATTCATTATTATCAAACCACCATATTAAACCATATTAAAGGTGATACTCCACCTTTCTTTTGGTGGAGTACCACAATGCTCATAAATACATTTTGAGTATAATCCTTTACAATTTCTGAATTTCCTTGTTTTCCTGTTTAAAAAAGAAACAGAAATTGTCTTATTAAATCATCCTCATCTAATATATCAGATGGGCTATCACTTTCCTACCTTCTCCTCAATTCCTTTCCAAAATATATAAATAACGTATTGAGGCTACAAATATCATTGTTCCTATAAGACAGGCAACAATGTTCTTTGTGGCATAAGTCAATTACCAAGTACTGATTATACACCATCACTTCCATCTTGATTGAAGAGTTCTATTAAATATAACTCAGTCTCTTTGTCTGTGTTCAGTTCTGAGTCCATTGGTTCCTTTAAGCTTGGGTCTTTGACCTGTTTGCAATGGGAACTGTGGATCCAAGTGTCTTTCTCTGCAACCTTTACAGCAGTATCAGTCTTTAATAGAACTTGGTTTTAGTAGGACCATCCCATCCATCTGTATGGGAACCAGAGCGTAAGAAATTTCTTACCATAACATAGTCACTAGGTTGTATTCTGTGTGCAGGCCCAAGAGGTGCTTCTGGTTAAATGTCTTTGTTCAAGTGAACTTCTGGGGATTATGAAGCTTCTGCAACTGTTTAGACAACTGTATGACATATTGAACAGTTAGATCATGATGCAGCTTCAAGTCAGTCTGTGGATTAATAACGTATGTTGGCTGAAGTCCAAATAACAGTTCATATGGAGAGAGATTGAGAAGAGGGTTAGAAGTGATTCTAATACTATGATAAACTAAAGAAGTGCCATTCCTGTTTCTTTAGTAAGCTTAGTTATACTTTAATTACTCCATTTATTATTTCAACTTTCTCTGAAGCTTGAGAATGATATAGTGTATAAAGTTTTGAATCTATTCCCATCATATTACACATTCTTTAAAACACTTTTTTCTGTGAAATGAGTTCACTCTCTGAGTAAACTACGTCTACATACAAATTCTGGAAAAATCTTCTTAGCAATAAGTTGCACTATGTTTGAGGCAGTTAACTAAGCCTCAACCCACCAACACATATCAATACAAACTAACACATACTGTAACCCTGTTATCTTTTTTTCTCTTAATTGAATAAAATCAATAAACTAATTTGTAACCTCTGAAAAGGTTACATTAGACAACTATTTGACCTTATTAGGTACTATCTTTCCTTCATTGTTCTTAAGACAATTATACATATTTCACATCTAAACCTAGCAACTGTAGTAATTTCTGGGCATAACAACAAGATATTACAATTCTATTCATGTTATCCGCTCCAATGTATACTATCATCATCATCATCAACATTTATTTATATAGCGCCAGCAAGTTCCGTAGCATGAGCACTTTCTGCAAAAGCTGGTAACAACATTTTTAATGCTACTGGTTTATTTTCTATATCTACCCCAATTTTATCCTCTGTTTTATAACATTGTTTCAATTTCCATTTATTAATTTAATTTAATGTAGCCTTTTCCTGACATTGTCGTAAGTTCTCAAATGTGACATCATGAAAAATCATCAATTGGGTATGTGGCTGCCTTTCTAAAGCTGCTTCTCGAGATGCTAAGTCTGCTAGTTTGTTTCCTAGTGAGCCTTCATCTGTCTGTTTGGTATGTGCCTGACACTTAATGACTGCAACCTCCTTTGGCAATTGTATAGCCTCTATTAGTTGTTTGACTGTTTGTGCATGTGATATTGGTGATCCTGTTGATGTTAGGTAACCCCTATGTTTCCAAATAGCTCCAAAATCATGAACTATGGCAAACGTGTAACGTGAATCTGTATAAATGTTTACTCGTTTTCCTTCAACTAGCTGACATGCTCTGATGAGTGCTGTAAGTTTGGCTACTTAAAGTGAGTGTAAGCCTAATTACTCAACTTCAATTATCTCATTATGTATAGTGAATGTCACTAGTGAACCATCATGTGTTTATCTATGAAACATTTTCATCAGTAATGAAAATTTAATCTAGATTCTCCAATGCAGTCTCAGAAATGTCTGGTAATGCAGAAAATGTACACGTGTACTTAATACAATCATGCTCATTGTCTTCCTTGTCCTGTGAGGTTTCTGAGGGCAACAATGTAGCAGAATTGAGATTCTGACATTTGTATATTGTAACCCTGTTATCTTTTTTTCTCTTAATTGAATAAAATCAATAAACTAATTTGTAACCTCTGAAAAGGTTACATTAGACAACTTGAGATTCTGACATTTGTATATTGTAATGTTAGTAGGAGTAATGTAATTTTATTTAATTTTTATTTCCCATTGTATAAACCTTGCTACAGACACATATTTGATCTTTGTACTATTCATGAGTTGTGCAACAGCATGAGGGACAAACAAATGTAATCCACACTGCAACACAATATCCTGTGTCTTTTCCACAAGAATAGCTGCTATGGCTATGAACCTTAAACAAAAAGTTAATGCTTTAGTTTTCTAATTGTATGCTAAGTATCTTCTAAATATCCTAAACAGTGTTTTCATCACCAGTACGATAAAAATGTTTCTTATAATTGTGAATGCCTAATGCCGGGGTAAAGGCTAGAGTCTTTAATCTCTTCAAATGCCTCAATGGATTCAGGAGTGTGTTCAAATTTATCTGGCATATAGCTGTGGCTGAAAATCCTGGTATTCTCTGGCTACAGTGTTGTGACATATCAAGAAATAAATGTACTGCATTTATCGTTCTTTCTTTTTTTATTACTCTGAGGTAGAGGGTGTTCAAATATCAGGACCACCCTTTAGGAAATATAAATATCTCTGGCCAGGTGTCAGTCAATTTCACCTTGTTAGTACATAAATTAATTTTTTCCTTCTTGGATACGTCTGAAAGAAAACACAATAATTGCTTAGTATCTTCCCAGCAGAACATCATTCACATATTCTGGTCTCCTGTGGTTGCAAAAGATTGCAAATTATTCTGCAAACATTATAACAAATAATTAGAACTTTCTATGAAACCTTATAAAGTTTGAACCCCATGTATGTAACAGCAAAAGAAAATATTCTGAATTGTTCTTATTAGCATTAAAAATCAACGCTGCACAAATCTATGACTGCAACAAATAGATCTGCATCGAAATGCAGGGCGGGGTTCAGTCATTTGTCCGTTATGTGGCACAAACTGTGTTCAGGCTCAGAACACAGGAAATTTCCATATGCTGAGCTCCTCCTCTTACCATGGGAATAAAACTTCCACCTCATTCTATAGGACGAGGGAGATGGGAGGAGAGACATCTTTGTAACATGGGGAAACTAAAAACAAACGAAAAACTGACGCAGTTAAAAAATCCTACTATGTAACACTATACAGATGCTATTTTCAAAGCAAAACAACTACTATTTTTCAATGCAACTATTTTCTGATAACGCTAACATTAAACACAGGTTTTGTTACCATATTTCAAATACCAATTATTCTAATTCAAACAGCAAAGAATTCTCAAAGTTTAAACACGCACACATTATGTCCTATGATCGGAGATTCGCACTGGACAACGCTGACATGCCAAGAGTATTGGGCGATCCCTCTGAGAATATTCTAACATACATTACATTTGCAAAATCACTATTTAACACATATTAAAGAGCTTGTTTAAGTATTCATCTCATGCCTCTATACCACTCTAAAACTGTCAGGTACTATTTGTTCACTTAATACCTCCATAGAAGTTATTTAAATCTTAAATTTAATCTGGACATCTTCCAGATTCTAAAAACCAGCATATTTTTTAACAATATTTTATGATGATTAACAACTGTTTCTAACACAAATACAAATACAACTTAGATCAATCAATCATGAGCTTTCTACTGAAGCTGAAACATCTTTTTTTCCCCTATCTCCCTGCCGTTCTAAATTTAAAAGGTAAAGGCACCATTTCTTTAACGTTTAACATTTGGACACATTATTAAAACCAGCTGCTTCACTTAAATCCCACACACAAAAACTCTGGAAAGCACATTCACAAGATAAACTTAAGAGAAGTTAACACTAAGCTTGCAAAGGGACGTTTATCTATAAAGTCTTTAAAACCACTTTTGATTATTGCAGAAGTCTTATCAGGAACTACAGAAAATAAGACAAAATCATCTTTATTCTACTGTACCAACAGACTTATTTACACATATAAATATGTATTCACACCTCTGTCTCCATGGTTATAAAGAAATTAAATGTCCAGCATTTATTGCAATAGAGCTGAGTGGATAGCAGAATGACAGAAGTACGAGGCATATATAGCATGTCATTTTATCATATATGGAACAAATAATTCACTGATCAATAATATTAACACAACTGAAGTAAGGTTTGTAATTCTAAAAACAGATGAAGTATTTTACACATAGACAGCAGGACAGTTATTGATTCTTAAGTAGCTTTCTTACCAGACCTCTCCTCCCGTCCTCTGGAATCATAGCTCGTTGTAATTCCAACATCTTTTTAGTTACAGTTACGATATGCATCTGTTTATATGAAATACTCACAATATTCTCAAGTTACAATGTACAATATGCAGTGAACCAATAACATTTTCATGATAGACACATTTAGTTTAACATTTGTAAAACATCAGGATATAAAATAAAACAAACCCCAAAACATTCAGTTATTCAGGGAGAGCTGAAACATGAAAATGCTATACTCTGCGCAATGACTGTATCATCATTTTTTTTCCTGCTTTTTGAAATGTACACAATTTTGACTGCTCATATCACTTATTAACAACTAACAACTAAATAACATTTTAACTGTTTTATTTTTGACTTTACTCATATAAGAGAATTTCATCCCTCATTACGTCTAGGGTTTAACATTAAAAATTCCAGTCTCTGGAAAACACATTTTATAACTTCTTTGCTATTTCCCCCCCACACCACTTTTCAGAGTTTCATGCAATCAGGATTGAAACTCTACAGGCACACTTTTGCGCGGGTGCTACCTTTTCTCTCCTTTGAAAAAACAGACCCTATCCTGACTTAGGGTCTTCATTCATTTAATGGATGTATCCATTGCGAGAAATAGGCATTTCTATCCACATATTAACTTATTAACTTTCCAAATACATATACATAGCACTTCATTTAACACATTACCTTTGCAAGTCACATCTCTTAACTTTGCAAACAAGTATACACAGTGTTAAAACACTAAAATATCTTTTGCCAGTTATGGGTGGCCAGTCCATACTGAAGAAAAGCATATTTTAGCAACATTTAAAACTAACAATAGTTTCTTAAGTTTCTGCAGAAACACATTAACAACACATTTAGCAATAAGGTCCTAGGTTATTTTACCTTTCAGCTACCACACCCTCTTCCCTCTGTTCACTCACCACTTCGAGTACAGATATAATACACATCTGATACCCATCAAGTGTTCTGGTCAGCGTCTCCAGCATCTCCAGCTTCTCCGCCCTTACGAGGTGGTGATGAATAGAGCAAACAGTGATAGGTGAAAGTTGGACACGAGCCCCCAGCTTGTATAAGATTTTTTTTGAATCTTTACTTTAAATAATAAATGAGATGAGCAGGTTTCCAAAATATAATATTTATATTCTTTATTTAAAGATATTATGCATAGATACAGCCATACTGGACGAAGCAGAAATATGCCCAGGATCTCAAATGCCAATTGACAATCTATATTTGATTAAGTCATTCTTTTATAGAAATCATTACTTAAAACACACCTTCCCAGCTTACATCACTGATGACACTCTTAGTCTCTATCATTGGTCTTCATTAAAGTGACATGATCTTGGAGGGGTCTTTTAGAAGGTTCTTCTTGACCTTATTTGAGCAAATATATCTTTTGGCCTTATATTGTGAAATGAAGATCATGTGACCATTATATAATTTGTTGTTTTGTATTGTGCAATATGTAAGAGAAAGGTCAGTACTTTTTCTCTTAAAAGCACAGGCACATAAACTTAGATTAGTTCTTTATAAGTAATATATGAGCTTATATTTGTTAATTTATTACTTCAACAAGGCATTGGAAGTTTGTATTTGAGTGGCGTTCTGGCGTTAAACACGACCCACCAAATCTTGCAACAAGTCCTTTGCTTGTCATGAAAGCCAGAGAGTTAGAATGGTCTTGACCTCTTCTTGAGTGACAGATATTCCCAGAGAGGTGCGGAGTCTAACAGAGGAGAGGTATTCACCAGGGATTCTCATAAGGGAATATGGTCTTAGCTGCTCTCAACCGCAGGTCGCAGTCCTCTAGGGGGTGCAGAGCAGATAATACAGAGAACCACGAGGTAAGTGTAAGGCAGACTGAAATGTAGCCTCAGGTATATGGAATTCTGGAACAGGAGGGATGCTGTGCGATGATCAGTAGTAAAGCCATGAATCTCGATAATAGGATAGGCTGAGCATGTAGTACAGTCACAGGTCTTAACAGCGGATTAAGCTGAACAGGTATAGCTGTGAAGCGATACACTGCGGTGAGCAGAAGTACTGAGATCCACACAGGTGTATGGAATTCTGTAACAGGACTGATGATGAGCGATACTCTGCAGTGAGGTCACAGGTCTTCACTGTGGAATAAGCTGAACAGGTAATGCTGTGAAGTGATGGACTGCGGAGAGCAAAAGCACTGAGATCCAAACAGGTGTTATGACTCTGGAACAGGACTGATGATGAGCGATACTCTGCAGTGAGGCCACAGGTCTTGACTTGGGAATAAGCTGAACAGGTAATGCTGTGAAGCGATGAACTGCGGAGAGCAAAAGCACTGAGATCCACACTGGTGTTATAACTCTGGAACAGGACCGATGATGAGCGAAGCTGCAGCGGATAAGCGAACGGCCTAACTCGTGAAGATAGGAACAAAGGTAAGTATGAGCATGGACGGGAGTCAGAGGAGATGCTTCCTATCAGGTAGGGAGACCTGCTGATCTGACACCCATAGAAAAGAGGAGGACCCTTTGTTAGGCTGCTAGTCTGATAGCGAACTTGCAGAACAGATGACAGAGGTCTTCACATATTGCAGCCGCCTTTCCCGTAGAGCTTTATGTGTTCACAGGTACTTCGATGCCCCCAGGACTTAACTCCTAGCGTAGTGCAAGTTCGTTAACAACACCGCAGCTGCAGGCCAGAGGAGGCTGAGTAGATAGTAACGGATGGTCAGACGTAAGCCGAGGTCAGGTGTCACAAGCAAGTAGAATGGTCAAATAACACGCCAAACGATCAGGGTCTCCAGCACGACAGCAGAATCCAAGAGCAAAGCAATAAGGTCACAACAGGAGGTCCAATAGTAAACGGGCAGAGTATCCACAGGAAATCTGGGACATGCAGGAACAAGACAGGAGCAGGTCAGCAACAGACAGAATACACACTATAACTGGCAGGGAGGAAAAGCCCTCCCTGCCTTAAATACTGATGGTAGCCAATCAGGGCTTTGCCCTGTAATCATCCCCCAGGCACTGTTGATTAATTGAGGCACTGATTAATTAGCCCGCAGGCTGTAGATGTCCTCGCGCACGCGCCCGGCTGCCCTGTGTTACCGGGGCATGCTGGTCAAAAAAATCTGGCCGTTGCCTTAGCAATGGTCGGGTCGAGAGACCATAAGTCTCGGTCATCATGGAGACGGCCAGGACGCCAGGGACAGGGGCAGTGAGTGGCGGCGGTGCCCGTGGCTGCCGCGGCTCCTAACACTCTTATAAAGAGAACTGGCTGGTGATCCTTATTATACGTATTATATTTTTAGTTGTTAGCTTCAGATATCAAATATCCTCCAACCTTATAATTGCTTTAACAAAGCATAGGGTATGACAGCTTATATCCTATAATTGGTCAACAGGTTAAGTCTGACTTAATTTCAGCCTGATCTCCAAGTCTAAGTACCAGGTCACCGTGCCCATGATTGTCATCATCTGGGCTCTGGTCTTCTCCCACACTTTATTCATACTTTGCCTGTGCTCTCTCCGTACTTAATGCACATACTGAAAGCTAAAGAGTATCCTGCTCCCCATTCATCTCCACAACCAGATTACAGAGCACCAGGAATCTATGTCACTTTCTGCCTCAGGGAAGAAACTCTGTAATATTAAGCTACTCTGTATATATTGGGTTAGCGTATGGAGCTAGAAGCAGACCCAGAGACATGGCAGCTCTTGGAGCAAAATCAGACTATGAGTAGCCTCAGTAACAAAAGATAGAGAAAAAAATGTTGCTTGCACACTCCGTGTGCCCCATAATTACATCTGTCACCCAATCCCAACATATCCTGCACCCATTATTATCTGACATCTCCCAAAATACATTCTGCACCCATCACCCTGAAATCATCCAATATACATCCTGCACCCATCATCTTGACATCATCCAATATACATCCAGCATCCATCACACTGACATCATCTAATATACATCCTGCACCCATCACCTTGACATCATCCAATATACATCCATCACAATGATATAATCCAATATACATCTTCAACCCATCACCCTAACATCATCCAATATACATCCAGCATCCATCACACTGGCATCATCCAATATACATCCTGCACCCATCACCCTGACATCATCCAATATATATCTGTTCCAATTTCATGCACTGATCATCGCTCTGTGTAATCATTGCATGAACCGGAACATAAAGCACTTTTTAAATATGTTACTACCACCTCATTGTGGAGTGAATAAATTAGTGATATAACGGAGAAGTGACAAATTTAAAAAGTATTTTTCAAACAGACGAATTAAACATTTTAATGAGTACATTTCCAGGGCTAATAATTTCATTATGAGCCCCCAAAACAACATCCAGCTGCCCCGTAGCCCAATATATGGCACATTGACTTTCTGCTCACAGAAAAAACCTGTATGCAGTGTCAACTGTAAGTCAAGCATTTCTGTACTTCTTCTGGTAAAAGTGCTACTTCTGATCGTGTAAGTGTCACGAGCCGTGGAGGGTTCCCTGCCCGCCGTGACTCTTTGCCTCCATAGCAACCTCCCTGCCGTCGTTATGATGACCGGGACGTCACTTCCGTTTCCTGTGTCCCGGTTGCCTGGGCAACAATCGGGATGCTTTTCCCCTGCTTTCGCCGCACCTGGCCAGCTGTCAAAACAGCTGGGTGTGCGTGCAGCATAAATTAGTAAACTTCAGCCTCCTGGGCTGATTTAGTCAGGTGAGAGTCTGCATCCTCATTGGTCAGCCTAAGTATTTAAGGCAGGGAGGGCTTAGCCTCCCTGACGGTTATAGCGTTCAGACCCTGTCTGCTTACCTGCTCCTGTTTATTGCTGAACCTTGGATTGATTTCTGTGTTTGACCCTCTGCCTGGACCTTGGATAGATTGCTTGTTGCCCTGACCTCTGCTCTGTGGCCCGGACCTCCTTGTTTGCTGCCAGTCCTGACCATTTGCCTGCACCTGACTACGTATCCTGCTCTAGACCCTAGTCCTTGGCTTGGGTCTTACTCCAGTTTACCATCTCTCGCTACCCCGGGCTTCAGTACGTTCATAAGCTTGTATTACTTTAAGAATAAGTACTGGGGGCATACGAGTACCTGTGAGCTTAATCAGCTCTACGGGAAAGGCAGCTGATACAGGCGAAGACCGCTTCTATTGTTCTACAAGCTCATGATAGTACTGTTAGCCGTAACAGTAAGAAGAAAGTCACAGACAGGGCCCTCCAAAAAATGACTGATTATCTCTTTCACATTAAGTCTTAAGAAAAATATAATTATAAGAGTAACGATTGGGATAAATTTTGCAAAAAAAAAGAAAAAGAAAATGGCCAACCAACATCACATACACAACTTGCAGTGCCAAGTTATGGTGCAATTTTTTTTCTGGTATTGGTCCTGGTACAACTCACACTAGAAATCCAAAACAGGCACATCAGAAAATCAGAAGAACGATGAGACTGAAGAAACACCAATTTGGCCCTCACATAATTATGGGGCGAGTGTAGGGATGTCCAAGAGTTGTACATCTGACATTTCAGATTCTGATGCACTTGCTGACACTAATGATAATAAGCATGAAGAGAAAATTCAGGAAGTTGAGCAACCTGAGCCTGAACCATATTCTCGGTTTTGAGTATTTTATTAAACTGTCATTTATCTAGTCTGGGCTGTACTTTTTATCTGTTTAATTTACATCCAATGCCATGTTCTTTTATTATTATTAAGAAATGTTAGACAGAAAATAGGTAATTCAGGTGCTAGCATGAAAGACAAAAAAAGCTATAAAATAGTTAATGACAAACAGAACAACGTATGCAAGTGTGGAAATCTGCAGAAACAACAAAGATAAAGGACGCCTAATTGGGAAATAAATTCAACATAGAAATAATGTGCACTGTGGTAATAAGTGAGTGGCCTCATAGCCAGTAAATATGATGAAAGGCTTATCTGTATTAATTCTGAAACCTGTGGAGATCCTAAATACAGATTGGTGGATGGATATAATTTATATTGATCCGTTAGTGTCTCAGATGAAAGAATGATTGTATACAGTGGAGTAGCATTTTAAGCACTTTAAATGTACGGAATTCTTTCAAGGAGTGGTTGTCCCTGCGGCCTTCCCTGGGGGTTGACGGAATGGGGCCGCAAGGGACCAGTGACATCCTGCAAGATATATATGTTGTATCACAACATAGCCAAAGGACACATACATGCCTGGGACCATACATGTGACAATTATGTTATATTTGGCCATTTTAGGACTGTATAGGAACATGCTCAGAGTGAATCAAATTGTGTGATTTAGTATCGCATGTGGTTTGAGCTTGCTATTAACAAAAAAAAAAAAACAGCTGGCCTTGTGACCACAATCTATACTTTGGCTCAATGATGATGGTGCTTTATTAGACCATTAGCAACTACAGGAACATGCACAGAAGTTGTATAAAATGTTTCAAAATTAATAAGGGGACATATAAAAAGTCCTTGTGAAAGGGTTGGTTTCATTGTTAATGCCACTCAGTAGCTGTGCATAGTGGGTAAACAGTAGAGAGAAATCTATTTGCATGTTTGTGAAGGAAAATAATATTTTCCTGAACTGTCCTCAAAACAGTTTCTAGCTACAGCAAGGAGAAGCTGCTGCAGCAACTCCCATGACATATTGAAAACACGTGTTTGGATTATATAGAGTGAACAGCATACAGAAATAAATGGAACTTTATGAAGGTTATTTCCAACTCTGGCTACAAGGGGATTTAAGGCATGTGCTTGATTAACAGTTAAACGTTAATAATGTAAAACTTCTGTTTCTGTCATGGAGGAGGAAGAAGAAAAGAAGAAGATTTCTGAGTATTGGCACCACAGGTTTAATATTTATATGCTGGCATTTTTGTTGTACATAAATAGTTGTAGTTATATTTTATGTATGTTTTAATAATTTTATTATTTTAAATCACCAAATGAGATTTTACACTGCTCCTCTTACAGTATTTGCATACAAATATTTTTTTATTTAAAATTAACAATACTTATTTTGCAAGGTAATGTTGCATATGAAAATGATAGATTTGGGTGGAGGGCTCCTGAAATGTATTACCTGGAATCCACCTTATACCAAAACACCAGGGGGTAAATGTATAAAGGTCCGATTTTGCAAATCCAGCGATTTTATCGTGAGAGTTGAAACTCGCAGATGTATGAAGCTGAGATTTCATGCAAAATCGCCAGAGTTGTGCTTCTGTCAAAATCGCTATTTGCAAAATCGCCAGAGATCAAACTCCTGACTGTTTGCCACTGCAGCTATACAAGTCTCCAATGTATGAAGCTGCGAGTAAGCAAACTCAGGAGAGTTTGCTTGAAAACACGCCAGAGACAACATGCTGCTTGATAGCAGTGTGTTGTATAAACACATCACTGTTACACTGCCCTGGCAGTGTTAAAACTGTAAAGAATAGAAGAAAGTTTAAAAACAAAAAAGTGTGGGGTCCCCCCTCTATTCCAGCTTAACTCTAGTGCTGCCTGACTACTGCTGGTTCCGTGAAAATCGGGGGAAAAATTTGCGTGGGATGCCCCCGATTTTCACTTAGCCAGCACTAGGCAAACCAGCCAGGGTTGGCGGCACTATAGCAGTGGGACACGCAGCAGGGGTCCCCCTTCCATAATGAATAACCAACCCTAGACTGTTCAGTCCTGGGCTGGATTCTCTAGGGAGTGGGGTCCGCCGAAAAAAAACGAGCGGGCCTTCCCCGCTAGAGACCCCCAGCCCAGTGCTGATAGCACTAGGGCTCTTCCTACTACCCCTGCTCTGTGGGTAGTAGAGTAATAACGGCGATAAAGAGTGAAAAAAATAAACGGACGTCATTTTGTTTTGTGGAACTACAAGTGCCAGCCAGCCAGGTTGCTCAAAATAGTGTGGCCATGCTGCTGCTTGTATAACTACAAGCACCAGCATACCCACGGCAGCCAGGGCATGTTGGCACTTGGAGAACCACAAGTGCCAACATGCCCTGACATCCCTGGCTGGCTGGGCCCTGTAGTTCCACAAAAAAAAATGTTTAAAAAACCACAGTACCCTCAGTACAACCACACACATTTAATAAAAATAAAAAACCCACATTAAACACAGTAACCACCCTCATTTACACCATATACATTTATTACAAATAATAAAACCCCTAATACTCACCAATGAAGTCTTCTTTCTTTCACCAAAGTCCAAAAACAATTTGTAATTCCAAATGTCCGGCTTGCCCCAGTTCCAAAGTATTTATACCATCCAAATGTCCAGGCTTGTAAATGTCCACAAAAAATCTCTTCTTGCCTTCGCCCAGGAGGGGCCCTTTGTTGATAGTAGTCTTCTTTTCTTCGGCCAGGAGGGCCCCATATTTGTACAATTTGTAAAAAAAATTTGGCCACTATGAAACAGAGTACCCTGCTGATTTTTTTTGTGGTAGTAACGTATACCTTTTTTAAACACCCCCCAAAAAATGGGATCCCTAATGTCAATTGAATCTAGCGTTTTTAATTGTATTAGAAAAATGTGCATTTTTGCCGTAACGCAAAACATGAGGCAGATAAAGTAATTTGATTTGGATTTTTGGATTCGGGAGGAAGAGTTAGCTTAGGGGTCCAAATTTTGTGGTGATTCCTTAATAAACACCTGCCGTACTTCAAATAAACTAAATAAAGTAGCCGTGGTTAGTAAATTATTTAATAAATTGAAAAATCAATATTTAATCAACTAATTGTCAGACAGTCGAAATATTTGGCAGAAATAGTTGTTTTGACATCCTCTCTTAACTAAAACAATTTCGTAGAAATCTGAGACGGGTGGTGGACAACCCTGGTTGAACTGACATGAAATGACCCTGCAGTAGGTCTCTTTCCCTTTCTGGCATACCAGCAACTGTACCTCCGTCAGATCACTCCCCTTCTCTATGGAGGAAAAACAAAAATTACAACCCATGCTTACCAGAAAGGTACTGTCCAAGGCTACGACAAGGAGAAGAGACCTTCACTCAACCCCGTCTACCAACCCCTCATTTTGCTCTTGCCAAGGGCTTGGGACTACGAGTACTTGGGACAAGGAACAGTCCCACCCCAAGTACTCCACTCACTCCTCGGTGAGGGCCTAACCAGAAGTAGGAATGGAGAGCGATACTCACCTGAGGCACTCCACGCTCCGGTCCCTGCTCTCCTGCTTCTCTCCCTCCTTCTACTCTACAGGTAAGGCTAATATGTACTACTCACACATCTGGTACTAGCTAAAAACAGGCGCCCTGAACCTAAAACTAACAACTAATGGTCGGGTAACACAACTTCGCTAGGTACTGGGGTGTATTGCACTCCTTAGACCTCCTCACTCTACCTGCGGGGAACACCAGCAGGTGTTCACCTTCTACTCCAGGGCTGACCCTGTCCTTCACCCAGGTCGAAGACTATCTTCTCACTATGGGGTCACTTACAAAATCCCAAGGACCAGTTGCCACCTGAACGATCTGGGCTCACTGGAGCAACGAGCCACCAGGGTAGCGGCTTCCGCTCGGAACCGTCAGTTGCCACTGCCGGGACTCAAGACGGTCGCATTCACCCTAATGGAACACCACCCCAATCTGGAACCGCCAGGGAACCTGCCGGAACTCAGACTGGGACACCTAATTGGAACCAAGGGATGCACCCCTGGAACTCAAAAGGACTGTGCTGCACTGCCAGTGAGGTGCCTCAGGAATTCCTTGTTACCCCAGGGACCTACCGGACGGGTGGACTACCGTGTGTCCTAACCCTCACTGCGTGTGTGCTCTAACTACCCCTTGTCCCCACAGACACAGCGTATCACAGGATTACAATCAGGAAACAAGAGCCTAACTTTAATGGGGGCCTGACATCTTGCACCTGGAAGGAAACATACACAGCACAACCAAACAGAAGGCTATATTTCACCACACAGGCTAAATAACACTTTGCTTCTGTATATGGAAGGCTGACAACGGGAGGCAGTTACCTCTACTCCCTAACCATCCGGTTATGTAGAGCAGTAACAAGAGCCTTCTGCTCAACTGTTGCCTCAGGACTATCACCTGAGATTCACTTACACCTCTGGGTCCTGCGCCCTATTCTGACAAAAGGCTACACCTGTAAGGGCCTGGTGCTCTGACTGCTTACTAGGGCCTTGTCCCTTTCTCAAGCTACAGGGCCTTGTGCCCTCTTTAAACTGCAGGGCCTTATGCCCCTTCTGACTATGGGCTCTGAGCCCAGCTAGCTAGGGCCTTGTGCCCTTATATGCTGCCGGGACCTGGGGGGAAGAAAGAGAAGTACTCACCGCTGGAACGCAGGACCGGTGAGTAGATTTTCTTCTTCTCTTCTGTCTTCACCCTCTTCATGGGCACAGCAGGGGAAGGATACACATCTACACATTGTTTGAACAGTAGGGAACCAAAATACACCACAACCCTAGTGAGAGTATGGTACTGCACCAAAGTTCTTAGTCAACAAAAACCAAGACTCTAAGGGGTATATTTACTAAGGTGCGGGTTTGAAAAAGTGGGGATGTTGCCTATAGCAACCAATCAGATTCTAGCTGTCATTTTGTAGAAGGTACTAAATAAATGAAAGCTAGAATCTGATTGGTTGCTATAGGCAACATCCCCACTTTTTCAAACCCGCAGTTTAGTAAATCTAGGCCTAAGTATTGACAGAAGTTATTGGCAGACTGTTGATGTACTTCCACAGGTCAAAGATGTTTATCATGTTTCTGGGTGTAGACTGCTGAATGTCTGTCCCATTTCTCCTTGGAAGATAACCAGTCAGCTGGTGTTTCATGTTTCTTTTTGCTGCTAATCATTCCTCCAGATAAATATAGTTGATCCTGGGGCCAGAGTACGGTTGTCTTCCTTGTGGACAATTTATTGCCAAATTCCACAGCTACACTGACAATTTATGTAGTTCATATGCTCAATAGTCTGACCTGGGGCTCTTGATGGGTGGGGATTAGGTTCTGGGGCCATGAGTTAGTTACTGGGATTTGCTCAGGATAACCTAATGTTAAATTAGAAGATTTGATCAGACAAACACAAATGATGTCAACAGACCATTGGGCTATGTGGTGTAGGTAGAAACAGATCATTCCTGATATTGACTTTGTTATGACACCGGGGGATGGAAAACCAGGAGGGCAAAAGTCTCTATCATGACCTCATAGAGCAAGCAGGTCCTGGAGGGACAACATTGTAGACTTTTAAGGTAATATGCCTACTCCTTCCCAGGGTCTTGGTTAATAAATAGTACCCTTACCAACACTTTCACCACCAGATGAGGTGTGGTTCACTGAGTAGTTAAAGTGACACTGTGCCTTTGCATTTGTACCATCACTCCATTAGTACATTAGAATTATTTCCTCCTCCTTCACTGGCATTGTACATGGTCCTAGAAAGGTCAGCATCTCACTCAGAGAGGACCAAGGTGGTTTTAGTAGCTAAGCTTAGGAGGGTCTTTGGGAGAAAGACCCCCTGTTTCTTCTTTGGGATCAGCTGTGTACCACTCTCCTAGTCTCTCCTCATTCAACTCATAATAAAGACATTCCTTCGGATAAGTGCAGAGTAGGAAAACTTCAGTAATATTCAGATCTCTCTCACTTTGGTTTTATGGGCTTGGGTCTGTGTAGCTCTAAACCAGCCTTACTTCATTTTGATATACTGCTCAGTAGCTTTATAAGGAATGGGATAGTATGTGCCTCCTGTTATTTGTGACTGGGTACCAATCTTGGTAGGGCACAAGAACTCAGCAAAGGCTTTCAAACTCTACTTTTCACCATAATTGGGGACATATTGATAAATATTTCACTCTACTATGCACAGCAAGAGGTAATTCAGTGATGTATGACTGTGTAGGTTGATAGTACCTTTATTATTTAGTCTTAATCAAGCATGTCTATTCTAAATTCAGTGGTGTACCGATTGTAAACTGATTGCAAAAGGATATATAGCCTTCTTGCACATGTTTTAATATGTTTTCCCAATTTCTTCATAATTATTACTTGCTTTTCGTGACATTTTACAATAAGCAAAAGCTACTGCTTATTTGCAAAATATCCATAGCTGGAAAGCCTGTAACCAAATATGACAGTCCTAGAAATATTGTGATTAAAAATTTGATAAAGAATAAGATAAATATTATAAACATGCAATGTTAATATAAAGACGCTAGATGGCAGTACAGAGGTTTCCTAAAAAACAGTTATCGTTTTTTTTACATGTTACAGTATCCTGGTGACATATAATTGCTGAAACAAGCAGACCAACACTGCTTTTTTATTTGCAAGAGTGAGTCCAGTTGTCCTCTTAGTGCACTTCAAGGTGCATGCACATTCTGCGGTTTGTGGAAACACCCCTGGAAAAGGGGATGAGCCTACATTGAGGGTTTGTGGATACTTTGTAAAATTGCATATCATTTAAAGAGTAATAGTGTAACTCAGTGGTTCCCAAACTTTCTCAGTTCAAGGCACCCTTTGGGTCACCATCATTTTTCCAAGGCACCCCTAAGCAAAAATAATTAGCGGGTAGTCCTGTTTTTTAAGTAGGTGGGTCAAAATAACGTAAGATGTATTTAGGCCCTTTCACCATCACATTGTGCTTCTTCACCGTATCACTTTGTATCCTCTTCATCTAATCATTGTGTCCCCCGTCACCATCTCACACTCTGTGTCCCCCTTCACCATCTAAAACTCCGTGTCCCCCTTCACCATCTCATACTCTGTGTCCCCCTCTTCATCAGCTCGCACTCTGTCCCCCTCTTCATCAGCATCTCACTCTGTCCCCCCCTTCAACATCTCACTCTGTCCCCCCACTTCAGCACCTCATTCTGTACCCCCCTTCAGCATCTCACTCTGTCCCCCCTTCAGCATCTCACTATGTCCCCCCTTCAGCATCTCACTCTGTTCCCCACCTTCAGCTTTTCTCTCTGTCCCCCCCCTTCACCATCTTTGTGTCCCCCCTTCAGCATCTCTATCTGTCCCCCCCTTCAGCATCTCTCTGTGTCCCCCCTTTCAGCATCTCTCTGTGTCCACCCTTCAGCATCTCTCTCTGTCCCCCCTTCAGCATCTCTCTGTGTCCCGCCTTCAGCATCTCACTCTGTCCCCCCTTCAGAATCTCTCTCTATCCCCCCTCTTCAGCATCTCACTCTGTCCCCCCCTTCAGCATCTCACTCTGCCCCCCCTTTCAGCATCTCTCTCTGTCCCCCCCTTCAGCATCTCACACTCTGTCCCCCTTCACTCTCCGTTCCTTCACTTACCTTCTTTCCTCATTTTCTGCTGTCTTCTTTCGTGATGCCCTCTCTGCTGCTGCTCCTCACTGACACTGTCGGACGTGATGACGTCACGCCCGGCAGTCAGTGATAACAGTGAGGAGGAGGAGTCGGCGCTGGATTGGTAAGTTCTTTTTTTCTTTTCTTCTTCTTCTTTTTCCAGGGCAGTCGTGCCACCCGTGACAGCACCGCGGCACCCCAGGGAGCCGCGGCGCACACTTTGGGAACCGCTGGTGTAACTACAAAGTCCAACATACTCTGGAATCACTCCTTTCAATCATTTAAACTTTACAGTTTTTCTCCTAAAATATTGCTTGATTTAGTATTCTTTAGCATTAATCTTGGATATTTTTAATGTGTTTGAAACATGTTATTACTCTAGGCCATCTACTTTTATGTGCAAACAAAAGATGTAAAATGTGTCCTTTTTAACGCAATTTATTCTGTTTCGGAGCGGGCAGAAAAAATTAGAAAAAAGTTATTGCAGGAGCGTGAGGGAATGTGTCCACCTGTAAAACATGGAGATAAAGTGGGTTTTATCTTGATAAATATTCATAATTTATCCAACCACACATAGGAAATAGATATAGTGCAATAAACAGGAACTTAAGGGATACCATCTACAATATCTGATGGCAGTTTATTATAACACAATAATTTGCAAAGTTAACTATATATTTAACCTCTGAATAATGTTTTGGGATATAAGAAAATATAAATTTTTATTCAAGTTTTCTTGTGAAATCTTATATCAAACTTTGAAAAGTCATCTGGTTTTATGTCCCAAATCTAGGGACTCTCCTATTTTGTGTACATGTAAAACAGAAATGCTCCTGGGGGCGTAGCTTGACTGGGCATTGAGTAGGATGCTCTGCGTTTACTCTCCCACAAATATCCAGAAAGCATCCTTCCCTCTGCACCCACCTGCGCAGAATTTGACATCCACTCACTGGCTGGACTCCGGGAATGCCCCCTGGGTGGTCCAAGCTTGGTTCCTGCTGTTCCGGTCGACGGAGGGCTGTGGCTGACCCGTGGCTGCAGGGAATGAGGTCGGAGTGGAGCTCCAATACAGGTCTAACCTTGAGGTGCCTCTCTCGCTGGACGGAACGGCTCAGCAGTGGATCTCCCCTGCTCGGGTATCGAGGGCTGCTGGACCGGTCTAATTCTGATACCGCCGTCGGAATTTCTCAGGAGGTCGGGTGAGAGGCGGCCATCTTGAAGAGCGGAGTATTGCGGCTGGGTGAGGGAGCTCTTAACCCTCCCTGTGGTCCCGACTTTCACAATACTGCTGATGGACACCTCCCTAGACCTCAACGTACATGTACTGGGTGGAGCCCTATGGGGAGTGCTCACCCTTTCAATCTGGTGCCTGAACTGTGAATGTGCAGCTGCCTGACGAGCTCTGTGGGCACATACCACCTGTTATAACTTTGGGAGCTGGTGCTAGGGTCTGAATGCCTGCACTATAACTGCTCCCATTGCACTAGATTGTCTGGCAGTAATCATAGAATGGAATGGTGACTGATTGACTCCACATGAATGCAGTCTTGGTAGTGCCTGGGTCTTCCCCCACTCACCCTCCATTGCAGATGAGTGCAGTTACAACAAATCTTAAGCCTGTGGTCTGTTTATGCTGTGTTGGCACCACAAAACATCAAAGAACATACTGTGCCTTCCTAATTGTGGGTCAACCCCTTTCTCATTGCCTGCCAAGACCTGCCTGCAAGTGGTGGTGGGGGGAAGAAACAAGGACTGTATTTTATCCCTTTTCCAAGGAGTAGTGTGGTGATCAAGCTACTGTTCCATTACATAAAAAGTGCTGAGGAGCACTGCTGCTATCTGGTGGTAATTCATAATTACTGCTCTGTGTCATTGACATTTTTGCTAACACACGTTTTTTGCTAAGACATTTTTGCTAAAACTTTAAACAATTATTCCTTGCAACAGTGAGTTGCCCTGTACTATACTTACCTGCACGTTTAACAGACGTGATCGGTTCCTTTCTCAGTGTGTGCCTACGGGGTTGCTGTTCCTGAATCACCATCTTCTCCCTATTAGTCTTGCATGGGCAAGACTAATGCTGCAACTACAGCTGCAAAACTGTAGAAATATGCTCGAGCATCTTCAGCGGTTCAATCCTCAGATGCATCTGGCTCCAAGAAGCCGGCCACTCCCACTACACCCACAGAGGACCTTAATTCCATCCAGCAAGTCCTTCTCGCTATAACTTCCTCTGAAAAGTGGGTCATGGATCATATAGGTGAGGTGCAATCTGATCTCTCCCTTATTTGGCAAGATTTACAAAAATTGAGGGAATGAGTAGAAGAGACAAAGCATCGTATTTCTTCACTAGAAGATTTTACAGCCCTTATGAGGGGAGAAATTACCGACTTAGACAATTAGGTCAACATGTATAAACAAAAACTGGCCGAAATGGATGGCCGACTCTGCAGGAAAAACATCCGCTTTGTGGGCCTTGCTGAGCGTGCAGAGGGATCCGCTCCTGAAATGTTCCTTAACACTTGGCTTGTCCATGAGTTCGTCAGGGAGGCCTTCACTCCACAGTTTGCAGTACAGCGTGCCCATCACCTGCCACCGCAGCCTCCTAGCAGGGGGCCCGGGCTCGCACGTTCATAGCCAAGATGCTTCATTACAGAAACAGAGACACCATTCGACGTCTGGCCAGAACCCAAAGACCTCTCAAATAGGAAAATCATGTGGTGTCGGTTAGTCCAGATTTCGCTATTGAGGTTCAAAAGAGCAGAGCCCAATTTACCTAAATTAAACGGCAGCTCCGGGACTCACAACTACTCTATGCAATGCTCTTCCCAGCGAGGCTCCAAGTGGTTGCAGACGGGCGCTCCCACTTCTTCTCTACGCCTAAGGAGGCCACAGACTGGCTGGACAGCAGACCCCAAGCCAGACTTCAGGTGAGATGAGGACTTGTCTTGGTTTCAAAATACTTGACTAATACAATGTTGGTTTATCTACTTTGATTAGAGGGAATTTTCATTGCATTTTATGCTTTCTTCTTCAATTGTTTGAGTTTTTCATAGTTTAGATAAGGGATGTTTAAGGGAATAAGTATACCACAGTTTTGCCTAGGTATCTGGGGGGAAGGGGGGGGGGGGGTTATAGGTGTTAGTATGATTGACGTAGTTCCATAAATATGTTTAACTAATGCATTACAGTATGATCTACTTTTGGAAAATTGATTGCAAAATACTATGTGTTTCTACAATACTGTATGTTGTTATACTCTGCGTACTTCCAGCGCATCTCTTTAAAATATGCTGCTTCTTATTATTCTCAATTACAGTGTATTTCCAGCTATGCAGATCTGGGAATGTCTGACAGGTGTCTGAAGATAGATGATGAGGTGAGGAATGGGAGGCTTCGGCTCCTCTCTTGAAATGTACAGGACTTAATGATCGTATTAAAAAATACCTGATCATTACACAATTAAGAAAATACAATCCAGATGTGGCATGTCTGGTGGAGACCCATCTGGTGGGAGGTAGGGCCTTGAAAAATCCTGGTCGGGTTGGGCATACCATTCGGTGCACTCCTCGCACCCGAGGGGTGTATCAGTGCTAATAAAAAGGAAATTAAGATTTGTGTTAAAGGAAGTACAGCTGGATTCTTTTGGTCAATATGTATTTCTCCGAGCCCTGATAGATAATTCTCCTGGCATACACATTGCCATGTACATCCCCCCACCTTTTAATTCTGAAGTACTCAGGAAGGCCTCTAAATTTATTGCGCCTTCCCCACATGTCCCAGTAATCTGCCTTGGGGACTTTTTAACGCAGTTATGGATGAGGGACTTGACAGGTGGCGGGAGACATCCCTGGCGGTGTCACTTGCCAGTCTCGAGCAGCTGCCGCCCAGGAGCCGGCGCACTTACTCGTC
Source organism: Mixophyes fleayi (assembly GCF_038048845.1). Lineage (NCBI taxonomy): Eukaryota > Metazoa > Chordata > Amphibia > Anura > Limnodynastidae > Mixophyes > Mixophyes fleayi. The sequence continues at coordinate 274,095,812 of NC_134403.1, forward strand.
TCCTGACTCTCCGCTCAATCCCTCTGGCTGTCATGTCGGTGGTGACTCTGCACGCCTCACCTTTCAAATCTTCCCTGCTCTCCTATTTGCTGTCCGTTATTGCCAGCTCCATATAAGGCTCCTCCCCTTACTCTTCAGTGCTGCTTCTTTTACTCAGATTCCTGGCCTGGCAGCTCCCTATGCTCTCTGTGCTACCTCCACTCCTGAGTGGTAAACTATCGCAGATCATCGCTCTCTATTTCTCCAGTGTACTGCCGCAGATCATTGCTCACCAATCGCCACTCCTTAGTGGTAACTGCTCCAGATCATCGTTCCCTATTTCCCCAGTGTATTGCCGCAGATCATCGCTCACCAACCTCCACTCCGTAGTGGTAACTGCTGCACCTCTTTGTTTCCTGTGCTCCTCTCCTGTGTCAACCATCGCTTTCTGTGCTTTGTTCTTTTACACAACTCACTGGGAACTTCCTTAGAGGGCCGCGACCTGCAGGGTGGAAGCCGCGAAGCCCAAATTCCCTTGCGGGAATCCCTGACGAAAACCTTCCGCTCTGTCAGACTCCTAGTGGAACGTGACAGGCGGTGAGTGGTGGTCCTTCTTCATTTGCAGAGGATTAATAGAGAAATAGATATTTGCGGTTTTGGTATCTCTCCCGAAGGTTATTCTCCTGTTACTCATTATCCCACCATGTTTTTTTTCCATATATATTTGGCCCTGATATCCAATAGATTGGCCCACTGGTTAGAGAGTTTGGGTACCTTTCTAGGTCACTCCCTAGTGCTACTGGTTGTTTACCTGGTCCCTGACGCCGAAATTAGATTCTGGAAACTTAACCCATTTTGTCTTACACTTATGGGAATGAGCGGTGAACTCATAGTGGACTGGGAGGGGTTATTCTCACACAATACCGCTATAATCAGTCTGCCGGTCCTCTGGGATGCTTTTAAAGCGCTCCTCCGTGGTAGGCTGGTAAATTGGGTTGAGAGGCAAAAGAGGTCTTCCAGGGCAGAGGAATCAAGATTAGATCAGGCCTAATGGGATTTGGAGCAGGTATATTTGTCAACAAGGCTCCCCGACGATCGGATGACTTGGTTACATACGCAGAAGAATTGGGCGGACTATCTGCTAGATAAATCTGAAGGTAGGCTCTTCTTTTCTAAACACTCTATGTATGTCCAAGGGGACAAGAGTGGAAGCCTGATGGCATATTTGACCAGAACGGAATAACAAACCCAAACTATAACTGTCATTTCTAACTCGTCAGGAACTACTCAATTTCAGACTGAGGAGATTGCCATAGTATTCCGAACCTACTGTAAGGATTTGTACACCTCCAGGGCAGTCTATTCCACACCCCAATTGTATGACTTTTTATCCAAGGTGCATCTCCCCAGACTATCTTTGGAGTCTGTGGATTCCATGGAGGCCCTCATTACTGTAGAGGAAATTGAGGTGTGGATGGATTGCAAATGGAGCTATACAAAAAATTTGGCACCTTCTTTATCCCTACATTAATGGAACATGATATTCTAAGTGGCAGCTGCTCTGCCGCCATCCACGTCGGAGGAAGTAATAGTTGTCATCCCCAAGCCGGGCAAGGACCTGTTGCTGTCTGAATCTTATAGGCCTATTTCCCTTTTGACAACGGACGTAAAGATTTTAGCCAAAATACTTTCTATAAAACTAAACGCAGTTATTGCTCTGCTGATCCACCACGAACAGACAGGGTTTATGCCAGGAAAGTCTACAGCCATCAATCTTCGCCCCCTTTATACCCATCTAAAGATGCCTGTCGGCCATTAGTGTGGGCCAGCGATTGTATCCCTAGATGCAGCTAAAGCATTTGACTCTGTAGAATGGTAGTACTTGTGGAGAGTCATGTACAGATTTGGTATTGGTCCTAGGTTCTTGTCCTGGGTGAGGTTGTTATATTTGGCCCCAGTGGTCAGAGTTTGTGCGAATGGCACACCTCTTTCCAATTCATGCTGGGCAGGGGCACGAGGCAGGGGTGCTCCCTCACTTCAGACCTGTTTGATATAGCCATAGCGCGCCTGGCATGTATGATACATGCACATCCTGGAATTTGTGGACTCAGGACTGGAGACTGGGTAGACAAGGTTGCCCTTTATGCCGATGACATCCTTTTTCTGCAAGTCTCAAAGGCATCTAGCCACACTGCTGCATCTGGTGGATGAATTTGGTGGCTTCTCTGGTCTGAAGATAAACTGGTCCAAGTCTAGCATTTTCCCCATTGGTGGGGAGTCCCAGAGAGCGCTGCTGGATCCTTCTCATGGCAGTGGACGGTAAAATTTAAGTATTTAGGAATATGGTTTACAAATTTGCACACTGCATATATCTCTAAACATTGATCCAGTGATAAGCTATCTTTGGTCCAAGATATCTATCTGGACTAGATTGCCCCTGTCGGTGTCAGTTAGGATCAATTTAATCAAAATGGTCCTGCAACCGAAATTCTTGTACCCACTGCATCATTCTCCGGTTTATCTTCCAAGGAGGATCTTTACCCAAATCAACAGATACATGTCCTCTCTGGTCTCGGGGGAGAAGCAAGCATTTGTTTGCTTGACCTCCCTGTGTCATCCCCGAATGTCAGGTGGCCTGGCCCTCCCTGATTTCAGGGCCTACTACTTTGCTGCGCAACTGGCTCATCTCCAGGAATGGATTGGGGACTTCCCGACAGTTGACCTCACAAGTTTCCTTAGAGGATGTACAGGGCTTGACAGACCTCCCATAGAGGCCCTATTGGACACAAGAGCCACTAGAATGGTCCTGCCACTGCTTAAGCAGGCTTCAATGATCTTGAACATTGTAGGGGGGGGGCATTTCAACACACTGGGTTTGATGTGGATACTCCATTATGGGTATTAAGATTATTTTCCAGATGGCGGGCTGCGGGTATTATTTCTCTGGGGCAATTATATTCCAGGGGTACACTCAGATCTTTTACAGAGTTACAAGTAGACTTTCAACGACCAAAAAACTTATTCTATATATACCTACAGTTACGTCACACCCTGATGACACAATTTGGTCTGGACCCTCTCCGCGTACTCCTGAAACGAGTGGGTTCCACAAAGACCATCTCAATATTATATGCCAATGTACACTCCATACTCACTCCTGATGACCTGGCTCGACTGCAACGGGGTTAGGAAGTGGACCTGGAACCATTGACTGACAAGGACTGGATCTGCATGCTCGATACCCCAAGACCCCAAGACCTGCATATTTGGTTTGGGAGTTGATTTGTTGCTGGTGAGGTCCGCAACCAGATATGTCCTTAATCTTTTCGCCCTAGCTAAGGTTTCAATTGCTAGAGTGTGGATGGCACAAGAGGTACCTGGGTAGCCCTGGTTAACGTATCTGTGGGTGACGAGCGATTCACTTATCAGTCCCAAGGAACCATGCCAAATTATTACAAAGTATGGTCAAGATGGGCGAAGTCAAGGTATGCTGGTCGTTCTCTGGCTGCAGACTTTGATCCTATCTGAATATTACTTAATCCTTGGGCAGGTCTGGGGATTGTTCCATCTAAATCCCTATAAACACTTTAGACATCACTAGTCAACTCCCCTCACAGATATATCGTACTGGCTGTAACTTATATCGCTATCATCCCTACATGGAAGGAGTTTGGGGACCCGAATACAATCTAATAACCTGTCATTTTCTATAACCAGTCATGTGCCATGTTTGTATGTTACTAGTAAATGAGATATTTGGAGTTGTTAATATATTTTCTATATTAATGTGGAATGTAACTCTCTTTGGAACTATGTTATGTATTTCTTTTTCTTGTACTGTTTCTATTAAAATCTTAATAAACATATTTGATTTAAAAAAAAACAAGAATGCTCCTTAATTGTGCCTACTTCACCCATGCCAACTCACTTAGATAATTTAGATTTTGACCTGGCCGTATATATATGTGAATGTCCATACCGTTAAGCTATTTTGCATCAAAGTAGGATTTGATGTCATGAATAAAAATTGTGTTGTGCATGGTTGTAGACAAACCTTATAGACCAAACAAGGCATATGGTACATAAGATACCTTGTATGTTTCCTCTGTAGCCTGTGTCTGGATAGTAAAATATGTTTGTTTCATATATTGCCAACAATACACACCTCCTGGCAAAATAAAGTTTGTTGTGATTTTTTATGATTAATATATTCTTCAACTACCATATAAAGTATAAATAATGAGAATTACAGCCTAGACTGTTCACTGTTTCATAGAACAACTACATGAAGTATATTGTGAATGAGTATGGAGGCCACCCAAACTAAATGACTCATCTCTTTAGGATAGGGCTAATACCACCAGGAGCTACATTCCAGACTTACCAATGAAGCTTTTATTATTGGGGATTAATACAAATAACCAAGACCCTTTCACTTGAAAAAACAAAAGCAAAAAAACCTTTGACTCCCATAATTTTCAAATGAGAAATTGGGACATCTATATAACCTGAAGATTGCCGGGGCCACTAAACCCACACTCTTTGTCTTTTGTTGAGTTGATTTGGCTTCATCGAGAGTTAATGGATTATGGTAAAATAAGTAGTGTGAGTTAAAGATTTTGGGCCTGATTCATTAAGGATCTTAATTTAAGAAACTTCTTATTTAAGTCTCCTGGACAAAACCATGTTACAATGCAAGGGGTGCAAATTAGTATTCTGTTTTGCACATAAGTTAAATAATGACTGTTTTTTCATGTAGCACACAAATACAGACCAGAGAAATTTTACAGTTTGTTTTGTAAAGCTTCCATAGATGAGAAGGTCGACTTTATAAAGCCACCAAAAATGTGGTGGGTTGTTTCATATAGCCTCCATATATTTGGGTGTCTGCATTGTATATCAAGCACAATGTTGGGTGTCTACATTGTATATCCAGCATCATTTTGAGGGTCTGAATGGTATAGCCACCAGAGATTTGGCATATATCCTGTATATATTTTAGTGTGTAATGTGTTCTCTAAAATTATCTCTCTTACATATACACTATATGGATAGAAGTATTGGGACGCTTGACCATTACACTAACAGGGACTGTAATAACATTATGTTCAAATATGTATACTTTAACATGGAGTTGGTCCCCTTTTTTGCAGCGATAACACCTTCCACTCTTCTTGGAAGGCTCTCCACAAGATGATGGAGTGTTTCTGTGGGAATTTGTGCCAATTCATTCTGTAGTGCATTTATGAGGTCAGGCACTAATGTTGGACAAGAAGGCCTGGCTCGCAATCTCTGTTCCAGTTCATCTCAAAGGTGTTTGCTGGTGTGACAGGATGGACTGCCTATGCCACCCTGTCTGTTGCTGCTGGGAACCGGCTGGGCTTACTTTGCCACCGTTCCCTTTCGGTATCCCAAACGCGCCCTCTCACCACAGTAGGAGGGTCTTACAAATGCTGCCACCACTGGACTCTTTTACCGGCATCCAATACCGGGCTTCTTCTGGGTAACTGACACTGCGATTGTACTCCGTTACTAGTGTACCTGGGCTGGTACTCCTGACCTCTTCCTATGGATCGGGGTTGCTGTGGATGGATCCCCCCTGGTCTATCACACTGGCCAGAGCTGCTGGGTAGCGGCAGAACTGTGGTACGGGATGCAGGGTCCAAATCTCAGAAACAGCCGGGAACAAATTAAATTTTGGGTTTAATCTGTAGGTTACAGGGATAGAGAAGTTTTCAAGCAAGTCTTTGAAGCAAGTGATGTTTATTTGCTCACCCTGGTTGAAGGTACCAGGGAGCAGGTCAGACGGAACATGAAGAACGATTTTCAATACAAGACAGGGCCTTTATATACAGATTTGGACACAGCCTCACAGGCTATTTTTAGAATCCAGATGCAATTTGTTTACCCAAACATGGAATTACGTGCAATGCAAAGCTAACAATATTTATGCTTATCTGTGATATCCTGAACCTTTGCTGTGATATTCTGGATCTTGTTTCAGACACAGAGAAAATCTAACAGCAGTCTAGTTAAACCTAGCTATGCCTTCAGATACTAGACCCTCACACATCAAAAGGTCTAATTAACATGGATTCTTTCTTCCAACAGTTGCAGAATACACATTTCCTCCAAAGAAAATAATTCCACAAGAAAAGTTGCAAAACCCCAAACAATGCATTTCCTTACACCAAGATACACAAAAGACTTCCTAAACAAAGGCTTATTGTATCATATGTATGCATCAGAAATAAGGCATTTCCTCTAGCAAGGTTAAAACAGAAAAAAACAAATTTTCTCCCCTGTTAACCTGGTGGTGTGGCCTCACTGCCACATACTGATCTGCCAGCTGGACGGCTGCTTCCAGGGTGCCTGGCATCTGGTCCAGCACCCATTCTGTCACCTCCGGTGCGCACTGGCTGTGAAACTGTTCTTGGAACATTAGGTCTATTATCTTCTCCACGGTCTGGGCACCTGTTCCGCGCACCCACTAGGTGGTGTGGAGGTTCTTGGTAAGGTCCCGCATCTTCAAACGATAGGTCTCTGGTGTAATAGTGTACCGTTTAAGGAGTGCCCTTTTCACTATGTCATAGTCCGCACAGTCCTCTGTGCGGACTATGATATAGCTCACACGCTGTCATGGGAAAACCCTTTATACTATAAATAGACCTTGCGACTGAGCTAAGTTCATTGTGTATCGGAGATTGTACACTGTACACGCTGTTTCTGCAGTGTCTGTCATTTTTTTTTTTTTTTATCCAAGCATGTTCAGGAGTTGAATACAAATATGGGGCCCCTCCTGGGCTGAAGATAAGAAGAATGCAATCAACATGGGGGCCCTCTTGGCCAGAAAAACTGAAGATTTTTACAAGCATGGACTTTTGGAATACAAATTTATTTATGGACTTTACAAGCAGGGACTTTGGAATTACAAATTTATTTATGGACTTGGTTTACAAGCATTTTTGGATAAAACGCTGCTGACAAAAGAAGAAGAAATCTGATTGGTGAGTATATTGGGTTTATTATTTTTAATAAATGTATGTGGTATGAATGAGGGTGTGTATTGTATTTATTGGGGTTTTATTATTTTTATTAGAAGGTTGTGGCTAAAAACAGGGAGTTGTGGTTTATTTAACATTTGGTTATGTAAAACTACTTGTCTCAGCCAGCCATGGGTGCCAGAGCATGTTGGCACTTGTGGTTCTCTAAGTGCCAGCATGCCCTGGCTGCTGGGACTTGTAGTTCCACAAAACAAAATGGCGTCTGTTTGTTTTTGTTACTTAATTTTCGCCGTTATTACCCTACTCCCACCTCCCAGGGGTGTAGGAAGAGCCCTAGTTCTTTCAGCACTGGGCTGGTTATTCCTAGAGTGGGGGCCCGCTAATTCATTTCGGCGGACCCCACTCCCTAAGGAATCCAGCTCAGCACTGAACAGCCTGGGGCTGGCTGTCATTGTGGCAGGGGGACCCCTTCCACGTGTCCCACTGCTATAGTGCCACACACCCCAGGCTGATTTGCCTAGAGCTGGCTGACTGAAAATGAGGCGGGCCCCAAACAAATTTTTCCCCGATTTCCACCAGCAGTAGGCTGCCAGCACTAGCGTTAATAGTAGCCGGGCAGGGGGACCCCACACTTTTTTTTTATTTTACTTTTATCTATTTTTACACTTTTAAAGGGTTGGGTACGGTTGAGCGATTACCACTATTCCAACAACTGGGATTCCTACATAAAAAACCAGATGGAAGAAGAAGACGAATGAAATAGATGCAGACTTACTTGAAAGATGACGAGGGAGATGTCCGATGTCAGTGCAGGCTGAGAGGTGGCGATTCCGACTGGAGACCTGTCCGGCAGTGCAGTGTGATGTGGGTGCAACTTACTTCAATGGTAATTTAAAGCGGCAATGTCTGGACCCCACAGGCAAAGTGTTCAAGCAGTTAGCCTATGGGGTCCGGACATTCGTCTTCTTCTGCCAATGGGTTTTTTATGTAGGAATCCCAGTTGCTTTTCAATCCAGTGTTGGTGTGATTTACACCACTCCATCCAACATTTGCCATTGGTCTTGGTGATGTAAGGCTTGCATGCAGCTATTTGGCCATGAAAACCCATTCCATTAAGCTCACGCTGCACAGTTTTTGTGCTTACATTGATGCCAGTGGAAGTTCGGAGCTCTTCAGCTATGGAATCAGCAGAGCGTTGGTGACTTTTACGCACCATTGATTCACTCCGTGCTCCAGCATCTCCTGTTACTTCTGATTCAGTATTCTTCCGTTCTGACTCGGCTTGCTCCCTACTATTCTCCCGTGTTACCATTTGATACCTTGTTGCTCTACTGGTTTGACTATTTGGCTTGACCTGACTGCTCTCTGGATTCCCCGTGTACTGCTTTGCTCGTTTGCCTTTGACCTGGACCATCTGACCACGCCTGTCTACTACTGTCGCTACATCAGTGACTGTCTTGGAGAACTGCGATCTGCATATCCCTCGCAGCTAAACTCAAACTCCCTTGCGGGGGTCCCTGGTGAATACCGGGGGGTACATTATACTCCGTGCCTCCCTGCTCAGTTGCACTAATACCGGTTAGCAGCCATTCCTGCTATTCCATGACAGTCGGACTAACAACACCTGTTTTGTCTGGAACTCACAGCATCATCCCCTATGACTGAGATCTGGAGCCTCTCTCTCGGAACTCAGGCAGACCCGAAGCAAAGATATTAGTATTAAAGATGTTCACTGACCCCCGTGTTTTGGTTTTGGCTTTAGATCTGGATTAACTTTGTGTTTTGGTTTTGGCAAAACCGCACTTGAGTGTTTTGGTTTTGGTTTTGGATCTGTATTTATTAGAAAAAACAGCTAAAATATGCTAAAATCACATAATTTTGCTCTTTTTTGTTCCTACATTATTATTAACCTCAATAACACTAATTTCCAGTCATATTCACTCAATTTTGAACACCTCACAGGTCACAATATTATTTTCATACACTTTCGGAGAAAGACTGCAGCGAGCTGGCTGGATGGTAAGCGAAAGAGCAACGACTCAAACACATGGCAGTTCATAGAACATCTAGGAAACATTGCCACACAGCAGTGGCAGAGAAGAAAAGTGGTGCAAGCTGGAATTGTTCTTGGGCCCTTCCACCCACCCTTATCTAAGTTATTGAAAAGGACATGTACAGTCTAACAAACAAAGTGCTCCAGCGACAAGGAGTGCAACTTTTATGGCTGAAGTGCTTGGTTTGTTAGGGCCCCCACAAAACAAGCTAACAATGGGCTTAAGGCACCTAAGCAAACAGTGCTGTTAAATAACTCTACTGTGGCAAGTCATGCACCAGTGAAAGCAATTCTTGCCAGTGATAAGAAGAAACCATTGTCATGCCTGGGCATAAAACAAAAAAATCCACCTCTTATGTGTGGAATTTTTTTTACACAAATCCTGACAACAGTTGTCAAGCCATTTGTAGCATTGTAAAGCCACAGTCAGTAGAGGTAGGAACCTTAACCATCTAGGAACCTCATCTATGTTACGCCATTTGAAGCGAGTTCATGGAAAGCTTTTGTGAAAATCAGAAACTTATGCTAAAAAAATAACAACAAGCAGTCCAGCATCAGCTACCTCCCTTCTCTCAGCTAGATCCCTGCACCTGCAATATACACCCCGAACACCTTCATCATCAATATCCTCACAAGTAATCGGAGTTAGTCCTGCATTCAAGTTGCTAAGTCGTGATGACTCCTCCCCTATCCAGGACTCCAAGAAGAATCCTTGAAGGTTAGGCCCACTGCTGCTGTTGGGGGTGGATCTTCAACCCAGAAGCAGACCAAGAAGAAGACTACTAGTAGTTTAAAACAATTGACTGTTAAACAATCCTTTGCAAGAGGAAGCAAGTATGGCAACTGTGAATCAGTCGCACAGCGTATCATAGGCCTCATGGCGACTATACTAGTATTAGATCTGCCTCCAATATCCACCATTAATGCAGCAGGTATAAGACAGTTAATTGAGGTCCTGTGTCCCCGTTACCAAATTCCATCTCAACACCATTTTACTAGACAAGCAATTCCTCACCTGTACCAAGAGGTTACCAAAAAGAAAATTATTGGGCTACAAAATGCCATTCTACCCACTGTACACTTAACCACAGATATGGAGACAAGTGGAACTGGGCAAACTAAAGATTATATGACTGAGACAGCCCACTGGCTTGGTGATTCGCCTTCACCAGCAAGAACAGTAGCAGCATGTACCCAAGTACGTCACATCTTTCTGAGGCAGGCTACTCTGTGTATCATCTGCTTTATTAAGAGGCATATTATTATTATTATTATTATCATCGTAGATTTGTAGGGCGCTACAGTGCTCCACAGCACCGTACAGTAGGGAAGACAAGGACATACATAAAACAGGACATACGTAAAACAAGAACAGACAAGGCAGACAAAATGAATGGAGACATGAAAACAAAGGGTATGGAGGACCCTGCTCATTAGAGAGCTTACATTCTAAAGGGAAGAGGGCACAGCTGAAACAAGAGGAGCAAGTGTGGCTCAGAGTGGAGATTGGGATAGTTGTGAGGGTGCATTAGTGTGAATAGTATTATGGAGGATAAGGTCACCTCTAAAAAAGTCATGGGCATTCTAAGAGCATCTAAAGATTTGAAGGCTGTAGGAAAGTCTGATTGATCGTGGTAGGGAATTCCATAAGTGGGCAGCAGCACAGGAGAAATCTTGTAGGCGAGAATGAGAGGTGGTAATCAGAGACGAGACAAGACGTAGGTCAAAGGTAATACCGCTGGCAACCTGTTTGAAAAACAAAGGGATGTCATTGCAACATGGCTTATCCTGCTTGGACTCTCCTGAGGATATGTCATTTTTGATAATGCCACCAATATTGTTAGAGCATTATAGCGGGGGAAATTCTATTAAATTCCCTGTTTTGCTCACGCAATCAACTTGGTGGTACAGAACTTTTTATAAAATGACAATGACATGCAGGAGATGCTGTCTGTGTCCCAAAATATTTAAGGTCATTTTCAGCATTCTGCAACAACATGTAGGAGAATGCAGCTGCAAGAAGAATAGAATTTAGGGGAATGTACTTTAGTCTAGTGGAGAATACTTTCTGTGTTGTGCAAGGTGCTGAAACCACTCGAAGTAGTCACCTGTGAAGAGAGTGCAGACACTTTTAGCTTGAGTCAAGTGACTTCCCTAATTAGACTTTTTGAAAAGCAGCTAGAGAAATTGAAGGAGGAAATGAAACAAATCAATTCCGCTAATTATGTTGGACTTGTAGATTAAGTACTTTATTTGCTTCACCAGGATCCAAGAGTTATCAACATTTTGAAATCAGATCATTACATTTTTGCAGCTGTGCTTGATCCTAGTTTTAAGAGCTATGTCTTCTCTTTCTTTCCAACTGACCCAGATCTCAAGAGATGCAATGAACTCCTGGTCAGCAAGCCGACAGCTCAAGTGGTACATGACACAATTATGTCTCCTCCTTCAGTTTCTCTGGAAATTGCTGCTAGGAAAAAACTTAGCTTTCCCAAGACTGGGTCGTGGTGGGGCAGATGAGTCTGCACAACATTTTGACATTTGGTCTGGTGTAAAAGAATTGCCCAAAAATCGTGACAGCTCTGCTGTAAAATGAACTACAAATTCCATGAGGAAGGCCATTACCGGCAATTACATCAAAGTACACAGACTTTTGTGATGGTGGATTCCAGCGGGGATGAATTAGTATTGATTGATAATGATGTACACACTGAGGAGGGTGAATATTATGACAGTGTAGATTGCAGGTGCTGAGAGAAGGGAGCTAGCTGATGCTGGTATGCTTGGTAATATTTTGAGTAGAATGGCATGTTGGCAATTTTATGTTTTTTTTACAGTAAACTTTTACCTTTATTAGAGAGGTATTTTTTTCTTTAAAAAGGTACAAGCTTTTTATTACATTTTTGTTTCCCTGACTTAAAACCACTATGCACTTGAACATAGGCTTTAACACATGAGGTAGAGGGATGAGTATTATCATGACTGAGACTGAAGAGTGACAAGAACAATATGACTGAAGACTGAAGAGTGACAAGAACACTGCCACCCCTTCTGTTTCTGTATAAGCTATGGCACAGTAAAATGTCACTGGAGACTTTTAAGAACACTGACAGCCCTATTATTACAATTTCTGTTTCAGCACTGAACCCTGCCACCCCTCCTGTTTCTGTATAAGCTATGGCACAGTAGAATGTCACTGGAGCCTTTTAAGAACACTGACAGTCCTATTATTTGAATTTCTGTTTCAGCACTAAACACTGCCACCTCTCCTATTTCTGGGTTAGCTATAGCACAGTACAATGTAACTGCAGATTTTGAAGAACACTGTCAGCCCTGTTGTTTCTATTTCAGCAATGACAATTAGCAATGAAGCTGTCCTGTTTGTGTGTTAGTTATATAACTGAGTACAATGTGACTGCAGATTTAGAACAAGACTGTCAGCCCTATTATTTCTATTTTAGCAATAACAATTAGCATTGGAGCTCTCCTGTTTCTGTGTGAGCTACAACTCAGTAAAATGTCACCGGAGACATTGAATAACACTGCTACCCCTTCTCTTTCTGCACTAGAGACTGCCAAGAACCGTGCTACCCCTTCTGTGTCTCTCTGTAAAATGGAGCTGGATCACCGTGGAGGGAGTTACTTATAGAATCCAAAACTCGCAATATCCAACAACATAACAATGACGTTTTGCCTCATTTTCAATTCCAAGGGCGCTCTAAATTACCGAGCCGGCTCAGCTCGGTACTCGGATCTGCTAAGTTCGGGTGGGTTCTAATCAGTATCGCATTAACCGGAAGTGTGCACAGAAGCACATCGTACAAGGCTCCTACGGCACTTTGCGTAATGGAATTCCCCCATAATACTCTATATACGACTGTAGGTATTGTCCTTTGCCTCTACTTTAGTCAAAAGGCAACAATGACACATTTCTTGAATATAAACTTCTTGTTACTGAAAGAAAAGGAGGATTCTTTAAAAGAAGATAAAGAAGACAAACAAAGGGGGTTGTCTATGAAAGAAAACATTACTACCGAAAGAAGGGGGTATTCTCATAAAAAAATTCTTCCACTGAATGACCGGTTTAATTTTCGGGCACCTACCACCTAGTCAAGCCTGAAGATGAGGAAAGCCACTAGATTTCAGAATCCATACCAGTGTTTTGGCAAACAAGAGATGAGCTAAAGTGAGCTGCCTGAGCAGATGTAAAAATACAACACTGGATAATAACAAATTTTAATAATGTAATTTAGATATGAATTAATTAAGGTTAGGGTGGTATCACCTTTTCTAAATGACTGGTTCAGAATAGACCTGATATACAAGATATTTCTTGTTCTTTATTTCTCATTCATGTGAGTGTTCCTGTTCCTCATTTTCTTTATTTAGCAGAAAAAATAATGAGTGATCATGGCCCTTATTTTTGGCTTTTCAGATTTCAAAGAATTTTTTTGTAGTTTTCTGTAGTGAACGGTCTGTGCTGATTCCCACGCATACGTTTTTTTATACACTTGCTCTCAATTTTCTCTGCAGAGATATCATAAAAAGAACAAGACTATGTATTTTTAAATCTGTGTCACTTAAGGACATAATAAGAGAACATTTTCTCAATGCTAAATATAGATTTGAACATGGTTGGGCATTTGGCTGCTCCATCTCATTTCATTGAAAAGTACAACTTCCTTTCAGAATAAATCCTGTTGAACATTAATCATCCTCAAAGGAAATGCTTCTTAATCAGATTGGAGGAATGAGTATTGCTAAACTTCCATGGCAGAAAGTAACCTTCTATCAATGGCAAGTCATGCTTATTGACTATTGTCAAGATAGATGTTGCAGCCCTTTGATTTCTCTATTTCACTTAAGGGTGTCATGTTATAAGTTACATTTTGTGTTAAAATATAAATAATATATCTTGATTTAAAAAATGGGAGACACAGAGGCTGGTTAATGCTCCAATACTGCATAACAATATAACCAAGACAATTATTAACTATTTGAAAGCGTCAGCATATAAGTACAAAGAGTTAGTGCAGATTTATTTAAAGTCAAATCATTGTAAACAAAACTTGTCATTAGCAGTATAACTAAGTGTAGAATTACACAAGTAAATAAATGTATCTCAACTGATGTATTCTGTACCACACACTGTCACAAAATATAGATGTTTTTTGTAGTTTCCTTTACCTGTCTAGGGGCCTAAATCAATGTGGAAAGCAAGCATTAGCGTAACTTGCGATTAAAAAAGTGGCACGCAACTTTATGCATCTGTAAGCCAAATTCAAAGTTAAAGATACTTCCAGGTCTGAAAGAGTAGCAGCGGTGAAAACACATCCCAAAAATGGCATACCAACAGCAGTCATTTTAAACTGCCCCCACATACCCCTCACTTTTTCCAAAATTTTACTACATGCCACTCAGAGCTCCCACGTGGTCCAAAATAGCCCTACATGCACTCAGAATCCCACAAGCTCTCAGATCCCTGATGTACTCCTAAACTCCCCCACATGCCCCTTAGAATTCCCCACATGCCAATCAGACTTCCTTAGATGCCCTTTATATGTCCCCAAACCACCCCTATGCTATCAAACCTCCCCACATGCCCTTTACATTCCCATCAGATCTCCCCACATGCCAATTATCTGTCCCTCAGATCTCCTCAAACTCCCTTTGCATGCCCCTCAGGCCTCCCAATACATCCATTACATGATGTCAATTCTCCCCACATGCCATCCCTTCAAACATCTCCAAATGCACACTTAAACTTACAAACTCCTTAAGACTCCTCTACACTGTCACTGGTGAGATCTGATGGAAAGTACAATGCAGGATGTCAGAATGAGATTGATTGCAGCCAGAGAACTCCTTCCTTGCCTCACTGTGAAACAGCGGTGGCGGGAAGAGGAGTGTGACGTCTGGTCACACTATGACTTGTCTGAGACAATCACAGTGGTGTGTGTTAGTATTAAAGGCAATTTTACACAAATTACTGGCTCTCATTTTTAGGAGGTTATATGCTCCACGCGGTGGCCGACTAGCACACCACCAGGGAATTCACTGGTTGGCCCCACTCACTGTGGGTCCCGCAGTGGCAGATTACAAAATGTATGGTACGGTGCAGCTGCCCGCAGTTGTCATATACCTCCTTGACTTGAATGACAGCTCTATCTAAATCAAGTTATTTGCCCAAACAGTTCTGCCCATTCTGGTAGTTGAGGAAGGTTATGCACTACTCTGCTCCTCCCCACTTTCACTTCAATGACACAGTACTGAACAAGAAACAGGAATATGCAGACAAACAGAGTAGCAGAAAATCTCTGGAAGTTGACATTCACTGGTAATGCAGAAGCATCGTGAAAAATTGGTTATGTAGAACTATCTCAACAGTGATTAACAATGGAAATCTATCTTTTGTATAAATGGTGTTCACTTGAGGCAGATAAGCAAACAGGCTGATGGTAACAACAGACGTATTGTAACACAGTCCAAAAAGCACAAACAATTGAACACTTAGAAAAAACAGTGGCAATACTGAGACAGGCCAGAATCCCTCATTATGAAAGGAAATAATGCTGAACATGAGAATGTTCTCAGTATGTAACTGTAGTAGAGCTATCTAAGAGTAGCGTGCTGCAGTAGGAGGAGATGTCCGGAAACCAAAATTAGTAATCTGTGCCACAAGTCACCATAATGCAGAGCCAAGGATCAGGAGCCAGAAGTTGCTGACGTGCAAAGTGAGGGGTCAGGAGGCAGAAGTCACCACAATGCAGATCCAAGGGTGAAGAGCCAGAAGTCACCATAATGCAGAGCCAGAAACCAATTGAAGTACAGGACCATGAAGCGTGTAAATGCTATTACCAGCAATGTAAAGCTGGACAAGTGAGGACCTACCTCTGAAAGACCCCTAGTAGCAGGGTCGGACTGGCCCGCCAGGGAGTAGGGGTATTCCCCGGTGGGCCCCGACACCTGATGGCTCCACCCTCTCCATTGGTGCGGTGGCGCAAAGCTAAAAAATCAACAAAAACAAAATAAACTTAACTGATCACAGTGCGCCTGCCCCTCCTTCCTCCTCCCTGCTCCGTTCGCACTGACTGTCGACCGAGGCACACAGAGTGATGAAGGGGTGGGAAGCAGCATGGCACAGAGTGATGAAGGGCAAGGCAGCATGCCACAGAGTGATGAAGGACGAGGCAGCATGCCACAGATTGATGAAGGGGGGGAGCAGGATGGTGTAGAGATGTGCCCAGGATCTCCAGTTCCCGTGCCCGTGAAGAGGGTGAAGATGGAGGCTGATGCTGTGCCCCAGAAGAGGTTGAAGATGGCCCTGGCTGCTGTGCCCATGAAGAGGGCGAAGAAAGAAAAGTGTGGCTGCAGAGTGAAGAGAGGACATCGTGGGACGTCCGGAGCGGCGGATCAAGAAAAAGAAGATACCGGAAGTGGCAGGGTGCTCTAGTCAGGGCAAGGAGCGACCCTGCCACTGATAATCACCGCCGGAGATGTCGGCGGGGAGCCCTTGTCAGGGCTAAGAGCGCCCCCGCCCAGAAGAAAAGAAGAGGGCCGCTCCGGAGATGCCGGCGGGGAGCCCTTGTAAGGGCTGAGAGCGCCCCCGCCCAGAACACTGCCGGAGACGCCGCGCCGAACAGGAGAAGAGGCGCTGCCGGCTGGAGGGTCTCGAAGACCCGGAAAAGAAGATGGCGGGCTCAAGCTGAGTATCCTGCGCAGAGCAGGTGCAAAACGTCAGGCCCCCATTAAAGGTAGGCTCTTGTACTTACTGTTTTCCTGAATTATTCTGTATTGTGGGGAAAAGTCTAGTTACAAGCTTACACATAGCCAGGGAACGAACACACATAGTTTCCCCGTCCCGTAGAGCCCTGGGGTTACGTTGGTTTCCAGAGGGGGTGATCGAGTACCTCACTGGCAGTGCTGCACAGCACAATTGAGTTCCAGGGTCGGCCCGTGGTTCTCGTTGAGTGTCCCAGTCCTGAGTTCCGTGCAGGCTCTCTGGCGGTTCCAGGAGTGGGATACGTGTTCCACCTGGGTGGAGGCAGTCATCGCGGTTCCGGTGGTGACAATCGCCTGTTCCGTGCGGCAGTCGACTCTCAGGTTGGTGTGCTGTTCCAGTGAGCCTCTTTCAGGCCTTGTGCAGCCGGTCCTTAGGATTCCGTGGGTGACCCCATAGCAAGTCTTCTTGGTATGTCCTGGGTGAGGGTGTTAGGAACCGCCCTCCGGAATAGACCATAGAGTACAGTGAGTAGGTCCCGTTAGTACACCACACCCAATTAGTGTTATAGTTGTTTATTCTAGTTGCGTTGCCGGCCATTAGAGAGTTGTTAGGGTTGGGTCGCCTGTTGTAGTAAGTTTAGTATTGTGGGTGTACATCTTAGCCTCACTGATAGAGCAGAGGGAGGCCGTGTGTTACTTGTTATCCGCATTTGTCGGGGAGGAGCAGGAAAGCAGGGACTGGAAGTGGGAGTGCCCCGGTGAGTATAACGCTCGATTCCCTCTTTCGGTTAGGCCCTCACCGAGAGGTGTGAGAGGTACTTGAGGCGGGAATGTTCCTGGTCTCAAATGTCTGTAGTCCCGCGCCTTGGCAAGAGAAAAGCGAGGTAGCGGCAAGCGAGCTTGACTAGAGTGCCTTCGCTCATTGCCATGGTCTCGGACAGCCCTTTCCTGGTAGGCACAGCCGTAATTCTTGTTTCTTCCATAGAGGGAAGTGGTTGAAGGTAACACATGGTCGGTTGCTATTCTGCTGGGATCGGACTGCTGCTGGGGTGTATCGGAAGCGGACAGGAGGTGACCATCGTTTGTTAGGTAAGTTCTTCTGTGTGCGTTGACAGGCAGACACAACTGCTGCTTTGGAGACGGGGTTTCTTTCTTGCAATACTATTCCAGCTCGAGGCATCAGCAGACAAAGAGCAGTTTTCGCAATTCATCATATTATCAATTGGAGATTACAAATGTCTCTAGCTCTGCAGGATTATAATGCTAATATGTTGTGAAATTAAACAATGCGGCTTGTGAGACTGTCATGAAGGAAACACATGAAACATGGATGAAAACTGGAGAGGTATTAGCAAATCTCTGACAAGTTTCTTGTGTCTGTGAAAGGGCTGCATGTAACAAGTATTAACAGCAAAGAGTTAAAAACTTGGGCAAACATTAATTTTAATGAGGAAGTCAACAACAAGGAGGAATTAGTGTCTGCTGTGTATTTATGAAAGAAGAAGTAGCTCAGATTTGAACAACACTGGCTGTATCATCATCATCATCATCACCATGTATTTATATAGCACTGATTCCGCAGCATAGTACAGAGAACTCATTCACATCTGTCCCTGCCCCATTGGCTTACAGTCTAAATTTCCTAACATACACACACAGACAGACAGATAGAGAGACTAGGGTCAATTTTAATAGCAGCCAATTAACCTACTAGTATAATTTTGGAGTGTGGGAGGAAACCGGAGCACCCGAAAGAAACCCATGCAAACACAGGGAGAACATACAAACTCCACACAGGTAAGGCCATGGTCGGGAACTGAACTCATGACCCCAGCGCTGTGAGGCAGAAGTGCTAACCATTTAGCCACCGTGCTGCCATAACATTGATAAATGGGCAGAGCTGCGAACAAAAATCAGCATTGAAATTACCATACTAACGGTAATAATGCGCACTATTACCATAGTAATAGTAATAGTGAGCGGGTCAAAGTCAATTGAATTCTCCTCAAAGAAGCTAAAAAGTAAAAGCAATGTATTTTGTAGCAGTCGCAGAAAGGTATGTATAAACAAATAAGTGAAGGTCATCTCAAGGTGGACAAGAGTATAACTGGAGGCTAATAATTGCACAAAAAAATATTTTTATTGCTACGCACTTCTATATAGTCTGTTTATTTTTGTAGACAATTAGTTCTGTTGTCTAACTCCTAGGTTCCCAAACTGTGTGTCGTGACTCCCAGGGGTGCCACGGTGCTGTCACAGGGGTGCTGTGGACAGGAAGAGAAAAAAAAACAACAAACTAAATAAAAAATTATTACCAATCCGACGGTGCCCGGGACCCAGTAGCCTCCTCCCTTCTCACTAAATGTCGGGCGTGAAGTCATCACGGCCGACATATTCAATGAGAAGCGGCAGGAGAGAGGATACTGGGTCCCGGGCACCGTTGGATTGGTAAGTTTTTTTCTGTTTGTTTGTATTTTTCTCTTCCTGGCCATGGCTGGGTGCAGGGGGAGGGGGAGGGGCACAGCGCATGGATGCAGGGGGCACAGTGTGTGTTAGCTGCAAATTATTCTTTGACAGAAATATAATTGAAAAAAATATTCTTTTCCCTTGGATGTATGTGAATTATTTTGCATGCAACTAAACAGGTATTTCTGTCCTGACCTAAATACTTATTACGTTTTTTTTAACTACTTATAAAATGGGACTGCTCTGTAATTATTTTGGAGGGGTGCCTTGAAAAACTTATGGAGACTCTAAGAGTGCCGCGAACTGCAAAAGTTTGGGAACCACTGGTCTAACTGAAAATTGCACAACCAATTAGAAAATGAGACTGTCATGAAGAAAACATGCTTGTTTAACTTTTCAGGTGATTTCCATGTGCCCAAAGCACATGAAACATGGATCAAAACTGAATAGGTATTATTAAATCTCAGGCAAGATTCTTGTGCCTGTGAAACGGCTGCATGTAAAAAGTTTTAACAGCAAAGAGTTAAAAAATTGGGCAAACATTGCATTTAATGAGGAAGTCAGCAATAAGCAGAAATTAGTGTGCTCTGTATTTATGAAAGAAGAAGTAGCTCAGATTTGAACAACACTGGCTGTATAACATTGATAAATGGGCAGAGCCTTTTATTTTTTTGTATTATAAGTTCTACTGATGATATTAAATTATCGTTTGATAAGCAATACATTTTCCCATTTGCTCAGACAGCTCTGCGCAACCAGGACGCCTTGTGCTGCGAATGTTAAAAAGTCAAGTGTAGGTACTTAAATGTAAACAAGGCTTTTTTTCTGCCCGATAGCTACGTGATGCTGCACAAATTAGGGAACATCTTTACATTTACCCTAGTTCCACACTTGGTACTCTATGTTACCATTTTATGTGCACAATGTTTTAGCTATTTAGATGTACAGGTACGGATATCATTCCAACTCGATAGTAATGCACAAGGAGTGCTATTTAGATAACTCTCCTAGGACATACTTGCCAACTCTCCCGGAATGTTCGGGAGACTCCCGCATCTTGGGAGAGTCTCCGGGACTCCCGGGAGAGTATGGCAATCTCCCGAATTCAGCCCACTTCACTAGGAAGTGGGCAGAATTTGGTCCAAAATGCCGCAATTCTCTGTGAATCGTGGCATTTGGCCCCCGATGTAAAATGGCGCATCACTACGTCACAGGGAGCGGGTCCAAAATGACGCGATTTTGGCGCCCCGCCCCCCTCATGCCCACCTCACCCGGCAAGCGCCAGGAAGACAGCTCCATCAAGTTGGTAAGTATGCCTTAGGACAGTGGAAATTTTACTTTTATTATGTTTCAATTGATTTATCTTCATTGACTTCCTCTTTCAAGAAAAAAAATATTACCGATTATGTAGTCACCCAAGCAGAAATGTACTGAATTTCCCATGAGTTATTTCACAACTTTTTCACTGATTATGAAGCCGCCTTAGCAAAATTATAAGAGCCCTGAAATACCCTTTCACTCCCATGTAAAAGTTTGAAGAAAAACTATAACTGAAAAGCAAAGTACTACTGTAGTTATGACATGGTAGTTTAAAATCTGGCCAGAGCAGGCTTTACTTCACTGCTCAGTAAAGGACTAGCTGAGGAATTTCTGCCACACTACAACAATTCAGTTAATTCCATTAACTGCTAGGGTGCAGTGTGCTATATAGCTTTGTGCAGTGTTGTAATGCTTCTATCTGTTGTACTCTACAGCTGAATTTCACTTTAATAAAATACATTATTTCTACAGCCAGGTGGCAGCAAAGAACAGTAAGTCAGTTTTGCTAAGTGAATTTTAACAATATTTCCTTGTCAGTTAGCTTAGTTTAGTTCTTCTTCTTCACACAAACCACAGTTCGCCTTTAGGTTGACTCAGTGGCGGATCCAGGGGGGGGGGGGGGGGGGGCGATCGGGGCTTGCTGCCGTCGGCTGCACACTGTGCAGGTCCGTTCAGCAGTGACAGTGTGCTGCACGGCTGCTCTGATTGTGTTTTAAACACAATCAGAGCAGCGGGGCAGCACACTGTCACTGCCGAGCGGACCTGCAAATACTGTGCAGCCGCCGGCAGCCTTAGAAATTAGAAAGGGGGCGGGGCCTAAATCGCCCCCCCTAAAATCGCCCGGGGTATAGCAAAAGTCTGGATTCGCCCCTGGGTTGACTGATGTTAAGCAGAGGTGCTGGTGTGTGGTAGAAAGAATGTAAAAAAAACATTGGCACATTATGTTTATCATAGCCTTTATTAGGGTTGTTATCGCTGAAGTGCTGGCAGAACTCCACCTCAAACGATGCCCATGTTGCTCAATCAACATTGAAGACAGAAGTTCTGTAAATGGAAACTATGTTAACCCATATTTGCCTACTCTCCCGTATTGTCCGGGAGACTCACGCATTTTTTAGTGGTGTCCCAGGATAGCAGAGCATCCTCCCGTATCCTGCCCACTTCGTTAGTGAAGTGGGTCAGGGCGGAGCTAATCACTGAATCATGGTCACACCCCCTGCTGTAATAGGCCAAAATTGGTATAGTTTGACAGAGGGGTGGGGCCCCCAGGATGCGGCAGCTTTGAAGATCTCCTGAAGTATAAGGGAATTAAACAATATGGGGCGTTTGCATACTGTACCTTTCTTGAAATGCCCTGAGCATACCTGGAAAGTGGGCGCAAGAAATACATAATTCTGGCACTTATGTTCGACTACGCCTGGAAGAGGTGGGGTTTGGGAGGGAAGGGACATGCAAATGTACAATAAAGATGTGTTCAAAATGTGGCCCATGCTAATGTAAACGCCCCCTGCGGGGAGAACAGGGACAGATGCAACACAAAAGAACTTACCTTCAAAACGATGGTCACCTCCGGTCCGCTTCCGATATCCCAGCTGCGATCCAATCCCAGCAGATCAGCAGCCACAACCCTTGTCAACTCCAACCACGTCCCTCTACGGAAGAGACAGAGATTACGGCCGTGCCTACCAGGTAAGGGCTGTCCAAGAATACGGCAAAGAACGAGGACACGGTCAGTCCAAGCTCACTTGCCTCCCCCTCACTTTGTTCTTGCCAAGACGTGGGGGACTACAGGCACTTAAGACCAAGACTAGTCCGAGGACTAATCTCGCCTCAAGTACCTCACACACCTGCCGGTGAGGGCCTAACCGAAAGGGGAATCGAGCGTAATACTCACCGGGACACTCCCACTTCCGATCCGGTTCTCCTGCACCTTCCTGACACCTGCGGATGACAAGGACACACAGTCTCCCTCTGCACTGTCAGTGAGACTAAGATGGCACCCACAGAACTGGACTGACTACAACAGCGACCCGACCCTAACAACGTTCTAATGGTCGGCAAACGCAACTAAGTCAAACCACTATGACTAACTAGGTGTGGTGCACTAACGGAACTGCTCACTTACACACTACGGGGAACACCAGCCGGTGTTCACGGACTAAACCGGAGGGCGGTTCCTAACCCCCTCACTCAGGTCGTACCAAGAAGCTGCCTTCTTGCTATGGGGTCACCCACAGACCCTAAGGACCGGTTCTTTAAGCCCGGCTGAGGCTCAGTGGAACAGCACACTAACCCGCGGGCCGACTGCCGCAAGGAACAGCCGATCGAACTGAACCGCCCGACTGCCTGTACTCGGGTATCTCACACGTGTCCCTACGTCCGGAACCACAGGTACACCTGCACGGAACCGACCTTGAGGACCCTTAATCAGAACCACGGCCGCTCCTGGAACTGCCTCAAGGTGTGCTGCACTGCCACCAACTCACTCAGCCACCCCCTCTGGGTACCAGTGTGACCCCGGGGACCTAAGGGACAGGAAAACTACGTGTGTTCTCCCCTGACTATGAGTATGCTGGTAACTACACTTGTCCCCACAGCACGGGTTAGCACAGGAAAACACAGGAACAAGAGCCTACCTTTAATGGGGGCCTGACGTCTTGCCCCTGGACACAATTACGTAACACACCCAAAATACTGTAATTCCACAATACTCGCCGCACAGACAGAATACAATATACAGTACTTTGTAAGCTACTTACCAGAGCACACCGCTGCTAGCCAACCAGCCGGTTGCTACAGCACCACAGGAGCCTCCGCTCTACTGTACCTCCTAACCACGTGTGCTCACCTCACACAGGACCGCGCCTACACTCACGAGGCTCCCACGCCTCTACCTCACCACCTCCAGGGCCTTCTGCCCTTCACACCATGGGCCTCTGCCCAGCTACAGAGCCTTGTGCTCTGATTAATGGGCCTCAGCCCCCTCTCTACCTCAGGGCTCTGAGCCCACTAACTAGGGCCTTGTGCCCTGCTACCTAGGGGTCCTAGCCCCTGCCTACCGAGGCCTGTGGCCTCCCTAGCTATCTACTAGGGCCTTGTGCCTTTATAGCTTACGGGCTACCAGCCCCTACACAGGCCCTGTGGCCTTCCTATGTTCACTAGGCCACTAACTGCCTAAGGGCCTTGTGCCCTTGTACCTGGGGCTCTCACGCCCTCTATCTCACTAACAGGGGCTTGTCCCCTTTATCAAAATGGCCTACTGGCCCATTAACTTTATTGGGGCCTAGTGCCCAAGTTCCTGGGCCTTGTGCCCCTAATTCTCCGTGCCAATGGGCCTTGTGCCCGACCGTGGCCCCGGGCCTAGTGCCGAATTTAACGCTGAGTCAACTTACCTGCTCTGCGCAGGAATCTCAGCTTGCCACACGGTCTTCCGCTTCTTTCTCCGGGTCTTCCAGACCCTCCAGCCGGCGGCGCCTCTTCTCCTCTTCGGCGCTGGATCTGCTGTTGCTGCTGGGGCGGGGGTGCTCTCAGCCCTTACAAGGGCTCCCCGCCGACGATCTCCGCCGCTTCTGGTCTTCTTCCTCGCTGGACGTCCCACAACGTCCTTCTCTCTCCGCCGCCGGACTCTTTCTCCCACAATGGCGCCACCCGGCGACTTATATAGTCGCCGGCGTGATGTCATTAGCCGGCGCGAGCGCTGATTGGCTCGCGTCAGCGCCAATCTTTTAAATGGCCGGGCGCGAGCCGCGATTGGCTCTCGCATCCGGCCGCTGATTGGCCAGCGGGGAAAGATGAGCCCTGATTGGCTCATCCTTCCCCCGCGCACGGGACCTGCAGGAAAGAAGCCACGATACTCACCGCTGGATCGCTGGACGGGTGAGTACTTCTCCTCTTCTTTCTTCCTGCTGGGCACCATCAGGGACCTCTTCAGCCCCTCCAGGGGCACAGCGCTGGCGGACATCTTCGCCCTCTTCACTGGCACCGGCTCCAGAGGCATCTTCTGTCCCTCCAGGGACACAGCGCTGGCGGGGGTCTTCACCGGAGACACCTCCACACTAACCTAAAGAAAAACGCAGATAAGCCCATTGGGAAGTGTATGTTTGTGCCTGCTATGGGGCAGGTGCATATATGTTCTGATGATGATGACTTATCGTAAATTAGGTGCATATGCTGCTGGCACAGAGGAAGACTCATCTTGAGATATGAATGGCTCTGCGTATAGTCAGACATACGTGTAATAAGAAGTTACTCCCATTTTGTGTGCATCTCTGCATTGGACCCTATGTGTTTAAATAATGAATTTGTCTAATTAATTTTAATAAGTAGTTATTAAAATTACACATATGTAAGAACAGGGGCATAAGAAGACATTTATAGGCTTCATTGCAATTTTTATGGCATCCATATAAATGAAGTAAACAATTTATCACTTCCTCTCCCAGGGTTACTGAAGCTCCCTCTACTGATCAGTCCTTGTCTACTATTAAAGCAACTAATGGGAAGGAGCAAACACTGTTAAGCAATCGCAGGCTTACTGTTATTTATTGTGACAGCAGTCACAGCCTGACCACTAGAGGGAGCTAGAGGAGGTGAGATATTGTCTACAGCCCCACTGCTGCTGCATTGGACTTTCATCAAGATAATCATAATCAACACTCATTAATATAGTGCCAGCAAATTCCGTAGCGTTTTACAATTGGAAACAAACAGAGTAATAAAATAATACTGAGTAATACAGACAGACAGAGAGGTAAGAGTGCCCTGCAAGCAAGCTTTACAATCTATAGGACTTTGACAGCATCTGGGATTTGGCGGTACACCCCACCCCCAGCTGCAAGCCACATAGAAGTTTCACCCCCTGCTACCACAGTATTTCCACCTCTGCATATTTCCTGTTGTAGAAAAGGTCTAGAGTTGGCATTTCAAAATATATATGGCAGATGTATTTTGTATAAATGGCCTTTCTGTAAGCGCTTTTTTTTCTGTTTTATACTTATATTACTATGTAGTCATTAAACGCTGTATACATTGTAGGCCTGGAAATCTCAGAGCATTGGCACCATGCATCACACACTGGAAACTGACATAACAGCAGGAAATTCCCTACAACAAATAGTTTAGAGAAGAAGTTGTATACAAATAACCCATATTGAAGGAACTTCGGGAACCACTAGAGACTAGCAAATAAGCCACTTAAATTTCTTAATGTGGTACAAGCTTACTGTCTGTTATCCATATTTGCCTACATTTTGACCTCCATTCCGGGAACTCCTGGAGGGGAGTCTAAGGGACAAGAGCAGGGAGCATGGTGAGGGGTTTGCATCACAGATGTCCCACTCCCACTCACAATGACAGTGAAACATGATCGAGGAGGATCATCATCATCAACATTTATTTATATAGCGCCAGCAAATTCTGTAGGGCTTTACAATTGGGAACAAACATTTATAAGACAATACTGGGTAATACATACAGACAGAGAGGCAAGATGGCCTGTTCGCAAGCTTACAATCTATGGGACAATGGGAATTTGAAACACAGGGGCATGTGCTACATCATATTGCACATTGGACCAGCTAGAATGCAAAGGTAAAAAGTATTCAGTGGGCAGTCACACAGCAATATTGGTCAGGGGGTTGTTATCTTGTCTTAGCTGTGTAGAGAGTGTTAATAGGGTAACCTAGGGAGATTAATATGCTGGTTGAGGAATATTATAAGCTTGTCTGAAGAGGTGGGTTTTCAGAAAACGCTTGAAGGTTTGAAGACTAGAGGAAAGCTTGTGCGAGGGAGGAAATTCTACAAAGTGGGTGCAGCCCGAAAAAAGTCCTGTAACCGGGAATGGGAGGATGTGATGAGAATGGAAGAGAGACACAGATCTTGTGCAGAACGGAGGTGTCAAGTCGGGAGATATTTTGAGACAAGTGAGGAGATGTATGTCAGTGCAATTTTTTTGATGGCCTTGTATGTTAGTAGTAGAATTTTATATTGAATTTGTTGAAATACAGACAACCAATGTAGAGACTGACAGGGTGGCTCAGCAGAGGAAGAACAGTTTGCAAGGAAAATCAATCTATCCGCTGCATGCAAAATAGATTGTAGGGGTCTGACTTTGGGAAGACCAGTAAGGAGGGAATTGCAATAGTCAATGCGGGAGATGATGAGTGCATGAATTATGGTTTTTGCAGTGTATTGTGTGAGATATGTGATTATTCTGGAAAAGTTTACTTTAGATGTATGTAACATGATTTAGATAAAGAGTCTATGTTGGGAATAAATGATAGTTGTGAGTCAAGGATTATACCTAGGCCGCGTGCTTGTGGGGTGGAATTTTTGGTCATGCTATCAACAGAAATAGAAATGTCAGGCAGGAAGCTTCTGTTTTTGGGTGGGAATATTATTAATTCAGTTTTTGAAAGATTGAGTTTGAGTTGGCGAGAAGACAGTCAGTGATGCGAGACAACACAGATGGTGATAGATCAGGAGAGGATAGATAGATTTGTGTATCATCCGCATAGAGATGATACTGAAACCAATGGAGCTTATTAGTTTTCCAAGAGATGTGCTGTAGATAGAGAATAGCAGAGGACCTAGGACTGAGCCTTGCAGTACTCCAACTGATAAAGGAAGCGGTGCAGAGGTGGATCCAGAGAAATTAACACTGAAAGAGCGATTAGATAGGTAGAATGAGAACCAGGATAGGACAGTGCCTTCAAGACCTAGGGATTGTACCATTTGTATGAGGAGCGAGTGGTCAACTGCATCAAATGCAGAAGAGAGATCCAGGTGAATTAGAAGAGAGTAATGGCCTTCACTTTTTGCTGTGATCAAATCATTGAAAACCTTGGTCAGCGCAGTCTCTGTGAAGTGTTGAGAGCGAAAGCCTGACTGAAGAGAATCAAGTAGGTTGTTTGCTGTAAGAAAGTGTGTGAGGCGAGGGTAGGCTATTCTCGAGAAGCTTGGAGGGACATGGGAGCTGAGAGATGGGGCAGTAGTTTGAGAGACAGTTTGGGTCATAATTTTGTTTTTTTTAAATCGGAGTAATCACTGCATGCTTGAATAGTGATGGAAAAATACCAATAGAGAGAGAGATAGATTACAGATTTTATTTAGAGGGGGAATAAGCACAGGAGACAAGGTCCTGCCAATTTGTTAAGGAATGGGATCAAGAGGACAGGAGGTAGAGTAGGAAGATGTGAAGAGAGTATGAATTTCCTCTTCACTTGTGGGATCAAATGAAGAGAGAGTGTTAGAGGATGCTACAAAGGAATTGAGCGAATTGCTTGTCGAGGGAGGAAGGGTGGCCTATTCTGGAGTCTCCTGGACAGCAGGCAGGTATGCTATTATTTACTTAAATACACATATATAATTATTATTATTATAATCACCATTGGGCATCCCCATTCTTTCCTTATTCCTTTCCTATTTTAGCACCTAATAAACATCAGGTGTCTCAAGAGCAGCTGTCACCCTGAGGCTATAAGGGAATGATTTTATTAATACATTTTGAACGTAAACTTTGTTTATGTTATAAGCACTGTGAATACTAGAGCCTGAATCACCTCTCTTTTGTGTTAATGTTATTTATTTATTTATTTATATATCTATTTATTTGACCATTAACCAAGCACCTATTCCCCCTACATAGAAAAGGCATACGTATTGGTAACCATTCAGAGGTGAACTCATATGTGCTCAGAATGTACGTAGGGAAAAGACGTAGGCCCATCCCCAGGTCTGAGCACCTCACCGCCAAGACCAATCAGGGCGACAAGGTGACATCATCTCTAGGATACCATATTATTATAGAATTAAATAAGCAGATGACATATCAGTATGGGACCCTTGATAATGATGCTACATATCAGCACAGTGGCTTAGTGGTTAGCACTTCTGCCTCACAGCGCTGGGGTCATGAGTTCAATTCCCAACCATGGCCTCCTCTGTGTGGAGTTTGTATGTTCTCCCCGTGTTTGCTTGGGTTTCCTCCGGGTACTCCGTTTCCTCCCACACTTCAAAAACATACTGGTAGGTTAATTGGCTGCTATAAAAATTTACCCTAGTCTCTCTGTCTGTGTGTGTATGTTAAGGAATTTAGACTGTAAGCCCCAATGGGGCAGGGACTGATGTGAATGAGTTCTGTACAGCGCTGCGGAATCAGTGGCGGTATATAAACAAATGGTGATGATGATGATATCAAAATTCTATGCTACAAAGTGTGGATTTTTTACACGTGTATGGACAAATTTAGATAGCATAGTAAGA
Source organism: Mixophyes fleayi (assembly GCF_038048845.1). Taxonomy (NCBI): domain Eukaryota; kingdom Metazoa; phylum Chordata; class Amphibia; order Anura; family Limnodynastidae; genus Mixophyes; species Mixophyes fleayi. Next base: position 274,124,618 of record NC_134403.1, read on the forward strand.
GTTACACAAGAGGTGAACAAGAGGTGAGCAGGAGGGGAAACACTGCTCCACGCGGACAACATTCGACAATCATCTATGAGCTCTGATATCTTCCACCTCATGCACCTGCATTGCCCACTGCCTGCTCAAAGGCTTCTAGCAAGCCCTTAAGACTCATCTCTTTATTCAAGTCTATCAGCCTTCCTCCTAACTCCCTTGTCCCGGCTTTCTCCCCCACTCCCCCAGTCGGTGCCACCTTTTTCTTTAAGATGTAAGCTCTTACAAGCAGGGCCCTCTATATTTGTGTTCTCTTTCTAATATTCTATCACCCTCTGTACCTCTTGGCCTGCTTCCCTAGCCCTGATTTCTTACGCTTAGGCTTACCTCCTGTTGATTACTACCATTACTCTCACTCACTGTCCCTCATAAAATTTGACCTACATTACCGTGTTACTTGTATTTTTATTCATTCAGTGTCTGGTCTTTGAATTTTATTCTTCATGTGTTATGTGCTATGGATGACCTCCTTCTGTATATGTCATTTACGGTGCCACGGACCCTTTGTGGGTCCTTATAAATAAAAGATAATAATAATAATAATAATAATAATAATAATAATAATATGGTGTAGAGATGTGTTAGTAATTAAGGGTAAAGTCACATTACCCTAATAGTACACAATATAATTATGTAATGAAGTGTCATATACACAAGAGAGAATATTGTCTTGACAGTTATTCATAAAAGCGAAAGTTGCATGTTTCATGTTCCGGATAAAACTTAATTAAATGCAAACACAAATAAAAAAATCTAAATACAAATTAAATTACAAACATGTTTTGTTTTCTCTTTTAACAGTCAAATGGGAAACTTTTTTAAGTAATGTGAATAAACAGCTGCAATTTCAAATAGCTTGGATTAATGAATAAGCTGGAGAGGTCAATATACAATCAGAAGCCGCTAGATAGTGCTGCCAGTGAGGCACTTCATGAACACTTTTTTTTTTTTGCACCATCACTCCTTTGCCCTGACCTTTTGGCAGGGCGGGACTATTTTTATATATCTAGTCAGAAGGTTGGGGTTGTGTCTCCGTTTGTCATTGCACTGTTGGCATTTTGGTATTTTTCACAGATGATGGGGTGCAAGTGCCCTTATGGCTGTGATGCCCAAAATCTAAGGGTGTGTAGCCTGATATTTCCTCCTTTCTTGGGCTGGGGGGGAGGGGGGGGCAGAAGACGGTGCCCTTTGGACAGAGAGACCTCTCCTCTTTAGAGGAAGGCCTGAAATTGCTGCCACCCTGTGGCAACAATGGCAGCCTACCTGTGTGCATTAGCTGTTTTTTAAATCTTATCTCTCTGTATTCTTTATTGTGACCTTATAAAATTGACTTTATTTTGTTAGGTCTCAGACACAAACATGACTATGCTCTGCAGAGATTAGCTAAACATGATCAAATTTGAAGACAATATTGATTAAGCAGATCCATATAGTCACATGAACCCATGCAAATTATGCATTTTACTACAGTTAATGGCTCTATTTATTTTTACTGAAAAATAAACAATGGGAGTAATTTTGAAAATGGAATTAAAGCAGTTTTGCATCTCTATTTGTATGTTGTCAACATAATGTAACTGGAGATGTCCTATGTCTGCGATAAGCCGCTGGATAATAAATAGACCCCTGTAAGTCATAAAAATATTTATAAAAAGTTGTACTATATGTGGAAAAAATAAATGTGGAGATACAGCAAAAGTTTCTCTAGTCATGATGTGCTTTTTATATTCTTTTACCATAGCTACCAAAATGATTCTGATATGTTTTGTGGTTCAAGCAACAGCATAAGGTGAAGATCGTTTCATTTTGCAATAATGAAGTGAATAAGGCAGCTGCTATCAGTCATATCTTTACTTCCTGTTGCTGGTTAGTCTTCCACTGCTGAGAAAACAGTCATTGTTTCCTTGCCTGGGCCTTTCAGATAGAGACTTCTCATAACGAGAGGAGGAGTATTTCAGTTTCTGATCATGATAACTGTCTCTGATGTGCTCGGCTCCACAAAACTCACACATGATATTCAGTGTGATCTGTCTCCAACTTCTGTCTGTGAAATCTCATGTGGCCAGAAACTTCCTTCCTTATTTCAGCCGCTTTGACACTCCAAGAAAATACTACCACTTGACCACAGGAAACATCAGCTCCTCATTGGCTAAGTGGACAACAGGTTACATAAAGGTGAAAATTAAGACAAAAACACTATTCATTAGCAAACTGATGTAGTAAAATTGAGTAACAAATGTGTAAAGATTATTGGGAGTAAGAATTACACCACATTTTCTAAAAAATGTTTAAGACTTAATTTTCTTAATGTTTGACTTTATAGCAAATCTCTGTCAAAAGTAATGTTTAAAAGTGTAAAGTAACTATAAAATGAGTCACATGTAAAAAATAGTATAAAAATATTATTTTAAATAAAAAGTTAAAAGCATGCTGCACAATACATATTTCCACTACATCTCTTTACAATTTACCACAACAAAACAAATGTTTACAGAACTTTGAATGTTGAGCATCATTTTGCAGTTGCAGTTTTTAGTTGTTTTACTTAAATCATACAGCAATTCTTTAAAAATTACCTTTTTGGTGCTAATGTAAATGAAGCCCATTTTGTCTCATTAGTGAATTTTTCTGCTATAATTCTTTAGGCGTTATTTAATACTTTAATGCCATCAATTTACAGGCAACTTATTGGGCATTATTAATATTTACAGCTGTATGTGATCTCTGAATCTGTGTGAACACAATAGTCTACCCTGCAATAAAGAAGACAACTGTGAAACACCCAGCTCTCACTATTACAAAAGTAATATAAAAAGTAACAAAAAAACACACCTTTACTTCTAACTTAAATAAATAAGTGGAAGTGGAAATTTAGAAGTGGCGGTATGACAATTTAATGTGGATGTAAGTGAATGGAATTTGATAGTTTTACAATGAAGATAGTAGAAGTGTCAATATGACATACCACTGTATACACCCCACTTTGACCATTGATCTAAACTAGATAAAATTACATATATTGTATATATTGGAGCTCATTGGATGTGTAAAATCTGGGCCACAAACAGGGAGCACTTATGTAGTTATTTTGAGTTACCCATAAGATTGTATGTATTCATCCCCTTACACGTGTATCAATGCCATAATCCAACCCAAAGGCCACAACAAGACCTTTCTTTCTTGCCACTTCACGTCCCCTGCACCACTCTCACAATCTCTATACTGCATACTTGTCAACTCTCCCAGAATGTCCGGGAGACTCCCGCATTTCTCGTGAGTCTCACGGACTCTCGGGAGGGTGTGGCAATCTCCCACATCTGCCCACTTCCTAGTGAAGTGGGCAGAAGTGGGCAGAATTAGGTCCAAAACACCACTATTCACCTGGAATCGCGGCGGTTGGCCCCGGCCCCGCTGTAAAATGACGCATTTGTGTCATTACATCACGGGGCGGTTCCAAAATTACGCTAATTTTGGAACCCCGTCCCCCATCACGCCCACCGCAGGCTCCCGGAAGCCAACTTTAGAAAGTTGGCAAGTATGCTATACTGGTTCCAAATAACCTTCAGACTCGAATTCAAGCTATTGACATTGTCAAAGCTCTCACAACATCTCTCCCTCATACATTTCTGATTTTGTCAGATAATCTCTTTCTGCCCTCTGCTGTACAACCAATCACCACTCTCTTAGTCCTACTAGCTCCTATTGTTTCAGTATTGCCCTCTATCACCAGAATGTAAATGCAGGGTCCTTGTTCTCATATTTGTACCTCCTTCATCAACCTCATATGTACTAATTCTGTTTTTATGTATGACTTGTATTTTGCAAAGGAGTTTTTTTTGGTGCCTTACAATTAAAAGATGATGATGTTTGTGCTGGCTCTAAAGCCAGATGGTATTACCCGCTGTTAGGTGGTCTTTCGCAGAGTGAACAGTATTTTCTCATTTCATGCCTACCCCGTGCTGCAAGTGGATAAGTTCCTAGACCTCTTTGATCTGCACAGTACATTTCACCCTGGATCTCACAAAGGGATATTGGTAGATCTAAGAGTCAGAGATGGTAAAACACAAAACCTTTTTTTCCTCCACTCCCATGGGGCTATGCCAATTCATAACAATGCCCTTTGGACTATGCCCCTGCTTCCTTGCAATGATTCATGGATCGGTCATACCAGGATGACTTAATAGTGTTTTGACACTATTGGCAGGCCATTCTAAATATTCTGGGCCTGATTGATGTTCAGACGTATATCCCTTTGTGTGCCATATCGTGTGTGATATAGCTATGCTCATGCTCAGAAACGGACCTTACGCCAATGAATGACAGCATGCAATTCATATCTGAGCGCAAATGACACTTATGACTGCCTACAACATGAAAGGTGGAATGGGGGATGGAAGGGGTGGATGAATATAGGCAATGTACAGTCATGGCCAAAAGTTTTGAGAATGACACAAATATTATTTTTCACAAAGTCTGCTGCCTCCGTTTTTATGATGGCAATTTGCACATACTCCAGAATGTTATGAAGAGCGAGCAGATGAATTCCAATTAAATTCAAAGTCCCTCTTTGCCGTGACAATGAACTTTATCCCTAAAACAACATTTCCACTGCATTTCAGCCCTGCCATAAAAGGACCAGCTGACACCAGGTCAGTGATTCTCTCATTAACACAGGTGAGAATGTTGACAGGACCAGGCTGGAGATCACTCTGTTATGCTGATTGAGTTAGAATAACAGACTGGAAGCTTTAAAAGGAGGGTGGTGCTTAAAATCATTATTCTTCCTCTGTTAACCATGGTTATTTGCAAGTAAACAAGTGCAGTTATCATTGCATTGCACAAAAAGGGCTTCACAAGCAAGAATATTTGTGAAAACCAATACTTGTGTATGACACGCTGACCGCCGACAGGAAGCTGGGGAGTGCGTCCCGTTGCTAGGGCAACGGGTGTGCATGCGCCCTGGACCGCCCTGGACCGCCGGAAGGGGGTTGCCTAGCAACGGGGCACTCCATAGAAGGAAGATGTCCATCCCCGGCTAGCGAGGAGGTGCGGGGATGGTGTCTGATACCCTCTTGTTCCCCATATTTGTTAGTCATATTTATACTTGTATATATTCTATTTGTAAGTAGTTAAAATAATTGCCAGCATGGTTTTCTTATCTTGCAAACTAGGCCATTGTCTCAGCCTAGGCAAAAGGATTACTGTCCACCAGTCCTGTATGAATGTACATCTCACCAAGGACAACTCTTGTCTTTGTTTAGCTGTGTCTCTGTGTGTGCTAGCATAGGGAAAAGGTCAACAGATAGATGACTACATTATATATTTAAATGTAATGTCTCTGGATTGTAACTTGTTTAAACTTCTGCTGTAAAGCCACAGAACAATACTTGTCCCTAATTGTATCAAGAGCAAATCATCTGCTATCTGTGAAAAGGTAAACATAGAAAAGGACTAATCAGGCTGGTCCTGGAACTCTAAGGAAGGTCATTTCTGCCTTTAAATACCAACTCCAGAGAACAGCAAATTGGCATTCAATATCCAGGTAGAGCTAAAGTCGGCGTTGTGATCCAGATCTGTGCCCTTGCAGGGAAGGGACAATCGATCCCTGGAGTACTGCCTTTGCCCTGATCTACCTCTCCAGGTTTTGAGGAGCTGTGTGTCTGCCAAAAGCGAAGTGACAGTGACTCAGGAACACTACCTTGCTGATAACCTTAAAGGAGAGAGGTGGAGAAGCTTGAATGGATAGCAGATAGAGAATGACTAGGATACTGGTGAAGTGCTTTCATTAGAGATGATCACTGACCCCCGTATTTTGGTTTTGGATCTATTTTGGTTTTGGTTTTGGCAAAACCTCCCTCGTGAGTTTTGGTTTTGGATCCCTATTTTTTTCTAAAATCCTTATTTTTTTCTAAAGTCACATAATTTGGCTCTTTTTTTGTTCTTACATTATTTTTAACCTTAATAACATTAATTTCCAGTCATTTCCAGCCAATTTTTCACAATTATCTTCACAATTGGTGACTGTAACGATTACTTACCCTTCCTCCCTCCAACGTAGGCTTCCCTGTGCCGTGCTCAGCATTTTTTGGGGATCTGGGATCGGATCGCACTGATTGGCTACTCGTGCGGTCACATGATCGGGTCCCCGGGGCAGGTATTTTTAATCTCTCTCTATTTAAACCTGCACTGACACTTACTCAGCGGCGCTGCATTGTAAAGGGAAACTTCCCTTTACAATGCAGCGCCGTTTTAAATTTAATCGCCGAAGACGCTGAACACGCCGGAGTTGAAGAATCCGGACATTAATACATTTACCCCATAGTTGTTTCAGCTTTTCCTTACTCTCATTAATAAAAAAGAAAATATATTACTAAAGAAAAACCTAAAATTACCAAACCATAATGTAATGCAATGGCAATTAAAACACTAGAATGTTGTAACTAATTTCCCATAACATTACTACTCATGTATTATAAGGTAAAATGACCCCCTACTCGGAAGGATAATAGAGTTCACCTCAGAATGCCATGACCTGTAAAAACCTGTAGCTTGTTACCCATGAAGGGAACTGAGTTCATTATAAGTGGAGTATAATTTAACATTTCTTTTAATTATTATTTTATTTTACTTAGACAAAAAAATTCCGTACACACACGTAACCTCAACCTTAATTATTCCCCTCAATTCATTACATATTTTCCAAGAAATGTTTTACAGTTTTTCAAAATTTCCATGAAATAACTATCAATTTAGAGTTTAGTTACGCTTCTTAGTTCTAATTATAGCTCAATCTATTTCTACTACTTCTTTCATATATCCTTATATTCCATTTTAGTTTCAATGCCTGTTTCCTGCATGGAGGATTGCATCATGGTTTGGTAAGAGGATTGCTTTTAGTAACAGACATGAGACCATGCCAGACCACAGTAATTATACACATGGTAGCAGGGTGACAGAGATTATACTACAATGTGTCAGTAAGATAATGAAATGTGACCAAAGGATAGAATGAAATTAAGTTATACAACTATTTGTTTCCACAAGACATTTTTGAGCTGATGCTAATTTGGACATCTTTGCGTCTAAAAACTCAGGGGCAACTGGCCCCAGCAAGCACTGACATGCCTCAACTGCTTGAGGATGCTGACAATTTGTATAGGCTGAGATCTGTAGGGCACCTGCAAAAAATACTGTAAAATAAACACACAAACCCCATGAAAAGAATACTTTAATTAAAATAAAAACTCACTTCATACCCTCGCTCTCTATACATTGTATCAATGGAGTTCATTAATAAAATGTGTTACTGAATTACATTGATACAATGTAGCTTATTGTGATTAGTGGTACAGAGTTGCTTTCCAATGCTCTGACCGATCAGAGCAAAGCCACTCTGTATTGATTAGAAGCCAACAGGCCACCTGTCAGTTGCGTCGCTGCTCCACAGGATCATGTTCTTGTCGTAGAGAGGGTTTCTTATGATCATCATCATCATCAGCATGTATCTTTGCACCAACCTTTAGACACTCACAAAACATCCATCTACTGTCAGGCATATCAGGATGTCCCCGCAATCAGCATTATCTGCAGTTATGTCAATACACCCTTATTATTATTATTTATTTATAAGGCGCCACAAGGTTTCCGCAGCACCGAACACAGTACAAACAATGGACAGTACAGGGAATAACAGTACAGAACAATAAACGAGTAATACCGAGACTTCAGATGCTCCAGGAAAATCAAGAATATTGAGGTTGGAGCAGAAGAGAAGGTAGAGAGACAGGAGGGAGAAGGGCAACAGACAATTGGCACAGAGGGAGTCAGAGGAGGGGAGCAAGCGCACCCTTTTCAAAGGAGGATCTAGGAGATGAGAGCGAGCATGGAAAGAGGGTTAAGTGGAGGGCTGGTAAGCCTTGAGGAAGAGATGAGTTTTGAGTGCCCGTTTGAAGGAGCACAAGTTAGGGGATAGACAGATGGAGCGAGGGAGGTCATTCCAGTGCAAGGGGGCAGCTCGGGAGAAGTCTTGAATTCTGGAGTGGGATGAGGTTATTAGAGTGGAGGAGAGACGACGGTCATTGGCCGAGCGCAGGGAACGGGCGGGAGTGTGGATGGAGAGGAGATTGGAGATGTAAGGGGCAGTAGACTGGGAGAGGGCCTTGTAGGTGAGGGTAAGAAGTTTGAAAAGAATTCGATAGGGGAAGGGGAGCCAGTGAAGGGCAAGGCAGAGAGGGGAGGCAGAAGAGGAGCGGCGAGAAAGGAAGATAAGCCTCGCCGCCGCATTAAGTATAGAACGAAGGGGGGCAAGGCGAGAGCGGGGGAGGCCGGTGAGGAGAAGATTGCAATAGTCCAGCCGGGAAATGATGAGCGGGTGGATAATAGTTTTGGTTGCTTCATTAGATAGGAAGGGCCGGATGCGGGCAATGTTACGAAGTTGAAAGCGACAGGATTGCGCAAGAGATTGAGTGTGGGGGGTAAAAAAAAGGGAGGAGTCGAGGGTAACGCCCAGGCAGCGTAGTTGGGGGACGGAGGAAATGGTGGAGTTGTTAATAGTGATGGAGAGATCCAGATGGGATAAGGACTTGGACGGATGGAAAACAATAAGTTCAGTTTTTTCAATGTTAATTTTGAGAAAGCGAGAGGACATCCAAGAGGAGATGGCAGAGAGGCAGTCAGATACACGAGAGAGGAGGGGAGGGGAAAGATCAGGAGAAGAGATGTAAAGTTGAATATCATTGGCGTATAGGTGATACTGAAGGCCGAATGAGGTGATGAGAGCACCAAGAGAGGAAGTATAGAGTGAGAAGAGTAGAGGGCCAAGAACAGAGCCCTGAGGGACTCCTACAGGGAGGGCAGCGGGGGGGGAGGATGAACCGGACATAGATACAGAGAAAGAGCGGTTGGCGAGATAGGAGGTGAACCATGTAAGGACAGAGCCAGAGAGACCGAGAGAGTGAAGTGTCTGCAAGAGGAGGGGGTGGTCCACGGTGTCAAAGGCTGCGGATAGGTCCAGGAGGATGAGCAGGGAGAAGTGACCCCTGGATTTAGCAGAGAGGAGATTATTTGTTACATTGGTTAGGGCAGTTTCAGTAGAGTGGAGGGGGCGGAAGCCAGATTGAAGAGGGTCAAGGAGGGAATTGTCAGAGAGGTGACAGGTGAACCGATTGCAAACAATACGCTCGAGAAGTTTAGAGGCGTGGGGGAGAAGAGAAATGGGGCGGTAGTTGGCGAGTGTGGTGGGATCGAGATTAGGTTTTTTTAGAATAGGAGAGATGAGGGCATGTTTGAAGGAGGAGGGGACAGTACCAGTGGAGAGAGACAGGTTGAAGAGGTGAGCTAAGTAAGCGCAGACGGTGGGGGAGAAGGAGCGAAGAAGGTGAGAGGGGATGGGATCCAGGTGACAGGTAGAAGGGGGAGAAGAAAGAATGAGGGAGTGGACTTCATCGCCCGTAGTAGGGCGGAAGGAGTCCCAGGGTGGGATAAGTGGAGAGGGAGGAGCAAAGAGAGGGGCCGGAGAGGAAGGGGATGAGGATATATCGAGTCGGATAGACTCAATTTTGGAGGAGAAAAATGAGGCAAAATCTGTAGCAGAGAGGGAGAGTGGGATAGGAGGAGGGGGAGGGGTGAGGAGAGAGGTGAATGTGGCAAAGAGGCGGCGGGGATTAGAGGACTGAGAAGAAATGAGGGATTACAGTACTGCGTTTGCACTCTCGTCCTCCATTCCGCCACTCCAATTATCCCAGAGAAGCTGCAAGAGGCCACGTGAACACTTGAATTTATGATGGGTAATGTGTAAACTGTTCCAGTCTATTTTGTAAAGCAAAAGAGTGGATAACAAATGTGCCTGCGGCATACCTCCCAGCTGTACCGATTTAGGAAGGATAGTCCCGATTTGAGGGGTTGTCCCATCAATAGGGATTTTTGTCTGGATTCCAGGACAGTTAGGGGATGTGCCCTGCTAACGAATGCCATGCACATTTGCTGCTGGTATGCACAACATAGAAATCGTGAGACAGGTGTATCTAAAACATATAAGTAGTACCACACTTGTCAAGTGAATATTTACCTGAAAATAATCTGCATTTCAAAGAAATGAAAACTATAGTAACTAAAGAAATAAACATTAACATAGTTTAGTGATAAAAAATATTGTGAAGAAATCTAGTGTAAGATTTCCATGTAACCTTTTTAAAGTTATTTTCTTAGTCACATATCAGGTCACATATACACTATATTGACAAAAGTATTTGGCCACACCTGTTAATTATTGAATTGAGGTGTTTCAATCAGACAGAGATGTATAAAATCAAGCATCTAGCCTTGCAGTCTCCATTTGTGATATGAAATGGGCCATTCTGAAGAGCTCAGTGACTTCAAGCATGATACTGTGATAGGATGCCACCTTTGCAGTAAGACGGTTCATGAAATTTCATCCCTGCTGGATATTCCACAGTCAACTGTAAGTGATATTATTAGAAAGTGGAAGCGTTTAGCAACAACAACAGCAACTCAGCCTGAAGCGGAAGACTACATAAAATCACAGAGAGGGATCAACGACTGCTAAGGGGCATGGTGCATAAAAATCGACAACGCTCTGCTGATCCCATAGCTGAACAGTTACGAACTTCCATTGACAATAATGTAAACACAAAAACTGTGCGGTGGGAGCTTAATGGAATGGATTTCCTTGGCCGAACAGCCGCATACCAATCAATCACCAAGACCAATGCCAAGCGTCGGATGGAGTGGTGTAAAGCACACCGACATAAGACTGTGGAGGAGTGGAAATGTGTTCTGTGGAGTGACGAATCACAATTCTCTGTTTGGCAGTCAGATGGGTGAGTCTGGGTTTGGCAGATGCTGGGACAACATTACCTGCCTGACTGAATTATGCCAACGGTGAAGTTTAGTGGAGGAGGGATAACGGTATGGGGCTGTTTTTCAGGGTTTAGGCTAGGCCCCTTATCTCCAGTGAAGGGCAATTTTCATACCAAGTCATTTTGGACAATGCTATGCTTCTAACTTTATGGCAACAGTTTGAGGGAGGCCCTTTTCTATTTCAACATGACTGTGCCCCAGTGCACAATGCAACAAAGACATGGTTTGATGAGTTCGGTGTGGAAGAACTTGACTGGCACACACAGAGCCCTAATCTCAACCCCATCGAACACTTTTGGGATGAACTGGAATAGAGTTTGCGAACCAGGGCCTTCTCGTCCATCATCAGTGCCTGACCTCATAAATGCTCTACAGAATGAATGAGCACAAACTCCCACAGAAACACTTCAACAGCTTGTGGAAAGCCTTCCAAGAAGAGTGGAAGCTGTTATTGTTGCAAGAAGGGGATAAACTCCATATTAAAGTATATGTATTTGAATACAATGTCCTTACAGTCCCTGTTGGTATAATGATCAAGTGTAAAATATACTTTTGTCCATACAGTGTATCTTGCTAAAAAGCATATTCAGTGTTCAGTGTTCCTGATTTCATCTATTTTTCACATATTTGTCACACTTAATTGTTTCAGATATTCAAACAAAATGTAATAAAATTAAATATAAGACAATGACAACCTGAGCAAACACAAAATACAATTTTAAATTGGTCATTTAATTTATTGAGGGAAAAAAGCTATTGAACACCAACTGGCCATGTGTGAAACAGTAATTTTTCCTTGGTTAATCATTGAACCAATGAACCAAACTGAATTGATAATTGGGCTCAATTAGACTAGACACAATCAGCCTTGATTACTGCCAGCTCTGTTGAATCTGTTCATCACTTATATAGAACCTTTCCAGCAATGCGAAGTTGGCTAAAAGGTCTCAGCAAGCAGAACAATATGCCACAATCAAAATAAATTGCAGATGAGATGAGAAAGAAAGTTATTGAAATGTATCAGTCTTAAAAGTGTTACAAAGCCATTTCTAAGGCCATGAAAAAAATTGGCACGGTGGTGAATCTTCCCAGGAGTGGCCAGCCTATCAAAATTCCTGCAAGAGTGCATCAACGACTCATCCAGGAAGTTACGAAGGAACCCAAATGAACATCTAAGGAACTGTGGGCCTTGCTTGCCTCAGTTAATGTCAGCATTCATAATTCCACCATAAGAAAGAGACTGGGTCAAAATGGTACCCATGCTACAGTTGCAAAGTGAAAACCACTGCTAACCAAGAGGAACATCAAGGCTTATTTCACATTTGCCAAAAATCTTATTGATGACCCCCAAGCGTTTTTGGCTAATGTTCTGTGGATTGATGAGTCAGAAATGGAACTTTTTGGAAGACATGGGTCCCGTTACATGTGGTGTCAAGCTAACATAGCATTCCACAATAAGAACATAGCATCATACCAACAGTAAAACATAGTGGTGGTAGTGTGATGGTGTGGCTTTACTTTATTGCTTCAGGACCTTGGCGACTTGCCATAATTGACAGAATCATGGGTTATGCTCTTCACCAGAAAGTTCGGAAGGGAGAATTTCAGGTCATCAGTACATGATCTGAAGCTCGTGTACAATTGTGTTATGCAGCAAGACATCGATCCAAAGCACAAGAACAAGTCTGAATGGCTCAAAAGAAAAAAAAATTGGGGTTTGGAGTTGCCTAGTCCTAACTTGAATCCAAATTAGATGTTGTGGAAGGACCTTAAACGGGCAGTCCATGCTCAAAATCCCTCCTATGTAGCGATGAGAAAGACTGATTTCCAGTTATTGGAAGCATTTTGTTGCAGTTCTTGCTGCTAAAGGTGGTACAACCAGCTATTAAGTTTAAGGGGCCAATTCATTTCTGACATGGGTGATAAAGGTGTTGGATAACTTTTTTCCTTTAGTAAATGAAATGACCATTTACAAACTGTATTTTATTTTAACTCAGATTGTCTTTCTGTTATATCTCCAATATTTTTCCTTTATCTCTTTATTAAAGACTTTTCTCCTTTTAAGGTGTCCACTTCCTTGGGGTCCTGCATTGGTTGGAAAGGTTGCCACCCCTCGAACCCCTCAAACCACCAACATGCATCACAGATGACTCTTTGCTTGTGGATCTTGGTGGCTTTCGACTGTATTAGTGTTTACTCGACTCCTTTTGTTTCTTTGCTTCTAAGTTTGCTGTACTTATTGCAGAAAAATGAGGATCTGGTTCCCTGCTTGTTCTTTTTAGGTACTGAAATCAACATGGTTACAATGGTTTTCTGTTTGTCGTCAGAAAAGTTGGCCACTATTCATTGAGTGACCACTTTGTAGTTGTTGAGAAAGGTATTTTGCAGAAGCTTTAGATCCTATTAATCCTTTTGTTTTTTCCTTGCAGAATTATGCCCATGAGTAAGGTGTTCTGTAGATGGCTGTCTTTGGTTGTTACCTGGCATAATAAAAAAACATTTTTGCAGTCACATAATGGTTATTCCTGTTGTCCGACAGCTGAGGTTTCCAATTCAGTTATGTTTTTTGTTAATGCAGCTGGCTTTGTGGATTTTAGTGCCATCTTCAGGAACTTGTGGTGCGCCAACAAAAGACTGGTAGGATGTGGGGAAACTGACAAAACCTTTTTTTAATTTTCTGTCATCTTCTTTTTTTGCAATCTTAAGCATAGGAAGTGGACATTTGCTGCTGTGCTTCTTGGAGATAAATATTTTGCTCCAGATACTCCATGTACCAAGTGTAAATAAGAGAATTTCTGACTCTTTCCCTAATTTCCAGGCATTCTAGGCATTTCATCTGCATTTGTGTAAGGAGGGTTTGGTGTATGCAGGTTCTTTGTGGACAATGGTGGATAGGAACATGTGATCTCAGTTTGCTCCCTGATTGCCTCAGCAACTAGTGGTGTATGAAACCTCAGAGAATATGTTCCTTACAATTTGGCTAATGTTTGGATCAAAATGTGCAAATTCTGGAGAAATTCTGTTTTTTTTTAAATTCTACCCATTTGTCATATTTCACCACTGGACTTCTTGTCAATTGATCTATTAGTATAGGGAATCGGGAGCAGAAAGGCACTAAGAGTTTGAACGTAATGGCGGATTAGTGTCAGCAGCAGAATTAACATCAGAGACCCCCATCCTGATCTTCTGAGCATGTGTGGCTCCAACACAAGCTCAATGAAGCCCCCCCCCCCCCCCAAGTTTTGCTATAGGGACCAAAGCTAGTATTAATAGAACCCAATCACTCCTGTGCTCATACATATTAGTGAAGAAGGATCAGTGTCTTAATAATGTAATCACTCTTTTGTAACTGGGCAGGTGCATTTCCTCTTTACTTCTGTGTTTCAGCACAGGAACAATTAAACTCCATATAGCTATATAGCTAATGGCGCTACTGACAAATACAGAAACAAATTGTGTTTTTGTGCCAGTGTGTGGTAAAATATACTCAATGTCAATGTATTGCATTGGTATTAATATAGTTAAATAAAAAATGGCTCTGAAGACAAAGGCAGAAAGAAATTAGTTTTACACCAACAAGTGTATTTTCAAACAGTATAACAATGGTTAGCTTGCTTTACATGAACACCTATATAGGCATTGACAAGTACAGAAATAAAATGTTTTGGATATAACGCAGCACTGAATAAAGTACAATGGGAAAAAACCTACATTGATCTATTGGACTCAGATTGTGAGTCATTATAGGTCTAACTAAGGAAATTACATAAAAAAAAAAAGAAAAGAAAAAAGAAGCATTTAAAGTAATGCTGCTGAACTCTTGGTACAACAATGTACCAAATATAAGAGTTCATTTATGAAGCACACTTGGTATAAACCACAAATCACCTATGATCAGAAGATGCCTCCTTAAACTAAAGGTGCCACTAGGTATGATGGAAAGTGGAAAAATCTGAAGAGTCGCACTATGCAAATTTATAAACATCACATGAGAGAGCCAACTTTTGCTCCTCCATAGCTCTCATCTTGCTCCAAAAATGCATGTGTTTCGGTAGAAATCTAGGTGCACTTGCACAAATCAAATTTAGATGCACAGTGAGACCATAACTGATTTTCTGTTGTTCCTCAAACATTTTTACGCTTCATAATGGTCTCCTCAGTCTGCATTGAAGTGAAGAATAGTGATCAGTAACAGACCACAGATACTCACAGTTCAATTCACAAGTTACAAATGGCATACAGACTTTTCCCCTAGAACAATGCAGAAATATTAAGTGACAGAATGACTATAAGCTCCTTTTATAAGGCCATATCTGTAACATCTGTTGATGCTTGTTTAATAGCTTCGCTATGTTCCAGATTATACATGATTCTGTGAATTTTGGAACTCTTTGATACGTAATTATCAATTCTCTGAAATTCAGCTGAATTTCATATTCTGCTAAATTGAATTACTCATCTCTACCTGTAACATAGATCTGGCCCAAATGAGCACTTTGTTTGACAGACATGAGAGTTGGTTTCCATCAATAGATGCTTTAAATCTCCTGTAGCCTTGGTGGTACAACCTGGGGAAAATGATCCAGGTTTTTAAAAGGTTATTCTTTAATTAAATCAGGGATTTCTATCCAGGTATTCCTGATTTCATACTATTGTGTTTTTTTAGAGTGTAACAAGAGTTGTTTGGAAAACAGCCAGGGACATCACAGCTGTTGGCTAGGCAGTTGTTGAATACATGAGTGTTCTGTTTTGTATGGCCTAGGGGGAAGTACTTGTCAGACAGATGGAAGAGGACATACAAAGGTCAATGTTAACAGACCTCAATGACATTGGTTTAGACATCCTGTTGTTTTTTTACCTAGAAAAGGCCTAGTTTTGCTGTGTAGCGGTAGAAAAGCTGCATAGATGTTCAAGTAAACCAACTGGTGAGTACCCTTGCCTAGTAGTGAAATGAATGAACTTGGTTTCCCCATTCTCATGATTTTTCTATGGTAAGGCTGATGGTTTGTGGGAATCCAGGAGTCTAATTTTCCTCTTGCAATCTGTAAAGCAGCATAGTGTGTCTTTACCTCTGGCACATCCTCCCCTCCACTTCAACTATGTATCATACGACTCTGTTCTTGGACCCCTGCTTTTCTCACTTCACCTGTCTTCTCTTGGTGAACTAATTTGCTCAATTAGCCTCCACTACCTCGCCTATGCTGACAATACCTAAATATACCTCTACTCCCCTGATCTCTCCCGCTCTGATCCGCTAATTTGACCAAGGTGATGATGAAGGTATCTCCACATTCATTTCCCAATGATGCCTAAAACTTAACATCTCCACAACAGAGCATATCATCTTCCCTCCTCCCAGAGTCCATCACCGTCAACACCATAAAAATTTTCTCTGCCTTCCAAGCCTGTTGCCTTTGTGTCACACTTGACTCAGTCCTCTGTTTTATTCATCACATATAATTTATCTTGAAGTCCTGTCATTTACACCTTGTAACTATTGCTAGGATATACCCTTTTCTTGCTAAACTCTTTTATATTCTATCATCTCCCACCTTGACTAATGCAACCTCCACTTATGTGGCATTTCCTTCACTCATCTATCACCGCTTCAATGTTGTTAATGTTGCAGTAGGGAATCATATAGTTACAAAATCAAAGTGTTTTGTGGAGTTTATCTTATACAGTGTGTAAATGAGGTTCAGCAAAGGCCAGTATTGGCAGTTGATCCCTCAAAATATTCAAGAAACCTTATTGACCAGGTTTATAATCACTTTATATTTCTATAAATGTGTATTAAACCCGAGATTATAGGCATAAAAGACTAATTTATATGGTGGAGCAGCCATATTAATTTTTATACATAAACAAAATTAGCTTGTAGAGATCAATGAAACAGTGCCCCCAGTGGCTATGTTATCAGGTAACTTGAAGAATACCAGCTTTGCTTCATGTTTTAATGTTTCTCAATAGGCATGGAATTATCATTGTAGAGAGTAGTCAGGTAAACTAGCATTTATTTTCATAAATAAACAATTAGCTGAGCGCTCATTGACTAGGGTATTCTATCTATTAATGTAGGATAATGCCCATGCGAAACCCTTGAGAAAGTCCGGACAGGACGAAACGCGTTGGGACACGCCCCTTTTCGACGTCATCACTACCGACACATACCACGCCATTCCAAACAGACGGTTAGTCTGCACCCCTGCAACATACACCACGAGGAGGTTGATTATCCTCCCCGCCGCGCGGCTAGACCTCAAAGAGACTATAACAGCAAGTATACTCTCTCTGATTTCCACAATACGGATCATCGTTTTATTTTTACAGTGTATACCTTTGGACACTTACTGAGGAGGACATACTCTAGACCCTTGCCCTGCACTTGGATAGTAACGGGTCCGGTCTGCATAGTTTTTATTAACCCATTTGGACTAGTTATTGGTATGTCTCAATTAGTTTCATCTATGAGACTTTTCTGGAGGCTCTCTCTCTCTCTTTTTTAACGGACACAACATATTGTTTATCTTTGTAATGTTATTGTTTTTATCCCTTTTAATGTCCTTCATGTAATTCCACAAGTCCTCAGTCTAGACCTATAACGGTGCTGTTAAATGTGTGCTTTAGATTGTGTTTTTAACCCTTTTAGGGAATTCTGACATTTTTTGTATCTCGTTTATGTCATTAAATTGTGTCACTTATAATTCATGTTCGCATGGGCATTATCCTACATTAATAGATAGAATACCCTAGTCAATGAGCGCTCAGCTAATTGTTTATTTAGTACTGTTTCTGGAGGGAGGGATACCCTCAGCTGGTGCAGCTCTTGTCTAAACATTATAGAGAGCGCGATCCTTCCTAGTTACATAGCATTTATTTTCAGGCACTGAAATTCTTATGCTGGCCTGGTATAAGTGTACACATCTAGTTCAACCTATCCATTAGTGAGATAGTAAACAAGCCCTAAGAAGTCTCTTTCAGCCATAAAATTTGTCTCCTATTTCTTTTATAGATATGGGTTCAAATTATTTTATTTAAGGGAACCACTCTTGGTTGCAGCTAAAGTGTCTAGTAGCCCCTAAGTCCATATACCAGCAGTCCTTTTTGTGACTATCTGCACTGTTTAATGCTGATTCATTTGGCTTGTCACGCTTTTTATGTGCACTATTAGCACCTCTCAGCCTGCAATCTGATGCTTTGTGTCCCATTATGTGACATATAAAGCATTTGTACTTGGGCTTTTTGGACTTTGTGCCCCCGGTCACTTTATATATCTATATATAAGTAAGAGAACACAAAAAGGATGCAGCTCCAGTTATTCTGTCTTTACAGTTGAACTGTCACTGGAAGAACCTGCTGAGAGCCAAACTTCCTGTCTGAGTATACTCAGTAGATTGATGTGGAAGGCTGAAGGCTGACTGACTTCCTGTCTTCACTAGATGACAGGGGACACCATTACTAAGATGGGAGACGGAGCGTAGCGCTCCATATTAAAACCTGTGCCAATCATTCTCCCATTATTATAACTGTTAGATTGTAAGCTTACTTTGACAGGGCCATCTACATTATGTTTCATGGCATTGTATGCAATTTGTTTGTGTCATTATTCCCTGAATGTACAGCACTGTGTAATATGTATAACATGTTATAGATAGAGGATAATAATATTTATTACCACCTGTTGTTCCAAACTCCAAGTCTATTCCTGCGCTTCAAACGCATTCTAGAATGTTCTACTTCACTGTATCATACACCACACCTTTAAAGCTTAAAATGCTAACCCACCTCTTCAGAGGGGATTATCCACTGACATAGGTTTTATATATCCCAGGACACAATATCTGGCCAGCATTTTTTAGGCATGCTGTAGCTTTCTATATATATCCATCCAGCTTAAGAATACTCAGACTAACATCGTAAGTGGATCCACATTTATTGACAATAAATATTTGCGAGATATTTCACCTTCCACGGTCCTTTTTGGATCCTTATCATTATCGCTATACTGGAATCGCCACACTTTTTGAAGGAATTTACTCCAGTCTTGGAACTCAAGAATATCTAATACTAAGTTTTTTCAATTCTTTTTTATGCTATACATATTAGCAGGATGTTCCAATCCGGTTGTTTTCATTCATTCATTCATTTATTTATTCTATGTTTTGTTTTTATTAGAGATTGCCATAGTTTTATTTTTGTCCAATAATGTCATTTAGGATTGTTATATAACGATATATTTCCTATAAGATCTGCAAGAATGTTTACATACTATATCACCTTTTATGACTCATATCTTTGGTTTTCTGCTGTGATTTGTATGCAAATCATTAGGTTCTTATGTGGTATATGTTGCAATTTTATGATATATTTTTAATACAAATAATATTTATAATATTTTTAATACAAAATAAATTTATCTGTTTTACTAGCGCTCCTATTTTCTATCATATCTACTCCACCATACATTTTATGTCTACATTGTTGAACACTTTGAGGCTGATGCAGAGTGGTACCCACACAAGTTTACGTAGTGTATCTTGCATGAAATTGCTATGCACATGCACAGACACTGGGGACATGCGTATGTGCCTAGGCAGACTTACACTATTCTGGCACTTATGAACACCTGGAGAAGTGGAGCAGGGGAGAGTCGTTCCAATGTTGAACCGTCACTGTAAATACGTGTTTATGCAAATGCTTACATAGTCCTGCAGAAACATGCATGTATTCCTGTTAGGAAGTGTATCTTTTACATCTGCTATAGGGCCCGTTCCGACACTACCATCACTAACGGCTTTAGGGATTAGGCAGTTCTTTTGGAGCTGCTCACATGCCTGGCAGCCCAGATACATTAATTGGGGCTTGCCCAGTGCGCAAGCATTAAATATAAAAGGCAATTAACCTTTCAAGCACCGTGAACCCTTTCTGACATTGTTGGGATTCCAGTTCTGCAGAGCAGATGAGAAAGGAAGAGGAAGAGACTCCCCATGATCTCTCCCAACCAACACTGCAGTTTAAAGACTGCCTAAGCCCTGATGGACTGAGTGGATATAGGATTGCTTGGGGACAGACAGAGGATCAAACATGAGCAGTACAGCGAGACACAAGCAGTTGGGATGGCTGTGGCCAGGCACAGAATGAATATGGGATGGCTGTGGTGAAACACAGAATAAATATGGGATGGCTGTGGAGATACATAGGCTGAATATGGAGTGGCTGTAGGGGGAAACATGCTGAATATGGTGGCTGACTGATGGTGGTGTTTAACTTGACTTTGCTGAATCTGAAGAGCAGACATGTCTTCCTGACTCCTCTGTCTCCAATCAGCAGCAACTTGAACACTTCTCATATGAGCCACCACCGGCCCATGGGGGTGAGAAAACCGAGTCAGTAGATTGAAAAGGCCAGTGTCACCTCAGAGATAATGTAGCCTTTTCTGCCCAGCAGAGAGCGGGACTCTGTAACATAGTAACATAGTTGATGAGTTTGAAAAAAGACACCAGTCCATCAAGTTCAACCTATTTTGGATCTTCTGCGATCCCTCACTTATATTTGAAATTGATCCAGATTAAGCAACCGCCAATCTGTTTCAATTGGGAAAAATCCCTCCAGCCCCAATATTGCAGTCCTATTTTTTCCCTATATCCGTTGCTATCCTTCATTTTAATTAACGGTCGTATCCCTGGATACTCTTTTCCGCTAAAAAATTGTCTAACCCTTTCATAAACATATCTGTTGAACCTGCCATCACAACTTTCCCTCGCAGTGAGTGCTGTATCTGCCCACGCCAGAAAAATTATATATCTGCACACCTTTCCTTAGCGATTTCCCTCTGAGTGGTTGACCACCAGTGATCAGGAACATTCTGGAGCACTTATATTATACATCAGATACTTGGCCATTCACTCCCCAATTTAATCACATTTTCCTTGTCAGGCTTTTTATATGAAATGGTTATTTTGAGAATAGCACACTGACGCAGACTAAAAAAGGCAGACAGCTAGTTGGTGATGAGAATGTAAAAAGCATATTAAATTAATTGCACACTATCAAAACCCTTAACGTTTGTGGAGGCCTAGACTATTCACTTAATTTTTCATGCCAGCTTTTCTAATTTCCAACTTTGACCACTATGGGTACTTAAATGTAAATTATATTAATTAATGGTGTTATGCTTAAATATAGGGATCAAGGAGTTAATAATTATAAAGGGGCTAATGAAGTTGAAGAGGTTGTTATGATGAGACTAAAGGATTTAAAGACTATAATAAGTGGTTAATTATGCAGGGGTTAATGTTGAAGTTAATAATTATAAGGGGCTTAATGCATATTGTTGGGAGCTAATTGATGATGGGGAGGTTGAATTTGATGAAGAGGTTATTATGATGATGATTTAATGCTATTGGTTAATGATTATTATGAGGGGTTAATTATTATGAGGTGTTATTTATTAGGATTTAGGAGTTACTTAACGTGGGCTAACATTTGGCAGCCAGCTCCTGCATGTAATGTGTGGGGAGAGCGGTGGGGGTATTATTGGTGTAATGTGTGGGGAGAGAGGTGGGGCTGTTGGTGGCTTATTGTTACAATTTTTTTTACTAAATCAAATTTTGGAAACCCCCTCTAGAAATCCTGTGTTTGCCCCTAGGACAGCATTCTACATCAAACATCAGTGCATCTGGACTGCAACCTTACCTGCCAGCCAGGAAGAGGTAAGAGTTATTATTCTTTACTTGACAAAAGTCGAGTGTGTGTGTGAAGTGGGTATTAGGGGTCAGGGGGACATTTGGTTGAAGCTTTGCCCAGGGCATCGATAATCATTGTCCCAGCCCTGTACAGCGCAGGAGCAAATACCCATTGATGTTGATGATTTGTCATAAACCAGGTACATATGTTGCTGATGTTGAGGCTGACGCATCTCGAGGTGTAATTTACTCCCAACTCTGCATCAGCCCCTTTATCTTTATATGTTTAGATCACTGTACAAACTAATAGCGAAAACCCCCAATTTACAGCGCTCTTGAACTAATATGTAAAGTGAAATATACACAAATGGCAGAGCATTAAATCCATGGACACGAGAATAATCATCAAAATCACATACATTTTTTTTATTATCAGATAAAATATAAAATATCACATCAGATCCGAAAATACGCAGTGAGAGTAGCAAAAGTCATAAGATTTAGAAACGGAATCTAGCCCAATATAAACATGAAAAAATATATATTCATCCAGAAAAGTTCCTAGACAAATACTTTCTTTTAGATGCAGATGTCAGATTAATATCAAATCAATCTGTTAGAAGGTCTTATTACCAGACAATGCCGTATCTCTGTTAGAGACACAGGCCGATACAGCTACCGACACAGGACTGCACGTTCGGCTGCACTCCAATCTCAGCTTAGTAATGTAGATTCAATCAGATCTATTCCACGTTACAAATAACAGCTTCCTCTCACCGCCTCTATGTATTCCTACCTGACGCATTTCATTCATAGCAAACTTTCTCAAAGTCTAAAGCCTAAAGTATTTGCATAGGAACTTTTCTGGATGATAATATGTTTCTTTATGTTTATATTGAGCTAGATTCCGTATCTAAAATCTTTTGACAATTGCTACTCTCACTGCACATTTTAGGATCTGGTGTGATATTTTATATTTTATCAGCTGTGTAGCAAGCTGGACTCTCACACTTGTCCCAATGTCAAATTAATATTATTATTATTATTATTATTATTATTATTATTATTATTATTATTATCATTACATACCTGCCAACTTTCCCAATTACAATTTGAAAGTGGTGACTCCCTTTTCAAAGGAGTGTGCCCCTGAGCTTCTAGGTGCTAAAATGGGGGAGATAGAGAACTTTTAGTGCCTTCTCCCTATTTCCTGACTCTTCATTAAGTTACTGTAGGCAGTGTGTAAGGAAGCAGGGTTTAATTACGTCCTCCATCATCGATCACCGATGGAAAATAACTGTGGGGGAAAGGTAAGTATAATTTTAACTTCTTTGAACCCCCTGTGTGTTAAGACGAGTCCCACTCATCCTAAGCACTGAAGTGGTTAATAGAAAAAAACACCAGTATCGTGAATGGTCACACACCCAGAAGTTCTGCCGGAGGCAATGGATGACCTTGAACTGACTTTCAATAATGCACAAATAGGTTCAAAGATGGAAAATGACTGTTGTGGTGCAGGACATTACATATATCTGCTAAATATGTATATTAGTCCTGAATGCATGTATGTGTCTCACCGCATAACAAACTTTTCAAGTTTTCCTGCCAATTCCCTGCATAGAAATATATCCACTATTCACTGTGATAAACACATGAAATGTTCAATAAAAACTGCACACAAAACAATTGTCACTAACCCATGTTCCATTGATGTGCTGTCAAACACAGGTGCACAACACAGCACATTTCTCATGACTGCCTGTGCCTTTCAGCTGTTAGACATCTCCTCTCACCCCCTCCATTACATTGCAATAGCTTCGTGCACGTATATGCATCGCAAAAGAAATTCTTAGGCCTTCAAAATACACATTTATTATGAAGATCTGCTTAATATCAAATGATCATGACTTCCAATCCTTGAGGAATCCCTGAAATCCTAACAGAAGGACTCCACCCGAGGAAGCAATGGGGTGCAAACAAGGAAAACATACTGTACAAGAGCTGCTGTTTCCATGTATGGGAACAGCAGCATCTGTGCAAGCGTAATGTTCCACTTATCAGACTCTGCTCAAACGCACAGAAGAGGGTTCTGGGAAGCCACGGGTTCATCTATTTAGACAAAGATAAAATGTGAGCTTTGCACAGAATTCAGTCTCCCAAAGCGGATACAATAAAACTGATATGTCATGATAATGTCTCTTGCAGCTATTTTTTTATTTTGAAGTTTTACATATGCTTAAAAATTGTTTAGATAGCTTGTTATCATCACAGATAGTAGATGCACATTAAAGGATATATTTGACAGTTTATAATATGACAATATGGTACATGATCCACTTATTATCTTGAAAGGCTATTTTTTTTTTTTATTTATTGGATTGCTGGAAAGAAAAGCTTTAATAAAAAAAATATACCATGCAGAGTTTAAGTCTATTGATTTTAGTTTCCAGTACATTACATAAAGACTTACTAACAACCGACAATCCTGCCATCCTCTCATATATTACTTTATATCTAAGGGAAAATAACCAATATGACTCTTTGTATTTCTATTAAAGTGCTACCATTTCAGAGTAAATCCTTGATGAAGCATAGCTGCCAGATAGATCTGGTAGGGTGAGAGGAACATTGCCCTTTGTGCAGCAGCAGTTTGATGCTTGCAGAGATTAACCTCCTTTTCACTATCAAAATGATGATCTAATTACATCATTCACAGTTACAATTACATAATTTTGGACCCATACACTTGTCTCTTAGTAAATAAATCTGAAGATTAAATGAACATGCAGATGGTAAATACCACATATAATAGACAATGTGTTTACATGTTATTGCTGAGTATGAGCCATTTTTGGTGCATTTTAGAATGTATGAGCCTCTTGTTTTAATTTATTATACTATATTTGGCAAGGGTCTGTGTTTACCCTATTTTGAAGTGGGCAGAGATAAATAAACTAGATTATCAGAATGATCACACCAGCAAGAGAGGAGTGTAGTTTGCCAGAGTCCTTCAGAATTAAATATGAAGTTGAAAATTTAGTACATTTAAAAATCTATCACCCTTATAACAACAGAAATGAAACATCCAACTTATTTCAGGCTTACTGGCATTGTACCATCACTGTCCGTGGATGAAGCTCACTTTTAACTTGGTTCAGCAAACAATATAGCAGCTTCTGTTTATTTTAATTTGGAGCAGACACACCAGGGGGTAAATGTATGAAGCTGAGAGCTTTCCGGCGGGTTTGAAAATTGGAGATGTTGCCTATAGCAACCAATCAGATTCTAGCTGTCATTTTGTTGAATGTACTAAATAAATGATAGCTAGAATCTGATTGGTGTTTCAAACCCGCTGGAAAACTCTCAGCTTGATACATTTACCACCAGGTCAGAGATATGCTTAAAAGGCAAAGAGTGCTATACACTGTTATATTAAGTTTAGGAGTAGTGACTGAAAACTGATGACCGGAGTCTGGCTTGATGTCACAGTAAAACAAGAGCTGCGGGAGAATGGCCTGCTCTCCTGAAAGTCCGGGAGACCTATCCAGAATTCGTGGGTAAGTGTGATATCTACTACTGCTTAAGCTTCAGGTATGTGTCAGACAGTGACAAATTGCATGCACATACCCACATCAGATCAGATCTGTCCATAATGCCATATGATTGACAAACATGCAGGAACATTGGGTTAGAGCCCAACAGACTGGTGTTGGCAGAGCCGGATTTAGACCTCATAGGGCCCTAGGAAGGATACTGTTTTTGGGCCCCCTCCCTGAAACAATCCATAGCACTATATTTTTGCAGCCTACCATATACCCCTATAGTTACGTAGAAGTGAAAGCATGTGCCGCCGCATGCCTACCATATACCCCTATAGTTACGTAGATATGAAAGCATGGCACGCCGCCAAAGGAGATAAGGGCGTGGCTTGCATCTTTGGGGGCGTACCTAACATGTGAAAAGAGCAAGGCCACCCTGCTGCAGAAAAAGGCACCCCTAAATAATTACCAAGCAGTCTCGTTTTTTTAAGTAGTTGGGTCAAAACAACTTAATAAATATTGAAGTCAGGGCAGAAATACTTACTTAAGTTGTTTGCAAAAATAATACGCATAAATCCAAGTATGTGCTCTTGTCACTTTTGTCCCTCTATCATCACACTGTGCCCCTTCATTGTCACTTTTGCCCCTTCACAATATCACATGTGCCCTTTCACCATCACCTCTGTGCCAATCACCATCACCACCTCTGTGCCCATCACCACCTCTGTGCCCTTCACCATCACCACCTCTGTGCCCTTCACCATCACCACCTCTGTGCCAATCACCATCACCACCTCTGTGCCAATCACCATCACCACCTCTGTGCCCATCACCACCTCTGTGCCCTTCACCATCACCACTTCTGTGCCAATCACCATCACCACCTCTGTGCCTTTCACCATCACTACCTCTGTGTTAATCACCACCTCTGTGCCTCTTCACCATCACCACTTCTGTGCCCCATCACCATCACCACCTCTGTGTCCATCACCACCTCTGTGCCTCTTCACCATCACCACCTCTGTGCCCTTCACTATCACCACCTCTGTGCCAATCACCATCACCACCTCTGTGCCCATCACCACCTCTGTGCCCTTCACCATCACCACCTCTGTGCCAATCACCACCTCTGTGCCTCTTCACCATCACCACCTCTGTGCCCCTTCACCATCACCACCTCTGTGCCCTTCACCATCACCACCTCTGTGCCCTTCACCATCACCACCTCTGTGCCCCATCACCATCACCACCTCTGTGCCCCATCACCATCACCAACTCTGTGCCCCATCACCATCACCACTTCTGTGCCCCATCACCATCACCACCTCTGTGCCCTTCACCATCACCACCTCTGTGCCCATCACCACCTCTGTGCCTCTTCACCATCACCACCTCTGTGCCTCTTCACCATCACCACCTCTGTGCCCTTCACCATCACCACCTCTGTGCCCATCACCACCTCTGTGCCCATCACCACCACCACCTCTGTGCCTATTCACCACCACCACCTCTGTGCCTATTCACCATCACCACCTCTGTGCCCCTTCACCATCACCACCTCTGTGCCCCTTCACCATCACCACCTCTGTGCCCCTTCACCATCACCACCTCTGTGCCCCTTCACCATCACCACCTCTATGCCCCATCACCATCACCACTTCTGTGGCCCATCACCATCACCACTTCTGTGGCCCATCACCATCACCACTTCTGTGGCCCATCACCATCACCACCTCTGTGGCCCATCACCTTCACCACTTCTGTGGCCCATCACCATCACCATTACCACTTCTGTGGCCCATCACCATCACCACTTCTGTGGCCCATCACCATCACCACTTCTGTGGCCCATCACCATCACCACCTCTGTCCCTCCATTGTTTTACTTACCTTTCTATTGCCTTTCTTCTCCGGCGCGCTGCTCCTCCTCGGTCAGTCCAGATTTAAAAAAAAAAAAAAAAGAGTCACGTGATCGCTGGTCGGGTCCCGGCAGCCTCTCCTCCTCTCTCTATCACTGAGACACTGAGAGGAGAAGAGGCTGCTGGGACCCGATTCGCGGCACCCTCCCCCCCTCCCCCGACTCACAGGGGGGTGACGCTAGTCGGGGGAGGGGCCGATTTTTTTTATTTTTTTAAATTGCTCCTGTTTCCCCCCAGCTGTGCCCCCCGAGAGCCGCTAGGCAACCTAGGCACCTGCCTAGGTTGCCTAGCGGTAAATCCGGCCCTGGGTGTTGGCTTGCAAATATTAGTCTTTGGGTTGAGCACATAGCACTGGCCCATATTGCATGAGCCAGTGATCCATCTCTTAAGGAGATTTTAAGTATCTAAGGCTCTCCAGGTATTTTCTAACTACAAGTTCCAGGTTGTCCACTGGCAGGATATGCTGTGCTATAAAGAACTAGAAACACTGATAAAAGTGAAATTTCATTGATTGAAGACCCACTTACCCTGCAGTTTGTTTTCTGACCTGTCTGCTTTGCTGCTGTAGTTTCTCCAGTCCATCTATGTGAGAAGCTTGCATTTTAACAGCACCCTAGACAAAACTTCAGCCTAACGCCCCTGCTCGGCAAAACCATCTTCTCAACCACTCACACTTGACTTTTGAAAATAAATGAATACAAATTCTGCATTTATTGTTATTGTTTAGGAACAATGCAGGATTTGTAGAGAAGGGTTTCCATGCCATGCCACCAGAGTGGGCATGACCTTCACTTATAGGGAGTTGCTATAATGTTATACAGTCAGGGCCTGATTAAGGGTTCTGGCCGCCCTAGGCTAAAACGGCCGCAGCGCTTTCCCCCCCCCCCCTCCTCCGAATATATAGGTGTATAGGAACACTTCTGAATATGAATGTTCAGGTGTATTCTCCAGCATTCAAATTTAGACAGATTGTGCCATTGTCTCTTACCTGTCCTTGCTCTTCTCTCTTGCAACTTTGTTATCCTCTCGCTGGCTTCTGGAAAGTTGGCGTCCTTTTTTGAAAATGCAAAAATGTATTATAATGCAAACCCTGAATGATTAGGCCCTTTAGTTAAAACAAAACACTCCATTATGGCCAGCTAAAAGTACCCCATTGGACAGGCATATATAAGCAATATCTGAATATTTGTTGTCAATCAAATACAAACCTCTACCAGCCCCATCTCACTAATATTTAGTATTCTAGTGATTGCTGAGACCACCCATGTGACCACCAAACAATCATGAGATTCTGCCCCCCAAAGCTGCTCTATTTTTTAAATACCCCCTACAGCCATTTTCGTTAACCACAACCCCCCCCACAGCCATTTTCCTTAACCCCTGCTGCAGCCATTTTCTTTACCTCCCACCCTGCATCCATCCCCCTTGCAGCTATTTTCCTTACCTCCACTCTGCTAGCTAGCTATCCCCCCCCCGTCACATCAAAACTCCCCCAGTCACATATATCAGCCCCCCTCCTCTGCCCTCCTTCATACATATCAACCTCTCTACCTCCCTATAGATTTTCATGGCAGCCCCCCCCTCCCACCCTATACATATGCATGACAGTCCCCCTCTCCCTCCCTATACATATGCATGACAGTCCCTCCTCTCCCTCCCTATAGATATGCAGGGTAGTCCCCCCCCTCCCTATAGATATGCAGGGTAGTTCCCCCCCCCTCCCTATATATATGCAGGGTAGTTCCCCCCCTCCCTATAGATATGCAGGGTAGTTCCCCCCCCCTCCCTATATATATGCAGGGTAGTTCCCCCCCTCCCTATAGATATGCAGGGTAGTTCCCCCCCCTTCCTATAGATATGCAGGGCAGTTCCCCCTTCCTATAGATATGCAGGGCAGTTCTCCCCCTCCCTATAGATATGCAGGGCAGTTCCCTCCCCCTCCCTATAGATATGCAGGGCAGTTCCCTCCCCCTCCCTATAGATATGCAGGGCAGTTCCCCCCCCTCCCTATAGATATGCAGGGCAGTTCCCCCCCCTCCCTATAGATATGCAGGGCAGTTCCCCCCCCCCTCCCTATAGATATGCAGGGCAGTTCCCCCACTCCCTATAGATATGCAGGGCAGTTCCCCCCCCCCCCTCCCTATAGATATGCAGGGCAGTTCCCCCCTTCACTTACCTGTAGTTGTGCCAGCGTCGCTCCTCTCCTCAGATCAGCAGATAGGAAGTGAAGACGTCCTGCTTCCTGTCTGCTGCACAGCAACAGGCAGCCTGGCGATTGGCTGTGTGTTGCTAACCACTGACCACCAATGCTTTTGATCGTCGAGCCCTCCACCCCCCCGCGACGACCCCCCCTCCCCCACCCCAAAAAAAAAAAATGAATGAAGAAAAAGAAAAAAAAATTTAAAAAAAAAAAAAAAAATACCCACAGTGCCGCGCCCCCCGGGACCCAGCGACCCAGGCTGCAGCCTGGTCAGCCTAGTGGTTGATCAGGCCCTGTATACAGTGCTAGGCTATTCTACAACCTCTTCCTACCCCCATCAAATACACAGGCAATGCTGCGTGCACTACTGTTAGGTGCACGCAGTTCACCCTTCACAAGCAGAGCCGTGTGAAGCAGGACATGCCCCCCAACTGTCCTTGCAGTGGAGACAAAGTCCTGACCGAGTGGAACAATTACCCAAAATCAGGACTGCCCCACCAGAACCAGGACAGTTGGCAGACTCTCCTGCTCTCCCCTACCTGTTTTTGAAGCTTTCCCTACCTGCGGCTAAACTCAGTTGTGCTTGTCTGGATACTGGGATGTTGTTGCCCTGTTTGGAAAAAGGATGGGTACATGAAATATGGAATTCAACCACCTTAATATAGGTATGACCAGACAAAAATGTAGGAAAAAACAGTAACAATTATATAGACCATGGATGAGTCTCACACTCTTACTGGGGTACAGAGCTTAACAATAGTAGGTAGTTGAGCTGTCTAGCTACTATATATATCAAACGTTTGTTGTAATGAAAGATCAAATTTATTGTACCTGATTAGAACAAAGAATAGATAGAAATAGGGGTATAAAATTTAAAAATATTAATAGATTAAAAGCCTCAAAATAACTAGCGCCCGTAAGCACTCTGCTTGTAGATTGTAAAAAAAGTTCAATATCGCAATTCACCACAGTAAATGTCCAAAAGAAAGCCAGGATAATGGCTCAGATACTTGCGGTCCACCATAATCCTAATTTTATTATAAGCATGGCTCCGGGGAAGCTCTGTCATTAAGTCCATGGTAATGCTGGAACAGGGAGAATCCAGAAAAGGGAGAGATTGCAGAAGACCAGAGGGTGGTTGTCTAGGGACCTTATATTGGGCACAAATGTTACAAGCCTGCACATATTTGCGGACATCTGAGCCAAGATAGGGCCACCAATAATGTCGGGACAGAAGGGTAATTGTTTTCTTAGAGCCGCAATGTCCGGCAAACTTAGTGTTGTGAGCCCATTATATGACTTTTTGGCATAGGTGAGGACTGACAAAGGAGCGCCCAGAATTAAGAGATTCCACTAAAGAGTCTATCAAGGCCACAACTTGTACTGGACTTAACACAGGATTACAAGAAGGAGGAAAGAGAAGATCAGAACTACCAAAGAATCTTGAAAGAGTGTTGGCTCTAGAGTTTTTAGTACCAGGACAATAGGTCAAGATTAAATGAAAGCATGAAAACAATAAGGACTATAGTGTCTGGCGAGGGTTGAGGCATTGGGTCTCTTGTAAGTAGGTTAGATTCTTATGGTTAATCATGACTGTAACTGGATGTTGAGCCCCCTCCAAGAGATAACGCCACTCCTTTAATGCAATTTTGATAGCCAAAAGTTCTTTATCCCCAACACCATAATTTTTTTCAAAGGGGGAAAATTTCTTAGAGAGGAATTCACAAGGTGCGAAGAGTCCAAAGGAGGATTTCTGAGAAAGGATTGCTTTGGTCAGGTTGTTTGAGAGCCAGGACAGAAATCAAGGACTCATTTAAGGACTTGGAGGCCGAAACTGTGTCCTAAGGCCAAATTGTACAGGAACCTCATTTCCTGGTTAGGGAGGTAATGAGGGCAATCGACATAGACAATCCTTTAATAAACTGGCGATAGTAGTTTGCAAAACCAATAAAGCATTGACTGGCTTTGAGACTACTCTGTAGAGGCCAGTTGAGAATAGGCTCCACCTTCATAGGTCCATCTGGAGCACAGACCCAGAAACAAGGAACTTGACAAAGTTCAAGAAAGACATTTCTCAAGTTCACAGTAAAGGTGGTTTAACTGCGAGAGAATCTTCTTGACTTGCTTGCGAAGGGAGATGTCAAAAGGAAAAATGAGAATATCATTGAGATAGACTACAAACGAGTGGTATAAAAGCTCTCACAAAATCTCATTTACAAATTCTTGAAATGCCGCAGGGGCATTGTAGACCCCAAAAGGCATCACAAGGTACTCGTAATGCCCATCACAAGTATTAAAAGAGGTGTTTTCGTCACCTTTGCAAATGCGTATCAAGTTGTAGGCACCTCTGAGGTCTAATTCAGAGAAGATTTTGGCTCCACGGATTTGGTCAAACAATTCTGGAATAAAGGGTAGAGGATAATGGTTTTTGACAGTTGGAACATTCAGGCAACAATAGTCTATACAGGGTCTCAAAGAATCATGCTTTCTTTTGATGAACAAAAACCTGCTCCTGAAAATTTCCATATAAAACCCAGCTGAAGGATCTCAGATATGTATGCAGCTGACACGCGTTTCGCTGACAGCTTTATCTAGGCAAGATAGATAAAGCTAACTGTCAGCGAAACGCACTTCAGCGTTTTTGTTGGTCTGCCGTTTAGTCCATACTAATAGAGGTTCCCTACCATTAATATTATTATAGCTAAACAGCAATACTGAGTTCTGATTGATAATTTTGCTTTTAGAAGGCAGTCAGAAGATTCTCCAGTCACTAATAGAATCGCTCATTACAGTTTACTCTCTCTAACCCTGAATGAAAACGGAGGGTTTGAGAGACAAGGAATCTGTCCACTCTCGTGTCGCGACAAATATTTGGAGGTAACAAATTTATGTTTTTAGACACATGTGTCTCATAAGCTACTATTGACAACATAATATGGGCTAGACGAAGCTGATTTAGCTTTAAATTTTAGGAAGTCATTAGAAGACTCTCCACTTATAATCAGAACTGCTTATTGTATTAGATCTCCCAAACTCCTAGGGAGAACAGAGTGTTTGGGAGATAGTTAATCTAGTATTTTCTTGTGCTGCTACAAATATTTTGAAGCAGCTATATTATGTATTAAGATATATGTCAAAATAACTTATTACTGGCAACATTGTAACTAGCCACATAAGTGTATGATTGAGGACGGAGATATCTAAAGAAGATTCCAACTATAGAATCTAATAGCTAGTTCTTGAAGAAATTTTATTCCTAGAGATAAATAAAGCTAGTATTCTGGCTATATAACCTCTTTGATTTGGGTATAACATCCTCAATAAATATATAGGAGACAAATCAAGTGCACCCAGCAGTTTTATAACACATGTTTTGATTTATTTAATTGCACATTATTCTCTTTTATATGTCACAGGCTTTCAAATTATGTTGATTTTAACATGTAAGAATAAATATTATATTTTAATTCCTAAATGAAAAGTTCCAAATATTTCCATTAATGAACAAAAGGGAGTTCTCCGTGCATCACATTTGGATAATCTTCTTTTCTTTCTTCTGTTTTCCAAAACATGTATGAAGTTAAGTTAGTGGTTGCACCCCATGGTTAATAAGAGTAATAACTTTTATGGAACTAAAAGTCCCGACCCACTGGCAAAGCATGTAGTGTCCTGTAGTTCCAAGGTACTAAAGAGCCACACAATGACAAAAGTGAAATGGCAGTCATTGTTTACAGCCTCACCTTTCTTGTAATGTATCCTGTAGCTTCTTCAGTGTGATGTGTCTACCCCCATAGTCGTGTGTATCTTCCACACATGGTACAGGAGCCTCCTAGAGACAAAAGGGGTTCTGGAGTGCAGAAATGATGCATCTGTGTCATTTTTGTTCCAAGCTGTACTGTGTACTGAATGTACACATTCAGCAAGTGTCCAGGCTGCTTATTAGGCACATTTAAGAAAAAAAATCAGGTGGATTATTGACCCAGCCCGGTCTGGGGTGACCATAAGAGAGGAGGGCCCCTAACTCCCCCACCCCCTTAATCAGGTTCTGAGAACAAGCAAATGCTTATCGTGTTGGAAATTAATATCTCTGAAACCTTTTATTTTACAAATCTTAGAGACAGATGGTTTATCTTGAAAAAAATATTATTTATTTATTATTATGACTTTCATGAGAATTCCACTATCCAGGTATTCATTACTTACAAAGGCTAATATTAGACCTTCAATAAAATATAGTATCACTATCAGATGCACAGCCAAGGAGCACTTACAGGGAATTAAACCATTAATATACCTTAATGTAAAATGCAATTTCTCATGCAACTATCCCCTATTTGATGTGTACAGATATAATTATCTGACATTTTTTAAAACTGAAAGGCCAAAAGTAGCTGTTTACTTGCAAGGTTAAACATGGTGATGGTGCTGTATTGCAGCACCAGGAGGTCTGCGTGTCTCATTAGCTCCATAAGGCTTCGACCTGTTATTAGCTTACACACCAAAATTATTTTTTCCATCCCCTCCCCACCATCCACTGCCATATTGAATGTGGAACTGGTGCTGCTCTCTTTGTAGATTAATGTCCAGTCTCCTTAACGATCAGTCCCTTATGACAGCCTGATCCAATGCCTCACTCATTCATGCAGGGTATTGAGTGTATTGTCAAATGCATGTCAAAGGAATGGTGCTGTCAAGCACCGTCCCCTTCAGCCAAGGACAGACGTCGTTCTGTTGTTCCTGTGTGCCCTGTTGCTAGGCAATGGGGCGCTTCCACTCTTGCCTGTCGGGGCCGGCACCAGGGGAGCATGCACATCCATTGCTACGGCAACAAGACGCTTCCCTCTACTTCCTGGCTGACCACTGCCTGTACGACTACATTTGTTTACCCTTCACCTCGCCGGTAGCTATCTCGGAGGGCTGCGACCTCCACGTCTCTTGCTGCGAACCCCAAACTCACTTGCAGTTGTCCCTGGTGAAGACCTGAGGCGTGTTAGACTCCGTGCCTCCTTGTTTAGCAGTGCCAATACCTGCAGGTGACCTTTAGCCTGAAACACTCCATGACAGGTGCTGAGTAGCCTTGGGGAGGATCTGATAAATGGCTACTGCCCTACCAGATACAATAACTCGTACAACGCTTGTGTTTGTCTGGGTCTGCAAAGCTCTCTAGCACCATCCTGAATTCCATATCAATAGTATTATTATTATCCTTTATTTATGTCAGCATATTACTCGGCTCTGTATGAGGGCATCATAATACAAACAAATTACTTACAATGCCATGAAACAGAAGGTAATGAACAAATGAGTTCACAATCCAGAGAGCTATGGAGAACAGTTGACATATACGGTAGTAGTATGACGATTGTAGCTGCTGGTGAGCAAAGTGTGTGTGGCTACTGCAAGGTAGAAGCATGTTCAGCTACCAATATGAAAGTCCTTGGTGTCTGGCATTTCTGTGCAGCTCCAGTGGAGTGGTACAATTGGAATGAGGAGAGATAGTAAAAGGTGGAGACATGAAAGATGAACTAGTAATTTTAGACATCTTAAGACGTCAGCTGCTGGTAACCATGACTGTCCTTCACCATTTATATTCTGGTTCTGGAGAAGACTTTTTTTTCTGCTTCGTGGGCACTCTTGTGGTTATCCACCAGCATGGAGCAGCAGCCTGCTCATATATTTGTTTGGTGTTGTGCTCACTACTGGACACAGAGCAAGGTCACTTGTTCCCTATGTTAGTAGAAGTTGTGACAAGCGTTGCTGCCATCAAAGAGATTGCAGAAATCACCAAGGGATGGCAACAGCAATAACAATATTAAGTAATAATTGGATTGTTCAGAACTGTTACTAGTGAAATAAAATAGTCATCTGCTCATAAGTGTACTTTTAAACATACTTCCCATTCTTAGTACATCTCAATGTGACTGCTTCATAGTAGTAGCATGCACTCTGACAACCCCTTTACAATGTTTTTCTTTACAGCTCCCATCAAACATTTCAATTTCAAATCCTTTGTTCCCCGCAAATCACCATCTCAGCCCTCTAAGTCCTCATCCTGAAGCTCTCAGCCATTATTCCTGCACACAAAAATTAAAAATTAAAATTAAAATGATTAAATTTTTCTATTTATTTTATTTCTTTGTCCCTTAATGGTTTGTCCTTTTATTGAAAGTGTATGGATTGCACAGAACAACTTCTCTTTCTTACTATACTATGTGAAATTCTCAATTTATTCTGTTTGTGTGGATATTGTTCTTTCTCTTGTTCTCTACACTGGCTTTCATTCTCAGTACCTGGTATTATTCTGTGTCCTGTAAATGTAAGCCAATTGCAGAAATTGCGTCATGAATGTGTTTTCAGAAAAGTATACCTAGTGTTGCAGAGTAGTGTGTAAATGAGATTTCAATTTGTGAAGCAAGATTTTTAAAATGATATAAAGAAAAACAGAAGCTTCCTGCCTGACATTTCTATTTCTGTGGATAACATGACCATAAATCCCACCCCGCAAGCTCGCTGCCTAGGTGTAATCCTTGACTCACAACTATCCTTTGTTCCCCACATCGACTCTATATCTAAATCATGTTACATAAATTTAAAGAACATTTCTCGCATAAGACAATGCAAAATCTTTAATTCATGCACTCATCATCTCCCTCATTGACTATTGCAATTCCCTCCTTACTGGTCTTTCCAAAATCAGAATCGAGCCCCTGCAATCTACTTGATGCAGCGGCTAGATTGATTTTCCTTGCAAACCTTTCTTCCTCTGCTGAGCCACTCTGTCTCTACATTGGTTGCCTGTTTTTCAACGAATCCAATATAAAAATCTTCTACTAACATACAAGGCAGTCAACAAAATTGCACCAACATACATCTCCTCACGTGTCTCAAAATATCTCCCAAATCAACACCTCTGTTCTGCACAAGATCTGCGTCTTTCTTCCACTCTCATAACATCCTCCTATTCCTGGTTACAGGACTTTTTTCGGGCTGCACCCACTTTCTGGAATTCCCTCCCTCGCACAATAACACATTTCTCTGGTCTTCAAGCGTTCTCTGAAATCCCTCCCCTTCAGACAAGCTTATGATATTCCTCAATCAGCATCTTAATCTCCCTCGGTTACCCAATTACCATCCGCCACACAGCTAACACAAGAAAACAACCCTCTGACCAACATTGCTGTGTGACTGATCATACAGCCCACTCAATACTTTTTACCTTTGCATTCTAGCTGGACCAATGTGTAATATAATTTAGCACGTGCCCTTGTGTATCAAACTCCCATTGTTCCATAGATTGTAAGCTTGCGAGCTGGACCCTCCAGTGACGCACCAACTAAGTGGCCACCATAGTGGCACTGTCCTATACAGCAGCCGCGGCGCTGTCAAAGAAGCATCTGCGGTGGTTCTGTATTGTATACAGCACCGCCGTGGACTCTTCTTTGACAGTGTTGCGGCTGCTGTATAGGACAGCGCTGCCGAAACTGAGTTGCTGCGCATGCGCAGCAGCTCTCGCGTGGTTTTTTTTTTGTCAGGGGGGGGAACCCCCTGACAATCCTGCGTGCACCCCTGCCCTCTTACCGCTCTGTCTGCATGTGTTACCCAGTATTGTTATATTAATGTTTGTTTCCAATTGTAAAGTGCTATGGAATTTGCTGGCGCTATATAAATAAATGTTGATGATGATGATTATGTGGAGAGGGTGCATTTGTATTAATGAACATTGCTGTGCGGAGGAGCAAACAGCTGTTTACATTCTGCCAAAAGACTTGGTTTTTAAATGAACTCTGAGCTGGCAATGGGTGGGTCTCCTCCTATGTTTTCAATGGCATACATCTTGCACCTTATAGCTGCACTCCCGTGGATAATTTCAATGTAAAAAAGCTTCAAACACACAAAAGTGTTACAGTCCTGTTGTTCACTCCCTCTCATTAAATGAGGCTAAATGAAACTGTAAATTTAAGCAAATAAGGTTAAGAATGTACATATAAAACATGACAAAAAATAAATGAAGTGTAAACACTTAATCAAGATAGAGGAATGTCCTACATGCTTCCACAATATGTTTAGCTGCTCATAATCTAAAATTGGGCATTATGCCCAACTGTAACAGCTTCAAATTATTTCAGTGAGGTAAGGTCACACATTGTGAAAATGTCTTGTACTGTGGTTTTCAGACTTCTCATTATAAGCTCTCAGCAGTCCTGCGTGGATTCTGGATCTCATGACTTGGTCACAGAGTAGCACGGGTGGCTGTTTTATAATGGCACTGTTGATGCTATGGGCCTAACAACAGATATGTTTGAAAACAGTTATTGCACAGGACAATCTGAAGACATTATTTTAATTATGATACCAAGTGTAGAGCCAGAATAATCTTCATCATGTAACTAGCTTCTGAGATGCTTGTCAGACTATGTCTACATGGATGTTTTCCTCAGGCAGTTTGGTTGCAATTGACAAAAAAAGTAGGCAAAAGCAAAGATCTGTATAATCCAGTGGTTGAAGTGGGTTGGTATGTGTGGTATGCCATACCATTACTTCTCCTACTGCTTTGATTGTAAAACTATCAAATTCCATCCACTTACATTCCCATTCAATTTTCCATATCTTCACTTCTACATTTCCGTTCAGCCACTGATATAAACCCTTTTGTAACAATTTAAAAATTATTAAAAAGTTATTCCAGTACACCTTGCCTCTTGCCCCCGCTGCTATGTTTGTAGAGTGCAGTGGATCAGAGTGGATCAGAGTGGATCAAAGCGGAAACACAACATCCTGTTCAGAAGGGGCCGATTAGTTCTTTCTGAGCAGAACGTTGATAACTCAGTGCAGGGCACTGTACAGTGGAATGGGACCAGGGCCGTAACTAGGGCTGTGCGACAGGGGCGACTGCCCAGGGCGCAACACTGAAGGGGGGCGCAATGTAGGAATATTTTAGGTTAATTTGGTTAAAATGGAGGGGTAGGGGGGCGGCATTTGTCTTTCTCGCCCAGGGCACTAGAATTCTAAGTTACGGCTCTGAATGGGACCATCAGCAAAGTTCTCTGAGCACTTTAGTGTTTAGTGCTGCAGAGTGTTGGTCACAAGGCATCCTGGGGCATTCAAAAGACATGTGAGGTTGGCAGGCTCGGTGGTAGTCATTTCTTCGATTGAATTAATTCCGACATGAGATTGATCGACACGAAGACAGCAAATGCTGTTATTACGACATGCATCAAATACAGACTTAATGAAAGGGTGACAGCCAACAATCCAGGCAATTATACATACCGACTCCTGCAATGAGTTAGATTCATGCAATTAAGGGGGCTGTATAATGTTTTTTAAGAAGGGCTGGACATTATACAATCGCCAAGTCCTCACATTGCCCCCTTAATAGCATGAATCTAATTGTCTCCCTTTGAATTGACGTCATTGTCAGAGTCGGTATGAATAATTGGCTGCATTGTTGGCTGTCACCCTTTCATAAAGTCTGTATTTGATGCATGTCATAATAACAGCATTCGCTATCTTCGTGTCGATCAATCTCATGTCATGAATTAATTCAATTGGAAACTCCAACTCCACCCAGCGCTTAGTTTAGAGCTAATGACCCCCCTGCTGCATCGGGACATCACATCCCTCCTTGTTGAGCACTAACACATAGTGCTCTGGGAGAGGGACAGGACATCCGTTCTACATGTGGGCAAAACTGATTTTCCTCCTCAGTAATTCACTGCTTTTACTGAATGAACTCTACACATTCAGCATAACTGATTAAGTAAAACCAGAACAGTATATAAATAACTAGTTATAATCTGTTCTGTGAATGTGTAGAGCATCTTAAATAAGAGCAGTGCCTTGCTTATCAACTTAAGTAATGCAGACATACGTTTCTTGGGGGCTCTTTTATTAACAGTTTTGCCCTGTTTCCTGGGCATCGCGCTGTAACTTTTCCAGCTTTGTGACCGTCACCGAATTCCGGGGTAATAACTTTGGTTTGCAACAATGACAGATGGTTTTTTCGAAAGCATTTATTAAAAAATCATCCTTACACAGAGCATTCGATTTGAGGCTGTTCCAGCAACTTTAACTGCGGTAGTCTGTCTCTCCCCTCCAGTTACTGTCGCAAACTCATTTTGCATTAGTAACAAGGGGGAGAGACCGCAACGCTCTCCCATAGGGTAGAATGGGCAACGTGGCATTAACCAACGGGTTTAAGCTCCAAAAAACTAGGCTTTATGGAGATTGTTAAACAGCTCCAGACCACAGTCCCCATTGAAAATTATGGGGACTGCGGTATCATGAGAAACTTAACCTACTGCAGGAGATATCTATGATATTTCCTGTGTTAGGCTTTTGCTACATAGCAATGTAACTTAGAAATGTGTAAACCATGTGGAATAAGCCATTTCCACATGGTTTATGGCTTAATAAATAAACCCCCTTAGTTTTCCAAGGATTGTACTGATCATTTTACTTTTCTATGAATTACTCTCACTTTTTTATCAGAGGATGTAAATGTCACATGTTGGATAGGAAAATAACCCTTTTCTCTCATACATAGAACATGTAGATATGTGTAATAAATTATATTTTTAATATAATTTGCTGCAGCCGGCAAAAGTAACACACTTTTGTTGCCATGTCAACCAACCCTGCCCAAATACAAAGGATTTGTTTCTATGTAGAGGTCATTCTAGGAATTAGTGAGCATCTTTGTGTGGTCCTTAATGCGTAATGAGATCCAGATGGGGATAATATTAGGAGTGGAGTTCCTTCACACCCCAGGAGAAAGCAAGAATGTAAAACAAAGCAAATATGAGCTCAGAGGTTTCTATTAATGTCTCGTGCACAACATTGTTTCACTCCTTGGAGGGCATTTATAAAAACAAGGGTAGTTTAAAGCCCCTATAACTTCTAAATGCAGTTTTGCATTTAAAACTATTTCCAGCAGTGCTTTGTGACTGGATTATATAGCCCAGAAAGCAGTTTTTACACTTGCAGTTTGGCTGGACCAATATGCAAGTAGCACTTAACCTAATGTATGAAACTATTAGATGTCCTATAGATTGTAAACTTATGAGCAGGGGCTTCTTACCTCTGTATTACCCAGTCTTGTTTCATTACTGTTTGTTCCCAATTGTAAAGCGCTACAGAATACGCCGGCACTACAGAAATAAATCATAATTTTTCATTTCCAAAATGCTAATATTCTTATCTCAGTAGAAACAGCATTGTGAAATCATAGATTGGGGTTTCTATCCCCGGATATGCTAGTTTTAGTAGGTTTAGTCAGAGGTTGTGTAGATTTAGAACAGCTTCTTATTGTCATGAATTTTGCATGGAGCTGAATTTTTAAAAAAAGTGAAAATCTAGTGCGATGGCTGCTACTCTTACTGTTTACCCAATGCACTATATTTGCGCAAACAGTGGTATCTTAAGTGCTCAAGGTGAAAAAAAATACGTCAGTAAGGGATTTATTGCATGAGTCGGTCGAGTAGATGCTCATAAGAAGCCCCCACCGGGCCTTTATTCAAATTTTGCTATGGGGCACAACAATGCATTGATTTGCCCCTACATGATACCTTTCATGGCAAAAATGTAGCTGTGATGTTAACTTTTCTACAGAGAGAAGTCTAGAACATAGTAAGGGTCATTTTGTTTTGTGACATGTTTTTATCATGTACCTACTTTTAAGCAAATTAGCCCATTTTTAGAAATAAGTACATGGGTTAGATGGCCAAGATTGGAGGCCTCTGTAGTTTGTACCATCTGATGGGAAGATTTGGGTGGTATAGTGGTAATCCTTGCCAAGTGCAGATAAGATACAAGAGTGACCCTGATTTTGAATTTAAGTGGAAAACAAGATTTCAATTTGTGAGTCGGTATTATTAAAATGAGCAGGAAGGGATGTAGAAGCCACATTTAGGAGGACACTCCCTGTTTTACAAGTAGGAGCACAGCCTTCTCCTCCCCACAAAAGGACTTAAATTTACTGCCATTCTAGATGTACCAGTAAACCAACCAGATTACTGTTCCCACCACTTTCCGCAAATGTAGACGCATCCTCATTTTAGAGTAGTTTTTCCATAGCCCTGGAAATGGACAAGTTTCTTGAAATGTGGTTGGTGGACAGTTATTTGTACAAATAAAAAAGCAGCGTGCACCAACAATTATTACATTTTGTAAATGACCCTTATTGTTTTCTATTTATAAATGACAGGTAAAAAAACACTGCTTATGTGTCAAAATGCATACTAAATGCTAAACTGCAAAGATTTGATTATGAATATATGAAGCCGTGTTTTGTAATTCCCTATAAAACCGGTATGTCTTCTGCAAACAATGTCATAGCTATGAACCTAATTCAATAGAGAATGGATTGTTGATATAAATGTAGAGATTCCCATAATAACTGTTGATCAGGCTATAGATGGGACATTACGACACTCTGCTGGAACTCACTACTTCTGAAGATTTGCTTTAATCAAATTTAAAATAACAATTAATTTGACAAAATTGTAAGATTTCAAGGATCCTAAGATACTCCCCTGGTTATTTACCAGCAATGTCCAAATATGCAATAACGCTTTGTAAACCAACAATGTGCTAGTCTGTTGAAAGTTAATGCTGTCTGTTTGCAATATGGTAATGCACATGTGTGCCCTCCATGTCAAATGTACAGTAATTCAATTTAGAAGGGTAGTACTTTCTAAGTAATTCTATAAGGTGGTTGCTAATCCCAATATAGAACATCACAGATGCAACTCTGAAATACAGATGAGTGAATTTAGCCATAAGCTGTAAAACAAAAGCTATGACAGATATTGTAAGAAACCTTGGTTGGATTAAACAATTCTTGACGTTTAGAGACAGGAGAGAAGCAAGGAATCCTCAAGTAATTAATGCTAAGGTTCCTACATCTTTATTGTTAGAAACAAGTTTAGCCTTTAAGTATAGGATCACATTAAACAGAAGTACATAGGGGTGTAGAGAAGCCTATGTCTTATTTTTGTCACCAGTAATCAATATATACATTACAATCAAACAGCACTATCTTATTACATTTATTGCCTTTTTATAGTTATTCTTTTGTTTTTTTGCTTCAAAACATTTAGAATTTCAACTCTGTAATAAGGTTACCTTAAGAAGCAGACTAAAATATAATAAGAAACCTAATATACACCACTACAAACATGATTAGTTTGTAAGGTCAGACTTGGGTCAGATAAAGCTGGCTTACCATACATTCACTTTGACCTCAGCTGTCCCTATGGGTGAGCTCCATTTTGGAAGTTGGCCCCGAAATACTTTCACTTCCTTGGTTCCTAAGAGCCAGCTGTCTCTCATGTGGCCAGCAGAGTCTGTTAAATTACATTCATTCCTTGGATGCTTGAAAATACAGGCAGCCTCAGTTAAACTCAGCACTGTATCATAAAGCATTTTACATCCTTTCCTTTTTAAGAAAGGTTCTACTCCGTAGGCAAGGTATGTCACAAGATTTAATAGACCAAAATATTTAACTATAAATCCATTTCCTTTAAGATATATCAGCATGTATTGCCTGGGGATGGTTTAATCAACATTTCCTGACAACTTGTATTAATAGGTGATCTGCACAACATATAACAGGTTAAGCAATAATAATATCAATAATATAAATTAAAAAGAGAGCAGCATGCCACCCTTCAACATATTTTAATTTAATTTATTTGCATATAATTAATATATAACCAATGTTTTTGGCAAAACATTTCTACATTTTCAAATTGAAGCTGCACTCAGACTGTTTTCAGAACAAAAGTATAATAAAAATAATTGATGAACATAATACACATTTCAATACAAGTAAGATTATGGCTTATAATATCTAGATGGAAATTCCCATAATGTAAAGAATGATGTATAATCCAGAGTCTTACACTCATCTAACTGATGGATAACAGAAGAGCTGGCCCATGTAATAAGAGTTGGGATAATCAAGTAGTTCCAACAGCGAAGAGGTGAATTTATTACTGTACTAGCAGAAAAGGAAACAACTAATATAATCTCAATACATATCATTTTTGTATGGTTGCTTTGGCAGATTTTCATGTAGAGCTATGAATGAATACTGAATAATTCCAGAAATATAATCACTGAGAGCCAACTGTTATTCTACTATTACTTCATTCACATCAGTCCCTGCCTCAGGGTCTCAGTGGAGCTTACAGTCTAAATTCTCTACCACACAAACATACTTTGGTCAAATTTTTCAGAAGCCAATTGACTAAGTATTAAAAGGAAACACACACAAGCACAGGACAGACTCCAAACAGACAGAGCCCTGGTCGAAATTGAACCCATGGCTCTAAAGGTAGCTGACGTTTGGTCAGCAGCCAGTGTTAAGGTTCAAAATATGGGTGTTCATCAGGTAATTTAGAAGAAATGTAGCTTTAATTATTACAACAGCATAAATAAAACAGCAAACCAAGCCCCATAGGGGTGCTAACTCACTTCCCCTCTCTATCATTTTAGTGGCTAAACACATAAATACACCATCCTTGTATTATTCAACCAGACATTATGGTCACATGGAGTAGTTCCAGCTCTTCAGGGCCAAAACTATCCTATCTCCAACTGGCCACTGTAACATACTATAGTTTCTCTCCTTCTCACAAACACAGGACAATTCTGCGCCTGCAACTTCCCTCTCTAGTACAGGACTCTACTGAGCTCCTGTTTCATGAAATTCAGTTCACCCGGGACAGGCCTCTTGTACATCTCTCCAACTGTTCCACATTCTCAAATCTCGTGCAGAACATATTGCAGCTCCTCCACTGACTTGTCCTCTCAGCTCTCCACTGAGCTGCTACTCAGTGGCTACAAACTAGCACATCCTATCCTGTCTATATATCTATCTATCTATCTATCTATATCTATCTATCTACCTATCTATACATCTATCTATCTATCTATCTATCTATCTTTCCTCCTGTTGAACTCTATAAAAGACGAAAGCTGTGAGGTAGCTATGAACTATTTTAGATTTATTTTAATTTTTCCTTATTCGATGATTTCTATCTGATAAAATATTGTACCCATATCCTGGATCCTCAGTAGACTTTCTGTGTGGAAGTTGTGAAGAATATTATTTGTACACTGGAAAAA
Source organism: Mixophyes fleayi (assembly GCF_038048845.1). Classification (NCBI taxonomy): domain Eukaryota; kingdom Metazoa; phylum Chordata; class Amphibia; order Anura; family Limnodynastidae; genus Mixophyes; species Mixophyes fleayi. The sequence continues at coordinate 274,169,007 of NC_134403.1, forward strand.
GGGATAGTAAGGACATTATACTGACTACCACTGGATTTATTGTAAGTGTAAAATGTATATGTTTATTGTATAATAAAATATGTATGTGAACATACTGCACCATATAGTATTACTACTCTTTGTTCCCTGGCAAATTATGGAGTAGATTTGTCACAGTATTTAAGGAAGTTACTGGACCCATTGGAACAGCCATAAGGAGCACAAGACAGATAAGCATATGCTATTTTTCCCATTGGTACACACATATATAAGGGAAGAGAAGTGTTATGTTTTATTGTTAAAAAGACTATACTATCTCTGGTATTCGCTGTCTCTTTTATCTTCATCTGGCACATATCCATGAGGATCCAATACTGCCAATCCTGAAGCCTGTTAGTTTCATTTGTTGATAAATTCCTTAAGAGTGCACCTTTGTGGATGATATAGTGCTGGATTCACAAGAAACTTCACAGATAAGCTGATTATCTTTGTTGATTTGGTACGCACATATATAGGTGGTTGAGTGCACTATAAACCGGTTTGTAGGTCTGACAATACTGCACTAGTCTGGTTTTTCTTTTCTTTGTGCATACAAGCCTGGAAGAAAACACACATATTTCGAGCGGTATGATTCGGAAATCTCACCTTGATGAGTTTGCATGATACTTATATCCGGTACACACATCATATACACCTTTGTTTTCTTTACTATATACCTGAAAACTCTACACTATTAGGTGCCCTTGTCTCCTTCTCTTTTTTTCATATATATATATATATATATATATATATATATATATATATATATATATAGTGACACGTGCACCACTCTGTTTACGCACACCCGGACATCTTCTGCTGGTCAAATGGTGCTTTTATTATTACATCACATAGGAAGCATACACTTCCATCAGGATGACACCAGGAATCCTAACACTGTCTGGTCCCCTGCCACTTTCTGGCATCGATCGCACTGTACAAATGAAAAAAAAACAGGTTTAAATACACGGAACCCTTCCCATTGGTCTAATTGTTTCATTAGACCACTTGTGTGTGTTCAGCCTAAGAGTTTTACTGTGCAATGGCTTAACCCTGAATGTAGTCTTCCCGGCAGACGGTCAGCTGAATAGCCAATTCCTCTCTTAGAAGCCTGTTGGCCTCTTCATTACCACCTTAAGTGTCCTCTCAACCTTGCCTACCAGTGTATACATGGGGATTTTGTCTTCTTGCCACATGAGAACACTGTTCTGAAACAGCCTGTCCTTTCTCTCTCTCCACTCATAGCCCCTTATTTTTTTTAAAGGATGCGTATTAGCTCTTTCTATTTGTGGCTGTTCTGTGACAGTGGGGTAGATTTTCTAGCATTAAAAACAAGCCTATTTATCGCTAAGTAGACTCCGGGCCAGTAAAAACCTGAGTACAACTTGTGCTCTCATTTTACCACTACCCACTTCAGTGTGTGAAGCTTCCAACACTAGGGGTACATGGAACCACCAATTGCTCTACCTTCCTCCCCTTCACAGTAACCACTCTAAATAACACAGTATGCCAACATTACTAGCCAACTTAAAGACATGCTGTAAAGTCACGTCATTTCTCTGATCACATGCAAAGTTTGGCACTCACAACAGTTCTGGATAATCAGACCAGTCTATACCCTTACCAACACGTGGGGAGTGCTCAACTGTGATGTCATCAGCCAATGCTGCTTTCCATTGTCCAGGCTTCCGTGAATGGTGACTCTTTCGTGGAAGTCCTGCTGTAACCCCTAGAATAGCATTCCGGGTTGGCAGTTCCCAAATATCATGTGATTTCTTAGGCAAATCCTTTAAGACCAGGTTTACAACTGTTGAATCAATTGCCGACATGTTCAGTCAGACTTGTTCACAGAGGACCGCTTTAAACATTTGGAAATCGCGCCCTGGAAGAAGTGGCTACGGCAGATTAGGCACTATGGCAGCCATTATATTCAAGGTTTGGCGCTTAAATTTAATGGCAAAAGGGTCAGTTTTAATCTCTGGGATATACCATGTGTGCAGCACACTTTAACTCTGGGCAACAGCAAGACCTTGGTTCCAGCCTTGGAAACCAGCGTAAGGTCACTCAAAGAGTCCACAGCTGCTTGGACAACCTTGTCTCCCGAACAGACACTTTTATTAAAGGTAAACCACTGTAAAAAGTTCCCAGGAATACAGCATGTCCCTCCGTCTGAAGTTTCCATTTCTATAAGATTGTCTTATCATACATGAAGAACTAAGCTCTGTTATCCAATGCATTTTGACCCTGCACATTGGGTCTTTTTCAAGGATAGGGCCATTATTCTCCATTGCTAACATTTCTACATGCAATGTAGTGTGTAAAAAGTTAATGAATTCTGTTAATAAAGTAATTTAGTCATTACATTTCACTTTAAGGCAGTTATTCTAGTTGACATTGAATAATATAAACCACATGCTTAGTAATCCAAGTGATGAATTGATTAATATTATAAGTAAATTCATTATGCGTGAACTGCATTTTTGCCCAATGAATTTTAGAAGTGGTGTCTTTATTTTTAATGGTTTTGCATCCTATACAGTTTCTACATCTGAAAAAAACTTGTTTCAATCAATTTCTTTTCTGCATTTTCTATAAGAGGTCGATTCACCAATTTGTCTTTTAGAGTAGGTGCCCTTTTTATATCTAAAGGATGGTCTATTTGGTAAAATCTGATGCAGGATTTGGTCTTTGTGTAAGAGATCCCAATACCTAACTGTAATTCTTTATATTTTCTTATGGTGGTGACTGTATTGGATAGTGAATGCAAATTCTAAGTATCTATTCTTGCCTTCTTCTCTATCTTCTTTTTATTATCTTTCCTTTTAGGAACTAAAATTTTTGATCTTTTGACTATCATGACTATTTGTTTATCATGTTTGAGTTCTTTCTCTGTATATTTTTGTTTAAATTCAGATTTTACTTCCTCGAATTGTTCTATTAGTGCAGTATTATTTCTACAATTTCTCTTTTTCTCAGGAACTAGCTATATAGTACTCCCCTTAGCCAATTCTGTTCACTATTCTTAACAGATAAGAGTTAACATCTATGTGGTTTTTTTTTTTATAACTTTTGGACTGAATGACTATTTGATCTGTATACATATGTAAGCCTAAAAAACTGACTTTTTCTGTACTTATCTAAAATGTAGATCTGCCGTTAAATGCATTTGTGTTTAGATCATCACAAAAAGATTTCAATACGTTCTCCTCACCCTTTCAGACAAAAAAGGGATTGTTGGCTCCCAAATGTGTATGCACCCCAAAAGTCGTAAAAAGATTAGCATAATTTGGGGCAAACCTGGTGACCATCGCTGTCCTTGTCTTTTGAAGATAGTAATATCCATTAAAATAAAAATAGTTGTTTTCCAAAATAAACTGAATCCTTTCCATTAGAACATTTACTTGTTTTAAAGAGTATTCATACTTAATGAAATTCAAATATTTTTCTTTTACTTTTAAAATAGGCTTTAAAATTGTTTTAGTAGGTTATATGTCATAGTTTCTTTTAACTTTTTTTCTATTTCACCAATATATTTTTTTGATCTAATATTACTACTCCCCTTCCCTTATTTGCAGGTTTAATCCTTATTGTATAATACTTTTGTAAAAATGAAAGGTGTACATCATTGAAAGCAGCAAAGGAAGAATATATGACCAAAAAATTAAGTATTTAATTTGTTGAATTAATTATTTATATTGAATTAATTTTGTTGTGTGAACACACAATCAATATCGCTAGAAGCTCCACCTGTTATTCTATCATATAAATAAGTGCCAGTCTGTCAGTTTATTACATCCAAAGTGGGCATTTAGCAGCGAATACAAATATCTGCTGTATGACATCCTATGTTTTCCTCCAAAATCTCTAATCGTATCTCCACTGAGCTGACTTACAAGAGCAGACTTAGAAGGTAGATGTAAAGAAATATAAAATACACCAATTTAAAATTATATACTATCCACATTCAGTAAGGTAACATGATTTCAGATGGTTTCTACTATGGCTCTTTTCCATAAAATTAATCTTGAGAAATGTTTATCTATATAGTTAATATTTCCTATATAGAGTGACTTAAAGTCTCTCTCTACAATATGGGGTTAACAATGGTAGAAGAAAGGGATGAATACACTTTCAAACTAGAGGGGTTACTGCTGTTTGACTTCATTAGACCCTCAAACTCTGTAACACAGCTCTGTTTGTTAAGAAGTGTTGTACACAAAAATCTAAAACATAAAGCAGCAATTTGTAAAGCTTTTTTCATATACAACTTAAAATAACTAGAATATCATATCATGTTTTGCCCTAGACATGTACATGTATGGACATTGCAAAAAAAACCAATCCCTTTTGATCTTCACCAATGAAACCACACTATTGTTAATAATGTAACTTTTTTCTTGAAGGCTTCTTTTGCTGTAAGCTGCTCTACATGAACCTGATGAAACAGCTAGCAAGAGGTAAGGGGATGTGAAATCCAAGATTAAAGTAATAGACTGAATTCTCCTAGATATAAACCCATTATTTCAAAACAAATTGGTCAGTGTGATCAAATTATAAAAATTGCATTATTCTAAACACTTCAGCACTGCAACTGTTAAATACTAAGTCCGCACTGTACAGAGAACTGACTCACATCAGTCCCTGCCCCATTGGAGCTTACAGTCTAAATTCCCTAACACACACACACACAGACTAGCAGCCAATTAATCTACAAATACGTTTTTGGAGTGTGGGAGGAAACCGGAGCACCCGGAGGAAACCCACGCAAACACGGGGAGAACATATAAACTCCACACAGATAAGGGCCATGTTGAGAATCGAATCCATGACCCCAGTGATATGAGGCCGAAGTAATATATATATATATATATATATATATATATACACACACACTGCAAATATATTATAAGAATGTATATTTTAATATATTTTATAGTATAAGACCAGTGATTTCATACATAGTGTAATAGTATTAAAGTAGCGGCTTCTTAAGAGGAATTATCAGATTTTTACCATGATCTTCAAAATCACTGGTCAGCTCTGGTGATGTCAAACACTCTCGTTTTTAGCAAACTCTCCTGTGTTGTCCTTATCTAGCTGCGAGATTAGTAAACGCATCACTGTTACACTGTCCCTGCCTATACAGCCGTAGGTCCCGGCAGCTGTCAAAACTGTTAAGAATAGATAAAAGTTCAAATAAAAAAAGCGTGGGGTCCCCTGCCCAGCCATTATTAACCCTAGTGCAGCCAGCCTACTGCTGGCTACATGAAAATCGGGGGAAACATTTCTGTGGGGTCCCCCCGATTTTCTCTTAACCAGCACTAGGCAAACCAGCCTGGGGTGGGTGGCACTATAGCAGGGGGACTCCTGTCAAAAAAATGAGTGCCCCCCCCCCCCCTCCTCTAGGACAACCAGCCCAGTGCTGAAAGCACTAGGACTCTTCATACACCCCTGGGCGGTAGGTGTTGGGTAATAACGGTGATATAAATGTAAAAAAATAAACAGGCACCATTTTGTTTTCTGGAACTACAAGTCACAGCCAACCAGGGTGCAATAAACAGTGTGGGCATGCTGATACTTGTATAACTACAAGCACCAGCATACCTATGGCAGCCAGGACATATCTTTTATTTTCTGCTCTGCAATTTTTCTCATTATGAGTGGTTGTAAAGAAGATTATCATCTATAACATTGAACTCAGAATCAGCTACAACATACATTTTGGAGGCCTTCACTATTTCTACTGTTGGTGAGTTTGATGCCAAAGGGATTCCAGATGGGAATTTAAAATTTGACTGTATTACACTATTGTAGTGATTTTTATTTCATTTTATGTACAACTTGAATACTGATGTTATTAATAAGAAGAACTGAATGTACACAGAGCGTCAATATAAGTATACACTTGTTTTCCATTACCTTTACTAAGGGTTCTGTCTGGTCTCTTTGGGAGATATTTGGAGCGCTGGATTCACTTCTATCTTATTTTTTATATTCCTTTCACAACTGGTGTATGGTTGTCAGAAGTTTATTAAGCAGCATTGGAATATAGAGCACTGGTGGGTCTTCTTATCTAGTCATACATGCTGTTTTAGATATCTCGCCATTCATAACATAAGAGGAGACACCACTGACGTATTAATTATTGTGGCAATCATTATTATTATTATTATTAATTATGGGCAAAAAAAATCAATTTATGATTAGCTTAATGATAATATTTGAATGTTAATGGGGCAATAATTAATTATGATGGGTACAACACTTATTATTTAATACATACATAAAACAGAAGAGGAACTAACAAGCGCCAACAGGTATACTATAGGGACAATAAATAAGTTCATGAATATGTGGAAAAATTCCTTATCAACTTCAGGACTCTTCCAGTCCTGACCTCATATAGTTCACTTATTAGAGGGTAATCGATCAATTGCTAGAATGTGAATTTCTCCTATGGAGACACCGCTATTCCAGAGATATCCACCTCTCTTCACTGATAGCTTTTTCTGTGGAAATCACTTTCCCTGTTATCCCCGTGCTTCAGACTTGACTGTGGACTGGCCCTTCTGTGAAGATCACCGCTACCACTTCTATGAATTGTATCGAGTCTCCTCCCAAGGACCAATCAGACAACTCATCCAGTTGTCACGTGGAAAAGAAAAAATAAACAAATCCACATAGCGTAATCCCGTTGAAAACAATCTCTTGTCACTTTATTGATACACTTACATTGTTAAAAAATAAACAATCAAATTCCAGAATAACACCATACATATGTCCACACTGAACCTATACCAGGTCTTAAACGGTTTTGCGTCTTCCTGTGTAAATCCCCACTTGCACCCGGGATGGAGCAGGAAACAAGATAGAACCATAAAGAGTTCAGAGCTTTCAGTCTGTAGGGTATTTTCAATCTACCCGCTCTCCACACCAATGCATTTCAGCTCTCCTGGAGCCTTTCTCAAGGTGAATGACTGGGAGGTATCAAATCTTGCACATTAAATACTAAAGCTAATTAGCTCAATTAAAAAATCGCTGTGTGTATAACAAAAGTCCTTCATATATCACAATAAATACCTTTCAATACCCATATGTAAACATAGTTAAAATTAAAAATTAAACAATAAAAGAATAAAAATCTATAAAAATATAATCTTCAGTTAAAAACCATTTAACTCAAAATCCTGGTTCAATCCATCTGGAGCTAATGTGCCTAACCTGTATATCCAATTCATCTCACATTTGGCAAGGGAAACGGCTGCTTCTCTCCGCCTCCAATTGATTTCTGATTTTTCAATAGCTATAAAATTCTTTAAAACACTGCCGGAACAATTGTGATGACTTTTAAAATAAAAGGATACAGAATGATTTTCAAACCCTCTTTTAATATTGCGGAGTTGTTAAGATAACCTGGTTTTTAACGGACGAGATGAACGTCCTACATAAAAAAGGCCATACTTACACTCTAAATATAAACCAAATTGGAGTTATTGCAGCTTAAAAAGGTCTTAATAGGATACATGTGGCCTTTCACTTCAAAGTTAAAAATCTTACTTCTTTGATTAGAAAAAGTAACCCTGCATACTGCACACATACCACACCTAAATAAACCCTTCGAGGTTACCCCGATCTTTTAACTTCCTTTAAAGAACTTTTTACTAAATAGTCCTTTAGATAAGGGGCCCGTCTGTACATGAACTTTGGTTTCTCTGAAATAAGACCAAAAAGAGAGGGATCTCTTTTCAATATACCCCAGTGCTTAGAGATGACAGTTTCAATCTTCCTGTACTGGGAATTAAACGGTGTAATGAAAGCTATCCTATTGTCATCTAATTTCCTGTTGTGGATGTGATCAAGGATTTGATCCCTAGCTATACAGTTTACTTGTTGAATAACTGTATCTAACACTGCATCTTTATATCCCTTACTACGAAATTGATTTTTCATTTCACTCATTTGGTCTTTCAGCACAATGGGGTCCGGACAATTCCTTTTTAAACGTAGAAATTGCCTCTTATGGACATTACCTAACCACTTGTTGTGATGTCCACTTGTAGCAAGAATATATGCATTCGAGTCAGTGGGCTTTCTATAGGTCTTTGTACATATATTGTTATCAACTATATAAATATTAAGATCGAGAAAATTCACTGAATGGGTACTGGTTTTGTAAAAAAATTCAACATTGATTGCATTCTTATTGAGACACTCGCAAAAACATGTAAATGTCACTCACCGGACTGTGAGTGCTTCTTCCCGGACATTTAGGAACCGTGGCCGTCCTCCATCCTGAGGGACTGCGCATGCGCAGCCCTTTCTAAACCTTCAGTATATGTTCCTTTAACTTAATTGGCAGATCAGGCAACCTCCCTATATTAAGCACCTGTGGTCAACACCACGTTGCCTGATCTTGGAGTCTCATTCCCCATGAGTCTCTGAAGGTGTTCCTGTGTTTCCTGGTTTATTCAGCCCTGCTGATTCCTGTGGTTTCCAAACCACTTCTACCTCTGTGGTTTCCAAACCACTTCTGCTACTGTGGTTCCCATACCACTTCTACCATCTACTGTATCATCGTGACTGTGAGCTGATTCCTATCCGCTGCCTCCGTGCACTACAGTCTTCTAACCACTTCAACTCTACTATGTATTATTGGGACTGTTAGCTGATTCCTATCCGCTGCCTCCGTGCACTTCAGTCTCCTATTCACTTCCATTCACCTGTTCCTGATTGTGACTGCCAGCTGATTCCTATCCGCTGCCTCCGTGCACTACAGTCTTCATCCTGCAACTCGTCTGTGTTTCATCATCGTGACTGCTGCTGATTCCTATCCGCTGCCTCCGTGCACTACAGTCTTCAACCTGCAACCCGTTTGTGTTTCATTGTGACTGTTTGGCTGATTCCTATCCGCTGCCTCTGGGCGCTTCAGTCTTCAGTTCTTGTCAACTCTCCCGTGTTTCCCTGAGTCTACTGCCTATGGTGCTACCCGCTATTCTCCGTGATCAACAGTTCCAGTTCAACTCTGCTCTCCTGTGTCCCATCGTTACTGCACCTGCTGGTTGCTATTGGCTACCTCCGTGTTCCCGCAGAGACCCGCTGTTACTACTCCTCAGCGCGACTTATTCATCTACTGCTGATCCGCTCTCCACGCTTTCCTGTGTTTCCCTGCTGGTCTACCTACCTGTGCGCTGCACCTACTAGACCACCGCTTCACCCATCCAGGGACTTCGCATCCTGCCGGCCTCCTGCCGTTCAGGTATCTCTGCACTCCTGTCTGACTGCCTTCTCCTGAACCACGGTATGCCTGCTTCTCATTGACTGTGCTGTGTATTGCATACCTTGCTGGACTGTGTTGGTTCTCCTCTGGAGTGTGCTATCCGCTGAGTCTATTGCCATCATTGACTGTGTTAACTTATGCTGGACTACTTCAAGAGACTTTTCTATATTGGCAGTATTGCTCAGTTATCTATACATTAATATTGTGCATATTACTGTGGTTCAAAGTCAAGGTGCCCGTGTATATCTTGTGTTGCAGTTTCTCCCCGTGCACCTCCTCACCTATATATTCAGTGGTACAACTTGCTGAAGGCAGACCACTGATCCCTGTTTCCAGTATCACCTGTTCCATTATCCTCTCACATAGCAGTGGTACAACTTGCTATCGCAGACCACTGACTACCCGGATACCTCCACTTGGATTCCATTCCTTCACTCAGACAGCGGTACAACTTGCTACCCGCAGACCGCTGACTCTCATCACTCCCTCGTTTCTGTTGGACATTCCTCCTCACTATAGCAGTGGTACAACTTGCTACCGCAGACCACTGACTACTTTCACGTGTCCTTTGTCCATACAGTTCCTCGTGTATTACCACTTCCATATTGCCAGTGCTGCTAGTCATAGACTTTCCTGAGCATCTCATCAGCTGCTATTTCCTGTTCCGTGATCACCCTGCTACCAGAGTACCATATTACCACCTATACTGCTCTGGTAAGCCTATCACCTGGTGATCCCTGGGTAAAGACTCCTAGTGCCCGTGACAGTAAGATCAGGCCATGACAGACCCAGATACGGAACCTACCGCTAAAGAGATGCTGCAGCATCTGGTCAGCCGTGTGGAGCAACAGGATGCTCGCCAACAGCTGTTACTTCAATGTTACCAATCATTAACCTCCCAAGGAACATCTGGACAGACTGTTACAGCTAATATTGAAGCTCCTGTGCTTTCCTCCGTTTCCCCAGTGCCATCCCAGGTGTCTACAGCTCCTACGCTTCACCTGCCTACTCCGTCAAAATATGACGGGGACCCCAAAACTTGTAGAGGTTTCCTTAACCAATGTTCAGTCCATTTTGAACTCCAACCTCAAAATTTTTCTACCCATCGTTCCAGAGTGGCCTATCTTATCTCATTGTTTTCTGGACAAGCCCTGGCTTGGGCCTCCCCTCTGTGGGAAAGAAACGATCCAATTCTACAAGATAGTGCCAAATTCATTTCCACGTTCCGAAGTGTGTTCGATGAACCAGGTCGTGTGACCTCCGCTGCTTCCAGCATTCTTCGTTTGCGACAAGGCTCCCATACAGTAGGACAGTATGTCATTCAATTTAGGATCTTAGCCTCTGAACTTCAGTGGAACACTGAAGCATTAGTTGCCGCCTTCTGGCAGGGGCTCTCCGATAAAATTAAAGATGCACTGACTACTCAAGAGCTTCCTTCGTCACTAGAAGATTTGATCTCTCTTTGCCATCGTGTAGATATGAGATTTCGTGAAAGAGAGTCTGAGAAAACAACGGCTGTCAAAGCACCTCTTCGTTCAAACCCTCAATTTCGTCCAGCTCCATCCTCTGCGATTCCCATGGAGATAGGACGTTCCAAATTATCTTCAGAGGAGAGGAAACGAAGAGTAAAGAATAGACTCTGTATCTATTGTGCTGATTCCACGCATATGCTCAGCTCTTGCCCTAAGAGATCGGGAAATGCCAGGCCCTAACTAGTTCTGGAGAGGTGAAGTTAGGGTCCCTGGAGTCCTCTCCATTGTCTATGAAATCTAAAGTCTGCGCTTTTGATGTTACGATTTCCTTTGCTACCAAATCCTTTGAGTCACAGGCATTGATTGATTCCGGAGCAGCAGGAAATTTCATTTCTAAATCACTAGTGAATCAATGGTCCCTACCAGTGATCACTTTAAAAACACCCATTACTGTGACGGCTATAGATGGATCACGCCTCATCAATGGTCTCATCACCCAGAGTACGTCTCCAGTAACCCTTCAGATTGGTGTACTACACCATGAAGAAATTTCGTTTTTAATTCTTCCAGTTACGACAAGTCCGATTGTCTTAGGCCTTCCATGGCTTCAGTGTCACTCTCCCCAGATTGACTGGCGCACCCCTCAAGTTACGTCTTGGGGGTCTGAATGTCACCATCGTTGTCTCTCTCAAGTTATTCCTATTAAAGTACAGCAATCGTTCATCTCATCTTCCTCCCCGGGACTCCCTCCTCAGTATGCTTCATTTGCCGATGTGTTTGATAAAGCTCAGTCTGAACGTCTTCCTCCTCATCGTTCTTGGGATTGTCCGATCGACCTTCTACCTGGCAAGACTCCTCCCAGGGGTCGGGTCTATCCTCTCTCGTTACCTGAAACTCAAGCCACATCTGAGTACATACAGGAGAATCTCCAGCGTGGGTTCATTCGACCTTCCACCTCTCCCGCTGGAGCTGGGTTCTTCTTCGTCAAAAAGAAGGATGGATCATTACGCCCTTGTATAGATTTTCGTGGACTCAACGCCATTACTATCAAGAATCGGTATCCCATTCCGCTGATCACTGAGCTATTTGATCGCATCAAGGGAGCTCGGATATTTACTAAGTTGGATCTTCGTGGTGCCTACAATTTAATTAGAATCCGTTCCGGTGACGAATGGAAGACCGCGTTTAACACCAGAGATGGGCATTACGAATATTTAGTAATGCCCTTCGGGCTGTGTAATGCCCCCGCTGTTTTCCAGGGTTTCATCAATGAGATCTTTCGGGACTTATTATATGTATGTGTCGTTGTCTACCTGGACGACATATTGATCTTCTCACAGGACCTGCCTTCTCATCACCAACATGTGGCAGAGGTCCTCTCCAGACTACGGAAAAACTCATTGTTCTGTAAATTGGAAAAATGTTCATTCGAGTTACCCCAGATTCCATTCTTGGGGTATATAGTTTCCGGAGTTGGCCTGAAGATGGATCCAGACAAAGTAAATGCTGTACTACATTGGCCCCAGCCAACTACTCTTCGTGCCATCCAGCGTTTTTTAGGTTTTGCCAATTACTATAGACGCTTCATTCAAGACTTTTCATCCATTGCATCTCCCATTGTGGCCCTAACTCGGAAAGGGGCTAATACTAAGCAATGGTCATCTGAGGCTCTCCAAGCCTTTCAAATCCTCAAAGAGTCCTTCTCGTCTGCTCCCATTCTGCGACAGCCTGATGTGACACTCCCCTTCTTCCTAGAAGTAGATGCCTCTAATGTGGGCTTAGGAGCTATTCTCTCCCAACGCTCGGAGCAACAAAAATTACATCCTTGTGCCTTCTACTCTCGGGGTCTTCTGCCCGCAGAGAAAAATTATACTATCGGGGACAAGGAGTTGCTGGCCATCAAAGCTGCATTAGAGGAATGGAGATACTTGTTGGAAGGAGCTCGCCATCCGGTGACGATCTTCACGGATCATAAGAACTTGTCATATTTGCAATCTGCTCAATGCTTGAACCCTCGTCAAGCAAGATGGTCTCTTTTCTTTTCCCGTTTTGAATTAATTATAACCTTCAAACCAGCCGCTAAGAACAAGAAAGCTGACGCTCTATCTCGAGCTTTTGTGACGTCCTCTGATGTAGAAGAGGTTCCCAACCATGCTATTCTAGACCCCAAATGTATTTCTCTGGCTGCTTCATCCACCAAAATGCTACCATTTGGGAAGACCCTTGTGCCTCCTACTCTGAGGAGGAAAATCCTTTCGTGGTTCCATGCCTCTCGTTTTTCTGGACACGCCGGTGAACACAAGACCTTTGAGATTCTCTCTCGTAGTTACTGGTGGCCTTCAATGAGGAGAGACGTCAAAGAGTTTATTGCTTCCTGTGATTTATGTTCTCAGTTTAAATCCTCCCGCAGAACTCCAGCAGGGTTGCTGCGACCACTACCCATTCCGTCCAAGCCTTGGACCCATATTAGTATGGATTTCGTTACTGATTTGCCACCAAGTAAGAATCACAATACTATTTGGGTAGTGGTAGACAGATTTTCGAAGATGGCCCATTTCGTCCCTCTGTCCGGTTTACCTTCCTCGTCTACTCTGGCTGAACATTTCATTAAAGAAATCTTCCGCATCCATGGATGTCCGTCTGAGATTGTGTCGGATAGAGGAGTACAATTCGTTTCCAGATTCTGGCGGGCCCTTTGTAAAACCTTGGGCATACGATTAGCACTCTCATCGTCTTACCATCCGCAATCTAACGGACAAACGGAACGAGTCAATCAAGATCTTGAGACTTTTATTAGGATGTTCTCTTCAGCCAACCAAGACAACTGGGTAGAATTGCTTCCTTGGGCTGAATTCGCCCATAACAACATGTACCATGAGTCATCATCCAAAACTCCATTCTTTGTGGTTTACGGTCACCATCCGTCTTTTCCGGAATTTCCTGCCCTCCCACCCACCCAAGTTCCTGCTGTGGAGACTGCTTGTCAGACCTTCAAAAATATCTGGTCTCAGGTCAAAACCTGTTTAAAGAAGACATCTAACAAATATAAGTCTTTCGCAGATAAGAAGAGGCGGGCTATTCCACCACTAAAAATTGGAGATCGGGTTTGGTTATCTACCAAAAATATTCGTTTGAAGGTTCCATCTATGAAATTCGCCCCTCGTTTTATTGGTCCATATAGGATCATTCAAGTTATCAATCCAGTATGTGTTAAACTTCTTCTTCCTAAGAATCTTCGGATTTCCAATGCCTTCCATGTGTCCTTGCTCAAACCTCTCATCATCAACCGTTTCTCGACTCCTCCCTCAGCACCGCAGCCAGTTCAAGTTCATCAGGAGGAGGATTTCGAGATTACTGAGATATTGGATGCAAAAATTTCGCGAGGAGTCCTCCGTTTCCTCGTTCATTGGAAGGGCTTTGGTCCTGAAGAGCGTTCATGGATCAAAGCTGAAGATCTTAATGCTCCTGCCCTTCTGAAGAAGTTTTATTCCAAAAATCCGGACAAGCCCGGTTCCAGGCGTTCTGTGCCCACCTTTAAAAGGGGGGGTACTGTCACTCACCGGACTGTGAGTGCTTCTTCCCGGACATTTAGGAACCGTGGCCGTCCTCCATCCTGAGGGACTGCGCATGCGCAGCCCTTTCTAAACCTTCAGTATATGTTCCTTTAACTTAATTGGCAGATCAGGCAACCTCCCTATATTAAGCACCTGTGGTCAACACCACGTTGCCTGATCTTGGAGTCTCATTCCCCATGAGTCTCTGAAGGTGTTCCTGTGTTTCCTGGTTTATTCAGCCCTGCTGATTCCTGTGGTTTCCAAACCACTTCTACCTCTGTGGTTTCCAAACCACTTCTGCTACTGTGGTTCCCATACCACTTCTACCATCTACTGTATCATCGTGACTGTGAGCTGATTCCTATCCGCTGCCTCCGTGCACTACAGTCTTCTAACCACTTCAACTCTACTATGTATTATTGGGACTGTTAGCTGATTCCTATCCGCTGCCTCCGTGCACTTCAGTCTCCTATTCACTTCCATTCACCTGTTCCTGATTGTGACTGCCAGCTGATTCCTATCCGCTGCCTCCGTGCACTACAGTCTTCATCCTGCAACTCGTCTGTGTTTCATCATCGTGACTGCTGCTGATTCCTATCCGCTGCCTCCGTGCACTACAGTCTTCAACCTGCAACCCGTTTGTGTTTCATTGTGACTGTTTGGCTGATTCCTATCCGCTGCCTCTGGGCGCTTCAGTCTTCAGTTCTTGTCAACTCTCCCGTGTTTCCCTGAGTCTACTGCCTATGGTGCTACCCGCTATTCTCCGTGATCAACAGTTCCAGTTCAACTCTGCTCTCCTGTGTCCCATCGTTACTGCACCTGCTGGTTGCTATTGGCTACCTCCGTGTTCCCGCAGAGACCCGCTGTTACTACTCCTCAGCGCGACTTATTCATCTACTGCTGATCCGCTCTCCACGCTTTCCTGTGTTTCCCTGCTGGTCTACCTACCTGTGCGCTGCACCTACTAGACCACCGCTTCACCCATCCAGGGACTTCGCATCCTGCCGGCCTCCTGCCGTTCAGGTATCTCTGCACTCCTGTCTGACTGCCTTCTCCTGAACCACGGTATGCCTGCTTCTCATTGACTGTGCTGTGTATTGCATACCTTGCTGGACTGTGTTGGTTCTCCTCTGGAGTGTGCTATCCGCTGAGTCTATTGCCATCATTGACTGTGTTAACTTATGCTGGACTACTTCAAGAGACTTTTCTATATTGGCAGTATTGCTCAGTTATCTATACATTAATATTGTGCATATTACTGTGGTTCAAAGTCAAGGTGCCCGTGTATATCTTGTGTTGCAGTTTCTCCCCGTGCACCTCCTCACCTATATATTCAGTGGTACAACTTGCTGAAGGCAGACCACTGATCCCTGTTTCCAGTATCACCTGTTCCATTATCCTCTCACATAGCAGTGGTACAACTTGCTATCGCAGACCACTGACTACCCGGATACCTCCACTTGGATTCCATTCCTTCACTCAGACAGCGGTACAACTTGCTACCCGCAGACCGCTGACTCTCATCACTCCCTCGTTTCTGTTGGACATTCCTCCTCACTATAGCAGTGGTACAACTTGCTACCGCAGACCACTGACTACTTTCACGTGTCCTTTGTCCATACAGTTCCTCGTGTATTACCACTTCCATATTGCCAGTGCTGCTAGTCATAGACTTTCCTGAGCATCTCATCAGCTGCTATTTCCTGTTCCGTGATCACCCTGCTACCAGAGTACCATATTACCACCTATACTGCTCTGGTAAGCCTATCACCTGGTGATCCCTGGGTAAAGACTCCTAGTGCCCGTGACAGTAAACTAGAGAGGTTCCCCCTCATCTACGACACCAGGCTTGCCCCGAGCTCTTCATTGCCCCATATGGTATGATCTTCCCAATGCGCCAAAAATAAGTTTGCATAGCTCGGGGCGAACCTGGTGCCCATAGCTGTCCCATTGCGCTGTACATAATAATGTCCTTCAAAATAAAAGTAATCCCCTCCAATATAAGTTCTCTCATGGAGGAATGCATGTTTTCCTTCTCCAAAAAATACCTTGGGCCTCCAGGCCATCCTTATGTGTAATACAGGTATACAGAGATTTAATATCTGTAATGACCAGAAACCTTCCTTCTTCCCACTGAATTTCTTTAAGCTTCCCTAGGTCATCCCCAGATATGAACGATTCCTCACAACTATAGGTTGTAAATAATAATCAACCCATGGAGACGATTTGAATGTCAAAGCTTTGGTCCCTGCTACAATCGGACGCCCTGATGGATTTTGGACATCCTTATGGATTTTGGGAAAGATATACAATACTGGAGTGTCATGATATATGATAGTCAAAAATTCTATAACTTTAGTATCTAATTGTCTTAAAATTTCTCCAACATACTTATCTCTATCCAATAAGACAATTCCACCCCATTTGTCACGAGGGAGGAATAATTTTTTTTAGAGCCACAAGAGCATTTCTCTCTCCCTTAGTAAGATTATAGCTAATTCTTTTGGCTTTAGAAATAGATTCTAGATGTTTCTGTACCATTTTTCCAAAACATTCAATATAGCATTCCCTGTTGTACACCGGGTTAAACACAGATTTGTTCTTGAACCTACTACCATTAGGGGAGTCCTCATCTGTACCTCCACTAGATTCGGTCTCATTTAATTTCTCAGAAAATAATTTCTTAAGGGAAATTTTTCTCAATAGCTTTTGTAAATCTATATAAACTTGAAAGTGATTAACGGGGTGATTGTGTAACAGATTCTGGATACTATATTACTAATCTTGATTAGCGCTGGCTTACCTGAGGTGCGGAGTCTAACGATCTCCCCGGTGTTCACCAAGAACCGCCGCAAGGCGGGGTGGGCTTCGCTGCCAGGAGTCGCAGGTCGCGGTCCCCAGGTTCGCCTCAAGATGTAGTACAGCGGAGTGAAGCGGTGGTAGCGGAGTCAACGAGCCGGTTCGGTACACAGGAATGGAGTCAGGCAGAATCAGAAGGCAACTCGGAGTCAACAAGCCAGGTTCGGTACACGGGTCACAAGAATAGGAGAATGGTCAGCAAGCCGGGTCGGTACACAGGGAATGGAGAGCCAGGGAAGTCAAACAGGCAGAGATCAGCACACAGGAGACACAGGAACAGGAAGACACTGCAATCCACGAAGAGCAGGAGCCAGGAACAGGTAAGTGTTGCTCTGACACTCAGCGAGTGTCAGAGTGAGGTTTTATGCAGAAGGGGATTCAAAATCCCCGCCTCTAGGTTGTGGTCATGTGACCGCCTCCGGGTGCGGTCACATGGTCCTGAATGCGGAAGTGCGGCTGGACCGAGCGGCGGGGATAAGGTAAGTCCGTAACAGTACCCCCTGCCATAAAGGTGGACTCCGAACACCTAATAGGGTTTCAAAGGAAATTTTTTATGGAAGGATTTAAGTAGACGGGGAGCATGTAGGTCAATGGCTCTTACCCATGAGCGCTCCTCAGGGCCGTAACCCTTCCAATCCACCAAGAACTGTATGGCACCTTGAACTTTACGAGAATCTAGGATAGTTTTAATCTCGTATTCCACTTGATCCCGATCCACAGCAGGAGGAGGAGTTCTGGATGAGGTGGAGAATCTGTTGGTTACCATCGGTTTTAACAAGGAGACATGGAAGACATTGGGTATGCGTAAGGAGGGAGGCAGATTCAATCTAAAGGCTACGGGATTAATAATCTCAGATATAGCAAATGGGCCAATAAACTTGGGAGCAAATTTTTTACTGGGAACCTTTAAACGAATGTTCTGGGTGGATAGCCATACCCTGTCACCAACTGCAAAACTTGGAGTCATTCTTCTCCTTTTATCGTAGAATTTTTTGGAACGAGTAGTTGCTTGTTTTAAGTTTGTCTTGGTTTGTTCCCAAATATCAGAGAAGTTACGAACCAGAGAGTCCACTGCTGGAACTTCAGAAGATGAGACTTGAGAGAAGGTGGGTAGTCTAGGATGGCAGCCATACAGGACAAAAAAGGGGGAGTTAGAGATGGCCTCATGAAAATGGTTGTTATGGGCGAACTCGGCCCAAGGGAGAAGGTCCACCCAGTTGTCTTGGTTACTAGAGATAAATATTCTTAGAAACTTCTCTAATTCTTGGTTGGTTCTCTCAGTAGCCCCATTGGACTGGGGATGATATGCGGAAGAGAAGTCAAGCTTGATCCCGGATTTATTGCAAAAAGACCGCCAAAATTTGGATATGAATTGTGATCCCCTATCGGAGACAATATGTTGAGGACAGCCATGGAGGCGAAATATTTCTTTAATAAAAATATCGGCTAAGGAGGAGGAAGAAGGAAGGCCTTTGAGAGCAATAAAGTGGGCTGTTTTAGAGAAGCGATCCGTGACCACAAGCACTACAGTACAGGATTTGGAAGGGGGAAGGTCCGTGATAAAATCCATGGAGATCTGTGACCAAGGGTAATCAGGAATGGGTAATGGGAGCAAGCATCCATAAGGCTTCTTCCTAGAGGTCTTGTGTTGAGCACATTTGGAACAAGCAGCAACAAATCTCTTCACATCCTCCAGCAAGGAAGGCCACCAGTAGCTTCGGGACAATAAGTCCCAGGTCTTGCGAATGCCAGCATGCCCAGAGAAGAGTGAGTGATGAGCCCAGTGAAGGAGCCGGGTGCGTAGATGTGGCAAGATGAATGTTTTGCCTGGAGGACAACCCTTTTTTAGGTGTGTAGCTGCCAATACTTGACATGGATTTACAATGAATTTTTTATCTTCCGAGGATTCCATGTCAGCTGGATCAAAAGAGCGAGATAAGGCGTCTGCTTTCGTGTTCTTAGATCCTGAGTGAAACGTGATGTTGAAATCAAAGCGTGAGAAGAATAAGGACCACCTTGCTTGACGAGGATTTAGACATCGGGCAGTGCGTAAGTAAAGCAAATTCTTATGGTCGGTATATATGGTGATAGGGAATTGCGCTCCTTCTAGTAAATGTCTCCATTCGGAGAGAGCCAATTTGATGGCCAGGAGCTCTTTGTCGCCAATCCCATAATTCCTCTCAGCAGGTAAAAAGCGACGGGAAAAGAATCCGCAGGGATGAAGTTTTCCAGAAGGACCTCGCTGTGATAGTACGGCTCCTGTGCCAACAGAAGAGGCGTCTACCTCCAGGACAAAGGGACGAGAACAATCTGGCTGTTGAAGAATGGGTGCGGATGAAAAGAGAGACTTTAATAATATGAAGGCTTGGATAGCCTCAGAGGACCAAATACCAGCATCAGCAGATTTGCGGGTCAATGCTGTGATGGGAGCCACGAGAGAGGAGTACCCCTTGATAAATTGACGATAATAGTTGGAGAATCCTAGGAAGCGTTGAGTGGCTTTAAGGCCTGAAGGTTGGGGCCAGTCAAGTATGGCTTTCAATTTTGTGGGATCCATCTGTAGACCGGTGCCCGAAATAATATATCCCAGGAAGGGAATTTGTTTCTGCTCGAAGGTGCATTTCTCCAATTTGCAAAATAACTGATTTCTTCGGATACGAGAGAGGACCTCCAATACATGAGTACGATGAGATGCTAGATCTTGAGAAAAGATGAGAATGTCGTCCAAGTAGATGACTACAGATTGGTACAAGAGGTCTTGAAACAGCTCATTCATAAAGCTCTGAAATATGGCTGGGGCATTGCATAGCCCGAAAGGCATGACCAGATATTCAAAGTGGCCGTCTCGGGTGTTAAACGCCGTCTTCCATTCATCCCCCTCCTTAATGCGTATAAGGTTATACGCTCCTCTGAGGTCAAGTTTAGAAAAGATGGTGGCACCCTTGATCCGGTCGAATAGTTCAGAAATCAGTGGCAGTGGATACCGATTTTTAACGGTAATGGCATTCAGGCCTCTGTAATCAATGCAAGGGCGGAGGCCCCCATCTTTCTTTTTTACGAAGAAGAAGCCAGCCCCAGCTGGGGAGGCAGACTTGCGGATGAAGCCCCTGTTTAGATTTTCTTGGATGTACTCCTCCATAGCCTTAGATTCCGGGAGGGAAAGGGGGTAAACACGGCCCCTGGGAATGGGTTTACCAGGTATCAGATCAATGCCACAGTCCCAGATTCTGTGAGGGGGAAGTCTAGTGGCCTCTTGTTGACAGAAAACATCAGAGAAGGTTTGGTATGGCTCAGGCAGGAGAGTCACAGGAAATTCTTGGGTACGTCTGGGACTATTCGGGGGAACCACTCTCTGTAGGCAGCGAGAGAAGCAGGACTGTCCCCAGGACAATATGTGACCAGATTTCCAGTCCAAGGTGGGAGAGTGGGCACGAAACCAAGGAAGTCCTAAGATGACTGGGTTGGTAGATCTTTGTATTACTAAAAAAGAAATCTTCTCCCGATGAAGTGCTCCTATCTGAAGTAGAAGGGGAATAGTGCGTACCAGGATGGACCCCTCAGGGATTCTTCCCCCATCAATGGCCATCAGAGAGATGGGTTGTTCCAAGGCTTGTGTGGGAATAGCGAATTGTTTAACTACTGTGGCGGAAATGAAATTTCCTGCGGCTCCGGAATCTAGAAGAGCCGACTGCGGGAAGGTCTTTTGTCCTAACTGAAGGGAAATGGGAATAGACAGGCAATCATTACTATTGGGAACTGACTGACACTGAGAAAAGAGGCCCAACGACACAGCTCCAGAACTCGTTAGGCCCTGTCGTTTCCCGAGCGTTTGGGACAAGAACTCAGAAGATGGCCACTCTCTCCACAATATAAACACAGCTTGTTCCGAAATCTCCTCTCCCTCTCTTCGGCTGATAAGCGGGTCCTCCCAAGTTGCATGGGCTCTTCAGGGGGAAGAACAGGGGTTTGGAAGTTGGGGGCTAAGCGAATCATGCTACGCCGCGACTGTTCCTTCTCAGAATTACGTTCCTTGAAACGCAAATCAACTTTGACACAGAGGGAGATAATGTCGTCCAAAGACGTAGGGAGTTCCTGGGATACCAACTCGTCTTTGATTCGGTCTGAAAGGCCCTGCCAGAATGTAGCTACTAGAGCCTCATCGTTCCAGCGAAGTTCAGAGGCCATGGTTCTGAAGAGGACCGCATACTGCCCCACAGACTGGTTTCCCTGGCGGAGACGTAGTAAGCCGGAAGCGGCATTGGACACCCTTCCTGGCTCATCAAATATTTTCTTGAAGGTGGACAAGAAGAGGTTGAAGTTATGTAGAATGGGGTCGTCCCTCTCCCACAAGGGGGAAGCCCATGCTAAAGCTTGACCGGACAATAACGAAATCACATAGGCCACTTTCGTTTTTCCGGAGGGGAAGTTCCCAGGTAGAAGCTCGAATTGTATGGAGCATTGATTTAAAAAACCTCTGCAATTTTTAGGGTCTCCATCGAACTTAGGTGGGTTAGGCAACCGTAGCTGCGAGGAAGAAGCTGCTGCTGCGGCCTGAGGTACAGGGGCCACTGCCGGCCCAGGTGATCCACCAGCCACTAGGGTGTTCTGGACAACATCCAAGCGAGTGGATAGACTATTGAGGAATTTTAAAAGTTGCTCTTGGTTAGCTTCTTGTTTATCCATCCTTCCTACTAAATGCTCCAACAGATCTTTAGCTGTGGTATCCATGGTCAGAGCAAACTGTAACAGATTCTGGATACTATATTACTAATCTTGATTAGCGCTGGCTTACCTGAGGTGCGGAGTCTAACGATCTCCCCGGTGTTCACCAAGAACCGCCGCAAGGCGGGGTGGGCTTCGCTGCCAGGAGTCGCAGGTCGCGGTCCCCAGGTTCGCCTCAAGATGTAGTACAGCGGAGTGAAGCGGTGGTAGCGGAGTCAACGAGCCGGTTCGGTACACAGGAATGGAGTCAGGCAGAATCAGAAGGCAACTCGGAGTCAACAAGCCAGGTTCGGTACACGGGTCACAAGAATAGGAGAATGGTCAGCAAGCCGGGTCGGTACACAGGGAATGGAGAGCCAGGGAAGTCAAACAGGCAGAGATCAGCACACAGGAGACACAGGAACAGGAAGACACTGCAATCCACGAAGAGCAGGAGCCAGGAACAGGTAAGTGTTGCTCTGACACTCAGCGAGTGTCAGAGTGAGGTTTTATGCAGAAGGGGATTCAAAATCCCCGCCTCTAGGTTGTGGTCATGTGACCGCCTCCGGGTGCGGTCACATGGTCCTGAATGCGGAAGTGCGGCTGGACGGAGCGGCGGGGATAAGGTAAGTCCGTAACAGATTGGGAGCAAACTTAAGACCTTTCAACAAAACCTTTCTCTCATCTTCTGTGAGAACATGGTTACTTAAGTTAAAAATCTTAACATCCTGATTATCCACTGAACAAACATCACTTTCTTTCTTCTTTTTAAGTTTGTTTAACTTTTGCCTATTTGGTTTAACAATCCCACCCCTAGTTTCTCTTTCTGTTTTCATTACTTTGGTTTTGGATAAATCTTCGGATGTCTCCTCTGTCTGGCCAGTCCCCTCCCCAATCCAAAAATCCTTACTTGTACTAGGGACCTCTTCCTTTACATCCAATATTTCAAAGAAATTCTTATGAAAGAATGGACTATAACTCTTCTTTTCTTCTTTCTCCAACTCCCTGTATTTCCCATATTGGAACCCAATATTTCTCCTTTCTCTAATAAATCCTACATTCCTCCTCCCACCTATAACCTCAAAGGTTCTCTTAGAGGGGCAATTCTTTCTTCTTTCTCTCAAAATAAGATCTATAGGGAAAAGGGAGCATGTATTAGATATATATATATATATATATATATATATATATATATATATATATATATATAGACATTCCTTATTAAACTCTTCTGACACATTAACAAAAGAAGAATTCTTATATACCCTCAAACCCTTCGGTAGGATCTGGTCAGCCAAATACCTCTCAAGTGTAATGGTTTCCCCACCATATTCTATTTTCTTTGATAAGGAGACCCTCCAGTTTTTTCATGACATTGTCTAAATCATCATTTATTAACTCAGCTTTGTATATACTACAATTAAAAATGTCATCAATCTTATGTCTTCTAGTTTCCCTATGATGATACATAGTGCAGCCCAGACCGAATGAAATGGTGTATAAAAATGAAGCAATGGAACAAAATCACTTTGTCAAACAGGCGCTCAAAAAACGGATGCTTGTAGCTACCTCACAGAGGACACACCAAATTGCCCCAAAGGAAGTAAAATATACATAAAACAGAAGAGGAACTGACAAGCGCCAATAGCTATACTATAGAGACAATAAAAAAGTTCATGAATAGGTGGAAAAATCCCTTATCAACTTCAGGACTCTTTTTTGAGCACCTCTTTGACATAGTGATATTTATTCCATTACTTATTATTTAATGATGGAGGCACCATTTATATTGCACATATATGGCGCTACAATTGCCAGCATGCACACGGGTATAAGTGCCTGCCTGTACTTGTAATGCCATATAATTAGTGTTTCCCCATCATAAATAATTATTGCATCCATTACCAATCAAATAATATTTACGCTTAATTTAATTATATATTTATATTGCCCTTATAATACAGTATAGTAATACAATACTATTGTCCCTTAATATAATGAAAAGTTAAATTTACCCCCATAAGTTAATTATAAATTAACGTTGAATCCATAATCAATGAATAGTGATTGCAACAGTAATTCATCAGCATGGTGTTTGAACAAACTCACCACTCACAACTACATCTTTTATTCTGGCTATTGGCTGGCGGTTTATCAAACCGCAGCTTAGTAAATCTGATAAAGTTTTGTATTTCTATCATGGTAAACATTGGCATGCAAATATGCAGGGCCGTAACTAGGGCTGTGTGATAGGGGCGATCGCCCAGTGTACAACGCTGAAGGGGGGCGCAGTTTATGAATATTTTAGGCTAATTTGGTTAAAATTAAGGGCTAGGGGCACAGCATTATTCTTTCTCATCCAAGGGGCTAAAATTCTAAGTTACGGCTCTGGCGCTATGTAAAGTGGTGCTTTGTAACTGTGGTTTTCAGGCAGTTTACTGACATTTTTGCCTGTAGTAAATCCAGTGGTTTAAAAACCAAAAAACTCATGGTTCCTTCAAACTTCCCTTTAATAAATCTAGCCCTAAGTGTTTTTGGATTGAAGTAATAAACATGGAAAAATGAATTTGTTATTATTGTAACCAAATAATGCCAATAATATGAAATCTAGAAGGAAAGACTAAAAAATCCAAACAATATATCTGATGAAATTGACAGATCATAAACATATGACAATTGGTCTTGTCATTGTGTTACAAAATGCTTCCAAAAACTAGAGGTAAAGAAAAATTTAATGTTTATTGTTTCCTCATCCCTTGTTTCCCCCCTGCTCTCTTTCCTATTCCCCTTATCTCCCCACCTTGTTTCCCAAATCATTACAAAAAAATACTAGCACTAAATGCCTCCTTTTCCTTTAGCCTTTTAATGCTCCTTCTTATGACGGTGTGTTAATTGTCTCAGTCTTTAATTATTACAATATGTATATGGTTATTTTTCTAAATATGTGCAAAGTTTCAAGATATTTGGCATTTGTTGTCTTTAATATACAGATAGTCTAAAAAAAAAAAAAAAAAAAAAGTAATCAAATTATATATTGATGTTAATAAGATAACAAAGGTTCACTGCAATTTATTTATTTTGGTTTTAATAGAGTTCATATGTATACATATTCATAATAAGCGTCTGAAATGCTCCCAGAGGCTAGACCATATCACGTCACCATCTACGCTTATAGCTACTTTAAAAAAAAAAAAAAAAAACAAGGAAGCTTCTCATATGTTTTCCACTGCCTACATCACTCCTGTCACTTTAACCCCGAGACTAGGATGCTGTGTGACACCCTGACTGAGCACAAATGGATGACTCAGGACCGTTCTTCTGATTCTAGCAGAGATTCACAGGCCAATCCCTAACAAGCTTGCATTGTGCTGGCACTAACAGTAGAATACAGAGCACAGCTGGGGCCACATCCCTTTTCAGCTAGAGATGAAACACAGGAAGGATAGGTGGGGTGACCGGCTCTGGAGGAATGCCATGGGGCCAGAGTCTTTCCTGGAAAAGCAGAGCATAGTTGTGCTGAGACAAGGAAAGTATGGAGCTTAACCTTTTCTCTGCTGGACTTCATGTAGTCATATTTTCAGTTTTCTAATTCACTGTTGGAATAACAATATGCAAAATGTGTGTGTGTTTGTTATGTCAACTGTGTAATGGATTGGACTGTACTTATGAAAAAAATTTAATTGTAGATTTAATGTGAGCCTTCACTGGCTGCATGTATGATGAAAATAGTAAAAGTAAATCCATTGTGTGCTCCAATAATACACATACTCCAAACATCTGCCATGTGAAATATTTACCAGTTGCTGTTCTCTCAGTGATCCCATGTCAGATGGTGCCATCTAGGATTAATTAGCATAATTAATGCATAATTATTTGTGAGATCAGTCTCATTCCATATTAAAGTTCTGCACATATGCCAAACAAAAGTCTGAGTGATGTGTGAGGAGACCGACATCGCAGTAATGATGAGTCCAAAACTACTATCCTCCATTCGTCCCTCCTCTACTGCAAACTCTTCTTACTCTAAGAAGGGAAGTCAATTGCCGGCAGTGTGGCGCAGCTGCCACAATTACGGTACAATTACGTTTACAAATCTCCGCCCATTTTTCCTTTTACCTCTATGGAGTGCGAGGAAAATGAGCAGAAATTTCTCTGAAATCTCCACATGTCTCCGGATCATCCCTAAGACATATCTCCGCTAACTGAATCCCACCATAAAGGTAAGATTTTCAAGATTTAGGTTGAGGAAATCTGGGCAAGAATGTCACTGGGGAGGGGCAGAATTTTGAAAATAAATTCATTTGAACAGAAAACATTGCAGTTTGAAATGACATTGAGTAGAACACAGTAAGGTTTACAAAAAAAACATTGTAAATAAATTATTTGAAATAAGCAATCATAACAAAACTTCTAAAAATATACACATGGGGTCTGATTTAGAGTTGGATGTAAGTACAACTGCTGGCCTCATAAATTCACTTTACAGCATTATCCATGCATGTATGTGTAGCATGCAGGCCCGGCGCTCCCATTAGGCAACATTAGGCAGTTGCCTAGGGCGCCGGGCTCTGAAGGGTGCCACAGGATTAAAAAGCAGATATACTTTATATTGTAAAACTGTGCAGCGACCGCAGGCATACCTTCCACGGCCGCCGCACAGCTATGGATCACCATCGCCGCAACGGCCCCCTCCAACAGCTGATGGGGCAGGCGCACCTCCGTCTCCTTCACTCCCCCTCACTCCCCCTCCCCTCACTGACTGTCGGGCGTGACATCATCAGGGCCCGACAGTGTCAGTCAGTGAGGGACGGGACCCTGCAGAGAGGAGCAGCGTTATGGAGTTTAAGGTAAGGAAAGTCCTGGGGCGGATATTTGGGGGGGGGTGGTGGATTTATTTTTTTGGGGGGGCGAATATTTTGGGGGTGGGTGGCGGATTTATTTGGGGGGGGCGGATTTCAAAATTGCGCCTAGGGCGCCGGGGATCCTAGCACCGGGCCTGGTAGCATGCCCCCTGGAGAGGCAGTTTTAAAACCACATACTCCTCCCCCAGTCTCCAAATATGTAACCAGCACATGTGCTAGTGCTCTCTTAAATATGTGCAACTGAAAATACACACATAAAGACATCATTTTGTGGCTATAGGTGTACTGCTACATTCAGGTCGCAAACTTACTGCAAACTCTTAATGAGGTCCATGCTGTTTAGCTTGTGATTAAAAAAAGAAATCATTTCACTCATTCACTCATTTCACTCATTTAAATTGAAAACATGACGGCCTAAGGCAGCATGTTCATTCATGTCTATCAGTTTACATAGGAATAGCCTTAAATGTGGCTATTAGATACAAATAAATACAGGCACTCTCAGTGTATGTGTCCATGACAAATAATTTAAACAAGATCTCTACTCAAAGCAACCTAATTGCCTTTTATGCGCTATACTCTGGATCTCCCTGGGGTCCCTCATAGCTGTAATTCCACAGTAAAAGCTTTAAAGAAAAGTTCACATTTGTAGAACTTCCCCTCTTTTTAATATACCGCAGCAAATAAGACCATTTAGTAAATAAAGGTGTTCCCTCCTCAGGGACCGTTTCTACTGTGAGTTTTGGCTTCAGGTGATGGTGGGAGGGCGAGGGCATGTGAAGGGTTAGATTACAAAGAGGGGAATTTCTACAAAAGTCAGCTTCCTCTTTAAGTTCTGCAAGAATAGGGAAACTTTTACATACAGTTTATGTTTGGGGATATTAGAAAATGTCTTTTCATATTGTATCAACATATTGGTTTAGTGGCTACAAGTTTACAATGCCATCTGTACTTTGCAGTAGGCCTATCTGCTGAAGAGTAACCATATTGTAATTAGTAGGTACTTTTAAACATCCCAAAACCACAAAAAACAATGTTTAATACACAGATTTTCTACAACATTAATCTGTACAGTGTACTCCTAAAAGCGAATGGTATAGATTTGTTTTGTTATTGCAAAATAATTGTTATTGATCTAGCCTATCTTTTCAGCCACAATGCTTTGAACTTTCCTCAAATAAATACTCTGCCACTTCTGTGTGCAGTGAAAACAGTGAGCATAATATATGAGACCCTGGTGTTATAAGGCCTGATTACAATACTTCATTCATACTTGCCAACCTTTGGCAAGCTAATTCTGGGAGATCCCAAACAGGGTGGCGGGCGGGGCAGGGCGTGGTAATTCGCTGCATTTTGGCTCCGCCCCCTGCGACAAAATGCCATTTTTGTCGCGGGGCAGGGCCAAAATGACGCGATTCACCGCAGATTGCGTCATTTTGAGGAGCATGTTGTCATATGCAGGATATTTGTCTGCTCTCCTGGGAGACCTACCCGAATTTTGGGAGTCTCCCGGACATTCCGGGAGAGTTGGCAAGTATGACTTCATTCTATGTCACATCATATTTTAACATGTATATTAGTTGTCAACAATGTAATTGTCTTTGCCAAGAAACTGTCTATAAACACAGATGAGGTCAATTTTGAAGTACACCAGAAGCACATTACAAAACACCTTGGTTTTCCACTGGTGCACCTGTATTGTGTGTCCAGCACACACAAAGAAAGGGACACGTCTTCCCTAAGCTCTTCAGAGATGTCTCAACACACTATGGGGTCTACTTATGACCCACCACAAAAGTTGCACATACATTATCATCCCTTATCAGTGCACAGGACAGGTACATCTATGAGGATGGGGGGTGCTCAAAAACAGTGAGCCCCCACTTACAAAGACTACCAGTCGTGCATTAAAGAGATTTGGGGCCAGGGCCGGACTGGCCATCTGGCACTTCTGGCAAATGCCAGAAGGGCCGATGGCTATATGGGCCGGCCCGACTCCCCCTGTCTTCTTGATGGCTGGTTCCAGGAACCAGCCACCTCTGCTGCGCGCTCCCCAGCTCCCTCCCCCGTTATGCTGTGCAGCCAGTTACACTGGTGAGTTTACTTTTTTTTTTAATTAGTTTTTTCTTTTACTGAAGAGGGGGGGTGCCGCGATTTTCGGGGGGGAGGGGGTCGTGGGGGTGCCGCGATTTTCGGGGGGGAGGGGGGGTCGCGGGGGTGCCGCGATTTTCGGGGGGGTCGCGGGGTGCCGCGATTTTAGTGGGGGTCGCGGGAATGCCGCGATTTTCGGGGGGGGCGCGGGGGTGAGAGCCCGGGGATGCTGGGAAAGGGGGTGAGAGCCAGGGGGTGCTGGGAAAGGGGGTGAGAGCCAGGGGGTGCTGGGAGAGGGGGTGAGAGAGCCGAAGGGGGTGCTGGGAGAGGGGGTGAGAGAGCCGAAGGGGGTGCTGGGAGAGGGGGTGAGAGCCAGGGCATGCTGGGAGAGGGGATGAGAGCCAGGGGGTGCTGGAAGAGGGGGTGAGAGAGCTGAAGGGGGTGCTGGGAGAGGGGGTGAGAGAGCCGGAGGGGGTGAGAGAGCCGAAGGGGGTGCTGGGAGAGGGGGTGAGAGCCAGGGCATGCTGGGAGAGGGGGTGAGAGAGCCGAAGGGGGTGCTGGGAAAGGAGGTGAAAGCCGAAGGGGGTGCTGGGAAAGGGGGAGAGAGAGCTGAAGGGGGTTCTGGGAAAGGGGGAGAGAGAGCTGAAGGGGGTTCTGGGAAAGGGGGAGAGAGAGCTGAAGGGGGTGCTGGGAGAGGGGGTGAGAGAGCTGAAGGGGGTGCTGGGAGAGGGGGTGAGAGAGCTGAAGGGGGTGCTGGGAGAGGGGGTGAGAGAGCTGAAGGGGGTGCTGGGAGAGGGGGTGAGAGCCAGGGGGTGCTGGGAGAGGGGGTGAGAGAGCCAAAGGGGGTGCTGGGAAAGGGGGTGAGAGAGCCGAAGGGGGTGAGAGAGCCAAAGGGGAAGAGGTGCTGTGAGAGGGGTGAGAGAGCCAGGGGGTGCTGGGAGAGGGGGTGAGAGCCAGGGGGTGCTGGGAGAGGGGGTGAGAGAGCCGAAGGGGGTGCTTGGAAAGGGGGTGAGAGAGCCAAAGGGGAAGGGGTGCTGGGAGAGGGGGTGAGAGAGCCAGGGGGTGCTGGGAGAGGGGGTGAGAGAGCCAGGGGGTGCTGGAAGAGGGGGTGAGAGAGCCAAAGGGGAAGGGGGTTCTGGGAGAGGGGGTGAGAGAGCCAGGGGGTGCTGGGAGAGGGGGTGAGAGAGAGCCAAAGGGGAAGGGGGTTCTGGGAGAGGGGGTGAGAGAGCCAAAGGGGAAGGGGGTGCTGGGAGAGGGGGTGAGAGAGCCAAAGGGGAAGGGGGTGCTGGGAGAGGGGGTGAGAGAGCCAAAGGGGAAGGGGGTTCTGGGAGAGGGGGTGAGAGAGCCAGGGTGGTAGGGAGTGCAGGAAGAGGAGTGAGAGAGCCGGGGGGTAGAGGGTGCAGGAAGACGTGTGAGAGAGCCAGGGGAGTAGGTGGTACAGGAAGATGTGTGAGAGACAGCGGAGAAGGTGGTGCAGGGGGTTAAGGAGAAGATGGTGCAGGGGCATAGGTAAAAGAAAGTGTAAAGGGAGAGACATCTTAAGAATGGGAATGTCAGGGATGCAGCCATCATAAAACACAAGTAGTAATGAAGAATGGAAATGCACAGAGGGGACAAGTGTTAAAAAAAATAAAAAATCAAGCCTTCATACTCCATTCACTTATATTTTCTATACCCCCACTCCTAAATTTCTGCTTCGACCACTGCCCTCTATTCCTGCTCCCCACTGCCTGTGTGAGCTGACAGCTGCTGATCCCTCCTCGCCCAGCGTGCCCAGTAGGAGAACAGAACACAGGATGCCATAATCAGGTAAGTTCATATATTTTCTCGTGTGCAATATGTTTTTAACCATCCTTTCTTGAACTGGGAACACTACAGCGTATCCAATAATGTTTAACACTATGTATTGCTCATTATTGCGCTGTAATGTTTTTTGCATATTTATCTGTACAGAGATTTTTAATTAAGAGGAAAAAACATTGCTTGTCATAAATTTTATCTGTAATTATGTCAATATATCTATTTTTGTTTGCATTGTAAATGATGTATTAAGCTGCTCTTGGGACTCACACTCTGTATCTGATATGCTGTACCAATTTTTATTTGTGAATGAGTTTTTGTCTGAGCTTTACTAATGATTTGGGGGCACTACTATGGCATAATGTTATTTGGGGTCACTATTGTGGCATAATATGATTTGGAGGCACTGTTGTGACATAATATGATTTGTGGGCACTACTGTATGGTATATGTTTTGGGGGCACTACTATGCCATAATATGATTTGTGGGCACTTCTGCATGACCAAATATGAATTGAGGGTAATACTATATGGCATAATATGACCTTGGGGCACTACGATGTGGCATAATATGAACTGGGCACACTACGGTGTGGCATCATATGAACTTCTGCCAAAGGCAAGTTTTTCATTGTTGAATATGATGGGAGCCCAAAGAAGTTGCTGTATCAGGGCCCAAAATTCCTCTTGTCAGTCCTGCCTGTGAGTCAAGGGGGTAGACGTCTCCAGGTAAATAATCTAAATGTTTCCTATCTAATCAAACTGATGGATCATGATGGGTCACATCCAATTATTTCTCACCCACCTCCTCTATCCCCCTTAATTTATATACTGTGTTATTTAAAATGAATAGAAAAGACGCATATCCAATTACTGTAGTAAAACAAAAGTATTTTTCTCTGACATTTTGCTGTAGATGGAAATACTTTTAATGCGGCCGTGTGGGTTCAACTGATCATTCAATAGTTATGTTTTTTTTAGATATATGTTAGTTTTATTTCATGTGGAATGATTCATGAAAATTCTGCCATTACTATTTCATTGAGGGAAAAGGGTACCTGTTACCTATATGTGTGTGTAAGTATTCTGTTCGTAGTTGCTATTTTGTGGGAGATTTGAAAAAAGCAAAACATTGTTTCCTACAGTGGCGTCTGTATAATTGGTGGTATTGCTGTAGTATGGGGTGGCGTGCTGGTGGCAATGTTGTAGTGTGTTTGGTGCTTAGTATTGCTAATAAGTAGGAGAGGGTATTGCTATAATGTGGGGGGTGACGCTGGACGCTGTAATGTGGGGGGTGATGCCGGTTGCTGTAATGTGGGGGGTGATGCTGGACGCTGTAATGTGGGGGGTGATGCTGGACGCTGTAATGTGGGGGGTGATGCTGGACGCTGTAATGTGGGGAGTGATGCTGGACGCTGTAATGTGGGGGGTGATGCTGGACGCTGTAATGTGGGGAGTGATGCTGTAATGTGGGGGGTGATGCCGGTTGCTATAATGTGGGGGTGATTGATGTAGTATGAGTGTGTGTGGGGGGTTATTTATTGCTGTAATTTGGGTACTAATAATGTATTGTCATGGTATTTATTGATGTAATTGGGGTGCTAATAATGTAATGTTGAGGGTCATTAGGAGAAATAAATACCCCCTCCCCCCCCCACACACACTCATACTACATCATGTTGTACTGCGCCAGCATCAGTGTGCAACAATATAGTGCATGGAGCCCACGTGGGCCTGTGTGCTTTAAATGCCAGGGCTGATTTTTAGTCCCAGTCCGGCCCTGTTTGGGGCCCTTCCTGGCCACCCTATGCTGTGGTGTGGCTATGAACTAGATGGGGACCCTTGGAATGGTAAAGTCCCTTTGTAACAAAACAAAACAAAAAAAAAGTCTGCTCTATTGATCTCAAGCACTCAAGCACTCTAGTTGGAAAATAAAAAACCCATATAGGCACCAGCCATGAGCTGATCAGCCTGAGCTACTTTCCACCATGGCAGAGGTACATCATTTGTGTAGTTTCCTGTTATAGTGGAAACAAGCACAATCTGTTTAGAGCAGGTTGAAGATTAGGCGGACACGTGCTGCGTGTTGTTTTTACTTTAAACACCTGAGGTCAGAAGGCATCATTTTCCTTTTCTTTGTGTATCTGTGGATTTTCAATAAAGTTTATATTTGTACACATATTTTTGTGTTTTAATTTATAAAAACTAAGCTATTAAAATAAAGGAATTCATTTTTCAGTTATTAGTTACATTTTTTTTTACTTAACCCTTTGAGTGCCCCATAACGCATAATTCTCTCCTTCTCAATTAAAGAATCATATTCACCAGACAAAACTGGGGGCCCTGGTCCTTCAAGCAAATCGTCAGCCCAGTCACGTTCACTGGTGCGGTTAGGGACTGCTTCTCCCTTAGTGCCTGCGGCACTAAGAAAGAAGATGTATTAGTACCGGACAACTGACTCGACATAAGCGTGTGCCATGCAGCTAAGCAGCGAGGTAAATTGTGGCTTTCAGCATGGGGTGGGGGGCTGAGGCGGAAACCAGTTGGGGTGACCCATAAATGGTGCTTCCCGTTGTGATGAATCTGGAGGGAGAACACAAAGGGGAGTGTCAGGCGCTGTCCCCGCACATCCACTCGGTGCCGGGGACGGACGCCTTCTCTCCTGTTGCCTAGCAATGGGACGTATTGCTTATTCCTGGTTCCGGCAGTGGCATGCGAAGTGGGGGCATGTCCTCGTTGCTAGGCAATGGGACGCTGACCTCTGGCACCAGCTGTTCTGCCGTCTAATCCACTGCCACCAATGAGAATGCAGCTTTATCTATTTAAAGGTGACTCTGGCGCTATTCTGGTGACAGAGTATCAAGGTGTCCTTATGCTCCAGCGTTCCTGTTTGATACTAAGCATTCTGACTGACTCCCCAACTCCAGACTTGGCTTTCCTTGAACTTCCTTTTGGATCTTCTTCTGGCATTTATAGATTTTCTGGTTTGACCCTCGGCTTCCTGACTACGCTTCTGCATGACCCTGTTGTACCTCGCTGCCCGCACAACCTGAACTTGGATTGCTTGACCTCACCTATTCACCTATTACTTCACTGGTGGCTAACTTGGAGGGCTGTGACCTGCGTGTCTCTGCAGCTAACTGCAAACTCCCTTGCGGAGGTCTCTGGTGAAGACCAGGGGCAAGTTATACTCTGCTCCTCCTTACTTAGCGGTGCAAATACCAGTAAGTAGGCCTCAGTTACCTGCTAGCCGTGACAGGGAGGCTTGGTGTGGGGACCAGTGATTTATCAGAATAGGGGTGCCAGACAAACCAGGTGACTCTGGGGAAAATTTAGCAGCCGGGGCCTTGCTACTGGTGTAAAGTTGGAAAGTGGGGAGGGGTGAAAGGAGGGTGCTGGAACAAGTGTCTTGGGAAAATAATAAAGGGGACAACGGGGGTGGAGGGGAATTACCACAGAATGGTGGCTGTGTGACAGGGCCTACCTCTGGACCAACCTTCTGGCATAAGGGGAGGCAAATTGACAGCCATGAGCTGGGAGTGTGAACAGGGGGGTGCTATGGCAGGGACTGATGGGGGGAGGGATTATGGCGTCTCTAGCCCTTTGAGTGTTAGGGCTAGACCTCTGCAGTGCTGCACCCGGACCTGTGTTCTGAGCATGCATCTGATGACCGGAGCCTACACGGAGCTCAGACCCCAGGCTAGTGACCGCCACACTAACTGCCTCCTCCCAACCTCTGGACGCAGAA
This sequence comes from Mixophyes fleayi, assembly GCF_038048845.1. Taxonomy (NCBI): domain Eukaryota; kingdom Metazoa; phylum Chordata; class Amphibia; order Anura; family Limnodynastidae; genus Mixophyes; species Mixophyes fleayi. The sequence continues at coordinate 274,203,389 of NC_134403.1, forward strand.
ACACGAGAGACAGGTAAAATGGTCGCCGGACGGGGATCCAGGGGAGGGCCTTGTCACTGACTGCAATTGAGGCCATGGAACCCCTCACTGAGGCAAGCTGGGGAGGGGCTACAGTGTGGCAGGGATAGGGTATGGTGCTGTATTTGGTGGAGTGAAATAACAGAATACAGCAGTGGGCAGAGGTGGAGGGCTGCTGCAAGGAGAGGGAGGAAAAAAGGAGAAGGACATTAATAAAAACTGGGAGAAAAAGAAAACAAAGAGAGAGACAAAGCAATAGGTATTGCACAACAGAGGTAAGAAATGAAAACTAGTGAAGAAAACATTGTAATAACAGAGATGCTGATCCTGCAACGCTGCAGCTGTTTCTAACAGAAGGTTCCAGGAAATGAAAGACCCAGGACTCTTAGGAGGTATAATTTATAGAGGAATGGAACACCTCCCCTAGATAACTATTGGCTAGATATGTATGGAAAACTTAGCCCCTAATGGGTAAATGCTGACAATCACATAAACACAATATTTTAAGTGCCCTCTGCTTATGGCCTCATTTGTCATTAAATCTCAACCCACAAAGCAAACTCATTTTTTGCAAGTGCGTATTTACATGCATGTATGTGCCTTGTCCACACTTAGCCGGCTTGTCTAGCTCCTCCCTTTGTTGGACTAGTGTTAAGAAGGGCCAAAGGAAATAGTGCACTACCTTAGAGTGTTGTGTCAGACATGGAGAGGGCTTGGTATGTGGTGGGACCCTTAGGTAGTGGGTTGCCCCTGGATACCTGTAGACCAGTCCCACACTGGTTACTCTAAAATCAAATGATGCCATTTTAACAAGCCAGTTCAACTAATCCCCTATAAAAAAGGACACATTTGTGGTAAAATAGGTACCAAACAGCACTTTTACATTTTAGAAAATATCATTTAGAATGACTGACAGTTTGGTAGACTTGCTTTGCAGAAATGCACTGTGTGGTTAGATGGACTCATACACACTTCTTCACATGCATCAGATCCCATTAGGATAGTAAGGGCTACAATGTTTTTATATCTAAACAAATGTGCCTAACTGTCCACACTGTGCATTTCAAGTGCTTTCACACATTTTCCTAAATTATAATTTATTTTCTAAAGATGTGGGAGCTGTATATAATGGAATGGGGAAGTAACACTTTACTTTTCAATATAGCTGCAGTGGAATGTCAGGTTAAGAGTGGCAAATGTATTTTACCTTAAAGCATGGTTACACTGGGACTAACAATCAACCCTGGCATACAATGTAAACAGCCTACGTTTACATATGCATCTGAAACAAATCATTCCCTGGATAGTTTATGAGAATGTGTCCTGGCACTAATACAGACCTAATACAGCAATGCGGCCAAGTTGAAAAGTTGACCATTTTATTAAAAATAGAACTGGAAGCCCATTTTAATAAAAGTTTGGGAGTCCAAACCAACCTGGGCCAACATTCATTGTTCATGTGCAAAAATATCAAAATTAGAGACAGAGAGTTGGCAACTTTGCTAGCAGTCAAATTTAGTTTTATTGGAATGTATTTGATACACAAGCAGCCCCACATCATACAAATGACTCTTTTTATAGTATGTACCTCTTTTGAACAGGCCAAGTTGCCCCTATTTTGGCCCTGATATGTGGGTAAATTATCTGTTTTCCCCCAAAAGTGCCTATTTAATTCATATACTTCATGTTATAGTGTGGACCTTGTATTTTTTCCATTTTTAATGCTTTTCTAGCAGAAGTTTAATAATAATTTGCATCCAAAGTAGACAAGTAGCACGGTGTATAGCAAAAAGAAATGTAAGTGGTACACCAGCACAAAATTCAAGACTCCAGCAGCCACCTATGTGCCAACTCTGATCCATCAATGACCTTACAACAAAATGTAAATACAAAAAAAGAGACCATGGGGCCGACGCTAATGATTGTTTTAATCAAATCCATATGTGTAAAATGATAATGCAGGCGTTTATACTATCATTATTCTTATAGATAAAAAGACTCTGTCATATACTTCTTATATGCTCCTAGCACAGTGAGTGATGTATAAAGTCATAAAAAAAAGTCAATAGACGATGATAAGGACACTGAACAGACGATGACCAAACAGTAAGTGATGACAAGTCCGTTCTCCTTCTGATATATTCCCACGATGGTATGTAAAGAGATCAGAGAAACGAAATCATAGCGCAGACTTATATATACATGATGTATACTATCAGGACTCGATCCCTCGTGTATTTAACATGCAGCACCAAACATCACCAGGTGACTCCTTCCATAATAACCCCATAAGGGTGTGCACTTACAAGAGTTTTTTCAATCACTGGCATGTAATACAGTATATTTATTTCATTTATATTCCCGATCTCAACCTTCTCAAACTTCCTCAGCTGGTTAGAAATGATCCGTGCATGCGTATACAAAAACAAGCACTCATAGTGCATTACTCAAACTCTAAACACGTCTCAGGTCTTCACCAGGGACCCCCGACAAGGGGATTTGGGGTAAAAGGTAAAGAGTTTTGACAGAGTAGCGATTGCATCTAGCAGTCGCAAGTTATGAGCAATATGAGATTAATACTCAAAAGTACTTTATGTATGGGTCAGTTTAAACTGGTTATTCGGCAGGAAGAGACATAGGCAACAGTTGGAGAAAGTTGCCCCCCCCACCCTTGGAAAAGATCAAATGAACTGACCTATGACCAGCAGACAACTGGAACATCTTTAACCCTGGACCAATGAAGAACTCTCTTGATATTATCTGTGTACATTCGTGACATCATCACTGTTTATGCTAATTCAAGCTGCATCTAAGCACCCTGGCCCATTGTTCTCACTCTCTCTGATCCTGACTACACAGACAACATGACGTTATGTTATCCTGGATGAAGCTTATTAGAAAATGTAATGTATTTGGTGTTTTTATACTTTCCTGCTTTATTGTAACATGTTTAATGTGTAATAATGGCTTGCTGTAAATCCTGCTATATTTTGCAATTAAATATCTTTGTGTTTTGGAACCACAATAATCGCATTGGACAGTGTTTTATTGGTACGCGATAAAATGATTTTAATACTAGCAACGGGGAGCCAGGACCGCGGCAAAGTTGACTGTCCCCGGTACCCAGTGTGTGTGCGGGGACGGTACCTGACAGTCAGAGACAATACCGTTATGTTCCCCTTGTTATAATATGTGCACACATGATTAAATGTAAGGGACAAAGATAATATGTTCCACCTTGTTGTCTAACCAACCAGAACATACGCAAAGATAATTAGCAAATACAGCAATTGATTAAATATAGAACTATACATTACATAATGAGAAGATATAAAATAACAATTTACTCTTATATTCCATAAATGTTAATTTCTCAACATATCTTATCTTATATTCCTCAATCATATCTACATTATAGAACTTCATTCTAATGTCACAACATATATGGGTAACACCTGAGCAGATCCTACCCTACCCTGCTGGTATGCTGTTTTACCGTATTGCCATTAACCCATGAATTATCATCCAGGCTCTGCCGTCTGTGCACGACTTAACTACACCTCTATAAATTCAAAGCTTTCCATTTATTAAGTGCCATAAAGGGCTCATGGATTCAAGGATGGTATATAATACTTTGCTGCACCCCCCAACCGGAACATATACCGACATACCCCGCAAACATATCCATGGGTTCGTTGTCCTATTAAATTTTAAAAATATAAACTACAGGATATTTTACTTCTTTTGCAGCATATACAGAAGATACATATTTGAATGCAAACTATCCATAAATATCCTAATCATGTACATTAGGTACCAGGAACTTTATGACAGTCTCCATATATCTGCAAACTATTCGATCAGCAGTTCTGTGTATTACAAAACCTTCTTATAATACAGCAGCTCTAATAGACACTATGGGCTAGATTTACTAAGCTGCGGGTTTGAAAAAGTGGGGATGTTGCCTATAGCAACCATTTAGATTCTAGCTTTCATTTATTTAGTAGCTTATACAAAATGATAGCTAGAATCTGATTGGTTGCTATAGGCAACATCCCCACTCTTTCAAACCCGCAGCTTAGTAAATCTAGCCCTATGCCCTCATATCAAGGAAAAGTCATAATTCATTGAACTGATAACATGTCACAATATCAGAAGATATTTCTCTTTGTTCTAACCACCGATAATGATAGGAATTCCACCTTTGTCCCACGTATCTATATATCCATGAAAACAAAGAGAGTGGATACCAGAAATGTGATGGGAGATATACATCTTTCACATATGCCCACAGAAAAAAAATGTTAAATAACATATATAACCTGATAAATATTATGCCATTCCTGTTGTCCATGCCCCCCTCTCCCCATCGACAGCTGAATAATTAATAAATCTGAATTTCCTCTCTCTCTAATCCAACCGTTTCTATGTTCATCATAATTTCCTTCATATAATCATGATAATACGCAATAATTCTACATTAAAAACCATTTGGTCTCTAAGTAGTATCACAGTGTGCTATTCTTTAGTGCCCACTTTATCTATGAAATATTGAGAAGAATGTCGGCTATTACCAGCTTTTCTCACATCTATTGACAACTTAAGTGACTGTCCCTAATTGTGTTAAAATTTTGTATTAAGCATATTGTGTTGACAAACATATTTTAATCTAAGATTACCACTTTTTATGGGACAAACCATATGGAGCTACCATGTGTTATTAACAACATCAGTCCGAGTAACTTTCCATGTAAATAGACTTGACCTGGCTCTCCAATAATATATGCAATTGTTTTTTTGGATTATTGAGAACAGAGGACTGTGTTTTTCAGAGCTGATGAGATGCAAAAACTGGAATCAGCCAGCAACAAAGCTCTTTCTGTTGTATGCTCTGCAATGTCTTTATTTTGTCCCACTGACCTCACTACTTCCATGACATGTCAGTCCCAGCTGCCTCTAACACTTGAAATCTATCTCTTTCCCCCAGTCCAACAATACTCTTTAATTTTATTGAAGCACAACGAACCACTTTGAAGAATGCCACCAGTCTGACCTCGAGTTCTTACTCAGAATAACTCCAAGACCTATGGCCTCATGAGTCTGTCCCTGCTCCCACTGAGGGTACGCAAACCCAGGCGAAATATTTCTACGACAGCTATGTTACAAGAAAGGAATGTCACTCGCAAAGCCCCCATTACAATTACTGTTGATTTGCAAAGTATTGCTAGCCTCTCAGTCAATCTACTGAAGTCAATATGAACTCCTTAGGGGATGTTTACTAAATGCCAATAGATTAGTCTATCTACTCTAACAAAGCAGGTATGTCTCTAAAACAGGCCCATATGCTTCTATGTGCTAGTGTAGATAAAAGTTGTGCCATAACGACTACAACTGATAATAGACTAAATGCTTTTTTTTTTTGAGCTGGAAAATTAATGAGTCATGTGCATTTCTTCATAATTAAGTAATTTTCCATCCAGATGTTTAATTCCAGGTTCAATGGGCCAATATAATTCCAGCTTTGGGAAGGTTATGTCATATTACTAAAACCTTATTGAACAACTTGCACACTTGTAAAAGTAATTTACAGAATAAAGAATGCTAAACCATCCTAATGCTGGAATTCGGGAAAGTTAAAGTATTACCCCTTCTTGACCGGAGGTTTTTATACTTTTATGGTTAGGACAGATTTTTAAATTTGTGATGCCTTGGTATGCAAGGAATCATTTTTTATTTTTACACTACTGAACCAATAGGGCTTCCTTTTAGAAGCATATTAGAAATAATATATTTTATGGGAATTCATTATGGGGAAAGGGAAAATATAGGTAAAAATATTTTTTTATTTTAATATTATGCCTACATTTATTTTCAGGCAACTTGCAGTCTCATCATCTACAAATGTTGTTCTCCTTCTTTAGGTTAGTTTAGTTAGGTTCCTTTAGTTCTCATTTTTAAGGGATACTGAATATGTGTATATTATACATATTTTCCTAAATTTAGAGATAAATATTTATTTATTTTGAATTTTTATTCTCTAAGTTTACATTTATTTTAAAGTTTAATTAGGATACACTATAAAGCAGTGGTGGTCAACCTGCAAGTTTTGGGGCTTTGGGTCGCTTATATATGATCCCCAACTCCTTCACAAGGCAAGATGTTATTTTTTCCTTAAATTTGGTTTTAGAAAAGTAAATAGATAAATTAAGATGAATAATAAAATATATTTAAAATGTCGTTACGATTTCAACTGCAAGTTACTTAAACTGATACTATGAGCCTCCAATTCTGAGGGTTATTATTAGGGCACTTGTGAACCACCAGACAGCATCAGCAGCTCCATGAATGCCAGAAGTAACAGTAATTCCCAAGTAATACTTACAGTGGTAGGAGTAATGCCCAATAATATGTACAGAAATAGAAGTCATGTCCAACATATGGCACTAGTTGAAGTAATACCTAGTAATAATCCAGCAGTACCCAGTAATAATCCACCAGGAGTAGTAATGCCCAGCAATATCTCACCAAAAGCAGTAGAACAGTACTATTCTAGTAATAGTGCCCCTTACTAAGCATCAGTAACTACAACGCAATTTTGGGAGTTGCTATAAATGAAAGAGGGAAGTTTCCATTTATCAAATGTTTTAATAAAAACAGCGTTGTCAGGTGCCGTCCCCGCTGAGCCTTGTCAGCAGGGGAATGGACGCCCTCCTTACTTCCGGCCGCAGCGGTCTGTTGCTAGGCAACAGACGTGCTGCGGCTTCCACTGCAGAATCCTGTCGGGCGCATGTGCCCTGTCTCGTCCCGTTGCCTAGCAACGGCATGCTATCTGCCCCGCTGGATCCCCGCCTCTTGGCGCCTCCAATCCTCAGCTAGTCGCATCTATTTAAACCTGGCTCTGGCGCCATTAGGGTGCCAGAGTAACAGTATCCTAGTATCCTGGTTCCTGTTTCCTTGTCCCTCATTGTGCCTATAATTCTGCTCTCCGTGTGACCCGGCTTGGCGACCATCCTATTGTCTGTGACCCATCTTGTACTTCGACCTCGGCTTGCTGACCATTCTCCCGGATTCTCCCTGGTACCGTACATTCCTGATTGGCTTTGACCTGGACCGTCTGACCCTTCTACACTACAGCGGCAACTGGCTAGTAGGACCGCGACCTGCGTACCCTGTGCAGCGAAGTCCAAACTCCCTTGCAGGGGTCCCTGGCGGACACCAGGGGTACGTTAGACTCCGCACCTGCTAGTTCAGTGGCGCTAATACCGGTTAGTGTTCTGTTCCGTATACTCCTCAGAAGGCCTCCGGCCTGACAAGCGTCAGATATAAAGCAGAATCAAATGTATTCATGTTAGAGTCCACCAAGTACACAGAAATAGAGCCCGTAGCTGCTCTCCCCTACATGTGTTTTTACAATCTGATTCTCAGTGTTTCTGCTCCAGCATGGACGTGACGTACACACGGATGTGGCTATAGTAACGCGTTTCGATCAAAGCTAATTTTTAAGCCCCACATCTACATGCAAACTATGCAATGAATTCAATCTAAAGTAATGATTGGAGGGGAAAGGGGGAGGGGGCTACTGTATACATAGTTAGTTATTCCTTGTAACCCTGGCTCATTAACCTCTCATGGCAAAAACATAGGATCAAAGATAAATACATCGCTCTATACCTTTTTTTAAAAAATAATTGAAATACAAGTATAGATTAGTCAACATACAACCCAATGAAAATAAAAATAAAAATGAACAAATTAAATATAATCTCCAAATATTGAAAGACAAATAAACAAATAACATAATAGTTATAACACTATATGCATAATCAAAATATTTCTTTTTCAATAAAATAAATATAAATAAATAAATTAAACAAACATATCATATAATTATAATGCCAAAGCAAGTGTTATTATCCTGCACTAATGCCAATCCAACAAATAGCCCCTCACTCAAGTATGGTAATTAACAAAAGAAATCTTAGATAGAGCCCTATACATATCTGAATATGTGGATGTTTGTTCATAAGCCTCAAGACCACATACCGCACATTATTTCAATATCTTTTTCACACGCCATAAAGGGATTTAAACATCCTCCAGGAATGCATTCAAATCAAACCCTTAATTGAGTGCATTCTGAGTTAATGTGTTTATGGAGTATACAGAAAGAGTTTTCTTAATTTATTCAGCGAGTTAGACCACTTTTCAGCTTTAAAGTGTACTTGCAACCAACAAAATTCAAATAACAAACAAATAGCCTTTATTTAAGAAAAATAAGTGAAAATTACCCATTTCAACTAGAGATGAGCGCACTCGGATTTCCTGAATCCGAGCCCACCCGAACGTTGCCGATCCGAGTCGGATCCTAGACAGATCCGGGTATTGGCGCCAAATGAAAAATTGAAACCGAGGCTCGGAGTCATAATCCCGTTGTCGGATCTCGCGATACTCGGAACCTATAAATTCCCCGCTAGTCGCCGCCATCTTCACTCGGGCATTGATCAGGGTAGAGGGAGGGTGTGTTAGGTGGTCCTCTGTTCTGGTAGATCTCGTGCTGTGCTGTTTAGTTCTGTGCTGTGCTGTGCTGTGCTGTGTTCTGCAGTATCAGTCCAGTGGTGCTGTGTGCTGTGCTCTGTCAATTTTGAGTTCAGTGGTGCTGCTGGGTCCTGTGTGCTGTGTCCTGTTCAGTCCAGTGGTCCTGTGTCCCGTGCTCTGTGCTTCTAAGGGCATAGTTATTTCCCCAATATTCACAAGTGTTTAAAAAATTAAAAACAAGTTAATAAAAAAATATACAAAAAACTAATTAAAAAAAAATTTAATTACAACAAAATTTGCCAAACCAATCCTGCAGTATAAGCCCATTGGTACTGCAATATTACCAAGTTCACACATTCAGCAGTAAAAGTCCAGTGGTACTGCTGCAATATTACAAAGTTCACACATTCTGCAGTATCAGTCCAGTGGTGCTGTGTGCTGTGCTCTGTCAATTTTGAGTTCAGTGGTGCTGCTGGCTCCTGTGTGCTGTGTCCTGTTCAGTCCAGTGGTCCTGTGTCCCGTGCTCTGTGCTTCTAAGGGCATAGTTATTTCCCCAATATTCACAAGTGTTTAAAAAAATAAAAAAAAGTTAATAAAAAAAATATACAAAAAACAAATTAATTTTTTTTTTAATTACAACAAAATGTGCCAAACCAATCCTGCAGTATAAGCCCATTGGTACTGCAATATTACCAAGTTCACACATTCTGCAGTATCTTGTGCCACATATAATGGAGAGCAAAAATTTGGAGTATAAAGTAGGGAAAGATCAAGACCCACTTCCTCCTAATGCTGAAGGTGCTGCCACTAGTCATGACATAGACGATGAAATGCCATCAACGTCGTCTTCCAAGCCCGATGCCCAATCTCCTAGTACAGGGCATGTAAAATCCAAAAAGCCCAAGTTCTCAAAAAAAAGCAAAAAGAGAAACTTAAAATCATCTGAGGAGAAACGTAAAGTTGGCAATATGCCATTTACGACACGTAGTGGCAAGGAACGGCTTAGGCCCTGGCCCATGTTCATGACTAGTGGTCCATCTTCACCCAAGGATCTTAGCCCTCCTCCTCCTCCCCCCCTACAAAAAATTGAAGAGAGTTATGCTGTCAGCAACAAAACAGCAAACAACTCTGCCTTCTAAAGAGAAATTATCACAAATCCCCAAGGCGAGTCCAAGGGTGTTGGTGGTTGTCAAGCCTGACCTTCCCATCACTGTACGGGAAGTGGTGGCTCGGGAGGAGCCTATTGATGATGTAGCTGGCGCTGTGGAGGAATTTGATGATGAGGATGGTGATGTGGTTATTGTAAATGAGGCACCAGGGGGGGAAACAGCTGATGTCCATGGGATGAAAAAGCCCATCGTCATGCCTGATCAGAAGACCAAAAAATGCACCTCTTCGGTCTGGAGTTATTTTTATCCAAATCCGGACAACCAATGTATGGCCATATGTTGCTTATGTAAAGCTCAAATAAGCAGGGGTAAGGATCTTGCCCACCTAGGGACATCCTCCCTTATACTTCACCTGAATAACCTTCATAGTTCAGTGGTTAGTTCACCCTCCTCGTCAACTTCTTCCACGATCTCCATCAGATTCAGTCCTGCAGCCCAAGTCAGCAGCCAGACTGAGTCCTCTCCAATACGGGATTCATCCGAGGAATCCTGCAGCGGTACGCCTACTACTGCCACTGCTGCTGTTGCTGCTGTTAGTCGGTCATCTTCCCAGAGGGGAAGTCGTAAGACCGCTACGTCTTTCACAAAACAATTGACCGTCCAACAGTCGTTTGCCCTGACCACAAAATACAATAGTAGTCACCCTATTGCAAAGCGTATAACTGCGGCTGTAACGTCAATGTTGGTGTTAGACGTGCGCCCGGTGTCCGCCATCAGTGGAGTGGGATTTAGAGGGTTGATGGAGGTATTGTGTCCCCGGTACCAAATCCCGTCGAGATTCCACTTCACTAGGCAGGCGATACCAAAAATGTACAGAGAAGTACGATCAAGTGTCCTCAGTGCTCTGAAAAATGCGGTTGTACCCACTGTCCACTTAACAACGGACATGTGGACAAGTGGTTCTGGGCAAACGAAGGACTATATGACTGTGACAGCCCACTGGGTAGATGCATCGCCTTCCGCAGCAACAGCAACAGCTGCATCAGTAGCAGCATCTACAAAATGGCTGCTCGTGCAAAGGCAGGCAACATTGTGTATTACAGGCTTTAATAAGAGGCACAACGCTGACAACATATTAGAGAAACTGAGGGAAATTATCTCCCAGTGGCTTACCCCACTTAGACTCTCATGGGGATTTGTGGTGTCAGACAATACCAGTAACATTGTGCGGGCATTAAATATGGGTAATTTCCAGCACGTCCCATGTTTTGCACACACCATTTATTTGGTGGTGCAGCATTACCTCAAGAGTGACAGGGGTGTGCAGGAGATGCTTGCGGTGGCGCGCAAAATTGCTGGACACTTTCGGCATTCAGCCAGTGCCTACCGCAGACTAGAGGCACATCAAAAAAGCATGAACCTGCCCTGCCATCACCTCAAACAATAGGTTGTGATGCGCTGGAACTCCACCCTCTATATGCTGCAGAGGATGGAGGAGCAGCAAAAGGCCATTCAGGCCTACACAGCCACCTACGACATAGGCAAAGGAGTGGGGATGCGCCTGAGTCAAGTGCAGTGGAGACTGATTTCCGTGTTGTGCAAGGTTCTCCAGCCGTTTGAACTTGCCACACGAGAAGTCAGTTCCGACACTGCCAGCTTGAGTCAGGTCATTCCCCTGATCAGGCTGTTGCAGAAGCAGCTGGAGAAAGTGAGGGAGGAGCTGGTAAACCATTGCCATTACACCAAGCATGTAGCTCTTGTGGATGTAGCCCTTCGTACGCTTTGTCAGAATCCGAGGGTGGTCACTCTTTTAAAGTCAGAGGAATACATTCTGGCCACCGTGCTCGATCCTCGGTTTAAAGCGTATGTTGTGTCTCTGTTTCCGGCGGACACAAGTCTACAGCGGTGCAAAGAGCTTCTGGTCAGGAGATTGTCCTCTGAAGAGGACCGTGACATGCCAACAGCTCCACCCTCATTCTCTTCCACATCTATGGCTCAGTTTTCCTAAAAGAGCCGCTGGCGGGGATGCTGATAACATCTTATCCGGACTGAAGGACCTGCCAACCATTGCAGACATGTCTACTGTCGCTGCATTGGATGCTGTCACAATTGAAAAAATGGTGGAGGATTATTTTGCTGACACCATCCAAATAGACATGTCAGACAGTCCATATTGTTACTGGCAGGAAAAAAAGGCAGTTTGGAAGCCCCTGTACAAACTGGCTCTATTTTACCTGAGTTGTCCCCCCTCCAGTGTGTACTCGGAAAGAGTTTTTAGTGCAGCGGGGAACCTGGTCAGTGAGCGGAGAAGGAGTTTGCTTCCTCACAACGTTGAAAAAATGATGTTTATAAAAATGAATAATCAATTCCTCAATGAAGTACAGCACTGCCCTCCAGATAGTACAGAGGGACCTGTGGTTGTGGAGTCCAGCGGGGACGAATTGATAATGTGTGAGGAGGAGGAAGTACACACTGTAGGGGGAGAGGAATCAGAGGTTGAGGATGAGGACGACATCTTTCCTCAGTAGAGCCTGTTTAGTTTGTACAGGGAGAGATGAATTGTTTTTTTGGTGTGGGGGCCCTAACAAACCAATCATTTCAGCCACAGTTGTTTGGTAGGCCCTGTCGCTGAAATGATTGGTTTGTTAAAGTGTGCATGTCCTATTTCAACAACATAAGGGTGGGTGGGAGGGCCCAACGACAATTTCATCTTGCAACTATTTTTTTGGCATTATGTGACCATTCACCAGTCGTTTGCCATGTTCAAAAAGTAAAAGAAAATGTCAACAAATTCAAAAAATTTAATCAAGTTACATGCCCTGTCATTATTTAAAACAAGAGGTTTTGACGTGCTAGAATTAGTGTAGTATTAATATGTTATAAACACTATACTTGGAACTTGGAGGAGGTATTGTGGCCCCGGTATCAAATTTAGTACCGGGGCCACCCCACTACGCAGTCCAGATACTTGTTTGGTGGAATTCTGACCAGTTGAGGGTGTAACTATTTATTATATTGTGGCCCCGGTATCAAATTTAGTACCGGGGCCACCCCACTACGCAGTCCAGATTTTTTTTTTTGGGAATTCAGAGCCGTGGAGGGTTTTTTATTAATTATATTGTGGTGACCCACTCCTCTACGCAGTCCAGGTACATTTTTTGGTGCGATTAAGACCAGTTGATGGTTTTCTTATTATATTGTGGTGACCCACTCCTCTACGCAGTCCAGATACATTTATTGGTGCGAATCATACAAGTTCAGGTGTCACGGACACTAGGAGTCTTTACCCAGGTATCACCAGATGATGGACTTACCAGAGCAGTATAGTTTGTATTATGGTACTCTGGTAGCGGGGTGATCACGGAACAGGAGACAGCAGATGGTAAGAGAATGCTCGAGGAAAGTCTATGACTAGCAGCACTGGTAATAGATAGATAACTGTACACGAGGAACTGGATGGACAAGGAAACGTGAGGGTAGTCAGTGGTCTGCGGATAGCAAATTATACCACTGCTATAGTGAGGGGAAATGTCCAGAAGTAACGAGGAGGTGATGAGAGTCAGCGGTCTGCGTATAGCAAGTTGTACCGCTGTCTGGGTGCAGGAATGGAATCCAGGTGAAGGTATCCGGGGAGTCAGTGGTCTGCGTTAGCAAGTTGTACCACTGCTATGTGAAAGAATACTGGAAACAGGTGACTCAGGAAACAGGGAACAGTGGTCTGCCTCTAGCAAGTTGTACCACTGAAATATATAAGTGAGGAGGAGCACGGGGAGATAAATGCAATGCAGAGTATACACGGGCACACTGAACTTGATCCCACGATGATAGGCACAAAATAATAATAACTGAGCAGCACAGCACAAATATACAAAGTCACAAGAACTATCCACGCTAAAAGGAAACACAGTCAAATGATGGCAATAGTCTCAGTGGATAGGAAACTCCGGAGGAGAACAACTCAGTCCCGCAAGATATGCAATACACCAGCACAGTCAATGAGAAGTATGCATACCGTGGTTCAGGAGAGCAGGCTGTCAGAGAGAAGTGCAGTGATACCTGAACGGCTGGAGGCCGGCAGGAATGCGAAGTCCCAGGAGGGTGGAAGCGGTAACCAAGTAGGTGCAGCGCACGGTAGGCAGACCAGCAAGGAATGAAACAATACTCAGGAAGCAGTAGTATATAGAACTGGACACCTGGAGAACACGGGAGAGTTGAGGCGGTCTAGCTGAGATGAAAGCAGCGGGGCGTTGATCCGATGCAGACAGGCGAGATGACACAAGCAGGAACACTGTAGAACACGGAGACAGCGGATCGGCTGGCTGCAGACACGATGAGCACTGAAGAGTTGCGATGAGCAGGATACTGCAGAAACCCGGAGGCAGCGTATAGGAATCAGCTGAGCAGTCACGATGAAACACGGGAGAGATGAGGTGAGCAGGGTACTGTAGAAGCACGGAGGCAGCGGATAGGAATCAGCTGGTGCAGTCACGATGAAACACAGGAGAGTTGAAGTGGTTTGAAAACGTAGAAGCACGGAGGCAGCGGATAGGAATCAGCTTGTGCAGTCACGATGAAACACAGGAGAGTTGAAGTGGTTTGAAACTGTAGAAGCACGGAGGCAGCGGATAGGAATCAGCTGGTGCAGTCACGATGAAACACAGGAGAGTTTAAGTGGTTTGAAACTGTAGAAGCACGGAGGCAGCGGATAGGAATCAGCTGGTGCAGTCACGATGAAACACAGGAGAGTTGAAGTGGTCTGGAAACCACAAACGAACAACAGGAATCAGCAGGAGCTGAATACACGAGGAAACACAGGAACACCTTCAGAGGCTCATGGGGAATGAGACTCCAAGATCAGGCAACGAGGTATTGACCTCAGGTGCTTTAAATAGGGAGTGTTGCCTGATCAGCCAATTAACTAAAAGGAACATGTACTGAAGGTTTGAAAGGGCTGCACATGCGCAGAACGTCAGGATGGTGGACGGCCACGGTTCCTAAATACACGAGAAGTAGCACTCACAGTCCGGTGAGTGACATCAGGGTTTTTAAATTATATTGTGGTGACCACTCCTCTACGCAGTCCAGGTACATTATTCGGTGCGATTCATACCAGTTGATGGTTTTCTTATTATATTGTGGTGACCACTCCTCTACGCAGTCCAGATACATTTATTGGTGCGAATCATACAAGTTCAGGGTTTTTAATTTATATTGTGGTGAGTGACCACTCCTCTACGCAGTCCAGGTACATTTTTTGGTGCGATTCATACCAGTTGATGGTTTTCTTATTATATATATTGTGGTGACCACTCCTCTACGCAGTCCAGATACATTTATTGGTGCGAATCATACAAGTTCAGGGTTTTTAAATTATATTGTGGTGACCACTCCTCTACGCAGTCCAGATACATTTATTGGTGCGAATCATACAAGTTCAGGGTTTTTAAATTATATTTTGGTGACCCACTCCTCTACGCAGTCCAGGTACATTTTTTGGTGCGATTCATACCAGTTGATGGTTTTCTTATTATATTGTGGTGACCCACTCCTCTACGCAGTCCAGATACATTTATTGGTGCGAATCATACAAGTTCAGGGTTTTTAATTTATATTGTGGTGACCCACTCCTCTACGCAGTCCAGGTACATTATTCGGTGCGATTCATACCAGTTGATGGTTTTCTTATTATATTGTGGTGACTCACTCCTCTACACAGTCCAGATACATTTATTGGTGCGAATCATACAAGTTCAGGGTTTTTAAATTATATTGTGGTGACCCACTCCTCTACGCAGTCCAGGTACATTTTTTGGTGCGATTAAGACCAGTTGATGGTTTTCTTATTATATTGTGGTGGCCCACTCCTCTACGCAGTCCAGGTACATTTTTTGGTGCGATTAAGACCAGTTGATGGTTTTCTTAGTATATTGTGGGGACCACTCCACTACGCAGTCCAGAAAGATACCTCGTTGCAACGTTTTGGACTAATAACTATATTGTGAGGTGTTCAGAACACACTGTAAATTATTGGAAATGCTTGTTATTGAATGTTATTGAGGTTAATAATAGCGTAGGAGTGAAAATAAGCCCCAAAACTTGATTTTTGAACTTTTTAAGCTTTTTTAAAAAAAAATCCGAATCCAAAACCTCAAATCCGAACCAAAACCTTTCGGCAGGTGTTTTGCGAAACAAATCCGAACCCAAAACATCACAAAAATCCGAATCCAAAACACAAAACACGAGACACCAAAAGTCGCCGGTGCACATCCCTAATTTCAACTCCATTTGTCAGTAAAAATACTCCTCTTCATTTATAAATTAATTTTATAAAATATTCTTTCTATTATACAAATATGGTTCAATGGCTTTTAATCCCTGTTAATGAAAAGTAGTTATATAGTGTTTCTATATCTAAGTATCGATCATCAGTCAGTCAGATGTTTGTATAATATCATTTGCATTTAAATTTTGAATTTGTGTTTGTATTCAGTTACATTTTATACTGAAAATGAAAACTTTCACATTTATTAAAATCACTGTCATGACACTATTCTCTCTTGTGTATAAGACACTTCATTGCATAATTATATTGAATGAAAATAGGGTACTGTAACTTTAGCTACTACTGTAACTTTAGCTACTACTAGTACTGTCAAGCTACATCTTGACAATTCCTTTACACTATCATGGGGCATATGTATGCTTGTACACCTGATGTACACTTGGTGAAAATGATACTTTATTTGAGCAGGACGGCTAACTCAGTGTACTCTTCTGTATCTTCTTGTTCCGTATTTTACTAATTACGTTCAAGGTGCAAAAATCGTCCAACTTTAAATGAGCCCCTAAGTTTACAAATAGCCTGGCAATACACTGGCAACAGGTGTATTTTATAAGATGCACTGACTGGTGCAAGAAAAGAAAAAACTAATTTCATTTTTTTCACTTTTCATAGGTTAAGAGAAACCAATAATGCGGTACCAAACAATGGCATGGCTGTTAGCTCACCATCCCTTGCAAGAACCTTCAGGAACTGAAAGCAATATATTATCTAAAAGACCAGATGCAGTTGTCAGCGAAAAGTGCATAGTATGTGCACATAGGGTCAGTTGAGGTCACAAAGAAACAAAGCTCAAAATGTTACCCAATATCTGGAATGGCATCATTGTTTCCTTGGAGAGACACATCCAAGCCCTGACAAACCAGATGGCAGTTGCAAACTAACATAATATTCATACATTGTTCTTGTCCTTGGAGATGAGTCTGATAATGATATACATTGTGATCATTCTGGAACTGAAACTGCAATGACATTTCTAAAGTGTAACCTCTAAGTTCTCAATCATTGTTACTTAATGTTTGCAATAAATTCCAAAGTAAATTTCAAACCAGACATGGCTATGGCTGCCAACCATCACTGCTGACAGTTAGACAGAGGGCAAAAATACAGTAGGACACATCCTAGAGCACTCTTCATAAAAATGATAGCTTTAGAAAATATGACTTTTAAATGT
Organism: Mixophyes fleayi; assembly: GCF_038048845.1. NCBI lineage: Eukaryota > Metazoa > Chordata > Amphibia > Anura > Limnodynastidae > Mixophyes > Mixophyes fleayi. The sequence goes on from NC_134403.1 coordinate 274,220,565, forward strand.
GTTGAATTGATATTTTGGGAATCAGAGGCTTGTGCAGAACTAAGATGATAATTACCTAGCTATTAATATTTTTAAACAAAGCTGAACCTGCTTTATAAGTTATAAATATTGTTACTGACATATAAGGGCCACTCTGAAAGTTAGTTCAGATTCATGCCACAAAATATATGGGGTCAAATGACTATGGCCAGGGTCTATATATGGCTTTAACTAGTGGTCAAGTGGAAAATTAGAAGTGTCAGTATGGAAATTTAGAAGTGTCAGAATGTAAAATGTAATGGGAATGCAAGTGAATGGAATGTAGTAGTTTTTTAGAATGAAGGAGTAGGAGACGTTGCTGTATGACATAGCACCATATACACCCCCTACTTCAATCACTGGCTTTAACTACTTCCTATGTAATACTATAGTGCTCCTAAAAGTTCAAGCCGCAGGCTCATCACTGTTTTGAGAAAAAATTCAACCAAATCATGGTGAATAGAATTTCTGGGGGTAAATGTATTAAGCATCGGTTTCTGCAAAGTCGCCGTATATCGGCGACTTTGCAAGGGAAATTTAAAGATGCAATAGCTTTCAAGGCAAAACTTGCCTTGAAATCAATTGCAATTTTAAATTTCCTCTGCAAAGTCGCCGATATCCAGTGACTTGTAGAAACCGATGCTTAATACATTTACCCCCTGGAGTTTAATAAATCCCTATTCACAACAACATGGTAAAGAACATAATAATTACATTCACAAAACTATCACTAATACTATGTCCCAAAGAAAAATAATCGATTTTTAGTTATGGAAAAGATTTTTGAAACACGGGATCAAGTGCCTTCCGGTTCTGCAGCTGACTTACTGAAAATTATTTACGAATACTGTGTCATATAGTATTTTCCACCTAATTGTGATTCCCTTGAATACTGGTAGAACAGGTTTGACCAGTGGACATAACTAATCAAATTTTCCACAGAATCCATTGCTTGCCCTTGTTATAGTGTATTATCTAAATGTGTATTTAGTGCAGCTGGAAGAACAGTCATAGAAAAGCGCCAGTCAGTTATCACCTAAAAATATGGAAATGTTCACATTCATAAAAGTTAATAATGAATGGATGTTGGGAAGTCTTTTCTAGAAACAAAGTGTCCTTACACCCTGCTATTTTCTATTTAAGACACTAAAAACTGCTCTGTTCCCACAATTGTATACTGCTCCCAAGTGTTGATTGGGTCTGCAAAAATAAAGCAGAGGCCACCAATCCCTCAGTGCTGGCAGAGGCATTCACAGCAGGCTGCATTGCCTGGCTGATCCAGACAACCTTGTTAAAGGCTCCTTCCCATCTGCCATGAACTTTACAGCTATTGGTGCCACGGTCACTTGGAGCGTAGCCATTCCAGTGCATGAACAACAATCACATGCCAATGTTGCTTAGGTCTATCATTGTGCACCTTCTAGAGAAGTTGGTGGAGCAAAGAGGAGCCAATGCTCTTTGGTGTCTAGTCCCTCTTTACAACTGCACTGCATAGGCTACAGGTAACCATCAATGAGTCCTTCATCAAGCCTTCTTTTGGTAGTGGGAAATGCAACAAGCCAAAAACAACTGTGAGCAGGACTCAGAGCTATTCACATCTGCATTAGATACATAAATTAAATTCGGAACATCTGGCTTGGGACACTCCAACATTAGATGAATCCTGGGAAGGAGGTAAACTGTCTATGGCAACAGCTAAAGAGCCACCTGTCAGTACCTGAGTGCTATCGCTAATGGAGGTGCCAGAGCTGTCTCTGTCTCTGTCAGACACCAGAGCAAAGGCAGGATCAGCGGCCACTGATGCATCCACTTCACAGACAATGCTTTCAATATAATGTGAATTGGTACGTCAACTCCAGAAATAGTAGTGGGGAAGCCTCTGCATTGTCCCAGGCTCCTAATATCACAGTACTCTCTGCTGAAATCATCAACCTTAAATCTATAAAACTAGGGCTACCTGACCTATTCACTGCTGTTAAACTATGTCTGTCCACAGGCTTAGGTTAAGGACAAATGGTTTACTAGAGCTCCCGTTCTTGGCATCAGCAGAAGGTGCTGTAGCTACAAAGAGAAGAAAAACAAGAAAAGAACAGAGCTGGAATGTTAACCTGTAATACTCTTTTGGAAAGATTTAATAATCAACAGTAGCTATGTTGATCTAAATAAAAATATTTATAGAAAATATGTAAAAAATGGCAGGATCATGGCAATGTATGTTTGATAAGGGCAATGGATGAAGTGAAGAATACTTTACCGCACCCCTTGCTGGGGTTAATAGAGTAGGCAGTTTCTGCAGTTCTGACAGTACGATGTTCAGCATGCAGACAGTTGGGTGTCCTGCTGTCTCATAAGACTGTAGTGTTATTGACATGGGATTATCTCCACCCTGACAGCACTTTTAGAAGCCTTCACTTTATCCTTCTATTGGACTGAAAACATTGAGCAGAAAAAGTAAATATTAAATAAAAATATATATAGTTTTCTTTTGCTGTTACCTGACCATAGGAGGAGTACAGGACACAAATTCCATGAACAGTCACATGACACTCCATTTGAGTCACCTCTATCATAATAGACTCAATGTAAAATTAAACTATTAGTAACAGAAATGGCAATTAGTGATCAATTGTTTCTACATGTATTCATTATGGCTGCCTGCCACAGGACATCTTCACCTGTAAGTTTTGCTCTCCAATGGGAAATTCCCTTTGCCACAATATGAGTGAAAGGACTTTTCTAAATATCCAGTTCAGGTATGTGTCAAAAGAGGTTAATAAACCAATTTTTCATGGGGAAAGAGGGGGTTACACATCAAGTTACCATTTAGTGTATTTAACTGAGAACTGCTATGCCTATTGGCAGGCTGTACAATTAAAAATCAAGCTTCAATTTAGGTATTTATTTTCCAAATATATTTAACTAATAATGTGAAAATTTGTTTTATTATCTGCTGATAATCAGAGTCCACAAACTGTAAGTAACCTGTAATCTAAATCCAGATGATGTAAATTATTTAATTACAGCATAGCTTGGGCACTAAGAGGCTTATTTTAAAAAATGTTCTTTGCTGCAGGTTTAGAGGTCTAGCAACCAGTTAGATTGCAACCATATCTCCCTAACATTTGGGTATCCTACATCAGATAGGAAGCGTTTACATGCCACTATTGGCGTGATCATATCATGCTGTTAGTCTCAGATCTGGAGCGTGGCCACACTAACATCTTGATGTGACCACTTTCCCAGGGGTGTGCCTAGCTCTTTTGAAGTGCTAGGCTGCTATGTGCTCTCCTCCCCTGCAAACACCTAAATTGCAATGTTCACCACAGCTCTGCCATGCAGAGCAGCAGTGAACGAGACATACCTGCCAAATATCCCACCCATGCGACAAAACTGTCCAGATCTGGATGGTGGGAAAGTGCCCTCAAATCAGGACTGTCCTACCTAAACTGGGACAGATGGGAGGTATGTTGTAACTATGACTATTTTAGCACATTTCAGAAAATGAAATCAAATTGCTTATTATGGGCAACTGTACATTTGTGTACACAACACCATTTTATTGAATGTACACTAATACCAGTTTTTATAAAGCTTTCCTATATGATTTATCTGTATAATAGTAAATGGTGCAAATATATGCTCCAGGTTTCTATCTTGTCTTTTAAACTCCAGGAAAATTTTAGTGTGTGTTAGAAAGACAGCTTTCTTATATGCTTGGCTCAAGTAATAGCTATTTTAAGGATCCCTGGAGTGAATGGCAGCCCCAATTCATGTGGGCCAGTTCAGATCTTCTGGCCTCCTAGCCTGGTAAAAGGTTAATTGGCAGATGGCAGCCTGAAGTCTGTGTCTCACTTTCTAGGAAGTAAAACATGCTAAGAAACACTTGTTTTTGTGAGTGACACAATCTTGTGTACTACTATTGTGTGCGTGAGCTGTATATTATTTAGAGCCTGACAGACTACTATTTCTTTTGTTTTTTCTGTTATTTGCTTAATCATTTGTTGTCAAATTAAAGTAGCTATGGCTAGTTGTACTAGACTGCTGGACTTTCGTGGCTGCTGTGCTGTGTTACTGCCTACTCCAGGTGACGGTGTCTGTTATCTATTTCTTTCACAATGTATATACATCATACTTGCTGTCAGGTTTGTACATGAATAATGAATGAGATCCTGATGTCTCAACTGGTATTGACTAGTCTTCCCTAGACGCGCAGAGTCTAACAGAATGGAAGGTATTCACCAGGGATTCTCGCAAGGAATTTGGGCTTCAGCGGCTTCCACTCTGCAGGTTGCGGCCCTCCAGGAAAGTTCCCAGTGGGACAGATAGAGAAATAGTTTAGGCAGCATTCAGAGAAATACAGTTCTAATAGTAGATGATGATCATAGCAATTACCACTAAAGAGTGGAACATAAATGCAAAGTTCAATGGAACAGAGAGTGTGCAGCAAAGGATGGCCTAAAGCTATACCACTGGGAAGTGAAATAGATCAGCAGAAGTCAATGGTACATGCCGAATAGATAATGGACGTTGATCACAGCAAATGCCACTAAGGAGTAGAACATATATGCCAAGTTCAATGCAATGCAAGTTCATGGTATACTGCAGACCATGGACCATGGCTGTATTACTGGAGAGTGGAAACAATCAGCGGAGTTCAGCGGTACATGCAGAATACATAGTGAGTGTTGATCACAGCAAATGCAACTAAGGAGTGGAACATCTATGCAGTGATCAATGGAGTACGATGCATAAAGCAGAGGATGAGCCACAGCTATTACCACATGGCTGTGGAAGGAATTAGCGGAGGTCAGTGATGTAGGCAGAGTAGATAGTGGGAGATGATCAGAGCAGTTACGAGTAACGAGTGGACCAGGTGAACAGAGATCAGCGATATCCAGGTATGCAGCAGACGATGAGCCACAGCTATTACCACGGAGAGGTGGAAACGATCAGTGGAGGTCAGCAGTGCATGCAGAGTAAGTAGTGGGTGTTGACCATAGCGATTACCACTAACGAGTGGACAAGGTGAGCAGAGATCAGCGATATCCAAGTATGCAGCAGATAATGAGCCACAGCTTACCACAGGGATGTGGACCGAATCAGCAGTAGTCAGCGGTGCGTGCAGAGTAAGTAGCGGGCGTTGATCACAGCGATTACCACTAATGAGTGGAACAGGTGAGCAGAGATCAGCGATATCCAAGTATGCAGCAGATAATGAGCCACAGCTTACCACAGGGATGTGGAACGAATCAGCAGTAGTCAGCGGTGCGTGCAGAGTAAGTAGCAGGCGTTGATGACAGCGATTACCACTAACGAGTGGAACAGGTGAGCAGAGATCAGCGGTACCCAGATATGCAGCAGACGATGAGCCAAAGCTATTACCACAGAGATGTGGAAATGATCAGTGGAAGTCAGCGGTGCGTGCAGAGTAAGTAGTGGGCGTTGATCACAGCGATTACCACTAATGAGTGAAACAGGTGAGCAGAGATCAGCGGTATCCAGATATGCAGCAGACGATGAGCCAAAGCTTACCACAGGGATGTGGAATGAATCAGAAGTAGTCAGCGGTGCATGCAGAGTAGGTAGCGGGCGTTGATCACAGGGGTTACCAGTAACGAGTGGAACAGGTGAGCAGAGATCAGCGATATCCAGGTATGCAGCAGACAGTGAACCACAGCTTACCACAGGGATGTGGAACAGATCAGCAGTAGTCAGCGGAGCATGCAGAGTAGGTAGCGGGCATTGATCATAATGGAGAGAGGAAGCTGAAACAGGCCAGGTGTAGACTCGAAGAACCAGCAATGAAAAGGTGAAAGGAGGAGCCTTATAAAGGCGGACTGACCAATGACTAAACAGGCCAAACCCAGGTGAAGCAAGCACAGGTGCAAACCGTTGCTGACAGCCTGCACAATGAATAGAATTAAAGTGAGAGTCAGTGTATTGAGGCTCGGGTGGAGATACCCGGAGAGCGGTGTGTGACACTTGCCAACTTCTTGCAGTCGGCATACGGGAGCTGCCGGGGGGAGGTGGGCCTGCAGCGGGGCTCAGAAAATCGCGTCATTTTGGGGCCAAATGTCATTTTGGATCTAATTCAATGCGGGAGGCTGCCATACTTTCCCAGGAGTCTGGGAGACCCACCCGGAATCCGGGAGTCTCCCGGACATTCCGGGAGAGTTGGTAAGTATGATATACATATTTGCTTTCTGTATATTCTCTGACAGTGCCTATGACTAAGAGAAGTTAAATGCCCCTTTAAAGCATCACAATTGTTCCTGTTCTCTCCAAATAACTCTTTCTCCTCCTGTGTATGCTAAATATTCACAACCCCACTTACAGTTACACCTCTCCCCTGCCATATTGCAGGTAGAAGTACTTTACTTTGTTTTCAGATATTTGCTTAAAATAAAGGAGAAAGAGAGAGTGAGGAGATTGGAAGGAGGTACAATTGACTATCTAGGACCACTCATGGCTGCGTGTCTCCCATAGAACTCTTTTTCCAACGGCAAAAAGACAGATACACACAACAAAATAAAGTGCAATGAACTTCCAAAAGCATAAAACTAAAACATTCACAAAGATTGTATTGGCTATTTTTGATGTGCATAACTGCCGTGATGCTTCCTCAAGGCAAATCAGTAACAATGCATGACATTGGACCTTAAATAAACATGAAAAATGCTGTTTAATATTTAATGTGTTACATCATACCAGTCCATGTTGAAAGGCGTTGTTATTCTTTTCAACTAACAGAATTTCCCTTGCTGTTGGTTGAAACATTCCTGACATTCACTTCCTTTATTTTTCCACTCCAAATGAACATGAACATTTCCTTTCTGCTTTACTGACAATCAAACAGACAGCCAGTGCTAAAAAATATAATGATTCTATGCCATTGAATGATACTTTAATTTACTAGCACTGAGTTCTTTAAGTTCTACACTGTACGTTTTGTTTTTCCCTCTAAAAATCACTTTATTTGCCCTCTGCAAAGTAGATTCTGTTCCCAAGATTACATTGAAACTGGTCTCTTGAACTGATTAACAGCATGTCCAGAGATCACTATTCTTTATTAATTTTCCTGGACATTTCAGCTACTTTTGACACAATTTACCACCACACTCTGATGAGTCAAACTGCAGATTTTCTTGCTATTTGATGAGTTTGTAAACTGTGCTTTTTACTAAAGGCAAATCGCACATCAAATAGCAGAGTAAAAACATGGCAAACTGCCACTGAAGAGCTAAAAAACAAAAAATGTAGCTGTGACAGATGAGATAGCTCAAACCACATGTGTGTGGGTTCACAAGTAGTGGCAAACTGCACAAGGCTACACAGGTTTGGCTGTTTTAACACTATTACCAAGGACACAGTGAGTGTGTGTCTCCATGCCATATGATAAAACAGCCTAGCTTCTGTGATCCAAAGTTCTAGGGGGAGCACCAAAATAACAAGAGAGAGCACCTGAAACGCACTTGACCCCCCCCCCCCTGCAGGACTAAATCACCCGCTTGGCCCTGAGAGACCCATCCTCTGATCCTTGTTTATCATGGCTGGCCCTGGTCTAAAAGGGTTCATTACTGTGCTTCCTGGCGGCTTTCGCTTTCTCCTCCCTCTGGACCAATCACACAGGTGCTGTGCTGCTGGGCAGCCATTTGCTCCTCCCCTTCCCTGTCACCCCTCCCCTCTTACCTCCCTTCGTTCCCTCTACATCCATCCCCTTATCGCTGCACACTTGGCTGTTGCAAAGCCTGCAGAGACCACACAAGAGTCAAACAGACGAGTCTGTCACTCACCGTAATGCAGCTGTGACAATCATTCAACAATTTGTGTCTTGGGGAATTGATGTAATTTGGGGGTGGTATTAACGTTATGTATGGACAGGTGTGGAGGCTATTAATGAAATGTGAGTTTGGTGGTGCCATTAATATACTGTTGGGGACATTAATGTAAAGTGGGATCTCAAATGTGGGGCTATTAATTTATTTCTGGGGCTCATTGCGGAAAGCCCACTTATTACATTTGAATGCTATTAATTTATTGTTGGTGCTTGTTATTAAATATGAACATTACTGATTTGATGGCAGGCCTGAGTGGGGGGAAATAGCCATACTTTTATCTGTAAACGTTATTAATTTGATATGTGGATGTTCTGTGGAAATCATACTATTTATTATAGGCAAATTTAATTTTGATAGTAGTTGGGGAGGGACTGTTTATTAAACATAAATGCTAATTTATATTTGAGGCTGGTTTGGCAGAAGGATGTATAATTATTAAATATGGTTGCAATCGATTTATTGTTGGACTGGCAGGGGGATTATTCATTCATTGCTCAGCCTTCCAGGAGGTGTCTTGTATCTATTATCTTTTCTCAACATGGCCCAAGCATTCCAGGATCTGGAGAAGTAGCAACTGAGCTTACAACACCAGCAACAGCAGCAGGTAGTCAAAGCTGCAAGAACAGGTAGGAGAGAGCTACACGCTTTGCCAACTGTCCTATTCTGGTGGCAAAGTCCAGATTTTTGGAACTGTCCCATTCTGTCAGGACTTAGTCCTGATTGCAGTAACAGTCAGGAGATATGTCCCACTTCATACTGGTTCGCTTGTGAAGGAGGAGCCACCCAGAGGAGAGCTGACAAATTTTAGCCCAAGGGGCAAGACTCGCCTCAGCAACCTATTAGTAATATTTTAAGGAAAAATGCAGATAGCCCAGGGACCCAACCCAAGGTAGCCCACTACCAGAGAGCAGATGCTCCCCTGCCCCTGCAGCCACCACTGCCAGTGGCTATACTAAACAATGCAGTGTATACCAGATAGACCATGCATGGTCCGTTTGTCATTACAAGTTCATCCAATAAGATTTCAGCACACCCGCCACTGGCTGAGTGACTCAGTGAGCTCATTGAGCGGGCATCATTATCTGACTGCAATCAGCTCCTTGAACTACAGGATCAGCACAGAGAGTTGCCTATTAGTAGAGGTAGAGAGAGCATTTTTTATAACAACTGGGGATACAATTTTCGTCAGAATAAGCAAACCGGTATTGTGCAACTGTTGCCCTCCAGTTACCATGGAACTACAAGCCCCAGCATGCTTGTGGCTACTATGCTGGGTCATGTAGTTCCACAAATGTTGGAGCATGCTGAAGTGGCTGGGAAGAAAGTTCTGTTTGAGGATGTATTATCTGACTGAGTGGGTGGTGTAGGCAAGGGAGCAGCAAAGAATTCATTTTCTTGTATCTGTAACTATACTGCCTTCTGCAATAAAATTAAAGGATCAACAAAAAGTAGAGGCAAAGGAGTGTTATTAGTATCCTCTTCTTCATTTTTTGCTAGGTCTTCTGACTTTATAATTAGTGAATGCAGTATTAGAACTGGAGATTGCTATAATGTGGGAAGGGGCAAATTAAAAAAAAGATTATTTCTTTGAGAGAGAGGGAAGTTCATTGGGAATATGATGATGTCTGAGTGGGGCAAGAGGGCAGCAACAACAGCCCAGGGAGCAAGTCTACAGGCAGGGCCGGACTGGCCATCTGGCACTTCTGGCAAATGCCAGAAGGGCTGATGGCCAGATGGGCCGGTTGCTAGCTGGCCGGCCACATCGCTCAGCACACAGACTGTCATGCCGGTATTCTTGCATGACAGTCTGTGCGCTGGGAAATAGGGCCGACCCTACACTTACTTCCCGGTGGCCGTGCGTCCCCTCCTCTTCTATGAATGGATCTGGCGATGTGTCACATGGGACGCGCACCATGTGATAGGTGCCGTCCCATGTGATAGGAGAGACTACACAGCGCGCCGCGGAGCGAAAAAGGTGAGGGGGGGAGGGTAGTTTGTGTATAGTATGTATGTGACTGTGTAACTATAGTTAGTTATAGTTATTTTCATTATTGTGACCCGTGGATAATATTATACTACATTGTTTATGGTCTTGGCATGTTGAGTATGTAGTTACAGCGCATACATCAGTATTTGTTATACTGCTGTTTTATACTGTTTCAAGGGCCAGTGATTGTTGTATGTATCGCCACATCTTATAAATAAATTGTTTTAATTCACCTCACGGATTAATGAATGGGTATGGGGTGTACTTGCTATGAATATAGTATGTGTGTGACTGTGTAACTATAGTATGTGTGTGTGTGTGGGACAGTGTATGACTATAGTGTGTGTGCGTGTGGGAGACAGTGTATGACTATAGTGTGTGTGTGTGTGTGTGTGGGCCAGTGTATGACTATAGTGTGTGTGTGTGTGGGCCAGTGTATGACTATAGTATGTGTGTGTGTGTGTGTGTGTGTGTGGGTCAGTGTATGACTATAGTGTGTGTGGGCCAGTGTATGAATATAGTGTGTGTGTGTGCCAGTGTATGAATATAGTGTGTGTGTGTGTGTGTGTGTGTGTGGGCCAGTGTATGACTATAGTGTGTGTGTGGGCCAGTGTATGACTATAGTGTGTGTGTGTGGGGGGGGGGGGGGCAGTGTATGACTATAGTGTGTGTGTGTGTGTGTGTGTGTGTGTGTGGGGCAGTGTATGACTATAGTGTGTGTGTGGGGCAGTGTATGACTATAGTGTGTGTGTGGGGGGGGGGGCAGTGTATGACTATAGTGTGTGGATATGGGGGTCTTAATATAATGTGGGAGGTAGGCTGTTAATCTATGGTGAATTGCAGGTGGGGGCTAATTATTGGGTGCTATTCTATTTGTGGGGTGATGGTGGGGCAATTTAATAGTGGGGCCTACCAATTTAAGATTGGATTTTTTTCTACAAATAGGGCATCCAACTTTCCAGGATCCAGACAAGCAGCAACTGATCTAAAGACACCAGCAGCCACCAGTGTTGACCATGACAAGACAGGTAGGAGAGACCAGGACAGTCTGCCAACTGTTCTGAATTTGGTGGGTGACTGACCCGCTTAGTCAGGATTTGGTCTGACTACAAGGACAGTTGGGAGATATGTCCTGCTTCACACTGTACTGCTTGTTAAGGCAGAACTGCGTGCACCTAACAGTAGTGCACACACTATTGCCTGTGTATTTGTCAAAAATGTGTCTAATAGCCAAATTATATGATAGGAGTCCTCCTGACTTAAGTGCCCGGGCCCCCCGAGCCTTAATCCAGTTCTGGTCAGCAGGAGGAATCTGTGCTCCCAGTTCTGGACAGGGCACAGCCTGCAGAGCAAGCCGAGGAGCTCTAAGTCTCATGAGATTTATTAATCTCCTGAGACTAAGAGCTTCACTGCTCACTCTACAGGAATGTCAGCAGCATCAGAAGCATAGATAAGTACAGTGGGCTGGAGGTGTCATAATGTATCTGGGTGGGTGGTGTAATGTGGATGGGGAGGCTCTGATAAATGTAATGTTTTATGCTAATGTATGTATAAACGCACCATTTTGACCACGCCCCCAACATATTGTAGCTACACCCTTGGCTGCACCGCCACTGCGCTGCAGCATGCGTTTTTTTTCCTGCTCATCAACAGAGGTGGGCCCTTGTGCTTTAAATGCCAGGGCTGATATTTAGTCCCAGTCCGGCCCTGTCTACAGGTAACGGGTTAGGCTCTTTGCGATGCCAAGAGGTGTTATGCTGGTTTTGGCTGCAACCTCATGTTATCACTGAGACTCTGCAGATTGTGCAGACTGACCTAGAGTCTATGATCGAAATCCACACAGCAACACCAACGCTTACTAAATTGTTGGTTGTGTTACATTTCTGTGGATCTTGATCATCCAGTAGCTGTGGTGGCAGAAATATCCCAGACTGCTTTCAGTCAGTTACTCAAACGGGTTCTAAGGGCATTCTTGTCATGCATCAAGCAGTTTATTTATGTGTTATTGGATGAGGAAGCAGTTTTATAACATTTGCTCATTTTCCGCATGTCATAGGGGCAGTGGATTGTACTCAAGTCTTGGTACAACCAGGAAAAAATGAATCCATTATTGGGAATCAGAAACATTTTCCTTCCATCAGTATCCAGGCTGTCTGTGAAGCATCTCTCCTCATTTGTAACATTATTTTAAAATTTCCAGGGAGAGCCCATGAGGTTATGTTATGAGGCATATGTTCCATGTATTTTAAGCTCATTTTCACAATGCAGCTAAACCTTTTTAGAATCATGTTCCTTTTAGAATATATTGTAGATAATTTTTAGAGCCACATATTTCTGTGAGTGTCTGCATTAACATATCATTGGACCACATAGACATGGATCAGCAGGATAACTGAGTGTTCATTGATCTGGATGGCAGCAAATTATTGGTTGTAAGCCTTAGGTACATGTGCTACTAATAACATTCAAATACATATATATATATGTAAGTTACCTTACTGTGACTTTGACGTTGTACCTTTCCTTACATTTGCTGATCAGTTTAGTGAGTTGTGAGTTATTATTCACTGTTATCAGTGATTTTCTGCAAAAGGTGGTAAGACAGACTGGCTGTAATATTCGCTAACAGGATTATTGACAGGAAGTCTGCCTCCACCCCTCTATAACCACAACATATCTCAAATATCTTCTGTTCTGATAAGCCTTGAACTTTTACATACATATTTCTGAATGTTATTATCTTTAATATAAGCCAACTTGTATTTTAGAATTAGTGGACTTCAAACTAGTCAAAAATTTACACCACCTCAGAATTAACATAAATGGCCAGAATGGATGGGTTGGAGAATTATGAAGAGAGGGCTTGTGATTTAAGATAGGTCTGGGCAACCTGTGGGTCTCTGGGTGAAACTATATCCCCTTCCCCTCTCCTCATGCTCTGCCAGCCATTAGCCAGATAATAGCTGGCAGGAAAGCCACAGGTTGGTCAGGCCTGATTTAAGACCTAGCAAAACTGATACAGCAACCAAGGGAGTCAGTCACAGCCAGAGTAAATTCAGACAGGCCAAGATCAGAGTCCAGAGCAGGTAGGCATACAGCTAAGCGTCAAAAAACAAGTAATTCTGGCAGGGACCATTACCGAATGGCAAATGAAAACATAAGCAGGACACAGACACAATAAAAGTATATCAGACAAGACATAGACAGAAGTAGCACAATTATGGGGACAAATCTATCACGTGTTTCAGGGTGCTCTAGGACATATACCAGTAAACTTTTCCCTCAGGATTGTCCTCCTAGATGTCTCTAGGACTTGGAATAATATGACAAATGTAGGAACTACAGTAGGGAAACTTGAGGATGACAGACCCAGAGCAGGGGCACAAGGGAAGGAAATGACAAAATCAGCACAGGGTAAACAGTGGAAACGGGAAAAAAAAGACATAGTCTAAAACAAAAATTCACAAGGCCACAAGCAAGGACTGAGACAAGGACGCAGCAAGTTCAACATGGCTGAGTAGGCCACAAAATTCTCCAGCAGCCTCCAGTAATGTACCAGATCTTATACACTTCTTGAGGTTACTGGGAACTCTTGACAGGCAAACTTGCTAGGGAGAAAATGGACATGGAAAGGAGAGACACCATATGAGTATATATATATATATATATATATATATATATATATATATATATATATATATATAAATATTTTGATATAGCATAATAATGAATATCCGTAAATATATAGGTCGAAGTGGGCTGGTATGTGGTGGTATGCCATACCAACACTTACCTTACTGACTTCATTGTAATACTACCGAATTGTGTTCTCTTACATCTCCCATACCGCCACTTATAAATTTTGACTTTGACCACTGTGAAGAAAATAATAGTAATAATAATAATAATAATTATATATATATGTGTGTGTGTGTGTAATTTTTATTTTTTTACACACACACATAGACACACACACACAATATTTAACAAGTGACAGAAGCTTTCAGAAGCAGATAAATTTCTTTTAATTCAACATTTTGGACCTCCCTAGATCCTTTGTCATTGTGTATATGGAGAAGGTACTGAATTGCAGTTGCCCTGTGCACCGTTCACCGTTCACAGCAGAACCTCACACAGAGGTCCCTGTGGTTTCAACCATACACTATCAACAGATGCACAAATTGTTTCTTCCTTGAATCCTGACAAAGCAATTTAATTAACCACCAATGTTAAGATTAAATGATATCTTCACAAGTACAGGCCTGCTTGTTTTTAAATAGCATGTCGGGTGTAGTTAGGGATAATGCTCATTCTAATGAATATTTCCTGCATCTCTGTCACCACACTCAGATAAGTACACCACATAATATCTCAGAAAATAGAACATTTTAATATGATGTTAACCCAAAGTTTGTGTCATTAATAAAATTAAATTTAAACACTCAGACAGATTCATTGTATTGACTGAGTTAATGTTAGTAATGTTCTAATGTCGACATTCACAATGTCAACATTCAAACAGCAATGCTGTTTTTTCTTTTAAATTTATGTATTCACGTTTTATTCATCATTTGCTTAGTGTATTAATGACTTTATTGTGCCAGCGGCTGTATTTTTTAGCCATTTTCGTGACGTCAGTCTTGCTATCGACAGGTTCAGGGTTGCCAGAATGACTACATCCCTTGTAATCTGTAACTATTTCATACTTGCCAACTCTCCCTGCATTTTAGGTTTAATGGTAATGTTAGACAAGCACTTATAAATGTAGTATTCTGCAGTCTGAGCACTAACACTGTAATATTAGAGGTAAAGCATGTTTTTGTGACAGGAGAACTTAGGTTCCCTTTAACCAATGTATTAAGCTGGGTACACACTACAGAAAAATTCTCTCAATGAGATATGTGTGATGATTATAACAACGATTGAAAGTCACGATGAGCATGCCGATTCATGTGTACACACCTACACGATTTACCTTCAGATCTGTGCTCCTCATCTGTCAGAACCATCTGCCAAAAAGATTGTAAACTCCATAGAGATCTGCTTACACCACTGGTCGTGAGTGCATATGCACTATATAAAATCAAACCAAACGATACGATGTGCTTTCGTACAATAAAACATGCTCGCAGGAGCGTACACACTAATGTGATATTGGTCCTAACAGTCATTTATCGTATGATTGGTATGATAAGTGGGTGCAAAAATCTGTAGTGTGTACCTTTAGTCCTAGAAATGCTAAAATTTACCACAAAGTACAACAACTTGGGATAATTTCTCAAGATTTAACCCCTTTGCCGTTGAGGCTTTTTTTACCCCTGTGTTGAGAGGATTTTGGCACTTTTTGGAATTTGCAAGAAAGGGAACTGAAAGCAAATGTGTGTATTTTTTTGCTAACCATCACCAAGAAATATTTTGAGGTTTTTGCTTTGGCATTTATCCACTTTTCCAAAACAGCAAACATCAGCACTCATAAACATATTCTCGAATAATGAGAATGTTTTTGTTTTGCTTGTTTGAATGAAATGCATAAAATGTATAGGAATATTATGAGCAACCTAACAAGGCACACCATTTTGAAAACCAGACAACCTATCGTATCAAGTGATGGTACCTTTGAGTTTATTGAGGCCAGGATAGGTAGATTGGAATTCTCAATGTATTCTGAAGTGTAGAGTGTTATTGTCTGGCAATTACCAGACAATAATAACTAAAAGGGCATGTTAGTTGATATAGGGGATGCACATTGTTTGAAAGAGTGCCAGTCCCAATTTCCTGTACTTATTAATATCTGTAGTGCTTTTGCCTACCTCCTCCCCCGTCAGTAACACTGGTGCAATGACATAATCAATCTCCACCTCTTCTAACGGCCTCACCCACTAGAAATAATTTGAGTATTTTAAATATTGTTTCAAGTACTTTGAACCCCATCAGTGCAATGTATAAGTGGGATTGGTCGTTAGCATTTTAGAGATATATGTGGAAGATGAGTCCCACTCGTCCATAGCACTGAAGTGGGTTAAATAGATTAAAAATGAGAACTAAATTTGAACAATGATAATAGATTTGTCCTTGTTTGCACCAGCTAGAACATGTTCAAGTTTCATTATTTAGTAATTTTACAGTTTTCCATTTGAACAGTGAACTCAAATACAGTAAAGGACAGAGTTCAAAATAAAAAACAATACAAGTACCATAAAATGTAGCCATATATGCTCAAACAGACAACATTTAATAGTTTATTTTAACAACTCTTGTTTTAACTGTGAACTCAAAGGTCAAAACATAAGTCAAATCAACCAAAAGAAACTCCTGATTGTCCTATAAAGTGTGGGTCCCTCAAACCCTCCAAATTTGATTGAATTTCAAACCAGTTTGAATTATTCATATATCTCTAGTAAGTACCGAGGCTGCAAACAAATGTTCAACACTCAAAGTCATATTGGTGATTTTAAAAGCTGCATTTTCCTCCGAGAATGTGACACATTCTATTCAATTTTGAGAAGCAGATACCCTGGCACGCTAGAACACTTAAACACTAGTGATATCTGTCCTGAAAAATGGTTTGTTTATTATTATTATGTAAGAATAATCAATTATATACATAGACATTTCTGTGTCCTACATGCCAGGGCCAAGTCTAAGTTTTCACTTGGGGTTCCACTTTGCATTTCATGTTTTCTATGCATATTTAAACATGACAATATTTTAAGAAAGCAAAGACTTTATAAACAGTATTTATAGATATCTTGCTTTACAAAAGTTTAGAAATCACACTGCTTTGCAAAGAGCAACTTCAGAAATGCTTGTGCAATATATTTACTACTTTGTTTTAGTACAGTTCATTTGCTACATCTGGTCTGAAGGCAAGGAGGGCCTGGTACTAAAAATCAGCCCTGGCATTTAAAGTACACAGGCTCAGCTCTGTGTTGGCAAGAAAGAAACTGTGTGCCTGAAAGGGCGTGGCCACATTGTGTTGTGGGTGTGGCCAACATGGGCCATACATTATAATAAAACATTACATTTATCATGCCCTCCCAGCCACATCAGCCCCATCCCTCCCAGGCAGATTAAGACACCCCCAGCCCACTGTATTTATCTATGCTTCTGGTGCTGCTGACATCCATCAGGGTGGGAACTTCCTGTAGAGTGAGCAGGGAGGCTCTTTATCACACGAGATTACCAAATCTTGTGATACTTAGAACTTCTCGGCTTGCTCTGCAGTTTGTGTCCTGTCCGGGAACTGGGAGCAGCTATCAGTTCCCTTCCCCTAACCAGAGGTGGATTAGGCACCTCTGGTTAGGGGAATCAGGGCCCCTATTATGTAACATGGTTATCATTTTATACAAATACACAGGCAATACTGTGTGCACTACTGTTAGAAGTACACAGCTCTGCCTTCAATCAGTATGTTGTGAAGCAGGACATACCTCCCAACTGTCCTTGCAGTCGGACCAAATCCTGACTAAGGGAGACAGTCACCCAAATTCAGGACTGCCCCACCAGATTCAGGACAGTTGTCAGACTGTTCTGCTCTCTCCTACCTGTCTTGGTCACTTTCACCACTTGTAGCAGCTGGTTTCTTTAGCTCAGTTCATTGTTGTCTTGATCCTGGAATATTGGATGCCCTATTTTGAAAAAAAAAATGGGTACATGAGATTTAGAAAACATCAACCAGCCCCAGTGATAAAACAATAGCACTCACATTTTATAATTAGGCCTCCCTCCAGTCCCTACAATAATAATATTCACATTTAATAAGTAGACCTATTTCCCTCCAACCAGCCCCAACATTAAATTAACAGTATACCCATTTACTCAAAACATATTTCCCTCCCTGCAAACAGTCCCAGCAATAAATTAAATAGCATTAAAGCTTAATAAATATAGCCATTTTCTACAACCATGCCCGACAACAAATAATTCATATTCACATTTAATAAATGGCTCTCCTCCCCAAAATCAGCCCCATATTCAATTAATAGCCCTAAACCACCCCAGCATTAAATTAAAGGCTCCTTCACCTCCCCTTAAATAATTAGCCCCCACCTACACGCCACCATTAAATAGCCTACCTCCCACACTATATTAAGATCGCCCTTCCCTCACATATTATATTAAAATACTGCGCATACACACACACGCACACTATATGAACTGCAAATCACCTATTCCCTGCGCCACTCATCAGTGGTAACTACTGCAGTTCATCGCTCCAAGTGTGCTGCCGCAGTTTATCACTTATTAGATCCACTTATTTAGTGGTAACTACCGCATCATCTATCTCTCTATGGACTATCACAGAGCATCGCTCGGCACTCCCACTCATTAGTGGCTAACTAGTGCCTACCTTCTTCTCTGTACTTGGTTCTTTATCACTGCTCACTGGGAACTCCCCTAGAGGGCCGCAACCTGCAGGGTGGAAGCTGCAAAGCCCAAATTCCCTTGTGGGAATCCCTGGTGAAAACCTTCTACTTTTTTAGATTCCACACTTCTAGGTGGAGTACCCACTCATCCTAGTGAATCCTGACAGATTGTGAACCATGCACTGCTTCCAATTTAATATCTTTTCGGTTAATTTATACTGGACTTAAGTTTCCTTGTCTGAGCTCTGTACTCTCTCATTCCATACATTTTAAGTGCTGTTAAGATGTTGTACCCTCTTAACTTACTTATATAAAACCTGTTTTTAGACTTACTTTGTGCTTGCATTCACTAGTATTATAGTGAATGGTGTTTGAGTCATTCCAGTGTAATAAAAAATTCTGTTTTTAATGCAAAAATAAGAGCAATAACAGTCAAATGCCAAGTGTTCTGGGTCAGTCAATTTATTCATTATTTTGAATAGCATAAACGAAATATTAACCATTGTCTTTTATAAAGTAATGAACGCTATATACATTAATACAATTCATATGAAACACATAAAAATACATTGCTTTACACATAATTCATTATGTTTGCACTGTGAGTACCATACAGTATATTTCTATTCTCCAGATATCCTACTCCTTTTTAGCAGGCATCATCCAGTGCAGTAAAACGAAGGGAGGGTCTTCTGCAGTGTCATCCTCTACTTGGTAGTAGTGCAGCTTTACTATATTATTTAACTTGATTTTGGATTTCTGTAAATGTGCATTACAAAACTTTCAAATTTGTTTTTCGGTAATTTTCCTGGGAACTTCCATATTTCATGTTCCAATAGTTATGTAGAGCACCATATAAATAAACAATTTTATTATATTATTATTATTATTATTATTATTATTATTATTATTACTATTATGTATACTTATGGTCAAAACCTCATTAAAAATGTTTGGCTTTACCAAATAATTATTAAGCGTCACTCAAATAATGAAATAACTACCTAAAGGTTAGCCATTTGGATATATTGATTATGTTTGAACTACAGGGCCATTATAATTAGAGATGCTCAGTGAGCCCCCGTGAACTGGTTTTGGTTTTGGATCTGGATTAGCTTTGTGTTTTGGTTTTGTCAAAACCGCCCTTGTGTGTTTTGGTTTTGGTTTTGGATTTTTACAAAAAATCCTAAAATATGCTAAAATCACATAATTTTGCTCTTTTTTGTTCCTACATTATTATTAACCTCAATAACACTAATTTCAAGTCATTTGCAATCAATTTTTACCACCTCACAGATCACAATATTATTTTCATACACTTTCAGACAAAGACTGCAGCGACCTGGCTGGATGGTAAGCGACAGAGCAATGATACAAACACACAGCAGTTCCTCGCACATCTAGGACACATTGGCACACAGTAGTGGCAGAAAAGAAAAATGGTGCAAGATGGAATTGTCCTTGGCCCGCATCCCACCCACCGTTATGTTGGATCTTAAAAAGGAATTAAAAAATCGCAAGATCCGACGACGTAACAATGACGTTTTGCCTCATTTTCAAGTCCGAAAAAGCGCGAAGGGCTCGGTACTTGGATCTGGTAAGTTTGGGTATATTCGGTTCTCAGGAAACCGAGCCTGAGCATCTCTAATTATATTACTCTCTCCAAATATTGCAGACAACTACAAAATATGTGACATCGGAAATTCATTGGTGGAGACAAAATCTGATGGGGTTAAAATGATTGAAAGTGAGAATCTAAAATAGAGTTTAATTAACAAATCCTTTACATACTCCGCAATGCAGAAACACGACACTGTTAGACAAGTGTCTTGAGAGCTGTGACAGCTCTGCATTTAAATGCTATTTATTTATGAATTTATACATTGCCTTTCCTAGATCATTTAAGTTAGACTGTTCACTTTGTACCAATGAAACAGGACTATATGAACAGAGGCTACACAAAGGTTATTAGCATAACAGAAACAATGTTGTAGAACTAGAGTAGCTAGGTATTTATTTCAGGGTGTGCATTTGTATGCCCCTATTTAGTTACCCTCATCTGCCACCCAGAGAGTGGTATCAGTTTCCTCCAACATTTCTAGGATGAGACTGCTAGTTTACCATTATCTGCAGATACACAAAACCACTGACACTTTCCTGACTCACCAGGGCTCGCTTAACCCTCTCCCTTCTGATTCAGACAGGCAATAAATGTAATTATTAAAATAAACTTTTCTTTATGAAGGGTCAGTATATTCCACATTGCTGTACAATGAAGAAATAAAAGAAACACAAATTGACTATACAGGAACATAAGACAAAAGATGAGAGCATAAGATTTGTGTAATTCACATGGAAGGAGCTTTCCATGGTGCTCTTTTGGCATGTATGATATATATAAACACACAAAAGGTTACAACCTTAAAAGTTTCTGTAACCCCATGTCAAGCTAGACATTCTAAAATCTCTTTGTATATAAATATGATACCAACATGTCCGTTTATAAGGAACAGAGAATGCAACCTCTGCTAGTTTGCTAAACTTTACAGGCCGATGTGCATTTTAGTTTGTACAGCCCAGCAAAGTCCTTCTCTGATTAGTTATCTAGTTGAAACAATCTTATGAGAGAAACACTCTAGATTCTAATTCTCAGAAAAAGACAAGGACTAGAATGTTTTGGCAGGTAAGTTATACATTTTATTCTCTTTTGTTTCACATATTTATTATTTTTTTTGCTTACAATTAAATTTTTTCTACGACTAGCATCCAGACAGATGTTTAACCTTTGCAACATGAATAAAACACTTTCACCACAGTTGAAATAATGACAGGTAGCTGAGATTGACAAAACCGGAATGTGATATTAATGTGAAACAATTTTTAAACTTTATATGCGCACCCAAGACTGAGTGCTCTGAGGGTTAGATACTTAACTGAATTTTGTATCCTAATTTATTAAACCTTGGTTATACCCCATTTCTTTTATTCCTCAATTTGATAACCACACATGCCACACCTCGACAGGGGTGGATCTGGAATTTTGTTTATGGTGGGTGATTTAGTCCCTGTTGTGACCAGTAAGGCTGCCTGCGGCTACACACTATGTGCAGGTCTGTGACACAGCAGAGACAGGCAGGCAGAGTATGCTGCCCAGCTGCACTGATTATGTCTAAAAGACAATCAGAGCGGTCAGTCGTGGAATGCATCATACCTGTGTGCAAGAGTGATGCTCACCCAAAACATAAAATAACTAAAAACTTCTATGGTGGGTGAGTAGGCACTGGCAGCACATCCTAGCAGCCACACGCACAGATATATCCATTATTAGCTAGCTTTTATGGGGGCATGGATGGAGATGACAGGCAAAGCTCAGTTCGTTTTCATCTCTCTGCCTTTCTCATTGGTTTAACCATCTATATGTGCACAACTATGAACTTTTCAACATAAAAGAAAAACCTTTAGATTCCTACTCCCTACTCTAATCACTGTTCGCACATTGCCTCGAGTCTTAATGTTCACTCTCTGCAGGACACATTGTATACCTCTGGCCCATTTTTCAAAAATACCATACACAGTGGGTGCTGTTACCATCTCCCTGCTGGTTAAAGATCTCCACGATTTATATGTATATGTACAGTGGTCTAAATGAAATTTAGAAGTGGTGAATTAATGGAATATGACAGTTTCATAATGAAGATAGTCGGAGAAGTGGCGGCATTGTCGGACTGCCTTGGTACGCCACCCCTTAGCAATGGGTGGTGTGCCTCCACCCGGCTCCAGCTTCCCGCAACCAGAGTCTGTTTGGTGCAGCCAGGGCGATACATGTACTGCGCCACCCTGAGACTCAGTAACAACGTGTGCTAAGCTTCTCCAATTGTGGCTCCGTACACACTGCTATGAGTGACAGATATTCAACTCACAGATATTGAGTGCCAGGTCATTGCAGTGAATGTACCGCCCCACCTGCACCGATTCAGAAGAGAATGAGAAAGCCTTGGATATAGCCTTGTAACTATGATGGACTGGAGGATAAGGTTACAAGTATCCATCATGTGCTGCTATGTTCTCCCAGGGAAGCACCTTTGAGAAGCATGTATGCTACTCTGGCCAATGTGTCAACTCCACCTGTGTGTGCGAGACCCCAGCTGGCCAGAGGTACAGTGCCAACACTGCCAGGGCTGACTGAAGTAAAGGGGCATATTGTGGGTGTTCAAAAGATCTATGAGAACCTGCTTTGCGTGTGTGTCCTGGAAATTCCCTGGCTTATCATTGTGTGTCCTTTCTCTGCCATTGTGCTGCAAACTCTGTGTAACACAATTATCTTGTTCCCCAAGTTGTGTGTTTGCCATGTTTGTAACCTATTTTAAATTATAGCTTAGTCTGTCGGAAAATCATGGAACACATGTGTGGTCTTATTTGTAACGTTGTGTCTATTTGCCTGTTTTGTTCTTGAATATAGTAATCCATTGGTCCAATCTGCAGACAAACTGTTGGTCGCTCTTGTATTATACTATCTACAGATCATTTCTTTGTTATGCAACTGACTCTCATGTCCTGTTACTTGCCCCTCTGCTGTCTTTCTCAGGTGTCGCTGCAGGCTCTGCTGTCTCAGGTCTCCGTGAAGGGTGCTGCTCAATCTGTCTCCACTCCAGTGATCCCTCCAAATTCAGTGCCTGGTTGCCGCCATCTGATTTCTAGCAGTCTGCAACCTACTCAATTATTTCTGCCGAGACAGCGCAGTCTGCATTCCGGTTCCAGTCTGGTCTCTCCTGCTAAATCCAAATCCAATTACCGTCTTGCTATCCATTTTGCCAGCACTCCAGTTTCAGTCCAGTCTAGCACTCCAGTTCCAGTCTGGTTCTTCCTGTTGAATCCAATCACCGTCTTACTATCCTTGACTTCTTGCCAGACTCCAGTGCCATTCATACTTGATAATCTTCTGAACTTTCACCTGTTATTTCCCTGTCATGAGAAGGAACCTATTCAAGCCACCCAGCTTTGTTTATGTAGCCACCAGTTCTGTCACAGAGTCACAACCCAGCCCAGTTAGAGACAAATCCTCAGACGTGACATTCTTGAAGTAATTCAGCCTTTGCCTTTCATGCTATGATATAATATATTCTTTGAGTATTGTGCTGTAGAGTAGCATGGACTCTCTGTCAATTGTAATCTACAATATTACTCTGATTTATTAAATAAATAGGATCCTTAGGTCTGTCGACTTGACGCTACTCTGACCCAAAGGCACGGAATCTAACGAGGCAGGTTGTCTTCACCAAGAGCCCCCGCAAGGTGGTATGGACTTAGCAGCCCTTGCCCCGCAGGTTGCGACTCTCCGGGACAGTGTCAGACGAGACCAATATTTAGGAGATGAGCCCAGGAGGGGTTACAGCAGTGAAAAGCCATAAAACAGCCGACAGAAGTTGTGGAGCAGTGGTAGGGCAAAATGGTAGAACACTGGAACAATAGCTGATCTCTATGAGATGATTCGCAGAGATGAGATGCACAGAACGGAGGTGTAGAAACACTGGAACAAATAGATAAACTCTCTGAGCTGATTTCCAGAGATGAGTTGCACTGAACAGCAGACTAGAAACACTGGAATGAATAGATAAACTCTTTGAGCTGATACCCAGAGATGGGTAGCGCTGAATCAATGGTGTACAAACATAGGAACAAATAGCTGGAGCAAAGAGAGCCACTTTCACGCAGTAAGGATAGACAAACAAAGGACAGGCAACTTAAGTGTCAGCTCAGGTGCCTTAAATAGAGAGCTAATTGAAGGGCTGGATGAATGGGAGCAGAGGGGAGGCATTAAATACCAGGACGGGTCTGCAACCAAGATGGCCGCCGCCACTGGACGGACACCAGAGCTGGATTAAGGCTTTGGGGGGCCCAGGGCACTTAAGACTGGAGAGCCCCTAAGATCTGAAATTAAGAGCAAAGTGTCATCATGCACGAGAGACAGTTACAAATAGGTGTGAATAATAAAAAGACAATCAGACCAATTCTATCATAAAAGGAATATTTATTTAACATGTATCCAAACATAATAGTGAAAAAATAAAATGTTTTATATATTATATGTATCTATACATACACACACACACACACACACATATATACAATAAAACACATATACAATGTATACATATATATATATATATATATATATATATATATATATATATACTGTATTTCCCCATGTATAAGACGCACCTTTTTCCCCAAAATTTTGGGTCTAAAAAATGGGTGCGTCTTATACAGGGGTAGTAGCACTTACCCTGTCAGATGATTCCTCTGTCCGGTAAAGTCTTCTTTCTTCTGTCCGTCTGATCCTGATGCTGGAAAGTCGCTTAAGGTCCTCTTCGCGATGACCGGATGTGGTCCGTGAACCGCAGTTGGAACGCACACTTCCAGTTTCTGCATTTGGTGTTTTTCTTGTCAAGGTCCTGAAAGGACATCCGGTCATCGCGAAGAGGACCTTAAGCGGCTTTCCAGCATCAGGATCAGAATGGACAGAAGACAGAAGACTTTACTGGACAGAGGAAGCATCTGACAGGGTAAGGCAGAATTGACTATAGCGTTGTCTCTCCTCTGTATATGCTGCACAATTACTCTGTGAAAAAATTGAGGATAATGTTTATCCTCAATTTTTTCACATGATTTATATAGGTGCGTCTTATACAGTGGAGCGTCATATACATGGGGAAATACGGTATATATGTTACAGCTACCTCTACTCCAATCCAGTGATCCTCTTCTGGAATACTGGCTAGGTCCACAAAGATGTGAAGGTATGATGGCTAGATTTTAATATTATTATTATCTTTAATTTATAAGATGCCACAAAGGGTCTGCAGCACCATACATGACACAACTTGATACAGAAAGAACAAAACAAGAATAAAAATATATACACAGACACAGGGAACATGGTAATGCAAATAAAATTATTACTGGGACAATGAGTGTAAATGATGGTAGAAATCATCGAGAAGTAGGCCAAAGCTTAAGAAAACAGGGCTAGGGAAGCAGGCCAAGAGGTACAGAAGGTGATGGAATAGTAGAAGGAGCACACCAGGAAAGAGAGCCCTGCTCCTGAGAGCTTACATCCTAAAGGAAATGGGGAGATACAAATAGGGTAGTGCAAACGGGAAGAGAGCCGGGACAAGGGAGTTAGGAGGAGGGCTGATAGACTTTAATAAAGAAATGAGTCTTAAGGGCACGTTTGAAGCCTTTGAGAGTAAATGCTAACCTGATGCAACATGGAAGATCGTTCCACAGCTAGGGAGCAGCCCAGGCAATATCCTGGAGACAGGAGTGAGAAGAGGTAATCAGTGAAGCAGTGAGGCGGTGGTCACAGGCAGAGCGAGGGGGCGGCTAGGAGTGTAGGTAGAGATGAGATTGTAGGGAGGGGAGGATTGATTAAGAGCTTTAAACGTGAGGGTGAGGAGTTTAAATTTAATTATGTAGGAGTCAATATAGTGACGGTTGGAGGAAGAAAACAGAGGTAGAGTGGCGGGAGAGAAAAATCAGGAGGGCAGCAGCATTGAGGATAGACTGAAGAGGGTCAAAGCGAGAATCAGGTAGGCCACAGAGAAGGGGGTTACAGTAGTCAAGGCGAGAGATTACAAGCGAGTGAACAAGGGTTTTCGTAGCTTCCTTGGTGAGAAAGGGGCGTATCTTGGATATATTCCGAAGGTGGAAGTAGCAGGATTTTGAGAGGGACAGAATGTGAGGCTTGAATGAGAGTGAGGAATCAAGGATGACCCCAAGGCATCAGACTTGAGGGACAGAAATGAGGGTAGTGTTATTAACAGAAACAGAGAGGGGGAGAGGTAGGAGAGTCCTGAAAGGGGGGAAGATGATAATTCTTGGAGATATTGAGTTTAAGGAAGCGTTAGGACATCCAAGATGAGATGGTCGAGAGACCGCAGGAAACACGAGACAGAAGGGAAGGGGAGAGGTCAGGGGATGAAAGATAGATTTGGGTATCATCAGCATAGGGGTGGTACTGGAGGCCAAAGGAGCAGGTGAGGACACCTAGGGAGGAGGTGTAAAGGGAGAAAAGCAGGGGGCCAAGAATGGAAGCATTAGGAACGCCAACAGGTGAGGGAAGAGGGGGGATGTGAAGTCATGTGTAGAGACTGAGAAGGAGCGATTGGTGAGATAAGAGGAAAACCAGGAGAGGGCACTGTTACAGAGGACTATGGAATTGAGAGTTTGCAAAAGGAGTGCGTGGTCAACGGTATCGAAGGCAGCAGAGAGATCAAGAAGGATAAGAAGGGAATAGTGTCTTTTGGATTTAGCGAGGAGGAGGTCATTAATGACCTTAGTGAGAGCAATTTCAGTGGAGTCGATGGGGTGAAAACCAGATTGGAGCGGGTCGAGTGAGTGAGAAGAGAGAAAGGAGGTGAGATGGTTGTAGACAACCCTTTTAAGGAGTTTGGAGGGAAAAGAAAGCAAAATAGGGTGGTAATAAGAGAGAGAGGCGGGATCAAGGGACAGTTTCTTGAGTATGGGGGAAACAAGAGAAAGTTTAAAAGAGGAGGGGAAGATTCCAGAGAAGAGGGATAGGTTGAGGAGGTGGGCAAGATGGGAGCAGGCTTCAAGAGAGAGGGAGCGGAGGAGGTGGCAGGGGATTGGGTCCTGAGGGCACGTGGAGGGGGTTGAGGAAGAGAGAAGGGTAAGTCTTCATCTGCAGATACCAGACTGAAGGAAGAGAAGGATGGTGAGCTAGCAAGACGGAAGTGGAGAAAGGAGGTAGCAGTTGCAGAGGAGAGTGGGAAGGGGCACAGAGTGGGCAGGGAGGGGAGAGAGGGTGGGGTAAGAATGGACTGCTGGGAGATCAAACTTGGAGATATTGAGTTTAAGGAAGCATTAGGAAATCCAAGATGAGATGGTCGAGAGACAGCAGGATAGACTCAATCTTGGAGGTGAAGTGGGTAGCAAAATCGACAGCAGAGAGCTTGGGGGGAGTGGAAGAGGGAGAGAGGAGAGGAGGAAATTGAAGGTGGCAAAAAGCCAATGGGGGTTGGAGATTTGGGAAGAAATGAGAGCTTTAAAGAAGAATTGTTTAAAGAGTGATAGGGCCGAACTGTAAGAGGAAAGTATGAACTTGAAGTGGAGGAAGTCAGCATGAGTGCGTGACTTTCTCTAGAACCGTTCTGCACGGCGGGAACATTTTTGAAGATAGCGGGTAAGTTTTGAGTGCCACGGTTGCGGCGGGGACCGACAAAGCTTGATGGTGACAGCAGAGTCAAGTGCAGTGGTAAGAGTGTGATTGTAAAAGGAGACAGCCTCATCGGGGCAAGATAGAGTGGTGATGGGGGAGAGGAGCAAGCTCAGGGTGGAGGAGAAAGTGGTAGGATCAACTGTGTCAAGATAACGCCTGGTGACAGTAGCCTTGGGGGATGCGGATGATGAGAGGGGTGGAGACATGCTAAAAGAAAGGAGATGGTGGTCCGAGAGAGAAAAAAGGTGAATAAATGAGGTTGGAGACAGTAGCGAGGTGTGATAAAAACAGATCAAGTGAGTGGCCACTGTGGTGGGAGGGAGAGGAGGTCCACTGAGAGAGACCAAGGGAGGAGGAGAGGGAGAGAAGTTAGGAGGCAGCAGGGTCTGAGGGATTGTCTATAGGGATATTAAAGTCCCCCAAGATGAGGGGGGGAAAGTCAGAGGAGAGAAAGTGAGGGAGCCAGGTGGCAAAGTGATCAAGGAATTGAGAGACAGGACCAGGAGGACGGTAGATATCAGCAACACGGAGGTGGACTGGGTGAAATAGGCGGATAGAGTGAACCTCAATGGAGGAAAAATAGAGGAAGGGTTCATGGGGAAGAACCTGAAAAGAGCAGCCGTAGGAGAGAATTATGCCGATGCCACCAACTTGCCGGTCCCCAAGTCTGGGTGTGTGGGAGAACGACAAGCCCCCGAAAGAGAGAGCAGCAGGAGAGGTAGTGTCCTCAGGGGGTAGCCAGGTTTCAATGATGGCAAGCAGGTTGAAAGATCTAGAGATAAAGAGATCA
Organism: Mixophyes fleayi; assembly: GCF_038048845.1. Taxonomy (NCBI): domain Eukaryota; kingdom Metazoa; phylum Chordata; class Amphibia; order Anura; family Limnodynastidae; genus Mixophyes; species Mixophyes fleayi. Next base: position 274,248,802 of record NC_134403.1, read on the forward strand.
TGGAGAGACATCCATTTGTTACAAACTGACCTGGCATTCCAGAGACCACAGGATAGAGGAAGAGAGGGAAAGGGAGAGATGTGGATGAGATTGTTGGGGTTGCTCGACTGCAAGGGTGAGTATGATATGGAGCGAGGGGCATGACAGGGAGAGTGTGTTGGAATTGGACGAGAAACAGAAATAAGAGGGGATTTGTCAGCAGTCAGGAGACAGGAGGGGCAGGGGAGCAATAGGTGGGGGAGGAGTGAAGATGGGGCAGATAAGGGGGTTTATGAATGGGAGAGGCAGAAGGTAGGAGTGACGTGAGGGAATAGATTACCTGGGGGGAAAAAGAGGGAGATGGTAGGTAGAAGCAGACTGACGTTAAGAGAAGAGCAGCGAAGTGGACAAGAGAAAAGGGTGTGCGTGGGGAAAAGGAGGAGAGAGGGAAAACTGGTGGAGGGGACACCGAGTCAGGTCAGGGGCACAGAGACACAGAAGAGAAGAGAGGAGTGAAATAGGGAGGGGGGTGGGAAGGGAGGGGGAGTGAGAAGGAGGAAGAATATGGAAAGGTTGGGCAAGGTAAGAAGGAGGATAGAGGAAGAGGAGGAGAGAGGAGAAAATCATGATGAAGCTAGAGAAGGTGTGTAATAGACAGGTGAAAGTAATACAGAAATCAGCGATGGTAAGGGCTAACAAGTGAAGTGAGGAAATGGTGAGAGCAGGAAAGGTGAGTGAAGCGAGAGAGTGCAGTGGTAGAAGGAGAGAAAAGAGGAGGAAAAGATGTAAAGTATGAGCCAGGGAGTAGGAAACAGTAAGGACAGCAGAGATACCAGATGGGTGTGTTAAGATAAACAGTTAGATTAGACAGTAACATTAGGCATGATTGGAAGGCAATAGTATAACATAAGGCATAATACAAGGTGCACTGAGCTGGTAAGTCCACAGGACAGTGAAAAAAATCAAGTTAAGTGGGGCAATAGTGCGGTTTAAAGGTGGGAATACACGCAGCATAAGTGCAATCAACAAGTCATATTAAAACTGCACCAGACAAAAGTAAGTGTGAGAAACAGATCAGCAGGGAGTGTCCGGGAAGTTGACAATGCAGATGGTGGAGGATATCAGAGCTCACGGCTGATTGTGGAATGTTGTCCTCATGTAGCAGTGTTTGCAGGTAGAAGGTTCCCCTCCTGTTCTCCTCTTGTTCGTCTCTTGTATATCTCTTACTATATTAACTAAATTAGTTAATACACTTGTAAAAATCCTCACTTAGAAGAATCCTCACTAGCTAACAGCCTCACCAGATGTAATATATATATTAATATTAGTACAGGTACTTGTAAATTGTACAGGCACCTCTGTATAAAACACATGTAATATAACGCCATTAGGTCTAAGGCTATTAGCACTGACACATCCTGCATTACGACACCTACAGCCCACAATATGACATAGCTCATCCAGAGGGCTCTGCACAAGAAAAATCATTGCTTCCACAAACTAAAATACTGTACATTAAAACAATCATAAAAACCCCACATTAAAATGGGTATTGACACCACACATTAAAACTAGCTATGAAACCGCACATTAAAACTAGCAATGATACCACACACTAAAACTAGCAATGATACTGCACATTAAAACTAACATAAAAAATAAACATTGATAACATAACACCAATTTTGACTATATATGTGTGTAGTTTTACGGCTTTAGAGGTTCATTGATACCGGAACAAGCCAAGTGTTGTTTAAGACTACAGACCGAGGAAACACAAACCACTTATTGTTTCTCCCAGGCTAACACCACCTGGATATAACCAATGGACCAGGAAAGTATCATTGTCCATTTCTATCATTGCATTTGTAACTATTTGCTAATCTACTGCATACAATCAGGGGTATAGCTGCACGCGTGATAAACAAGATCAGGGGGTAAATGTATCAAGCTGAGAGTTTTTCAGCGGGTTTGAAAAGCCAATCAGATTCTAGCTATCATTTATTTAGTACATTCTACAAAATGACAGCTAGAATCTGACTGGTTGCTATAGGCAACATCTCCACTTTTCAAACCCGCCGGAAAACTCTCAGCTTGATACATTTACCCCCAGATCTTTGTTTGTATTTTCAATATCATGGAGTCTGGAGAAGGAATTATCACGGAGTCTGGAGAAGGAAGTATGTATTAGGTGATATCCAACGTTCCAGTGCTGATATTTGTGTTTTGTGTTTGTTTTAGTTACTGTACATTGCAATTAGGCTTTGACTATGCTACTTATGTTAGATTTTTCAAAAATGCATTACAGATAAAACTTAGGGGCATCTTATTAGCTGTTGGAAGATATAAATGTAATGAATTCACCATGTCCAAAAGTAAATAATTATATCAACAACAAACCAATTATTTCCATATGAATTATAATGCCCCTTGTGATGTGAGTGAATATGATGCTCTTTCTTATCTTTCCTATAAAAATAAAAACATTAAACAGCAAAATGTTTTTCTCGGACACCTGAAGGCCAGTTTAGTGACACATGCCTGCAACACTATGAGCTCTCATTTACATCTAGTCCTGATTCAGTTCTTCAATTCAATTCTTAGATTTCAAACATTACATACTAAGTGACAACAAGGAAAATAGCAAGAAATACATGGATACTACTTTTACTAACTCCATTAAGCTTCTATGTATTTGACAAAACACAAATCAATCGAAAGTACATCTCTGACATTCAGCTATCACTTGAAGAGAACTGCTTCACTATTCAGTCACCTGACTTGTCACGAGCAGATAGGACCTTGCTATAATTAAAAAATCTATTTGTGTCCTCTTAGGATTTAGTTTTCACAGGAACAGAAGACTGCTGCCAGGAAGCATTTAAAACACTAATGTCAGTCAATATTAGCTCACTTTTAACCATTACTTCAGTAGAAGCCTAAAGTTTCTTAATGTCATAAAAATATATGAAGCTTAACCAAAACCGACCTACTACACTACTTGACCTCATGCTCTCTACAGACAAGGAGGTATAGTTGTTTACAATAATTGCTGAACAATTGGATCTATGTTCATTGTGACTATTTTAGGAGCAATCACACAGGAACAGTCAATTGGTGATTACACTGAATGACAGAGTAAAATGGGCATTGGTAAGTGCAGACAACCAATGGGCGCAATCTGTGTGTGGTCATTTGACGTCCACCCTGAATGCATTCAACATGATATCGTTAGTCAACCTCATCACCGAATTACCAGCTATATCAATAAGACCAATAAACACAGACTTGCCAACTCTCCCGAAATATCCGGGAGACTCCCGCATTTTGCGAGAGTCTCCCGGGCTCCCGGGCGAGTGTGGCAATCCCCCGCATCTGGATAATTCTGCCCACTTCCTAGTGAAGTGGGCAGCATTAAGTCCCAAACGCCGCAATTCCCGGTGAATCGCGGCGTTTGGCCCCGCCCCCCGCTGTCAAATGACGCATTTTGCGTCATCACGTCATGGGGGCAGGTCCAATATGACGCCACTTGGAGCCCCCCCCCCCCCCCCGTTACGCCCACCCCCACTGCAGGCTCCCGGATTTCACCAACAGAAAGTTGGTAAGTATGAATAAACATCTGATCAATCCTAGTCATGTTTCATTAGTCTACATGGCTGTTTTGAATGTTTCAGTCAAAAACAACCAAATATACCTACCTGAGTGCACTATGTGTGGCCATCTTAAGTTGAGACCTTACCTTTTTTTGCTTCAAATTACTCCAGCATCACCTGTGTAATGTACACGCACAGACATTAATGATTCTCACAACTCACTCTCCAATTTACTTTTAATCAAGACTGCAGAACAAAATGAAATCACACCCCTAACAGCCGTTCCTTATGTTGCCACCTCTGAGGTCTATTTGAGGGTGCCCTCCATCTCAACACAAAACATTTATCATACACCCTATCTGACTGAAATACCAGCACAAACGGTAGGCTCTGGATCAAGCTCCTGTAGTCTCAATCTTTGGGTGGTATTCAATTAGGATTTGTGGCCGCGATTGTGCGCCGCTGTGCTTGTTACGGAACCGTAATGGCACTTTACATCGCGGATTTTGCGCACAGAAATCCACGATGTTACGGTAATGGGACCCGTGCGGCTGCGCGTATTCACGGCCACGAATCCCAATTGAAAACACGTGGGTCCTGTCATCAACTCACTACCCACCCCTCAGGGTGTCAAACTCACTCTTATAGATATAGTACAAAGGGTTGGAAACTCACTCACATTCAACACAGTTACTCTTTTTTTATAACTTTTATTTATTGTAGATCGGCAATTAAACATTCAGGCAACAAAAAATAAATAATGTACATAGTCAATAAAATGGAAATTTTGAAATGAGACCATAAATATATCAGATAGGAATAATAATAATAATAACAGATCAATGTTAATCTTAAGGGAGAGAAGAGGGGAGGGTTGGAGGGAAAATGGTGCAATAGGGCACTACGAGATTAGTGGAGGGGATGTGAACATATGCTTATGGGATGAATTATGTCATAAGTCTTCTTCTTAGAGCCATGAAGGGGGAAATGGCAGGCAAGCTGAGAAGTTGAGGATTTAAAGAAAAGGACAGTGTGCGCTAAAGAAGGACGACCATGGTTCCCAAATTTTGTTGAAGGATTTGGCGGAGCTTTTAATTATGCTGGTCATGTATTCCATACGATAGGCATAGCATACCCTATTAATAATGGATTGGGTTGAGGGGGCATTCAGTTGCTTCCAATCAGCCGTTAGCTGGCAGGTGATGGCTTAGGCAACACAGTTAATCTTAAAAAAGGTTTGTTTCAGAGATCCAAAAGCAAGACAATTTTATTAATATTTTAATTAATTCACAAATGCTATGCATAGAAAATGAGGTTAAAAGAAATACATACTTATGTTATTTAAAACAGGTAAAATAAAAGGATAAAAATACAAAGCCTATGTATCGCTATTGGCTCAGTATTGTCCTTCTGCTCCTGGCATGGTATGAAATGACAATATCTCCAATCAGGAAATGCGAACTGAAATATAATAAATCATGTTTAAAAAGTACATTTTACACACCTTCTTTGATACCGTTCAGTCTGGATCATTCGCTAGGCAAGCAGTGTACTAGTTTAACTACCAAAATGATTTTATGACACCTGTAAAATAGTCCTGAGGTATATTGTATTTAAATTGCACAATAATGCCAATATAAATACACTGGAGATATTATCCTAAGCGAACAATGTTAATATGTCTCAAACTCTGCTTCTAGTAGAATTCCAAATGTCTCCCAAAATTCGGCACAAATTTAGGCAAACCATTAACCTGATAAAATCATGGTTAATCAATCTAACCACACTCTTTACACCAAAGGACAAACTTTATATCCTATAAGGCCATGATTCTTTTGACCACAGGAATGGTCCACCAAAAATCATAACCGTTCTATATGTACCATTTTCTTAGAAACAAATGATATACTTAAGATTTTGAGCGTATGTACAAAATAGATAATTTATTAAAAATCACTCAATTTGCCTGTGTAGTTTTGGACGCATTTGCGCCCTGAACGTTAGCAGGAAAAAACGAATGCATGAAAAACAGGTTTAACGTTCATATATTCAGTCAGGAAAACCTAGAGATGTAGCTTGACAATGTTAGTAGCAAATGGACAAATTTCATTAACTTATTTGTACACAATATAATAATGTAATGAGATTTAAAATACACAATTCTGAATGGGTTCTTGACAGTGTTAATAATAAATGTGTAAGTTGCATTTACCTTATAAAATATAATTAAATACAAACACAAATTGAACTAAATTAAATTAAGTGAAGTTAAATGAACAAATCTTGTTCACTGCAGTAGTCAATGTAGACATTTCAATTAAGTACTACAAATAGATGTCCACAATTTCATATAATATAGCATTCAAACTAATGAATTAAATACTATAGGCTGGAGAGGTCGACCAGCAGCCAGCCAATCAGAAGCAGCTGGCTGGTGCATTTTGTTGCACCTATATTCTGTAGTAGTACAAATGTTGTCAAGTAATGGGCAATCATAACAATCAAACTTAAACAATCTCTTAGATTACATTACATTGTTTTGTGCAATTTATATGACAAATATGCAGTGATAATTGTATGATCCCATCAAATCACAATGTAATACAGCTGTATATATAGGAAGTTTAAAAGTTTAAACATTTCCCTTTGTCATTTCCTATTACTCCCAGATCACCCTTATTTGCTTAAACTGAACATGAATGTCTCTGACTTCTCCCTTTCTACTAGCATATAATAATACCAATAAAGACCAATAATTATATTTTGGTACCTTGGGTTTGTTATGTAGCTCTCCATACCATTAGTTTAATAAGTCACTCACCCATTTTGTATATACTACCAACAAATTGTGTGTGAAACACTCCTCCATTTGAAATGTTAAGCACTTATATGAAATGTTCATACATAAACCTTTTCATATTATACAACCTTTATAAGTAACTTGCTATGTGTGAACTTATATCTGTTTATAAAGAGATTGAAAAGTAACATTTACAATGAAAATATATAACAACAACAAATTTTTTCAAAAAGTGAAAGTGGAAATGCAAGAAGAGTTTGGGGTCCCAGGATTAGAAGCATTTCATTCACAGTCAAATAAAGTTCCAAGAAAAAGTACTGAAAATAGCAAGACCTTAACAGTAAAGCATAACATTAGATTTCATCTCCCTTTACTTAATACTTGCAAAAGTGTAGTCTCTGCTCAACTTCCCTTTACTTTATGCTTACACCACACCCATTTAGTTGGTCAGCAATATTCTGATTGCTTAATTCTGAAGCAATTTGTTGCAATAGTTTATCCTTCTGTTAATGTACCCAAAGTTTTGGTCATCTGGGCACTTTTAGAAATAAAGAACTATTTTTACAAATGAGTAACTCAGCATTGATAAATGTCCCAGAAGTCAATATTTCAAGAACACTTGCCAATGTCCAGGCGGCTGCCAATTACCATTAGACCAGATGGTGGTCTGGAAGGAATCTAGAACAAAACATATGGGATAGGGCGCCAAAATAGTGTAGTATTGTTAGGTCATAAACAATACTATAGTGCAGTGGTTCCCAAACTTTTGCAGTTTGCGGCACCCTTAAAGTCTCCATAATTTTTTCAAGCACCCCTCCAAAATAATTACAGAGCAGTCCGTTTTATAAGTAGTCGGGTCAAAAAACGTAGTAAGTATTTCGGTCAGGACAGAAATACTTATTTAGTTGTATGCAAAGATACACATACAGTCAAGTCCATAAATATTGGGACATCGACACAATTCTCATATTTTGGGCTCTATACACCACAATGGATTTGAAATGAAACAAACAATATGTGCTTTAACTGCAGACTTTCAGCTTTAATTTGAGGGAATTGACATCCAAATCAGATGAACAGTGTAGGAATTACAACGGTTTCTATATGTGCCTCCCACTTTTTAAGGGACCAAAAGTAATGGGACAATCGACTCAATAGCTATTTCATGGACATGTGTGGGCTATTCCTTCGTTATTTTATCATCAATTAAGCAGGTAAAAGGTCTGGAGTTGATTCTAGGTGTGACATTTGCATCCGACACTTTGGGAACTTAGGCTGTAGTGACTGCACACATATACCAATAGGTAGAAAAGTCCACATGTGTTATAAATTTGGAAATTCCAAATTTCATAGCAGAGTCAAACAGAGTGAGCATAAAGAGCAGAATGAATTAAAGTTTTCATGCAAAACTCCTGTGCACCAAGCCTCTCCAATAGAGATGTACATACCAGAGATCTTTAATGTTTATCTGATTGTAGTCACGAAGACTTCACATTTCTTCCTGTTGTTCTTAGGTATAAGATACGGAGGGGAACCAACATAGTGTAGTACTATTTAGTACATAAATTTATTGCACAAACAACAAATGCTTATCTCACTCACATTTCATTATAACAAAATCAGCTTATCTGGATAGTAGCCTTGTATATAAGATCTGGTGTAGATGGATCCTGGGTGAAACAATCCAGTCCACTCATAACAAGTACCAAAACTAATCCAGGCAAAATATTAAAAAGTCCAGGAAGATGTAGCATAAGCCCTCAACGCGTTTTTGCGTCTGCGCACTACCACAGAGCCACGTCATTTCATGCATGCGTGGATGGAATTAAAAATGTAAACAAAGTGGTCACATGATCGGGATAGTATCAAACTTGATTATTTCTAAACTGTACATGTAAATAAAACTATATAGGATATACATGGTGGACACATAACCAGGGTAAAATTACATATAATTATTAAACATTTGCATTACATTATATATATCCTAAATACGTGAGTATGACTATAAAAAGTAAACCCAACGGTCACATGACCTAGATAACGTCATAAAATGTTATTAAATATTATATATCTCAAATAAGCAAAATACAATTATATAACCACAATAAAACTAATAACAACATAACTGTTTAAAAGTATATATAAGAACATGGCAAAATAACTCTGTTATATAATCCCTTTTACACAATTATTACTTCTAAAAGAGTTATCATAAAAACTCATATATGTTTATATCAAATCCTAAGCACATGAAGATAAACACATAGATTTATTACATCCATAATATTATTAAAAACTAAAAATTATATATATTAAAGATATTAGAAAATATACATACTTTTGATACCATCATAAACCTTATATTAAGTACGAATATTATAAACACGAAGCTATTTCATAATTCTCATTAAAGCCCTGTGGTGTTAGAGTACTCAGTGTGTAAATCCAGAACATCTCATGTTGTGAAAGACGTTTCTGTAAGTCACCCCCTCTTAGGCCCAATTCCACATGTTCTATCGTCATAAATTTAAAATATTGACGGTCTGCCTGATGATGCTCCTTAAAATGTTTTGAAAAAGTATGACTTGTCACCTTACTTTTAATATTCCTTATACGTTCTTGAATGCAAAGTTTTGTTTTGTTCTATATTTATTTATATATATATATATATATATATATATATATATATATATGTATATTGGTCTAACATAACACTTTTATATAAACCTATACATAGTAAGGATTTCTGTACATTCTGTGACAGTGCTGGTTACAAACAGGAGTTAAACAGGCAATTTAAAACACCACCAATGTTTTTCTTGTCTTTGCAGATGAGGGGTTAGAACTACTAGAGGACAGTTTTTGGGGCAATTTACTAACCACCACACAGTTGGATGCGGTTTTCAGTCCCAAATAATTTACCTCCTTGGGTGCAGTCCAATAAGATAAACAATAACACTGAATAGGACTTATCTGGAAGCCAGTGTTTCTCCACATCCAGAAAGCCCCCCAATGTCTATAAGAGTCCAGTGATGGTCTTTTTGCTTCTTCTATTGCTCGTCTGTTTCACACAGACGAGCTACTCTAGATTGTCTCTGCTCTATGAATATCCATTGCCCCTGAATGGGAAGTTTACAGTGAAGGGACTTTGACAACACCACTGCCTGTTTGAATGAGGCAAGTGACGAAGGAAGGAAGGAAGGAGAGCATCACTGGACTGTTACATATTTTGGGTACCCTCTGGATCAGGATCAATTCTAATGTAAAGTGAATTTTGAGATTACAAATATTGTTAATTGTTGCTTCAACAGCTACAGGATGTAGTTTGAGTTTTCTGATTCCTGTCACAAGCCGGCCTCCTGGGACCACCACTCGAGGATCGGCGTGCCTGTCCTCATCCTGATTCTCCCTATCTTTCTTGCTGTCCTGTCAGCGGCTGTCTGCGCCTGTGCAAACCACCTCACCTGTTTTACCTGATCTGTCACTCCATTGGTTGGCACTCCTTTATAAGGCTCCTCCCCTCACCTCTCAGTGATGGTTCTTCCTGTCTACTCCTGGCCTGGAAGCAACTCCCTTATCCTCGCTGTGATCAACGCCCGCTATCTATCCTGTATGCACCGCTGACTTCCGCTGATACGTTACACTCCCTAGTGGTAATAGCTGTGGTTCATCGTCTGCTATCTATCATGTATGCACCGCGCACCTCCGCTGATCCGTTCTATTCCCTAGTGGTAATAGCTGTTGTCATCGCCTGCTATCTAGCCTGTATGCACCGCTGACCTCCGCTGATCCGTTCCACTCCCTAGTAGTAATAGCTGTGGTTCATCGTCTGCTGCCTATCCTGTATGCACCGCTGACCTCCGCTGATCCGTTCTACTCCCTAGTGGTAATAGCTGTGGTTTATCGTCTGCTATCTATCCTGTATGCACCGCTGACCTCCGCTGATCCGTTCCACTCCCTAGTGGTAATAGCTGTGGTTCATCGTCTGCTGCCTATTCTGTGCACCACTGATCTCTGCTTACCTGTTTCAATCGTTAGTGGTAATCGATGTGATCAACGCCCGCTATCTATCCTGTATGCACTGCTGACCTCCGCTAATCTGTTCCACTCCCTAGTGGTAATTAAGGATGAGCGGGCTCTGATTCCGCTAATCCGAGCCCACCCGAACAGTGCGGATCCGACGGGATCCGAGCACTGTTCGGGTACTTCCGGCCGCCAAAGGAATCCGAAACGAGGCTATGACATCCAAGTCTCGCGTCGGATCTCGCGATACTCGCATGTCATAAATACTCGCCATCTTCATTTCGCCTGACATCAGGGAAGAGGGAGGGTGTGTAGGGTAGTGGTGCTCCTGCATGATCAGTGCTCTGTTCTTGCTGAGTGCAGTGGTGCTTTATGCCTGTGTCCAGTGCTCTGTCCTTGCTGAGTCCAGTGGTTCTTTTGTCCTGTGCTCTGTCCTGCTGAGTCCAGTGGTGCTTTTGTCCTGTGCTCTGTCCTGCTGAGTCCAGTGGTGCTTTGGCCAGTGTCTGTCCTGCTGAGTCCAGTGTTGCTTTAGTCCTGTGCTTTGTTGTGCTAAGTCCATACAAATTTTATAATTATTAAAATCTCTTAAAAATTACTAAAAAAAATTATTTTAAAAATTATACAAAATTAATAAAAAAAAAATATTTAAGCAGTTCTAAAGAATAGGTACTGCAATCTATATTACATTTACTACGTTAATTTTTTAAGCAGTTCCAGAGAATAGGTACTGCAATCTATAATACATTTAATATGTTCAATTTTTAAGCAGTTCCAGAGAATAGGTACTGCAATCTATATTACATTTACTACGTTGATTTGTTAAGCAGTGCAAGAGAATAGGTACTGCAATCTATATTACATTTACTACGTTGATTTTTTAAGCAGTTCCAGAGAATAGGTACTGCAATCTATATTACATTTACTATGTTCAATTTTTAAGCAGTGCAAGAGAATAGGTACTGCAATCTATATTACAAGAGAAAGTGAGGGAGGAGCTGGTAAACCATTGCGATTCCACCAAGCATGTAGCTCTTGTGGATGAAGCCCTTCGTACGCTTTGATGATATATTGTGGCCCCGGTACCAAATTGGGTACCGGGGCCACTCCACTACGCAGTCCAGATAGATGCGTATCAGATATTAAACTACATTCAGTGTTGGGGGCAAATCCAAAGTTAATGAAAATGACCTGTCATCGTCAAAAACAAGAGGTATTGACGCGCTCGAACTACACCCTGTATATGCTGCAGAGGATGTAGGAGCAGGCAGCTGTGCAGTGTAATTCAGACCCGTTGAGGGTGATATATTGTGGCCCCGGTACCAAATTGGGTACCGGGGCCACTCCACTACGCAGTCCAGAAAGCTAACTCGGTGCAACGTTTTGGACTAAAAAGAATATTGTGAGGTGTGAGGTGTTCAGAATAGACTGGAAATTTGTGGAAATGATTGTTATTGAATGTTATTGAGGTTAATAATAGCGTAGGAGTGGAAAACAACCAAAAAACAGGATTTTAGTGCTTTTTAAAAAATAAATCAGAACCCAAAATCGGAAATCAGAACCAAAACCTTGCGTAAGGTGTTTTGGCAAAACAAATCAGAACCCAAAACCTCAAGCTAATCAGAACCCAAAACCCAAAACACTAAAAGTGCCCGGTGCACACCTCTAGTGGTAATATCTGTGGTTCATCATCTGCTGTCTATTCTGTGCACCGCTGATCGCTGCTTACCTGTTCCACTCGTTAGTGGTAATCGCTGTGATCAACGCCTGCTATCTATCCTGTATGCACTGCTGTCTGTAACGGACCGGAGACTAAATAGGAGCCCAGTGGTGGTAAGGAAAGCAAGCCGCAAGAAAATTAAAAAATAAAGTATGGTCCAATGTAGCCGGGTTCGGTACACAGTGATTCTATATGTAAAAGGTTCAGGAAGAAAAGTAGTTGAGGACAAGCCAAGGTCGGTTCACGAGTAGTAATAGCTGATAACAGGATGCAGCAACAAGAACACAAGATCACTGGCAGGAGCACAATAATCTGTTAAGGGAAACAGGAAGAAGCCAGGCTTTTATAGGAAGTCAAGGGAAGGAGTCAGAACATGCTGGAACATCAGAAGAGCATTGAAACTGGGCTACAACAGAGAGTGAAGGCAAGGAGCTGTCCAACAGCCAGAATAGCTCAGTCAGCAGAGCACAGTAGCAGAGGCTCTGGGTTTGAATCCTGACAACATCCATGGACAAATCTGGCAGAAATTCAACTGCTTAGTGATTGGGCCAAGTTTCTGGGCCTCCCTGTGTATGGTCAGTTTATGAGTAAGCAGCGACTAATTTACTGAACATGCCTATTATTGTTATTTTTAACTTTTACTACTTACTAGCCTGCGCTTTACAAAGAACGTTTAATCATACAGTGCCTAAGTAGAGCTTACAGTCCAAATTCTCTAACACACAAACACTAACATTAACCTACCAGTATGTTTTTGGATTGTGGGAGGAAACTGGACCACCTACATGAAACTAGAGATGAGCGCACTCGGATTTCCTGAATCCGAGCCCACCCGAACGTTGCCGATCCGAGTCGGATCCGAGACAGATCCGGGTATTGGCACCAAATGAAAACTTGAAAGCGAGGCTCCGAGTCATAATCCCGTTGGCGGATCTCGCGATACTCGGAACCTATAAATTCCCCGCTAGTCGCCGCCATCTTCACTCAGGCATTGATCAGGGTAGAGGGAGGGTGTGTTAGGTGGTCCTCTGTTCTGGTAGATCTCGTGCTGTGCTGTTTAGTTCTGTGCTGTGCTGTGCTGTTTAGTTCTGTGCTGTGCTGTGCTGTGCTGTGCTGTTCTGTGCTGTGCTGTGTTCTGTTCTGCAGTATCAGTCCAGTGGTGCTGTGCTCTGTTAATTTTGAGTTCAGTGGTGCTGCTGGGTCCTGTGCTGCGTCCTGTTCAGTCCAGTCGTGCTGTGTCCTGTGGTCTGTGCATCTAAGGGCATAGTTATTTCCCCATTATTCCCAAGTGTTTTAAAAATTAAAAAAAAGTTAAAAAAAAATATCCAAAAAATTATTAATTTTTTTTTTAATTACAACAAAATTTGCCAAACCAATCCTGCAGTATAAGCCCATTGGTACTGCAATATTACCAAGTTCACACATTCAGAAGTAAAAGTCCAGTGGTACTGCTGCAATATTACAAAGTTCCCACATTCTGCAGTATCAGGCCAGTGGTGCTGTGTGCTGTGATCTGTCAATTTTGAGTTCAGTGGTGCTGCTGGGTCCTGTGTGCTGTGTCCTGTTCAGTCCAGTGGTCCTGTGTCCCGTGCTCTGTGCTTCTAAGGGCATAGTTATTTCCCCATTATTCCCAAGTGTTTAAAAAATAAAAAAAAAGTTAATAAAAAAAATATACAAAAAACGAATTAAAATTTTTTTTAATTACAACAAAATTTGCCAAACTAATCCTGCAGTATAAGCCTATTGGTACTCCAATATTACCAAGTTCACGCATTCAGCAGTAAAAGTCCACTCCTCTATGCAGTCCAGATACATTTATTGGTGCGAATCATACAAGTTCAGGGTTTTTAAATTATATTGTGGTGACCCACTCCTCTACGCAGTCCAGGTACATTTTTTGGTGCGATTAAGACCAGTTGATGGTTTTCTTATTATATTGTGGTGACCACTCCTCTACGCAGTCCAGATACATTTATTGGTGCGAATCATACAAGTTCAGGGTTTTTAAATTATATTGTGGTGACTACTCCTCTACGCAGTCCAGGTACATTTATTGGTGCGAATCATACAAGTTCAGGGTTTTTAAATTATATTGTGGTGACTACTCCTCTACGCAGTCCAGGTACATTTTTGGTGCGATTAAGACCAGTTGATGGTTTTATTATTATATTGTGGGGACCACTCCACTACGCAGTCCAGAAAGATACCTCGTTGCAACGTTTTGGACTAATAACTATATTGTGAGGTATTCAGAATACACTGTAAATTAGTGGAAATGCTTGTTAATGAATGTTATTGAGGTTAATAATAGCGTAGGAGTGAAAATAAGCCCAAAAACTTGATTTTTGAACTTTTTATGCTTTTTTCCAAAAAAATCCGAATCCAAAACCTTAAATCCGAACCAAAACCTTTCGGCAGGTGCTTTGCGAAACAAATCCGAACCCAAAACATCGCGAAAATCCGAATCCAAAACACAAAACACGAGACACCAAAAGTCGCCGGTGCACATCCCTACATGAAACCATACAAACATGGGGAGAACATATAAACTCCACACAGATAGCCTATGTGGAGTTATTCTGGTCTAAATAGAACCCATGGCCCCTGAGCTGTGAGGCATAGTTTTGCTCCTTCAAGATCAGGTCAGGCTGTCCCAATCCAGTAAAAAAATTGTCACACAGTGGAGTAATAACAGCCATAGGAGTCCATGTGTTTGCTACAGGTCCAAATGTAAAAAGGACCCTGTGGGATTTGGCCCCCACTGGATTTGACAAGTGCCAGATATGTTAGTTGCAATAGCAAAATTGTGCTATTGTAAAAATGCATAGCCATCTACAGCCTTGCTATACCGTGCAACAAATAACAGGAACAGACCTACATTACGCCACCAGCAGGACAACTATTAATTTCTGATTATCTTTGATCATTTAGTGAGCTTAAGGCATATCAACCAACAGTCCTGATTTCCACATTTCAAAATGGGAGGTGTGTTAATCTTTAAAGCAGGGCTTTGTGATTTAGGATGTGTTTATGGTGGACTGGGGTGTGGTCTGGGCAAATCAAGGCATCAATTTCCAAATTGTGAATGTTTAGAGTTATGCTATTGTGATGTCAGATATGACACCACTCTGCTCTCTGCAAGGCTATCTGTGCTAATTTGAGTGCCTAAGAGGGAGGGACATGTCCATTCCGCTGCTAATACCAGTGCAGCTATTGTAATCCAATTATGGTACCTTTAACATTTAACAGGATTAGGCATAATTGTGAAGTTACAGATTATGAACGAAAGAAAACTTTAGACCAGTGTAGAGGGGGAGGGAACTTGAAAATGTTCCTGTGAGGCCCAGTAACCTCTACTTTCACCACTGGTTGGGTATGACAGCAGGAAGAGCAGGATTCTCAACTGCTGATTTATTTCTATTACAGAACATTGTAGACTGTAAATATGGTCCTGTTTTTACACCGGAAATGAGTAAAAGGGGACACTGTACTCTATCACGTCTCTAAGCGTCTCTAAGCAACAGATTATTTACCACCACATAAATATACAATGGATAGCTAAATACACAGTATGTTGTACACCTAAACCTAAGCTTGTACTCCATTAAAAGTAGTTGTTTGATTCTTTTTAAAATGCCATTTTTTAAGAAGTCCTTGATAAACAAAAAATGCACGCTGTTAGTACTAGCAGTATAGTTATATTAAACAAAATAACACTGACTGTGCGAAAGTACAGATGAACAGTTTCCTGTTTCAACATAGGCACCTTGACCTCCTAAATCATTGCTGAAAAATTTCCCTATCTGAACGGAAGCCTAACTGCATGCTGCACATCTGGTGTCAGTAGAACTATTTTTATTTTAAACATGTTTATGTTACATAGAAGAAGACATTGTACTTAATTACCATCATTTCAAATGACTCTAGTTTCAAAAGACAGTCCCAGGTTTTAAAAACTTGTCCCTGAAAATGTCCATTTTTCAGTATTGACCAATTGCACAATATTATTTATGTTTCAGTGTGGTAGATGCAGAACATTTATTGAAAAGGAGTATTTAAAATGCAAATATACTTTAATACACGGCTTCAGTGGACAGATTGAGACTTTAAAATGGCCTGGAAAATATTCTAAAAGTGGGCTCATGTCAAATCAACAAGTTACCTGTATGGGTGCCACCACTTCCCGTTCAACCCCACATTATATCTCAACCCCTTCATGTTACACCAATGGAGGGTTGTAGACGGTCTGGTGTGAATTTTTCTAGTTGCTGTTTGCTGCCTTCTGGTATGAGTAAGGGTTCCATTCTTTAGATAAGTTGTGAGCAGCATGGTGGCTCAGTGGTTGGCACTTCTGCCTCACAGTGCTGGGGTCATGAGTTCAATTCCCAACCATGCCTTTATCTGTGTGGAGTTTGTATGTTCTCCTTGTGTTTGTGTGGGTTTCCTCCGGGTGCTCCGGTTTCCTCCCACATTCCCAAAAAAACATACTAGTAGGTTAATTGGCTGCTATCAAAATTGACCCTAGTCTCTCTCTCTCTGTCTGTGTGTGTTAGGAAATTTAGACTGTAAGCTCCAATGGGGCAGGGACTGATGTGAATGAGTTCTCTGTATAGCGCTATATAAATAAATGGTGATGATGATGGGATAACTAGGCACATGAGATGTGTTACGAGCGATGCTGGTCTTGACCATGTGATATATCCTATTTCTGGTTTAGGTGGTGATTTGTTTTTGGTGTAGTGTGTGACTTGTAGTGGTATTGACCTGATGGCTTAAGTATGGATATTGTGGCTGTGAAGGAATGATTAGTGGGTGCTTACCTTTTAAATGTTTGAGCATGAAACCTACTGGTTTGGGGCCCTGGCTCTGCGTTTAGTTTTTCAGCTTCTTTTTTTTGTATATATGTAGATGGGTGCGATCACTTCTTCTCTTGATATGAAATTCTGATGGTGATTGGAATACTTTTTTGATGTTGTTCGGAAATGTAGTTGGGAGAGAAGAATGTGGCTGAACCTACCTTTTACAGGATTATACTTTAAGTAATGTCGTATAGTTAGTTATGATGAGGTGAGGTGAAGTAAATTGTGTCAGTTATCCGCGTAGTTCACAAACTCTGCTGGAGGTGATCTAGCATCTTCTGTTATCTTACTAAGTCTTTTCTCCTTTACTCCTCCTGGTGAACTTTTCTGTGGGCAGTAGAGCCGATCACTTTACTCTGCACGGTGTATGGGTTCTTTTATGAGCCGTACAAGCGTTGCTCTAATTAATTTGAATAAATGTACTTATGCAGAGACATGTGATTATCTGTGCAGAAAAACTTAAGAGTGCAGGCTAAGAAAAGATTTTATGATTGGCGAGGCATACCAAATTTATGTGGGGATATCTAATACAAATGTGAGTGTGGTTTTTATGAAGTTGAAATGCCATTCTAGAGCCCAGTCCCTCATCATCATAATGGTGAGCCAGAGCAAACACTCATTTTGACAATCTATTAAAATGGCCCTGCTTACGGGTCACATGATCTTCCAGCCTATGAGATGTACAGTGATATTATATGCAGTATAATGGATAAAGTATTCACTATTGGAGAAAATAAGGAAATTACATGTCAGTTCTCTTTTCTTGGCCTCTGTGATATATAACATGTTTGTTATGTACAGTGGGAAATACCGTATCCATTTTAATATATGTAACAATAATAGGATTGGCCAGAAATCTATGAGTATAGTTTTTCTAAAGTTGGGATAGTTTTAACCAACCATTTTTAAAGAACTATCAACTGCCAAGTATTCAATGCATAACATATTCTCGGTACCAGTATACAAGAGAGCATTGAGTACCCGATATACATTACATAGAGATTCTCATGACTACTGTTTTACACAGGGATTATTTTTGTGATCTATATTCAATACAATCAAAACTATGGACTTGCACTAGGACTTGATTCATTACGGCATGCAAAATGAACGTAAATTTCACTTTTTAACGCAATTTACAGTACACTACAGGATACATCCAATACATATGTAAAATATAAATTCCCGCAAAGAAAAAATACTTCAATTAATGTCACCTGTTTTTAATACAGGGCCTGATTCATTAAGGAATTTAAGCAAAAAAATTAAGTAAGTTTTCTTACTTAAGTTTTCTGGACAAAACCATGTTGCAATGCAAGGGGTGTAAATTAGTTTATTATTTTGCACATAAGTAAAATACTGGCTGTTTTTTTTATATAGCACACAAATACTTGATAGATTATTGGTACACTGAAATATAAAGTTGATATTTGTGTGCTACATGAAAAAGCAGCCAGTATTTAACTTTTATGCAAAATAAAAAACTAATTTACACCTCTTGCATTGCAACATGGTTTTGTCCAGAAAACTTAAGTAAGAAAACTTACTCAAATTCTTGCTTAAGTTCCTTAAGGCCCATAATCATTAATTTCAAAATATAGAATAAAAAAAGTTTTTTTTTCATTTCCCTCACCCATAAAATACATTTATTAGAATGTTATGAATATTTACTATATATAAAATGCATATTTACAGTTGCTCTTGATTGCAAACACATACACTAGCCGGATCTAGATAATTGGTGTACAGGGGCGATTTAGGCCCCGCCCCCTTTCTGCCTTCATAATGTGCAGCCGTCGGCAGCAAGCCCCTGCTAGGGGGGGCAATTGCCCCGATCGCCCCCCCCCCCTCCCTGGATCCGCCACTGACTCTAGCATTCATACGCGACCGCCATTACTAGTAATCGGCACTTACACCCGACCTGTAGCTGGTTCAAGTGATAAGACAAGACAACACTTACCTTTGAGATGCCCAAAGCTTGAATCGGGTGCTGCTACATGCGGATCTTTTGCGGCTAATACAAATTTAGTACAAAGGAATAGATTTAGCAAATCTTCTAAAAAGAAAAGCTGGAGGTGATGCCCATAGCAACCAAACATATTCTATTTATCTTTTATCTAGTACATTTGGTAATTTTACTCCCATATTTCTTTTGGCTAGCACAATTAAGATCCTAAACCTTTGGTGACTACAGCAAAGCAAACTTCAGACCTCTACTGCAATGAAGACACCTTCATCTGCTCCTTCCACCTAATTTGGGTACTCGACTCTCTTCTGGTCATTCAGTGACCTCTAGTCCTATACCCCCACTGTCAAGCAAATAAATTTCCAGTGTCAACGCAACAGTCTTGTGCCAATTTTAAATCCTTCGTGCTGCTAAAAGTAGAGAATCGAAATCTCTATATAGACACACACTTACAGCACACAGTAAGACTAGTACTAAATGCAATGGGAAATGTCTATTGCCACGATGAAACTACAATGTTATCATGTTTAATAAAATAACATTTTATTTAATTTAGTTTCATCTTGGCTATAGACATTAACCATTGCATTTAGTACTAACCTGTACTCCCACTGTCTGGCAGTGACAGGAATTGGTTGCTTTGGGGTATACTGTGCTCGGTTGGGAGAATTGTTTTCTTAATTTCTTTTATCTTCCTCATACAGCAACTATAATCATTATGTCATAGACATTATGGTTATGAAGAAAAAGTTAAAACCTTGAATGTACCTCAAACTCTTTAACTGGATATCTGTGTGTGACAAGGTATTCATAGGAAAACCAAAATAGTAACACACATATATTAAACATAAATCTCAAAGGCACATGTAATAAAACACCTTAAGATAAACATGGGCAATATTTAATCTGTCCGGACATGTTTAAATCTTGTCGTTTGGGCAGACAGACGAACATCCAAATCAATGGCCAACTTGACAGATGCAAACAGATCGCATAGGGCAGTGGTTCTCAAACTTTCTTAGTTCGAGGCACCCTTGGGGTCGCCATCATTTTTTCAAGGAACCCCTAAGCCAAATAATTACAGAGTAGTCACGTTATTTAAGTAGTTGGGTCAAAATAATGTAATAAGTATTTAGGCCCCTTCACCCTCATACTGTGCTCCTTCACCATCCCACTTTCCCCCTTCATCATCCCACTGTACCCCTTCATCATCCCACTGTACCCCTTCATCATCACACTGTACCCCTTCATCATCAAACTGTGCCCCTTCTTCAATTTCCCTTTATTACACTGTGCCCCTTTAACAGTTTCCCTTTTATTATACTGTGCCTTTTATCCCAGTGCTGCCCATCCGTTCCTATACTTACCTTTCACTTGGCCTTCTTTCTTCTGTTTTCTTCTGTCTTTTTTTTCCCTAAGTTCAGAGTCCTCTGTGGTTCTCCTCACTGAAAATGTCAGATGTAATGACATCATGCCCAACAGTCAGTGCAAAGGGAGCAGAGAGGAGGGTGTCGATGCCCCCCATACTGTTTGGGAACCGCTGACGTAGGAAATAATACATATGATTGTCCAATGAACAGACACACACACGCGGATTACAGTTATCAGCCAACTTTTTCTGCGCC
The DNA here is from genome assembly GCF_038048845.1 of Mixophyes fleayi. NCBI lineage: Eukaryota > Metazoa > Chordata > Amphibia > Anura > Limnodynastidae > Mixophyes > Mixophyes fleayi. The sequence continues at coordinate 274,269,367 of NC_134403.1, forward strand.
AGGAACAATAAAAATTTGATTAGACAGTGGTAGGTGAAAACTTACCCATGCAATGATAACGGGTCAATTTAATCCAGATAATCATTTTTTGCCCCACAAAAATAGAACAAAATAAAGTAAAATAAAACTACACTATCAAAAACTGTGTCTATGATATCATAAATATTAGTATCAACAATTTTAAGAAAAAAATGAATGCATTTTCAAGCAGTGCACACATAACCAACCAAAATGATAAACAATTGTACATTATTATTGTTTTTAATATAAGGAGGTTTGCAATCTCTTTGGGACAGCTGCTCATATAGTTTTAACCAATTGCAAGTGTCATTAGGATTTTTTTGGTTGGGTATTTTTTTTTTCTGTTATCTTAGCCTGCTGAGTTATTTTGTTAGATTTAATGATCGCGTTAAGAGAAGACAATCCTATACTATGTTGTTTGGAAATAAAGTTCCCACCTCTGCTAATACAACGATAGTGAAATTATAGAGAAATTACATAACTTGGAAAATCTTCTAAAAGCTGAAATTAGTAATTTGTGTCAATCTGCAGAAATATGTCAATACAAGTTCCTAGAGGTCTGAGGATTTTCAAGACAGCAGTACTTGATGATAGTCCTCAGTTTCTAAAGGACTGGAATACGATATTGCATAAATGCTCTATAAACTTGATGAAGTTGTTAACTGAATTTAGAGAACAAAAAGTGAAATCTATGGTATCAGTAATTTAAGTTGAAAGTTGATATGGAACATTATTAGGATTCCAAAATGTTTAAAGGTAAAGATACTCCTATTAGTTTTAAAGTGAATGATTTTGAGAAACAATTAATGACAAATAAAACTAATACATTTTAACGTGATTTAGTTGACTTGCATTCTGATAGAGTAAGATCTTTAAAAGAGAAAAATTTCAGAGAAAAATAAGTGACGACAGAGAGGTGCGACCCAGTACCAACTTCATTCAAAAAAACAATTTGGGGATAATGATTCAGGAAGATCAAGAACTAATCCCTGAATTAATTATAGAAAAGAAAGGGTCAATAAAAGAGGCAACGATTCATCAGATGATAAGGAAAATGATAAGTGGGTGTTAGAAAAAGAAGTATCCAAATATGGTGTTAGGTCTAAAGTGAATACTATACTCTAGAACAGAAAAACTTTTTTTAGAGGAGCGATTCATGCCAGAATTTAACAAGTACATGTTAGGCTATTGTCCCAAACATGAACTCCTAGAACTAGTGATAGAGTTCTTCACCTATAGCAGCCCCCTTTCCCATAGAGCTCGTTTTGCTTGCAGGCATTCAGATGCCCCCAGGACTTAACAGGACAGGTAGTATGCGAGGAGAATCCGAATTCCTGGCAGAGGTCAGGGGCTATTAACAAAGAAGCAGGGAAAAGAAACAAGCTGAGGTCGCAACAAATATCTGCAAGCGAACTTACCTTTCCTCGGTCCTGTGTCCCGTTCTGACAGCGCGCAGCACTTCCGGGTATGTGGCGGGGCTGGTCACATGACTCCTCGGCGTAGACGCTCACATAATCCCGCGGCGGGGAATTTGAATCCCTTCCTGTATAAAAGAGACGCCCTGACTCTAAACCTGTGTCAGAGCAACAGGTTACTTACCTTCTGACTCCCGTGAGTTCTGCTTGTCCTTGTGGTTCCACTGAGTGCTGATTAACCTCCTGTGTACCAGACCCAGCTTGCCTACTGACCTTTCTCTTACATCATCCCTGGTTTAAGTGTGCCATCTGAATTGTGCACCGGACCCGGCTTATTCTCCGACTATTCTTCCTGGATCTCCCCTCGGCAAGACTGTCATCTGTACCGATCATCTAATCCTCTCCAGCATCTACTAAGGTACTGCCATTATTTATTGCTCTGCTGCCATTTCTCCTACCTCTCTCTCACGTCTAGGGGCCGAACCAAGGGCCGTGACCTGCAGTCTCCTAGCAGCTAAACCCATCCCGCCTTGCGGTGGTTCTTGGAGAAGACCAGGGGGCTGTTAGACTCCGTTCCTTGTCAGGCTTGTGTCAATCTAGACTGACTAAATACTCCTGAGCATAACAATATCAGTCCAATTGAGCAGGGAAAATAGCAGGAAACTAGGAGCTGGTCCTAAAACAACACAGAACCTATACCCAGCAGCGAGGCTAAGCCCTCCCTGCCTTAAATAATTGTATTGCCCAATCCAGAAGTAGGGCGGAACCCTGCACTAATTAGTCCCCAGGAGACTACTAATAAATTAATAGCAACTGCAAGTGGAAGCCGGGATGTTTTACAGCTCACCGGTCGTGCTGGCAATGAAGAGAGAGCGTCCAGTTTTTCCAGACAATAGCCGGGATGCTCAGACCGGAACTGACAGACAGCGTGACGGCCGTGACAGTACACACATACACACTTTCCAAGTATTAGGGACACTAATAGGCTCAATAACATTCTCCATGGGAAATGGGGAGGAAAAAGTTCTAGAAACATGGATACATTTGAAATAAAAAGTTCAGGTACCTTTAATCTTTCAAAAAAAACTTAACCCAGCTCAAATTTCTTTACTAAATAAAAGGCTGAACACAATATATTTCACCTGTTTATTGAATTTAAAAATATAAAAAAATATATAGAAAAATTGCTTCTATTTGATATTCTTCCCAACACTTTAAAAGTGGACCTATAGATAGTTGTTTACAGTCCTCTAGAGTGACTTTATAAAAACAATGTTCAAAATTTAGAAAACAGTGCATAAATCTTACAGTAGCAGAGAGAAGCTTTAGATCAACTGAAATCTGATAGGTTCATTGTTATAAAAGAAGCAGATAACAGAAGAGGAGATTTGCTAGATAGAGGACTATAAAAAGGAAGCATTATGACAACTAGACAATAAAAAATTCTTTACATAAAGATTTTCTTTAATCCCACCATAAAATAGCAGACACAATTGAAGAGTTTGCTGGATGGAGCACCCACTGATAGGGTCATATCCAGAGACTGGTGGAATTTTCTGTTTGTTTCTTTTCCCATTATATGGATTTCTTATTATTTACCCAAAATTCAAAATTCACTACTTTCCCCCCAGGGCAACATATCATCTCGCCTATTGGTTCTCTATTGTCTAATCATTCTTTTTATGTCAATAATTTTTTTACAGCCATATGTTTTCTCTCTGAGGTTTCACCTATGTGATACAATTTATCCATTAAATCTATTGGTGACATTAAATGAAAAGACACCTATGGTTTCTTAACCTTAGATGTACAACCTCTCTATACAAATATTCCCCACCTCAGAGGTACTACTAGAGCCTTTGGGTACTATCTCCACTGTCAGGGTGGGATCTTGGAGAGACAAAGTAAATTCCTCACAGATTCTATATATTATTTTTTTTTTTAAATAACATTTTATTGAAATTTCACCGAAATCAAGGGTGTGAGGGAGGGGTACAAAAAAAGTAAAGAATGGAGGTGGGGATTGAGATTGGAATGTTAACATATACATAGCAGAACAAGCGCAAATTCATAATACAATTTTTATTAAAAGAATGCAAGTATGACAGTATCTCAGTGTGAGATTACAGATATATAACTCAAAATAGCACAGACAAATATATAGATCGTAAGAGAGAAAGGATACAAGGGAAGGATAGAAGCGGGGGGGGGGGGGACCTGGAAATGTTAGTAACAGGAGAGCAAAGTAGGGAAAGGTAGAGGAGGGTGGTTGAGAGGAGGGGAGGGGGATATATGAAAAAATGTGTAAAGAACTCTCATCTCATTTGTGACAAAGAATCGGAGGGGACCTTAGGTATCAAAATACTCTGTCCAAGTATGCCGTGTTGATAAAAATAGGTTGGAATTGTTGTGAAGTAAGCTAGTGATGTGGTCCATTTGATATATTTGACAGATATTGGCAATTAGGGCAGGAACCGTGGGGGGTTCAGGGTTTTTCCAATTTTTTGCAATTAAACATCTGGCTGCAGTTAGAATATAACCAGGAAGTTTCCATACCAGGCAGAAGGAGAGATGAAAGAGAACTGACAAGTGTGTGTGATCTTAATAATAAGTTCTAATACTTCTCGCCAAAAAGGTTCAATCTTAGGGCAACTCCACCAAACATGAGACAGGTGAGACAGGGTACCCCGTTGACCACAGTTCCACCAGCATCAATCTGACGAAATGGGAAACATTGCATTCAATCTGGAAAGGACCAGGTACCAAAAAAAGAGAAGTTTATATGAATTCTCTTTGATACAAGTGCATATAGAGGATTTGGCAACAGCTTCACAGATGGAAACCCACTCTTCTAATTTAAGAGACTCTCCCATGTCCTCCGCCCAACGCAATTCATGAAGTTACTTAGAGGAAAGACTGTAAAAGGTGGAAATAAGTCCTTTAGATTCTATATTTTTCATACTCGCAATTATTTTTTATTTGACACTTTTTTCCTTCTGGTTATGAGGACGGCCATAGGAACCAGGTTTGCCCCAGGTTACGCCAACCTGTACATAAGGGAGTTTGAATCCTGCCATGTGTGGGGAGGGAACTGGGTGGTGATTATATTGATGATTTATTTATTATTTTGAATGATGATGAGTTATCAGCAAACAGGTTTCTTAGCTTTAATGGTTTATATGGTTTTAATTTACACTTTACTCACATTTTCCACAGATATTCTACAAACTTTCTGGATTTGGCCATGTTAGTTCAAGGTTCCTCTTACCATACTTCTGCATATATCAAAACAGTAGACACTAATAATTATTTGCACTTTCTTAGTGCTCATTTAAAATCATGGAAAACTAATATAATTGATGAGACTTAAACAAAACTGTTCTTCAGAAGATCAATCTGAGATACAGGCAAAGTTCATAATGAAAAGATTTCTAGAGAGAGGATATCCAGTAGATCTGTTAGAGAAAGCTCTAGACAGAGTGAAAACTTGATCGAACAAACTTTATCATTACAAAAAAATAAACTATATAAGAAAGATTTACTTTACAATAAATCAAATGCAATTTTTATTTTCAAATATGTGTTCACATGACATAAAAAATATAATTAGAAAACAAACACACCATTGTAAAACAGGATTCTGTTCTAAAAACAGAATTGCCTATAGCATCTCTGTTGGTTTTTAAGAAAATACATGATATAAAAAGTATAATAGCACCAAGTCTCTTTTGAAATAAAAAATATGACCATTAGAAATTAAATTAGAGTCAAAATGAATTAAGATGGCTTCCAGAAAGACCACGTGGTTGTTTCAAATGTGAGAAACATCCTTATATATAACGTGTAAATTTATTCAGATTTTAAAACAGAAAATATGTCTAGCTCCAATAAGAAAAGGTTTCTAATTGAAAGTTTTACAAATTGTGATACCAGTTACGTGATTTATATGCTCACATGTGGATGTAACATCCAATACATCGGAAAAACTACTAGATCACTAAAAAGAAGGTTCACGGAACATAGGAGAAATATTCTCAACAAACTACAAACACACCGTGCATCAAAACATTTTGAGAGCTTCTATAATAATGACCCTTGTTCCCTTACTATTACATGAAATGAACAGATTAACCAAACATCGGGGGGAAGGGATCGATTCAGAAGGTTATGTACACAACAAGCTTATTGGATGTACCAAATGGTAAATCATACCGTTGGTTATTAATATCCTAATAACATTAATATAAAATAATGTTATATATTGAGCTATAAAATTATAGCATTTTCAGTCTTTCTATATTTGATGAATCAATTTTAAGCTATGTTCGTAATATACTATGTCTTATTATATAATCATTGTTTTATGTGATGTTATATAGGTTTATTAATGAAGATCAATATGCCACGTATAGTAGAGTTTTGATAACAAACATTTTCTGATTTCCTCAAAGAGTTGGCGAGAGAATGATGTGTATACAATATAAGGATGATCTGCTTGGCTCTTTGGAAATGTAGTTTTTTTCCCGTGACAGGAGTAGAGCCAATTAACAATTAACTTTGCGCTATTTTCGATCTACCTAGTAACATAAACGAAACATTCCGATCAAGTGATTAGTTAGCGTGACTTATATTTAAAGAGGTACTAGGTACTGTAAATGTATACCTTCCTTATGTAATTTAAGTATAAAGTTCAGAGAAGAAATGTTACCTCTCAGACAGATGTAAACAGCATCAATAATGTCCGTATACTAGTTGAGTATAATGAATGTGAATATGAGAATGTTAATTTATATTTGCAAATCAATTTGTTGTATAATGTATAGGACTGTCTTTAGATATTGAATACAAGTTAAGATATTAGAATGAAGTCATTTAACACACTATGTCTGTGATATTATATTTTGCCAAACAGGTGACACTGCTCAATTAAGTTTAATATGCTTTATATAGGTGGCAGTCTCTACCAGAAGTATACTGATCCATTTGATAAAGTGTCTGCTGGAACAACGAAATGCATCAGGGTATTTGCTACTATACCATATTTTCTGTAAACGTATTAAGACTTCAAATTGCTTGTGATATATCGGGCTTGGAGATTCTAATTGATGACAGATATAGTGGACTGGAAAATGTGCTGTAAGAATCTAGAGGTCTCTCAGTATATGCAAGTAATCTCTTGCTAAATTAAATCAGCTGGGCTTACTTTGCCACCATTCCCTTTTGTTATCCCAAATGCACACTCTAACAGCAGTAGGAGGGGCTTACAAATGCTGCCACCACTAGACTCCTTACCGGCATCCAGTATTGGGTTTTTTCTGGGTAACTGACGCTGCTAGTGTACCCCGTTACTGGTGTACCTGGGGTGGTACCCCTGAACTCTTCCTATGGATCTGGGTTGCTGTGGATGGATCCCCCATGGCCTATCACACTGGCCAGAGCTGCTGGGTAGCAGGCAGAGCAGTGATCCCGTAAAGATGGGTCCAAACCTCAGAAACAGCCAGGAACGGATTAGAGTTGTGTCTAATCTGTAGGCCACAGGGATAGAGAAGTGTCCAAGCCAGTCTTTGAAGCAAGTGATGTTTAGTTGCTCAACCTGGTTGAAGGTACCAGGGAGCAGGTCAGATGAAACAAGAACAATTTTCAATACAAAACAGTGCTTTTTATTCAGTTTTGGACACAGCCTCACATGGTAAGCCAGTCCCCTGAGGTCTGAGCTATTTTTAGAATCAGGATGCAATTTGTTTACTCAAACATGGATTTACATGCAATGCAAAGCTAACATTATTTACACTTATCTGTGATATCCTAAAACTTGCTGCGATTTCCTGCATCTTGTTTTAGACACAGAAAATCTAAGAGCAAGTCTAATTAAACCTTCCTGTGCCTTCAGGTGCTGGACCCTCACACATCATAAGGTCTAATTAACATGAGATTAATATGGGTCCTTCCTTCAGACAGTTGCAGAATACACATTCCCAAAGAAAAGTTACACAACTCCAAACAAGTCATTTCCCTACCAAAATACACAAAAGACTTCATCAAGAAAGTCGTATTGCATCAGGAATTATGCATTTCTTCTAGCAAAGTTAAAACAAAATACACATTTCTTCCCCTGGTCTCAGAAATAAAGATATTTCCTTTGCCAAAATACACACAATATCAAAAATAAGTATATTTGCAATTATATAAATAAGCGCCCTGCGCATTACCTTTAAATAAATTTATACCATAAATTATTTATAAATGATCCAGTCACAATATGTTTTAGAAATTATATTTGTATTTTACACTTTACCATTTAATAACCAGAGAATTTTCGTCCATTCATGAGCAGACAATTTTTTACATTTTGGAGTTGTCAGTTTCACTGGGAATGACTTTTCTGTTTTTACGTATGCCCAAGCAAATGTTATATATTTTTTTTGTAGAATATTGGAATACAAATAGTTTTACGTTGCAACCACACACATATGCAAACAATTTATGTGCACAAATCTTTAGGGTAAAAGTAAGTTAAGATTATGTTGGGAGTGGGTTGAAGGTACCAAAAATTGGTGCAAATGTATATTTTTTGTAGGTTTGCGACTTTGTGCATTCTGGGTGATATTTATGCATTTCTGTATATGTGACACTCATGCAAAGTACGTTACAGGAATGGATGACATGTTTTTAACTTTTATTTTGCGGAGGAGGCAATCTGCTGCTGCAATCATGCAACAGATCACCTGTTATAGTGATCTAATTCTAGCTTAAATACCAGCTAGAAACAGATCAATACTGTAAAATACATTCTTTAAAATAAATTACTCGCATTGTTCTAACATTTAATCTGCATTCACAGAAATTATGCTGCCTTAAGACAGGAAAAGAAGTAGGGGGGGGGGGGGTTGTCACAAAAGTTGCATAGTTGCCAATGTCCCTAATTACCAGGGACAGTGCCAGGTTTTAAGATTTGTCTCTACAAATGTCTCTATTGTTCAAAACTAAACAATACAATTTCTAGTATTCTATATATGGATGCAATATTAACAGTTAACATCATCTCTTATTCTATTGGCTTTTCAAGAAAATACTTATTTAAAAATAACCCAGCGTTTTAAACATCTGTATATTTGAGACCAAGTTATATGAACGTGTTATGACGGAGATTGTAGTGCAAGGTGATCTGTGATGACTGCTTTGTCCAACAAGCTTAAATGCACCACCCCACTAGCAAAGTTGTCTTGTCAACTAGGTAAGTGGTTCCTCCACGATAACGTTTTTATGTACCTACACCTTAATTATGATTATTAAGTTAGTATGTTTAATCTCAGACTATTTAAAAACAAAACATGCATGTGTTCTATTGTTTTATAGAGGTCCCCAGCAGTGATGTCTGTGCACAGGAAATCTGTCGTTGTACCCACATCACATCCACTTTCTGACTGCTCTCAGTGACGCCCTATTTATTTCTAACGGTCCTCGAAGCTGGGCGCTCCTGATTGGCTGCCCCGTCGACTGGTGGAGGTCGCGCGCACACGGTGTATGACGAGCCCCGCCCCTTTTCCCGCGAGTAGGAGGTGGTGACGCGCACAGGCGAGGCGGGTTCCCGGCGTGAGGTGATTGTAGCCGCTGCTCTATAGTTGTGTGTTCGGACGATAGAAAGTAGTCTCTGCGCTCGTTTACCGGGAGCTGGGCCTTGCCGGGGGATCCGGCTGGAGGCGGCGGTGTCACATTGAAAGAAGCGGAGTTGTTGGTAAGCTGCACGGGCTGTTTTGTGGTTGTACAGACTGAGGAGTGAGCCGAGGAAGGTGACGGGGTTGGTGCTCAGGAAAGGCTGGGGATGGGGCCCCGAACGGTAGGCCCCGCGGTGTAATCGCCCTGTCCGGGTGGGGAGGGCGGAAGGGAAAGGGCCTGTCACAGTGACTTCCTCCGGGCGGGGGCTGCACACAACAGATCATACAGGGGAACTAGCTCTTTCTTACCGAACTACTACATTGCTGTGCTTTGCTGCCCGCAGCACTAAAGTGACACCTTTATTTCAATAGAGTTTCTAACTTAGATGAACAGCAAAAGTTATATTACGTCTCTATTGTAAAGTTTCACGCATTTCCTGTGATGGATCCGAAGAGCTTACAATCTATTGGTTGCGATGGTAGCATGCGGCAGTGCACGGTATTGTCATGTGACCCCGGCCAACTTTATCTTTATTCTAAAGTATATTAGTTGAGAGGTGGAGGTTACAGCATAACTGCTCTCTATCTAATACATTGTTTGCCTCTGCTTTAGTTTGTTGGATCTGTGTAGTGTTTTGTGTGGGTAATAACATCTCTTTTTAGTCCAATTTCTTCTGTTTCCTTTTTTTTCCGTTCCTGTTATTAAAGTGTTCTTTGTGTAATAATTAGTGCAACTTCGTTAAAGTCCACTGCTTAACACCCTGCTCTGTGTGAGTTGCAAGATTGGTGGGTGTGGCGTGTCAACAGTGCTGAGTTGTGACATTTGGCTGAAGGATCTGTTCAGTTTTACTGGACACTGTCAGTTTTGGAAACATTGCTATGTGCATCATACGAAGTGTAATCTTAAATTACTGGTTTTAATGCATTCAGTAAATTGCTGTAATTGTAGCACCAAAGTGATTTTTTTGTTTCAAATTTAGTTTAGGTTAAAATGTGTATATATCAACTTAGAATTTACTTGGCATCAAAATAAGGGTGTGTCACAAATACATTTAAATGTGTTTTGAACTTATTTTATTTAACAGCAACTGATTCTCAATCCTACTTTATTAACTAAGTTTTGGTTGCTTCAGCGGTACACATTTTTTGGTTAATATATTTGTGTTTTAAAGGACTTCTATATGGTTAAGTTTTATTAATGTATATTAAGGTGTCTTCCAACAAAGATGCCTAGCATATAAAAACTTTAGTAGATCCCAAAGTACTTTTTTGTGGCATTTTTTAAATTGATCAACAAATAATCTGTAGCACTTTTCAGGAAACTTTAATGGCAGTAGACAGGATGTTTGAAATGGCTGGCGGTTCTCATCCCAGTTCTGATTGGGCAGAAGATTGATGACTGTAATGTTGCCAATGAGCAACCATCAGATGACCTACATGAACTGAACATCATCTGTATACATGGAATGTGTATTTGCATATGTCTATGTATACACAGCTGACGTGACATGTAGAGTGACCTTCAGGAAGATTCACTAGTGCCTCTTGAGGAGAGTGACATTTAGGTTAATGTTGCCAAGTGAAGTCTGTAGCTATAGTGAAAGTTTTATTAATCTGGTTTAGTGGAGGGATACCACAAGACAATGTATTTGCAAAAAGCTTTTAATATAAGGTTAATTGTCTGCTGACTAAAATGGAACCTAGTTTTAGTGTGTGATCCTTGTGTAGTATGGTATTTAGACTGCAAGCTCCAGTGGGGCAGGAACTTGCGTGAATGGCAGATATTCTGTATAGAGCGTAATATGTAATGCCACTATATAAATAAATAACAGCAATACCAGTGAGGTGACTAAAATAGAGCTTCCGTATTTTCAGTTTTCTTATTTATCGTCTGTCTTATAGCTAACAGAAAAGTTTTGCTCCCCCACTAGTAGCTTGTATTTTCGTAGGGGGAGTGGGGTGACACCTATAGTTTTCTTTTTAGGTATCTATGTTCTGAGATTCATTAGCAGTCTGTGATTTTTGCAGGAAAAAAAAATCAAAGAAATGCTTTTAAGGCTTGATTTCTTAATCTGGTTTCTGTACACCCTAGGTGTACCTCATGTAATCTTTAGGCTAGAAATTGGTACACCAAATAGCAGTTACAGCATGGCTTGATGAATCTAAGGAGCAAGGTAGCCAGTGTTCATTGAAACCTATGGCTGGTGCCTAACTTCTTTTTTTTATGTCCGTGCATGCATAACTACTCAGACTCCTGTTGCTTTATTACATTTGACAGATTTGGCTGCTGAATTTTACATTATTTTACCACACGAGTTACTGCATTAGTAAATTATAAACTATAGAAGAAAATGAGAAGGAACAAGTATTTCCACATATACATTTACTGAAAATAGTTATTTCTAAATCTTTCTTTACAGGTCTGCATGAGAAGGAAGTTAAACTACCTTGTCCTAACTAGTATGGTGTCTACTGTTACTGTAGTATTGTTCCAGACAGTGTTTGATTATACTGTAGTAGTAATTACATGTATTAGACGTTATAACAACCACAAATGTGAATATTTTTGGCTCTCTGTAAATCCTGAGAGATTACTTTGCTTATCATTGAAGTAAAGGGGTTATTGAAGTAAAGGACTTGTAACGGTTAAAACCATTTATTTGTTGGTGTACATACTAGAAGTCCTGTTGTGTTAAAGAGCACTTAAAAACACTGGAGCCGGTTAGGTGACTTGTTGTCTTTGGTGCAGGTGTGTGGCGTTCTCATCTTGGATAATTAACATAATTGTAATTTTATGTTTGTATTAAGTAGAACTTCATCCCACACCACAGACTGTTTTTTTTTTTTAAATAGAATAACAATAGACTGCAATATGCAAGTAGTTTTTTAAATCAGTTGGCTTTGTTTAATTGCTTTTAAATCATAATAATTATCTTTTTACTCTACACATTCAGTTGGTAGCATAGCAGAATGAACTTGTTATCCTCATTCTGTTTGTTCAGGTAGGACCATGCTTTCCTAGTTCCGGTTATGTGGCTTAACTTAGCCTTAGTGTGAAAACTGTTCACTAAACCGAGTTTTACAACTGATAGTTGAATGTTTGTATGAATTTAACTGTTTTTCTAGTGTGTTACTATATTTCTTGATTAGGAACCCTCATATCTGCTGCATAATGTTTTATAAGCACTAAAGGAGCATTCACATAGAAATTGTGCGTGCGTGTGCATCAGTGTTAAGTAGGCTTTGGTGCTGCCTCTTAAATTTTATTTCGGTGCTTGAGTTGATAGTATTTTATTTAGGGTTTCTGACTTTCTGCTGCAGCTCTGTTATAATATTTTTAATAATTATCTTCCCACTACACTACAGACAGCAGAATTTCCTCCTACCTCTTTAGAATTGTCTCCTGATTGGATCTCATACATGTCAAAAAGCTGCTGATGCAGTAATTTCTATTTCAATCAGTCTCAATGCCTTTCCTACTTTTGACAGTTGGCAACTGGTTAAAGTATTCCATCTTTTTCTAATAAGCTCCTTAGACCCTCTAGTGGCTTAGAGAATAACACCTGGCCTTTTTATTTTCTCAATTACAAATCAAACCCTTATGTATTACAATGTCCAGTACTCTTGCGGTTTACAAGACTCACCCCTGTGTCTGCTGGTACATTGTCTCTCTAGAGCTCGATACCCTGGAGAACTTGAAGTGATTCCTCTGGTCCGCCTTTATGTATAAAAAATGATGAATGGATAGCTGTAAGTATAGTTATGCTAGTTCGAGTGACTATTTAAAATGTTTGGAGCAGTTCTTTAAAGATGTTTGACGTCTTCTCATGTGAGCTCCCTTCTATTTGAACCTGTTAGGAGGGGGGCTTGAAATACTTAATGAAAATAAGACAAAACATGTGTGGGCATTTAAGAAAGTAAATAATGTTTTTAGTCTAGAGTAGTGTTTCCCAACCCTAGTCCTCAAGTACCCCTAACAGTACATGTTTTCCATATCTCTTTGCTGGAGCACAGGTGTAGTCATTACTGACTGACACATTTTGAAAGATCCACAGCTGGTATAATTATATCACTGTTCACCTGCAAAACCTGCACTGTTAGGGGTACTTGAGTACTAGGGTTGGGAAACACTGGTTTAGAGTAAACTATTATGTTAAAAAGGACCTATTTGTCGTCTGTTTTTTTTTTTTAGCTTCCACACATTTAAACACTGCATATACACACAGTGCTCATATTAAGCTCGTAAATAGTTGAATAATGTATGTCCACTTGCTATATTGAACAGTCCACACATACTATAGGCAGCTGGGCTGCTATCACAATGTTGCAGGCCCCAAAATTATGAGATTTTTTGCTGTTTTTGGGACTACAATATTTGGTCAATATTCAAACTTGTCATTATTGGACATGTTAAAAAAACAAAAAAAAAACGTTTTGGTCAATATGGCTATTGGTCAGGCTCCCTAGAGCTTGTTAATCTAGAACATGAAGTGAGCTGACCAAGCAGCAAACTTCTTGATCTTGTCCATTTTGACCCCCCAACTAGTGGACAAATTGGACAGTGGAAATTAGGCCATGTGTGAACAGTCTGAAGTGCTAGCCCCCATTTGTATCTGAATGGCGAAAGAAGACATGTTCAACTTAAGTGTATAGAATAGGTCAAGTGCTGGAACACCTATAATATTATTAATGATTGATCCCTTTTATGGGGTACAATAGATACTTGAGCCAAATCACAATCAGAGTTTTATTCACACAATGTATAAATTATAAAAACCATGGAGGTGTCACTAGATAGAAACATAAAACATCACTGGATAATACGTAAAGTTAATAAACCATGCAATACATATCTCCCATTTTGCTAGATAACAATAAAGGGGAACAAAATTCCATATATTCTGTTGTGTAGACAACCAATAGAGATTTATGGATGACTGGAGGGTAATCAAAGTTGGTTAGAATGCTGAAAAAGTAAATGCATGCATGATTCAAAAAAAACGAAATGTAAAATATAAAAAAAAGTATAAAAAAATCACCGTCACGTGCTGTTATGCACTCTTGGTTAATACTTGAGGGAGATACAGGGGTATGTCCAAATATGGTTAGCCAGAATGCAGTTTCACCTACATATAGATAATGGCTAACATCCAAATCTCCTTATATCATGTATCCACTTGTAGTTCATACAATTAGTGTTGAGAGAGACCACATGAGAAGATTTCATATCATCCCGTACGTTTCAGTGATCAAATAACAATAGGGCTTACCCAACTTCAATCCACGATCTGGGATGTAGCCAGAATGTGAATACATGATTAAGTCTTATCCTTTGGAGTCCCGAAGGTAAAACAAATTGGAGCTCACTCAAGCTGGGTATACGGTCCGGGGAATACACAAGGCGTTGAGACGTTCTTCCGTCTATGCGTGAAAAGGTATACGCCCCTTGATTTCCCAAGAGCCACTTAACTTAAGTAGAAATAGGCAAATCTTGTAAAGCTACAAAACTGTATAGCAGTGTAAAGCTGGGTACACACTACAGAAATTTCGACCAACTTTTTATGCAGAGCGATCTTACATGCGATCGATGATCTGATCGCTCGGTCCATGGACTGCATACACACTAGCCTTGTTTAGGACGATAAAGGGAAGAGTGAACGTCCATTTAGCGGCTTTTTACAGCCATGTTATCGTGAGCAATGACTGTAATTTCGTACTCCCTGTTGTGGATCGGTCGGAAGTTTATACACACTGCACAGCGGAAACGAGATTTGGCCGAAAATATTAAACGTTACGACCAACCAAATGAGGCGATAATCGTCCATTTGGGCAGACTTTCGACCATCGTGTCACTGCACACACTGACCCGACTTTTGAACGAGCGGTCGTATGTCGGCTGTTTGAGCCGATTATTGGATGAAAACAGTGTAGTGTGTACCCAGCTTAAGAAAGTCAGTTATTTATGTGATAAAATCATTAGTGCTTTATTGTATGAATAACTAGTACTTAGCAAATATAGTAGTATATTGCAGCATTATAACAGTATAATAGTGAATGTATTCATTAAACTTGCCATTTTCAAAATGCCAGCTACTGTTGTAACTGTCCATTTAAAATACTGTTTACATTGATTGTAATGGTAGCAGAACTTCAGCCATATTTAACATGTCAAACTGAATACTACAAATTACTCATGTGCTTTGGCCTATAAAGAAGCGATCATCAATATGCAATTTGAAGTTGCATTGAAATATAATTCCATATTTTGTTTGTATTTATATTGAAATTTTATATTTTCACATTATTTTGTATTAATGAGCAGCAGCTAGTTTTCTCTTGATGGCTCTTGCTGAATTCTTGTAATTAGCCTTGCTCAGGCTACATAGGCTATAGAAAACCCAATTGTATTCAATATTCATACAATATACTAATATTAATGATATATTTAAATGTAAATATAATTTATTTATATTATATTCTACGCATTTACCTGCCTTTTAAAGTTGGTATTGCATTGCTGATCTGACTGTTCAGCCAATGGCTAAAGGAGCTAGTTTTGTCCAATGTAGTTGTACACGTGTGAGCAAAGCTGAAATATCCGACTACTCAGACAAATCTGTTGGGGGCACCCTTAGTGTCAAACTATGAACACATCTGACTGGTGTCACTATCCATTGCAATTGGCATTTGATAGATCCCAGTCTATTGTTAATCCGGATTGGTCATTTTGGGCCATACATGCATTGATTTGAGACGTTTTGAGTTTTGTAGCGTGTGTAGGCATCTTTAATTTGCAGGTGCTTAATGGTAGTATTGGTTCCACTCAGACAAGTCTCGGTGCTCCTCCTGACGATGAACAGGAATTCTTTGTTTAGGAAAAAGAGAAGATGGGTCTGACATAAAGTTGTGTAGTAGCAACTGTCATTCTGTATGAAATTCACATATTGTCATGCTAGTGCGTGAGAGAGGCAGTACTCTAGTGGCACATAAGACATGATGTGGTCTATTTGAAGGTAAATATGAAAATAAATTTGAGGTCTTTACCTATGCAGCGCTATGTCCCAGCCCCTTTCAATATATCAGGTTGCCTGTTAATGCTATAGAAGCCCTCAGCATGTCTGATGCTAGGGACTGAGGCCATTGCTTTTCTAGGGGGCTGGGCCGCCACCAGCGCCTTAATAATAATATAATATTATTATTATTACCATTTATTTATATAACGTCACTAATTCCGCAGCGCTGTACAGAGAACTCACTCACATCAGTCCCTGTCCCATTGGGGCTTACAGTGTTCCCAAACTCACACACACACACAGATAGACACAGACTAGGGTCTGTGACTCAGTTATTTAAAATATATATTTATTTTAGATTAAATGGATAGCAAAAACAAATGAAAATGTAAAACCGTAAAGGAGGGTATAAACATAATAAGATGTAACACAGAATCGGCTAATACCGATACCTTCACAATATTCAGCTCAATCTCATCCTTGGCAAAAGATAAGGAGAATAAGCTTCCAATCGCCTCAATTTTTTATTTATTAATATATCTAATGTACAACGAATATTGAAGTTAATTAAATATCAACATATCCTGGAAGCCAATGTCCTAGAGTCTGTGAAGAAATTGAAGCGGGATACAAATTGGATATTTCAGCAAGACAATATTTCAAAACATCTCAATATCAAACATGAAGTAATTACAGGAATGAATGATTAACTGGGTTACTTTGTAGCTTTGTGACCAACCAGTTCAGCATTTTTTGTATGTGCTGGTTAGAAATCAATAACTAGTATTGTTTCAGAGTGAATTTTTCATTTTTTTTTTCTTTGACATTGCTTTCTTAACAAATTCACTTGTCTAAAAGTGTGATCCACGGTCAGGCCCGGCGCTCCCATTAGGCAAGGTTAGGCAATTGCCTAGGGCGCCGGGCTCTGCAGGGCGCCTCGAAATTAAAAAAAAAAAACGGAAATCCACGTGGAGGAGAGGAGGGAAGGGGCTATTGAATCTTACCTGCATGAAGCTGCTCCTCTGTGCTCTGTCTTCTCCCCTCCGCTCACTGACAGTGACAGTCATCATCACGGCCCGACAGTGTCTGTGAGTGGAGGGGAGAAGAGAGAGCAGAGAGGAGCAGCTTCATGCAGGTAAGTTAAAGAAAGACATGGGGAGGGAAGCGCAGCAGCATTTTTTAAAGGGGGGGGGGGGGGGCGGCGATTTTCACACTGTGCCTAGGGCGCCAAGGACCCTAGCACCGGCGCTGTCCACGGTCATAATACAGGATTCTTGCAATAACACACCATGCATGTAATGCATAATTGCTGAAATAATCTGATCTGATGCAGTGGAGGCACAGGCTTACATGATTGTGTGTGTGGAACAGGATTTTTTGTCCATTTGTTTGGCAATGGGGGAGGGGGGTTTGATTGCTGTTTTTACTGTATAATTAATTGGTATTGATATTTATTAGAATTTTGCCAAGCAACACTTGCTGATGTGTATTGCCACACCCTTTTGTGTACTGCTTGCACGTCTTGCATTTCAAGATTGCTGGCTCCTAAAATGTGGGCAAATGGCAGATGACATAGCTCTTTACAAACACACATTTCTCTAATCTCTGGTAATCCTTACTAATGGTTTCTGGCAAAATACATTTCTGAGGATCTAAAGGACAATGGAGGGCTAGTAGAATATATTGTCAATTTCATCAATAGAATGTTGAGTACTCCACAGTATTGTCAGAATAGGATAATTCAATGGAATAGCTCAGATTAAATAAAATAATTCTTGTTAATTAATCCATTAACATGCATAAAGTTCCATTAAAAAAAAAAAAACAGCGGTGGTTACTGTATACTAGGGAGACTTATATATATATATGCACTGACATCTTATGCAGCCTTATAGTTTTTAAAAAATCCTGACGCGAAAAATGACACGGTGACATGCATCAGAAGGAATTCGGGCCTTAACGAAATTATTTTACAATCTAAGCGGTGTGGTACTAATTGTGGTAACAATTGTAATTGCTGGTAGGGAAAGTGTGTGTGGCTGTTGTAAGGCAGCAGCAATATTGGCCACCGTTACTAAAGCAGTCATTGACGGCTGGAATTTCTGCGCAACAGAGGCTACCTTATTTCAGTTTATATGGCCTATTAGTAGACAGTATTATGTGATTACCAGACAAGAATGCCCTTCACTACAGAAAACAATTTGCGCAGGGTGGGTGAAGGGCTTCTGTAATACACAGATCTCCCTGTTCCTGGAACCTGGAGGTACCCGCTTTCAAAAAAAAAAGGTGCCGCCTTTGTACTTACTGGTGACTGCTAGACAATAATACCCTACACTACAGCAAGCATTAAGAAGGCAGGGGTTGAAGGGGTGTTGTTGTTGTGTCATTATCTCCCCCTCCTGGTGTCAATAAACTCAGGGTTACCTTCATTTGATGCGGTTGGTTGTCTAGTTTTCAAAATGATGTGCTTGGTTGGGCTACCCATATTATGCGTTTCATTCAAAACTGCAAACTAACAAAAAAAACCACAAAAAATGTTTTCAAGTGCAGATTTTAATATGAAAAAATGTGTGTAGAATCCTTCATTTTGGGGTTTTGTAAATGTGAATTGATTCCAATACAAGAACCACAAAGTATTTCATGGTGGTGTTTTTTTGTTTTTATCATTACATACAATAATTGTAAATTAATGAAAATCTATTACTATATTAATATATGTATAGTGTGTATAACATTCAATGCAATATATCTTTTATGTTTTCAAGTTGTTGATATAATAATATATGTGAATTTGACAAAGGATTTAAATTTGTTTGTTTTCAGCTTCCAGAAAAGAATATATATTCACATAATATAAATAGTATACATTATAACTTCTATTTAGTTTGATTAAAGATGAAATATATAAGCAGTAAGAGTGAAAAGATAAATAGTATGAGTAATTTAGTGTTCGACCAAGGGGAAGAAGGAAAGGGAGGAGGGATAGAATGGTTTCTAGTCAGGATCAAAATCAACTGTTAATCTTAGTGCATAGTTTGATTTAGTCTGCCTCGACCAAATTTTAAAGTGTTTTGGCATAGTATTGCTGGTTTGATAAGTAAATTGTTCATGCCCCACGGTTTCATTAACTAAAGTCACTCGTGGTCATTTCATGGTGATGTTTAGAGAAAAAATACACATTTGCTTTTAGTTCACTTTCTTGCAATATCAATAAAATAAACCCCACTTTTTTGCCCATAGTTTATTATTGGTAGTGACATGAGGTATAAGCAAATTAATAGTATTTTCTGAAAATTGAAAGTCTTCTGTAAAAGAACAAGCTATAGTTTGTGTGAGTACTGCACTAACAATTTACTGATATTGGTGTTGGCATGTGACCAACCCAAAAAGTGCCAAAATAGGCTCACTGGTGAAGGGGTTGCGTTAGTTATAGGTTTAGCTGGAATTTAATGTACTTTTTTTGATCTGTAAGAACCGAAAAGCTGAAAATCAGTGAATGTGATTTTTGTGTTTTCTGTAGACCATAACTTTAGCAAGTTAATGGTTTGTATTGGACGACTTTTCTTAAATGATTTGTAAGAAATCGGCAGAAAGATTTACCAGTTTAAAGTGGACCTTTTGTGTGCTAAACTAGTATGCAACCAGTCCATTTGTTAGGAACCAATGATCTATCAAAGAACTGCCTAACTAATATACTTGAGTCCTGAATTATATTCAAGAGCTACTGATTTCTATTGAATTGATGACCTACATTCTCATGAATAACCACATAGATGAATAGTAATACTCATGGCTTCTTTGTATCTGAAAAATAAACTATGGAGCCACTTTTAGATCATGTCAAATAAGATCAATTATAAAGGTCATTTTAAGGCAAGGGTGAAATAATTCTGGTTACCTAGAATTAGAGTGCTAAAGACCGACCGCCAGCCTGTCTGCCGTCTTCTGACAGATTTGGGGCGCAAAAATGTTCACTTGCAGGTTCAAGTGTACTGTGAAACAACACTTTCAAACCAGGGCCACCTTAACTACTTTATGGGCCCCCGGGCAATGCAGTGCATCGGGCCCCTAAAAAAAAAAAAATATATATATATATATGGGCCCCCTTAACTTACCTTAAGTCCGATCCCCTTCTCTTTTTTTCCGCGCCGCTGAGGCTCTTCTGCGCTGTGCTTGCAGTGAATGCTCGGCGTGACATCACGCCCAGCATTCACTGCGAGCACAGCACTGAAGAGGGGACCAGGGAGGGAGCCGGATCGCTGCTGACATGACCGCAAGGTAAATATTTTCATTTTTATTTTATTTTATTTTTTTATTTTTTTTTTTACAGCGCTCCCTTGGACGGGCCCCCTTGCCCGCAAGGCCCCCGGGCACCTGCCCGTTGTGCCCAATGAAAGAGATGGCCCTTTTTCAAACCCCCCCAAAAGGTTTCTTCCACAGACCAGGACACAAGTATCACTTTCTCTCTAAGCACTATAGACACTAACGGGGAATTCAGTTAGCCGCAATGTTCTTTCAGAAATGTTCGCTGTTATGGTTTTTCAATGTCCAGAGTGAGGAGCATTCAGATGGTCATGACATTTTTTTTTTCTGTAAAGTTTATACATCTTACAAACCTACGTGACAACAAATGAAGCTTGATATCAAACCTGCTAAGTATTCTCATAACCTGATTTATTCTCATTTTGAGTTAATTAGCAAAGTGCCCTGGATGGGTGTGGTTTTGACATGGAGGGATAAGGTATTTCATTTTGGCGCCAAGGTTTTTCTGATTATCCCTGCATGTGTTAAAGTGTTTATAACACCAGGGGGTTTATTTACTAAACTGCGGGTTTGAAAAAGTGGAGATGTTGCCTATAACAACTAAGCAGATTCTAGTTATCATTTATTTAGTATATTTTACAAAATGACAGCTAGAATCTGATTGGTTGCTGTAGGCAACATCTCCATTTTTTTCAAATCTGCAGTTTAGTAAAAGTAGAGTTTCATTCATCACCTACTGCTGTTCACGTTGAGTGCATGTAATGCAGCATTGATAAATATTGTTATAAAGGTAAGAAAAAAAACCTCTATTTGAAAATGTATTTTTTGTGACCAGTTTCGAGCAGATTTTAAAAGTTGCATATGGTTTCTTGTCCGGGCTGCTTTGAGGTTTTTAATGGGTTATTCTGTAATTTTCAACACAATGCTTAAATTATGTTTAACCTGTTAACATCCACTTGTATTGGTTGTGGTTTGGCTTTTTTGTTAGCCACCTTATATTTAATGTTCCTGAGCATCGTTGTAGATAAAGCAAGGCCCCAATGGACCTAAAAATATAAACTGTTAAGTGTGACGTTGCAGGGTCCAATGCATCGGCCATCTTGAAATGTGCTCTGGCGCAGGGAGTGTAAACTTGTATTTTAAATGTTTATTTTTAATGTGTATATGTAAATGTATGGACACTGTGGCACAGGTAAGTAACGGACGCAGCATGGAAGGGTAAAAGTTTAAATAATGTACATTTAATAAAACATGGTTCCTACCTCCCGTGGGTTTCTGCCTCTATTCCAGTCCCTGTCCATGGGGTTGGAGGGGGGGGGGGGGGGAGGGGGGTGCTCTTCAGGTGACCTCTGTCTGACTACTCCCTGGAGCCAATTTCGCTTACAGGGGGGAGCCAGACCATGATCCAATGTCCCTGGAAGTATTTTTAAGCGGGAGATTTAAATCTCCCACCCCAGACATAGTGGCACCAGGGAAGAAGAGGAAACTGAGCCCCCCTCTCCTTGGCATTTCCAGGACAGAGTGGTGAGGGGGGAGTACACTTCCCCCTGCTACTCGCAACAATGTTAAGTGTGATACCCCTAGGCTTAAAAATTAATGTGATGTGGCATATAAGAGTAGAGTAGGATTCTTTCATGTCAATGTTTTTCACGTTTACACAGTAAGATTTTAATTTATAAAGTTATAGATAAAATAACTCAGAATGAACACGGTAGACAATTGTAGTTGACATATTATACTTACCAAGCATATTAGCTACTGTTTAATTCATAAATATTCTAATGTATTCTATAGAACACCATCCAAAGCTTATTTCCTTTTCAACACTCCATGGCAGCCTTCACAATTGGATTAATCCTTAACTTTCTGAGTATAGGCAGAAACAAAAGTTGATACCCTCTTAAGCTATATAGTGTGAACAATCCTTCCTTTGCTATCTTTTTTCTGTCTCTTTAAAGCTGATTATGACAGTGAGATATTTTTATTGTTTTCTATGTATGTGGGCTTACCTATGTTCCCAGGTCAATTTTGGAGAGTCCTGGTATCGATCCCTATAGGCATGCTCTTGGAGGACAGAGTTGCTCTTTACTACCATTAGGTAGTAAATTCAGGGAAAGCTGGTGCTCTGTCTAAGGAAGAGGAAGTTTTAAAAAGGAAAAAAACATGCTCAGCCAAAGCTTTGATGCACAATGTGACCAGAGCACCATACGTCATTTCTCACACACTGAGCGAGGAGTTTGAGAAGTATATTGCTGAGTCTTAAAACACTGCCTGCAACATAAATACAAAACCAGCCCCAAAATACACCTGTTCTAGGTAAGCCCATAGCTAGAAGTTTTTCTTACGGAATTAGATTAGTTTTTTGTTTTGTTTTGCTTTTACCCCTCTACTCTTTCAGAGCCTGAAATGGAAATGAGGTTAGCAAGAGTCATACCTACCTGAGGACCTACCCTAACGATTTTAAAGAATAGGGAAAATTCAGTGCAACCCCATGTAAAATGTAATGATTTGAATTATTAAATGATGAAATATTTTGTTTCAAACGGAGAGTTTAAATCATGTCAAGGGGTTAAAATAATCAGGTCTCGGATGTGTGTAGACTTTGAGAGTGTAGAAGAGATTTCTTCAGGTATAAACATTCTTTTGGGGAAGACTCATCAGATAGTGAAGGAGAAACTAAAGAGGAACCCAAGGCATTTAATGCTGAAATTATTGATATACTGATTAAACATACAAATAAGACTATGGGAATATAGAATATGCCAGTCACTTCCTAAGGTCGTTTTCACATCAATCGAGATACTGCTTCAGTCCATTTGTCCAAATCCTTCCAACACTAGTGAGGAAATATACTCTGGATGTGGTCAGAGCAATTTCCCTGTATCTCTCAAGAACAAAGGAATTCAGGAGAGCTGATCATGTTTGTGCTTCCACGAGGTCCATGTCTTGGAGAAGCCCCATTCAAACATTCCCTTGTAAGGTGGGTTCAAGAAACAATTTCTCAGGGTTAGAGGAATAGGCATGAGGTACCAAATGTATAGAAGGCATATTCCACAAGGACAGTGGCAACCTCCTAGGGACACAGTGCTCAGGCTTCAACAAATTAACTATGCAAAGCAGCATGTTTGTTATCTTCTCATACCTTCTCTTTCCTTCTGAAAGTTGTGGCTTTGACTGGCGCTCAGTTTGAAGGAAAGTTTTTCAAGCCGTTGATCAATAAAATATATTCATTGATTGATCAATGTTTGCTTGATTTTGTAAAAATTAGAAAAATATTTTTAGTTAGACTTTACAAAGTATTTTGTGTTGGTCAGTGGTAAGAATTGTTTGGCTCATTATCGGTCATTTTGTGGTGGCGTTTTTGGGGCAAAACGCAGCAATATTGGGCAAAGTGCCCTATAGATATTGCAACATTGGGATGCAGAACACTGGTTCTGATCATTTTTATATTTAAAAAGCTGCTTCCAAACATGGCAAAACTTTATGAACTATCTGAACTGTACTCCTTTGCAAGGGCAGTATACATAAAAAGCAAGTTTCTTTATATGCAATCTGTTAGAATTCATAGATATATATTTAAGTAAAACAGGGCTTGATAATTATTTTAGAGTTTAGGAAGCGTGCAAATGTTAAAATACTTTTTTATATGGTATCTAATAGTAGACCATACATCGCTCTCACAGCTCACCCATCTTAGACCTTGCACCCCACATTCAATACACACATGAAACTCTTTCAGCCCCCCCTCCCCCTTCAGCATTATCATTGGCCCCTCAATCACCTTCTCGGTCCAATTTTCTTAAAATAAAACGTCATGCCCCCCAATTAACATGTCCCCTTCATGACTGTCGCTACACTGCACCTCACTGTAATAATGAATTCCCTCATCCACAGTGACCCCTCCATTTCATTTGCCGGGCAGTAATAACGCCTCCATTCTTTATCAGTAATCCTGATCTTCCAACATTAACCACTGCATTAATAATTATTTCCCCATTGTACATCACCATTAACTTCCCCTCATCATTAGCTCCCTCATCCATTATTATAAACCCTTCCCCCTCATTTACAGTTGTACTGCTCCTCCGCAGTTACTCAGGGCAATTCAACCATACAATATCAGTAATTTCATGCCACTGTGGATCATAGAGGATCTGATCTGTTCTGTGGCATCGATTAGATGCCAGCGTCAGTGATCATTGCAGAGGTCTGCTGCTGCCTAAGGTTTTAGCCCTTTTCTAATGGTTTAAAAAGTTTAGTATAGCTCAGTGTTTCCAGTTGCCTATTGTAAGATTTTTGCATAAAATGGCTGAAGACCGTAGCTTGCATCATTTACTTATGCCATTCTCAACTTTTGTGTGGTAAAAAGCTCTCCATTTGTGAATGCTTTACAATACATGTTTAGGTCATCCTGTTTTGCTGCTTAGTAGTTAAGTAACCCAGTGCACAGTTAAGCAGATATGTTTTAAAACTTGCAAATTACGTAATTGTTATGCAAAAGACAATGTAATTGCTTCACTTTTGGTGAGGAATATACATTTCATTTTTTTATTTTATGTTTTGAATATTTTAGAGCACTTTTGTTTTCTGTTACAGTGCACCAATTATTACTGTTTTGTTTTTTTTTGTTTAACAATAAAGATTTTTTTAAAATTTTTCAGGGTACATGGGGACAAAAGCAAAATAAGGAAAATACTTGGCAACAAGGAAAGGGAAGAGGGGGGGGGGGGGGCACTTAAGTACTTGTACAAATTTTGCTGCTATCTGAAATAATTGTCTATCCATGAATACTACTTTATGAAACTTGTCTCCACAATGGTATAGAAAATTAGCTTTAAATAGATTCTGTGAACTGCATTAATTTAACAATGTTATTTGCATGAATGCATCTTGTCATGTCAAGTGATGTCTGCCTTCAAAACCGTTTTCTAATGTATACATTTTGCTTGACACTGCACATATTTAAATTCTTTAAATCTTTAAAATTATATATTATACAGATTGCCATAAGCAACTGTCTATTTCAAGTTTTCAGATCCACATATTAGTGTAAGTAAAATTGCAATTCCCATCGTGTTATGTAAGAACAGTAATTTTTCCATAACAGGCACTTGATAAGAACCTCTGGTTCTGCCGCTCACACACGTTTGGTCTGTTAGACGACCCGTGGATCCCTGGAGAAAATGGCTGTGTGGAGCAGCTCCTTAGGGTTCTGGGGAAGGGGCAAATTAGTAACATTTAACAATAGATGATGTAGTTTTGAACAAGATTTTGCTGTCAGTAATTGTCTACTCTTCAAGGATGTGCTATGGTGTTTTAGAGCAATCTGACAAACAAAACCTGTGATATTTGTGCAGCCAGAGCCCTTGTTTGTACAGAAATGTCATTGATGCTGTCATAAGGAATTGTGATTTTGGGCACTATAAGAGCTCTTAACATAATACCACTTAACTAGGTGGAGCAGCTGACTATGTGTAGTAGATGACTGCATGCATAGCACATTGGGGATTGTGCACTCCCATTCAGACTAAAGACATATCAACATGCAAAACACAGGCACACTGTACTCTTAGGCTTATGCGTAGGAGTCCTCAATGTTTTGTAGAGCTGTGTGATCGGGATAGTAATATATTTTACTTTAAGCAACAATCACTTGCTGTGTCAGCACGGAGTTCCCCTTCGGCTCACTTAAGTTCTTCACTGTGGCCATTGGCTGTAGCTCAGTATATAAATGGCATACTAGTCTTGCCTGTACCAAAACCTTTCCGGTCATTGCAGAATTATGAGATGTGGCTGTTGCCATTTGTGATGGATACTTCATTAAACTTCTACAGAGCTGCAGCGGAAAGTCAACTAGAACCTTTTACCTACTTGCTTTACATTTTAAAATATAAATAACTGCTATGTATACTTCCTACATTGTATTAAGACTTTTTCCAAGGATCCCAAACTCTTTATCATATGTTTTATATAGCTTTATTGCATTGGTTATTTAGAATTTGTTTTTCATGAATGTATTTTTAAGTCAATTCATTGCAGTTCTGATGGGATTGATGTAACAGTATTCATAGATTCTACATATAAAAAAATAAAATAAAAATTGAACCTGAAAATATTTGTTTTTTGCAGGTTAAATATTGTCTTGGACAAGTTATTCCTAAAACAAAGGAGAAACTGTTTACATGCTCAGGATAGCAGGTAAGTGTAGTTTGTTCAATTTTATATATTAAAGGAAAAGAGGGTTTGTACTGATTGAGACATGATATTTGTTGAATCTGCGCAAACAGACAAAACGTACAATTGCTTTTTTATTTCATTCCTGAAGTCTGAGATTCTGTTGGCACACCTTTATTAGCAGTTTGTTTATTTTTTTTTTTAATAAAAAATGTTAAGAGAAATAACTAAGAATGGAAAAGATTTGCATGTGCAAACTAGTGGGCCAAAGAATCTGATCATATTGTACCAAAACTTGCAAGATCGTTCTCTGATGTATGTAGTGTTTGGTTGCCCCCTTTAAGCTGGACTACCACCTGGAAATGTTTATTTTTCTATAGTGCTCCCTCCTCCTCTTCACAGGTGTTTATCCCTCCACCAGGGGTGAATGTGAGCGAGGAGCTGCAATCAAGAGCAGCTTGTGATTTTTCATTCAGCTTATTAAATTAATTTGTTGATTCTGTATTGCATAACTTGTAGAGCCCAGGAAAAATATGCTACATGTAGCCACCCCCAATTGGATGTGCACTTTAGGAAAATATTACCGCCCCACTATGCTTACAGTACTGTCTCTGGTAGTGGTTTTATTTGGGCTCTGCCTCTATATAATAGCTTTCAGTATGAACTCTATGTATACTAATACTGAAATGGTTATTCCACTTTGGAGTTGAAACTTACAGGCTCGTCAGGATAGAGGGGAGACGATAAGCACTTCACTATTATCAGCTATTTATTAATGCAGATCAATGGATAGTGGGTGTATCAGCAAGGATCTAGTTCACTATTACAAGATATAATATATATCTTTTGCCTCTGATATAACCCCTTTTAAAATATGTAACAAAAAAATAAGGCTTGAATGTTTGTATTCTGGTTATACCTTCAATAGAAAATAAAGGCATACAACTAGTTATAAAAATGTATATAGTTTTCTCTAGCTGCATCAGACCTCATACTAAGACACCTATTTGGTATGTTCAAAAAGGAAAAATCTTTGTTGAAAACGATGGAAAAGTGTTTTAGAAAAGTGCAAAAATATTTCCTTATGCAAAGTACATAAAATATTTATCCTAATATACTACCAAAAGACAGTCCTGTCAGTCCCAAAATATTGCTTGGATAGACTAAAAAATTATACCAATGCAGTTCTAAAACAAAGAACACTTTGACACAGTCGTGCAGAAGAAAAAAACACTAGTCATTAAAGAAAATGTTCTATGTCCTATATTTGAAGCAGTATGCAGTGAAGATTTGTTGCTCTGGCAACGTTGTCCATACAGCTCCGCCCTCATAAATACAAGGCATTTTTATCTTCATTTTATAGACTAGTCCTGGCCAACATGTAGCTCTCTCCAGGTGTGAAACTACAAGCTGCAGCATGCTTTGCCAGCAGATAACCAGCTGGCAAGGTATGCAGGGACTTGTAATTTAGCAACACCTGGAGAGCCACATGTTGGCCTGGCCAGGTTTAGAAAAGAATACTTCATAGAAGCTTACTGCTATTGTAACATTGAGCACAAGCTAAGATGCTTTTGGTCAGAAGAAATCTAAAACCTAAAATAGATGCTGTAAATTTTGATATTTGAGTTATTGCTGTCCATCCTATCCCCTTTACAGGTCATGTGTACTCATTGTGATAGAAGTGAAGGGAAAATATGTCCAAGTCTTTTTATTGAATTTCACACACACATAAGTCAATAAAAGGGTACATATAATAACTTTACAAAATGGGGGACAATTAGTGGTTTGTAAAATGTAGGCAGCCCGTAAAGATATCAACCATGAGCATAGGATAAATGTTCAAAAGCTTATTTGTTTTAACATTTTTGCTAAGATTTCTGCAAAAGTGTCCTGGAGAAGATTGAGGAATGGAGGAGAGGAGACACTTCTATACTTACACTCCTAGTTTCTTTAGAAATATAAGGAAGCTATGTTTTAATAGGTAATATTGTGATGAAAGTAATTACCCAACAAAACAGTGCCAGTTTATCACTTCTGTACAGTTAAAAAAAAAATGCAGTGTAGGAGAACCAAGGCATGAAAGAAATGTTCTTAGTTTTAACAGTAGTCAATTGTTCTCATGCGGAAATCTTAGTTTACTAACTATTTTGTGGACTAGAGGGTTTGGATGATTAAGGGACAACTCCACCTTTATTAGAGTTAATTAAGTATTCCTGCCACTTATAGTTAAACCAGTAGCACTCCCCACATTACACGTAGGAGGACACAATTCACCTAATCTTATTAAATAAAGGAGCCTAGAGAGGACAAATGTAGTGACTCTAGATTACCATTCACTGGAGAGCCACTATAGTTTTTATGTAGGTGTAGCTAAAAGTCCTGAAGCATGAATATATGCATATTTATACATTATTTTAATGGCCCACCAAACCTAAAACAGAAGTTACTAACATAACTAAAGAAACTACGAATAACATTTATGCTTATCAAGTTCTTTCAGGGTATTTCACTTTGTATTTATATTTGCTATGCAGCGGTGTGCAAGTGATTTGTTATCAGCCTTTTAAGACTGAGGTGAGGCTAACTGCAGTGTCGTAATGATATTGGGATTACAGTCAAGAAAAGCTGCAGGGCTACGAAAATATCTCTTTCTGTATTCACAGCTTTATCGCCAATACCGTCGATTTTGATAAGCTACTGAATTTTTTTTTTTTCTATTTTCTTTTCTTTCCTATACACATATGGGCTCTATTAACTGGGATGTTGTCCCCGGATCACGCAGAAATAAGTTAATGTAAATATTTATTGTAATTAGGGGAACAGTGCACCTCTGTATATCATTGCAAATGTACTATTTTTTTTTATATATTGTGTTGTATTGGAAATGTTTTGATTTCAGAGGCTATGTGACATGTAGGAGGATATTTTTTTTTTTTGTGACTTCTGAAGGCAGGCTAATTAAGTTTTTTTCATCTCAGAAGTGACCAACATATCTTTTTAGTGGGAATTATCCTGTTTTGTTAAAAAGATAGATGAACTACATGAGTAATACAACCAGCAATTAATTTAAGAAATTACAGATGTGAATTTTATTTAATCCAAGGTTAGAGAATATATCTAATACTGATGCTAAATATTCAATGTAATATCTCAGACTCTGTGTTGCCAGAGAGCTGGGTTACTCCCTGTCAACATGTCAGAATTTGTACAAAAAGAGCCTTGTTTGACCATGTTATACCATCTGAGCGTCTGGAGATCACTAGTACCGCAAACTAATGTGTACATGTCCTTGTCAGGTCAATTGAGCAATAAAACAAACATCAGATTCTGCCTGAGACTATTACCTGCTATATCCTCTGACCAACAGATAAGAGTTTACACTCAAATCTGTTTCCCGGCTGTTCTGTGTTGAACCCAGTGTCAACACTCTGCCATCTACTCAGCAGTCCTGATCCATAGTAAGCGTTGGGTGGTACCAGTCAGCCCACAGCAAAGAGGCACTGCAGCCACTATACCAGCTACCAAGAAGTAAGCATCTCTAGGCACTGTTGAAGGAGCCTAGTGCTGGCAGCTGAATTCTCCTACAACTATTGTACAGTTAGCATTTGCAAGTCGGTGATTGGCTGGTGACTCCAGTGGGCCGTGGTCAGTAATAGTCTGTTACTGGTGGTGAGAAAAGCAGCCCAGATAAACTGCAACCCCCCCCCCCCCCACTCCCCCTACAGACGTGGTGGTGGAATAAGCTCTTCCGGACACAGATGATTCTGTTGTGTTTTATTGTGTTTCTTTTGTTTTGTTTTTTGTAATTTATCAATGGTCGTCTATGCATAAAATCTCCATCTAAATTACATTTAACATTATCTGTGTCTTTTTACAAAATGCCATTGGTTGCCCCAATCATGTTAAGTTTTGAGGAGGCAGTTGATCACTGTCTCTCTGTATGATATTACTGAGCAGGAGCATTATTTTGCTTTTCTGATTTTCAGATTAGTCTGTCTGTGAGTGCTGAGCTGATTACACTGCACTGATTGGGAACCCTGTTATAGTAATTTTTGAGGGAAGGGTTAAATAAAGAATGTAGGTGTAATTCTTTTTGACCTTGATCAATTTACCTTTAAGCAAAATTTTCTGTAGATGTCTTACCTGGCCCATACCTTGCTCACTAGCCTCCTATAGACTTACATAGTCGTGTTCAAAAATGCAGAAGGAGGGATTACATGTAAACTTTTAATACCGATCTGGTTTACCATACTAAATTATATTGTTTTGGTGCTATATTAAAACTATCAAGTAAGATAATTTCCTGACTGCAACTGAACAGAATTCACCAAGCTAGGTTGATAGTATAAAGCAGACAGAATAAACATGAGTAAAGCTGTTTATCGTTGTCTGTGTCATTCTCCTTATTTGTCAGGGAAAAATAGGAGAGTGAATAAGTATCTCTGAAGTTAGAGAGAGTTCAGACAGATTGCCATAAAAAGGCATAATTCTGCTGAGCAGGGACATAGAGGAATTACTTGGAACAGCAGTGCATTGAAACTTGGCAAAGAAATGTGTGTCCTCTTGATAAATTCTAAATCCTTAAAAGCCATATAATACTTATTCTTTTATTATTATAAATTGGTTCTTTTTAATCTTTTTTTTTTTTTAACATTTTTTAAATCTATTTATTAAAATCATATTATTCCATGCAAATTAATGGTTTCATATTTGTCATCCTAGTTATTTTGTAGTTACTCAGAGTTGCATTTTCACTGTGAGAGCAGTACACTGCCAGTCTTATTTTAAGCTTGGATTTTATAGAAAGAGAAGAAAATTACAAATTTTATGTCCATACAGAGAAACGCTGAGCAAAAAATAATCCGTATGAAACGGCTCTAATGCTGGCCAAATGTAGTTTTGATAAGACAATTAATTTTTTTTAAAACCAAAGTTACTTACCTTTTAAGGTCTCCTCCTTAAGGCAAAAATCATATGTAGTTGCATGATTTTGGAGAGGAGTTAAGAATAGCCACACAAAGTGCCTGAATGGCCTTATCCGTGTCATTTAACCACCCTTTTGCGTGGCCATATTGCCAATCATCATCACCATTTATTTATATAGCGCCACTAATTCCGCAGCGCTGTAGAGAACTCATTCACATCAGTTCCTGCCCCATTGGGGCTTACAGTCTAAATCCCTAACGCACACACACACAGTCAGACACAGACTAGGATCAATTTGATAACAGCCAATTCACCCAGTATGTTTTTGGAATGTGGGAGGAAACCCATGCAAACACGGGGAGAACATAGAAACTCCTCACAGATAAGGCCATGGTCAGGAATTGAACTCATGACCCCAGTGCTGTGAGGCAGAAGTGCTAACCACTTGAGATCAAACTGGAATACATTTCAGACATAAGGAAATGGAGAAGTACAGCACTGCTGGGGGTGGTGGAAGTAGTAGTAGTTAGATTGATTAGGATCGTTGAAAGTTAAACCTCCTGGAGAAAAGGTATAGGATCCTTTTTAAGAGTTGTCTTTAGAGAACGCTTGCATATTTTGAAGGATGAGTAGAGTCTGATAGGATGGGTAGGGAGATCCATAGATGGAGAACTGTGCAAGAAAATTAATTGACGACTTCTATAGGGGTTTTTAGTTAGTGTTTTCTGCCATCTCCCCTCTGGCACAAGTTTCTTTTCCCCAAGCTTCTAGTCCAATGTGATCATTTTGTGCAGTCACCAGATAACTCTTCAATTTCACTGTATCATTGGGAAGGTACCTGAATATGTGTAAAATTTATCATGTATGTTGAACCTCGTTCGGTGGCTAGTAAATGTTAAAATTTTTGGGTATAGTTTAGCTCCTAGTTAAGGTCCTCCTTTTGACTACTGAATAATAAGTAAAATTGTGTTCTGTTATAGTCTAAATGTCCAAGTGAGCAGTAGCCATGATTTCTCTGTGGCTACACATTGTATATAACCAAAAAAATAAGTTTAGTCACGGACATTGGCAAAACTCAGTGTTCAAATGTGGACATTACCTTTATCGTTTGCATATAATTTTGTGATTAAAATTGACAAATTTTCAGTATTTTTATACAACATGTATAGTGACTGCTGCAAACACATTGTTACTATGCTTTGTATAGACACATTGGTTTTTCTTTTTGTATTCACTGTGCTGGGAGGTGCTTAGGGTTGCCAGACAACAAGTTTATTTGGCATACTGGTTGTGGAGGTTGGGATTATAAATACTGTGAGAACTTCACAGTTTTTGTTATCATGATAAAGTCCAGCTCTTAAATTAAATCTTGCGTATATAATATCTTGATTGCAAAGATTTGTGTACTTAACATAACTAGTATCCCCAGCACAACCAATAGTGGTTTTTCTGTTTTTTTTTATGATCAAGCATTTTAAAGCCTCAATGACAGCAATCCCTTTTTTCTGAAAGGTGAGCCGCTACCACTTTATCGTTGATCACAGCATACAAACTTAATTTTGACATTAAAATGACACCAATATTA
This sequence comes from Mixophyes fleayi, assembly GCF_038048845.1. Classification (NCBI taxonomy): domain Eukaryota; kingdom Metazoa; phylum Chordata; class Amphibia; order Anura; family Limnodynastidae; genus Mixophyes; species Mixophyes fleayi. Next base: position 274,302,419 of record NC_134403.1, read on the forward strand.
TAAATTTTAAACAGCACACAGATGGTTATTTGATTACATCTGTAAAAACAGACAACAAATACATATCGGCTGTCCCATGATATTTCAGTACTGTTGTGACTTTACTCACTTCATATCTGAAAAGATTTGGTTTATTGGGCCATGTGTGAAGCAAAAGCAATAATACAAATGCAACCTTGCCAAACCTTGTGTTTTATGTGGTGGAGGTCCTAGATTTCTCAGACTGGGTACTGCAAAAAAAACTGTAAAATTGTATTTGGATCACACGCTACTAGTTTGCATTGCTTTAATTATGTGTAACTTTATTTTGGCTGGTTTCGTTATTTTCCTTATTAACCAACCTGTCCCTTTTTTCAGTTTGCATCAGTATTTGACAAACCAAAAACATGCGCGAGTACAAGCTCGTGGTCCTTGGTTCTGGAGGAGTTGGAAAGTCTGCTCTGGTATGTAAAACCTCAAAGTATGAGAGATCTAGATTATTTGATTTAGCTTGTCCATTTACTTGTGTAAGGGGCTAAAGTTGTCAACTCCGTGACGCTGTACATTAATGATCTTTCAAATGTAGGAGCCAGAATTATCTTTTGAGGTGGTAGAATAGGAAGAACTCATAGTTGCATGACATCAGTAATGCACATGAGTATATAATGTATTTATGTAATCTTTATAAATTGATTTGTATGGTTTGCGTTCGTTTTCTTGAATAGTGTACTTCTCCACCATTTGTGCATTCATTTCCACTAGATGCAGTTAAAAAATAGCAAATGAAATTGCTAGCGCAACATTTATGTGTTAATGTTTTTTTCCTCCGTACATATATTCTGAGCTACCGAAAGAGTTAATAGATTAGGTAATTGGAGGACTTTGCCATTCATAGTGCTTTTGTTTAGACAAGTTCGCCAAATATTTGCAAGCTGCTTGGGAATGACCTTTGGTCTTCCATAAGTTTTAAAGCAATTTGTATAGATAGCTTTATGATTGGTGCTTAGGAGCATGAGGTGGCAATGTTACATGATTGCTTTATTTTGTTTTTATGAGTTTTTTTGGATGTTTTTAGGATTCTGTTCTGAAAAGTGACAATTCTTAAAACAAGTATTAATGTAGATATTAATATTGCAAGTATAATAATGGTTTAAATGTGTTTTAATTATCAGATATTAGTGAAAGGTCCAAATGAAACCATTGTCTTATATTCAAGTTAAAACATTCTAATAGTTTTTAAAACCGCAATTATGTATATTATGTTGAAAGAGCAAGGGTGATTCTGTTTGAAAGAACAACTTTTATATTGATCATTGAAGAGGATGCAAATTCTCTTTACCACCAAGAGCATATCTCACATACTAAGATAAGCAAATCAATAATGACTTTGGGGGTTGACGTTACAATTTGTAAACAATCTTGTATGATGGCCCGCTGGTGTCTTCTTACTTAAACATGTAGCAAAATCTGACCCCAGATATATTATATTTGTGTGTAGATGTGGTAAACACTTGCTTGTTCAGTTCATTCTGGTTTTATTGAGTGCAGCCATTTGCTCATTTTCAACTTGTTACAAGGTTATTGAATTTTATTTTTTTTATTTTTAAGATCTTTACTTATAATTTCCATCACCTGGCATACCAAGACAGAATATGAACATTTAAGGCCAAAGTAATTAACATCTTACAATTCAGTCAGAGAAAATGTAATAACCAGAAATAGGACATATATATAATGTAAGGAGTTAGGCAAGTTTTACATTCAGACATGTTGCCAAGCAAAGTACAAATAAAACTATGCTGAAATGACACAGTAGTGTGACTTTTTTTTTTTTTTTTTTTTGGGAAGTGAGGAAAAGGAATGAATGGTCGGGGAGGGGGTAGCTGAGACCTGACACTGGACCACCGTCGGCTGGCGGGCACCCATAGGGGAACAAAATTTGAAATGAACTAATAATTGGACAGGTTAGCTGGCTATGTTTGTAAGAAGAGGGTCGAGACGTCCTGGAGGTTATTGAATTTTTAACCATATGCATCTGGAACTCTCTGGACAGTTCTATTATAATTTACAATACGGGTATTTTATTCATATTATATGTTTACACTTCAAGGACTACTAAAACTGAAGTACAATTTGAACCACTGTAGAGAGATATTAATAGATAATCCTTTGAAAGAATATAGAAAAATAAATCTCTCTCAGGGATATGATGAGTTGAAATAATGTATATATTCTTGTTTACCCCCTTGTTTTTACCAGTTAAACGTGACTTGCATGCTAATCTCTCTGTATTAATTAGAATTGTTTGGCTCTCCCCTACCATCTTGTTGCTTATATCTTGGATTTAGCTGTTCTGTAAGATAACCATATTTTGCAATGTTATGTCAATTTGGTCAGGTACTACAAACCTGAAACTGTGGCCAGCATATGTATCCAATTTGCTTTCCTTACAGTAGTGCAAGTAGACTGCAAATCAGTCTTGTTTACTTTGAAAATAAATCTGTACTATGTTACAAAGTTGAGACACTAGAATGTACTGTTTTTGTATAAACAGATTTTCCATAAACTGTATTGTGACTGGTAAATTACTCTAAATGTCATTCACTTGATTTAGATACAAAAGCTTTACTGCATGGTTGGACAAAATTAATGTAAACTCCAGAAGCAAATGAGTCACAAAAAAGGAACCAATAAGATATTTTAAAGGGGACATCACTGCCAAAATAAAGAAAAGACAAAGCTTTTATTGTTAAACACCCCACTAAAACTTGCTTTCCTATACCTAAATGTCCGTTTGAATAAAAGTGTTTAATTGCATAGATCTTTACATGTTTGATACTAATTTCTCGGTCTACATTTTTAAGTTGTACTTCCCTGATACAAGTGTCCCTTTTATGACTTCTATTAAGATAAATCAATTGTTTTACAGAAGACCAGTTATATTTCAATACAAGAGACACCTATTGATGCTAGACCAGTGTTGGTAATTAAAGCAAATATTTTCAGATTATGATATTTTTTGAAAGTCCTCCTTTTATAAATTGCACACAATATATAAAAAGAATAAATACCATTAAATAGACTATTTTGCAACATAAGTGTAGTTAGTTTCTAAAAAAAAAAAAATCTTTATTGCTCCAGGTCAGTGCCAAGTGGGAAAGTTTACCGAAGTGTGTGTGTGTGTGTGTGTGTGTGTATATATGTAAATATTTGCAATATTGCTTTATATGTCAAGTATATGTTGCATTTTAGTAAAGAACTTTTTTCTTCCTAATTTTGTTTTTCTTCCTTAATCTAGACAGTGCAGTTTGTTCAGGGAATTTTTGTTGAAAAATATGACCCAACTATAGAGGATTCCTACAGAAAGGTAAATTGAGGGACATTTGGTTTGTTCTTTATTTTTTATATTTTAAATTTTATTTTTCCAACTTAAAAGCAACAGAATGGGCATAATAGTTTACTTTGGCCTTTTGAAATGTAAGTAATACAATTTTTTTATTTTTGTTGCAGCAAGTGGAAGTTGAAGGACAACAATGTATGCTTGAAATTCTCGACACAGCCGGAACTGTAAGCAAATTACTTCTATTTAGTTGTTTTTCTTCTTGTATAACTCCAGAAGTTGGCCTTTAATTCCAGGCATTAATATAAATGGGTTAATAATTGTTTTACCATTTCTGTTTATATACATCAAATGGGAAGTATAACAAGCTCATATTAGCAGCATAGGTCTGGACTGCTATATTGCCGCATATTGCTAAATGGCTCACTGCTTACATTGGCAGTATCTTATATTGCAGTATTATAGTATAATCTGATATTTTTGCATATGAAAATTTGCTGTAATACAGCTTTTTGTGATTTTTCATATATATTTGTTCTGTAACCCTTTTTTCAATCTAATAATTAAAACATATTCACACAACTCTTACAAATGAGTAAAAATTACTTCTTTTTTTTTTTTCCCTAACAGGAACAATTCACGGCTATGAGAGATTTGTACATGAAGAACGGTCAGGGATTTGCACTAGTATACTCCATCACTGCACAGTCCACGTTTAATGATTTGCAAGACTTAAGAGAGCAGATTTTACGAGTTAAAGACACTGAAGATGTAAGTATTTTACTTTATTGCTGATTTCAGATATCATTCTGTGGTACTGAACAAGAGATTCACATTATAAGCAATTTTATTTTTCTGGATAATACTTTTGTCTGAGTTATCTTCATGATTTTTTTTTTTGCTTGTAGTCTGCTTCTAGGTTGGTTCTTGCTATGCCTGTTTCTTAAATTGCGGAATGCACATTTCTATTTACTTTAAACACAAAAATTTTAAAGTAGTATTATTTTTGGATTATTAAACAACCTCATTTTTATTCATGACCAACTAATCTTAAATTGTCTCGTACTGGAACATAATTTACAATTTTTTTGCCTTTTAACGCCAACTTTCTGATGTGTGTGTGTGTGTGTGTGTATGTGTGTGTGTGTATATATATATATATATAATTGTGTGTTCTTTATGATTGTCACAGCATTTTAACATTTAATTTTTAAATTGGTGATTTCTATTTAAGTTTCTAAATCTGCCCTACTTAATCATATCTACTTAAATTTTTATGTGAAGCCAGATTTAAAAATGACACATTTCTAAAACTGATTCCAAACCTTTTGAAGTCAAATAAAGCTAGTCTGTGACATTTCATTCCTTGTAATAAATGGTATTAGCATTGCATAGACGATTGAATCATATTCAATGCAAAAAGAGTAGACTATTCTGACCCCATTAATCTAGTAATGTTGTATTTCTGCACTTGCTAGTAGTAAAGTAAATGTATATTTTGTAGTGTGAATGTATTACAACTCAAACACTGTCAATCTTTGGTAGATTATTGGTTTTTTTTTTTTTGTTTTTTGTTTTTAAGGACTGTTTTGCATCTTTTGCTATTATGCAAATAAGTGTTGCATGTAGAATTTGAATGAGAAATGAGTAAAAATGAACACTACATTATATAGTCCCAAAACGGTAGTGTGTGTTCATAAATGTTCATCTTTCCACTTATGAATCACGTGTAAGTGGATGTCTTTTATTCACTCTTCCAGCCATTCGATTTTTGACAGTGCTCAGAAAACATGGATAGTCGCATGGACTATTCCAATGACTCATATGTGAAGTATCAATCTCTTCACTGTTCTATCAAAAACAGAATTAAATAAACAAAGGCAGCTGTGTGCCTACAGTCCTACTGTGACAGTTTTTTTCCTGTTATAAGAAACGGACATGATTTGCATCTTTGTAGTGTTTGTTTAATAAACTTTGATGTGTTATTGGTTCACACCTCCTGGCCACTCCTGTAAATGTGGTTTCAGGGGTGTCCCATATTATTTGCAGTTGATGTAGTCTCAGCATATGGTGCACTTTATAAACTTTTCCAATACATGAAAGACTATAGACATGTAAAATGTCTTTGTGCAGAGTTAAATAACACATTATGTAACATACAAACTCATAAAATTAAAATGTTGTCTTCCCTCAGACAAAATAGCATGGAACACCGTAAGCAGTAGACTGTAGAAGTTTTAGATAGAAAGTAATTTATTATTTCAATAGTAATATCCATATTGCAATATGACAGAACATATGATTTTCCACTTTCCTTGCTGTACCAGGCATTATTTTCACAGGACTATCCTCTAAGCACTGATATGGCATTGCTGAACACAGGGGAGGGTTTGCAGACTTCAGCCCGGGGGGCAAGCACACAGCACTGGCCCATAAGTAGCGGCCCCTCCTAAAGGGGTTGTTTTCACTATAATATATATTTATTAATGTAAAAAAGAGGTTATTTTAGTGTTGCTTAAGCCAGCGATACTTTTATTATTATAAATGTAAATCTTAAATAATGAGAATAAATAATGCATCAAAAAACAAACCTCCCTTTTATATTGTATTTTATTTATTGTATATGTTCCTTCCCTTTTTCACATACCTGTCTGATTATAATAGATTATATTCTGACACCCTGGGAACATCAATACTGTTGCGATCACACTCAGTCATTTGTTGCTGGCAAGGCTCCTGTAGTCTAGGGGAGGAGCACTGTACACTGTAATTTGAGAAACGAGGTGTAGGCAGTCTATACAGTCCGCGCATAAGTGGCCTTCACATACTGCTAGATTCGTCCGCATCACCCATTGACAGAATATACAGCTTGTAGTACAATAATCTGTCAATGGATGACACGGCCATATAAATAGTACATGATGCTGCTGACTACACAGACTGCATAGGCTCCTGCATCGAGTTTGCTACTGGACCACTAGGTTCTCTCCCTCCACAACGTACCTTTGGGGGAGTAGATGCTGCTTCTCAGTGGTTACGCATCACCGGTGTCTTCTGCTTGCTGGTCTTCTGCTCCGTTGCTGCTTGGCTGGATCCTGGAATGTTGGGGTCCTTTTGAAAAGTTAAGCAGTCAGTGAAGAATCTAGGCCTCCCTCCCCACAATCAGACAGACATTAAATCGGCAGCTTTTTCTGTTTAATAAACAGGCCTACTTCCACCCAATCGGCTCCAGAATTTAATTAATAGCATTTAAGTGTAATGTCTATTTTCCTCCATATAGCCCTGACATCAAATTAATAGCACCCATGTTTAATAATTAGGCCTCCTTCCCCCTAACCAGCCAACATTAAATTAAAAGCCTCCTTCTTCTCAACCAATCCCCTATAATAATTAATAACATTTAATAACATTCCCATTTAGTAAACAAACATAACCTCCCCATGAGCCCAGACATTAAATTGATAACCTCTACATTTAGCAAACAGACCGATATAACCCCTCACTATCCCTGACATTAAATTAACATTCCCGTGTAATACACATGTCTATTTCCCCACCAGCCCCACAATCAAATTATGGGTTATAACTTTCCTCACATTTAATAGAGATTATTATTGCAAATTAATATTTTACTGATTTATTTTATATTACTTATGTTTTTATAGTATGTATCATACTATGAAAAATCCTCCCTTCTCTCCACCCTCCTGCCCTCTGAAATCTCCAGCCCTGTCTTCTCATTAGCCCCCCCCCTCCTCATTAGCCCCCCCCTCCTCATTAGCCCCCCCCCTCCTCATTAGCCCCCCCCTCCCCATTAGCCCCCCCCTCTTCTCATTAGCCCCCCCCTCTTCTCATTAGCCCCCCCTCTTCTCATTAGCCCCCCTCTTCTCATTAGCCCCCCTCTTCTCATTAGCCCCCCTCTTCTCATTAGCCCCCCTCTTCTCATTAGCCCCCCTCTTCTCATTAGCCCCCCTCTTCTCATTAGCCCCCCCTCTTCTCATTAGCCCCCCTCTTCTCATTAGCCCCCCCTCTTCTCATTAGCCCCCCTCTTCTCATTAGCCCCCCTCTTCTCATTAGCCCCCCTCTTCTCATTAGCCCCCCTCTTCTCATTAGCCCCCCTCTTCTCATTAGCCCCCCTCTTCTCATTAGCCCCCCTCTTCTCATTAGCCCCCCTCTTCTCATTAGCCCCCTCTTCTCATTAGCCCCCTCTTCTCATTAGCCCCCTCTTCTCATTAGCCCCCCCCTCTTCTCATCAGAGCCCCCCCCTCTTCTCATCAGAGCCCCCCCCTCTTCTCATCAGAGCCCCCCCTCTTCTCATCAGAGCCCCCCCTCTTCTCATCAGAGCCCCCCCTCTTCTCATCAGAGCCCCCCCTCTTCTCATCAGAGCCCCCCCCTCTTCTCATCAGAGCCCCCCCCCTCTTCTCATCAGAGCCCCCCCCCTCTTCTCATCAGAGCCCCCCCCTCTTCTCATCAGAGCCCCCCCCTCTTCTCATCAGAGCCCCCCCCCTCTTCTCATCAGAGCCCCCCCCCTCTTCTCATCAGAGCCCCCCCCCTCTTCTCATCAGAGCCCCCCCCCTCTTCTCATCAGAGCCCCCCCCCCTCTTCTCATCAGAGCCCCCCCCCTCTTCTCATCAGAGCCCCCCCCCTCTTCTCATCAGAGCCCCCCCCCCCTCTTCTCATCAGAGCCCCCCCCCCCTCTTCTCATCAGAGCCCCCCCCCTCTTCTCATCAGAGCCCCCCCCCTCTTCTCATCAGAGCCCCCCCCCTCTTCTCATCAGAGCCCCCCCCCTCTTCTCATCAGAGCCCCCCCCCCCTCTTCTCTTCAGGGCCCCCCCCTCTTCTCTTCAGGGCCCCCCCCTCTTCTCTTCAGGGCCCCCCCCCCTCTTCTCTTCAGGGCCCCCCCCCCCTCTTCTCTTCAGGGCCCCCCCCCTCTTCTCTTCAGGGCCCCCCCCCTCTTCTCTTCAGGGCCCCCCCCCCTCTTCTCTTCAGGGCCCCCCCCCTCTTCTCTTCAGGGCCCCCCCCCCCCCCTCTTCTCTTCAGGGCCCCCCCCCTCTTCTCTTCAGGGCCCCCCCCTCTTCTCTTCAGGGCCCCCCCCCCCCCTCTTCTCTTCAGGGCCGCCCCCCCCTCTTCTCTTCAGGGCCCCCCCCCCTCTTCTCTTCAGGGCCCCCCCCCCTCTTCTCTTCAGGGCCCCCCCCCCTCTTCTCTTCAGGGCCCCCCCCCCTCTTCTCTTCAGGGCCCCCCCCCCCCTCTTCTCTTCAGAGCCCCCCCCCTCTTCTCATCAGAGCCCCCCCCCTCTTCTCATCAGAGCCCCCCCCCCTCTTCTCATCAGAGCCCCCCCCTTCTTCTCATCAGAGCCCCCCCTTCTTCTCATCAGAGCCCCCCCCTCTTCTCATCAGAGCCCCCCCCTCTTCTCATCAGAGCCCCCCCCCTCTTCTCATCAGAGCCCCCCCCCTCTTCTCATCAGAGCCCCCCCCTCTTCTCATCAGAGCCCCCCCCTCTTCTCTTCAGGGCCCCCCCCTCTTCTCTTCTCTTCAGGGCCCCCCCCTCTTCTCTTCTCTTCAGGGCCCCCCCCTCTTCTCTTCTCTTCAGGGCCCCCCCCTCTTCTCTTCTCTTCAGGGCCCCCCCCCTCTTCTCTTCAGGGCCCCCCCCCTCTTCTCTTCAGGGCCCCCCCCCCTCTTCTCTTCAGGGCCCCCCCCCCCTCTTCTCTTCAGGGCCCCCCCCCCCTCTTCTCTTCAGGCCCCCCCCCCCTCTTCTCTTCAGGGCCCCCCCCCTCTTCTCTTCAGAGCCCCCCCCCCCCTCTTCTCTTCAGAGCCCCCCCCCCCTCTTCTCTTCAGAGCCCCCCCCCCTCTTCTCTTCAGAGCCCCCCCCCCCTCTTCTCTTCAGAGCCCCCCCCCCCCTCTTCTCTTCAGAGCCCCCCCCCCCTCTTCTCTTCAGAGCCCCCCCCCCCTCTTCTCTTCAGAGCCCCCCCCCCCTCTTCGCATCATCCCACTGTAATTTACTTACCTGAGTGCTCTCTAGAGCTTTTCCCTCCTCCTTCCTGCGTCCGAGCTGGCTCCTCACGTCAAAGCAGCTTCTCCTGTGTTCTGGGCCGCCTGTAACTACTATACTAACAAAAGAGAGCCGGCGCATCAACTCTCTCACTGCAGCATCCTGACTTATTTTTTTCACGTCAGGACGCTGCAGTGAGAGAGCCGATGCGCCGGCTCTCTTTCAATAGTTAGTATATAGTAGTTACGGGTGATTTTTAGTATCTTTGTAAAATCAAATCGATATGCTTTCATATGATAAAGCGTGATCATGTGTGAGCGTACACACTAATGCAATATCGGAAATAGCAGTCGTTTACCGTGTGATAATCTGGTGAAAAACCTGTAGTGTGTACTCGCCATTACACTGCACGGTTCCTCTGCTGGATCTACAACCACACAATAACCAGTGAGAGTTCAGCATATGTTTGATATTTTATGCTGCAGAGCTCCATTAGAAGAAACCTGCAGTGGTCACACTTTCAGACAAATCATTTAGGCATTCAAACCTGATCAGCTGAGTATGCATGTACATGTTCTTCAGACCAAGGTCTCATTTGTTTTTCAAAAAGAAGATGACAAGTTAAAGGCTGTTTTAACTAATTTCTTTTCTTTTCACATTAAAGGTTCCCATGATTTTAGTGGGCAATAAGTGTGATTTGGAAGACGAGCGGGTAGTTGGCAAAGAACAGGGACAAAATCTAGCCAGACAGTGGAATAACTGTGCCTTTTTAGAATCTTCTGCAAAGTCTAAGATCAATGTAAACGAGGTAAGTTTTGCTCTCTACATACTATCGACAGTTTTGCATCAGATTTTACTTTTCATTGATAATGTAAGATCTGTTTTACAAGAATATGTATTTTAAGGATGTGCCAAATCAAGAAATTTGTTTGCACTTTCGCTAATTGTAAATGTGTGGGGTTCTTTTTTTATTAATCAAGGTCATTATTGTACAGGACAGTTATCACTTCCTGTAGCTAAAACTAAATATAGGATTTTATTGTGTAGGTCTATGTTGTTTTTATTTTAATATGTTAATTAGCATTCAGTTCGGTGTAATTCACCTAAAGACTAAAGCAGTGTTGGCTAACCTGTGACACTCCAGATGTTGTGAAACTACAAGTCCCAGCATGCTTTGCCAATATATAGCAGCTTATTGCTGGAAGGGTATGCTGGGCGTTGTAGTTTCACAACACCCGGAGTAACACAGGTTAGCCAACACTGGACTAAAGTATAGATTTAACTTAAGTGTATACATTGTTATTTTTTAGAGAATATGGCCCTTCACCCTTTCTGCTGTTGGTCATAGTTACATAGTTGATGAGGTTGAAAAAAGACACCAGTCCATCAAGTTCAACCTATTTTGGATCTCCTGCGATCCTGCACTTATATTTGAAATTAATCCAGAGTAAGCAACCGCCAATCTGTTTCAATTTTGAAAATCCCCCCAGACTCAATATTGCAATCCAATTTTTACCCTACATCCACTACTATCCTTTATTTTTAATTAACGGTCGTATCCCTGGATACACCTTCCCGCTAAAAATTTGTCTAACTTTTTCTTAAACATATCTATTGAATCTGCCATAACAACCTTCCCTGGCAATGAATTTCATATCTTGACTGCTCTTACTGTAAAGAACCCCTTCCTTTGCTGGTTGTGAAATTTCCTCTCCTCTAACCTTAGGGGATGACCACGTGTCCTGTGTATGGTCCTTGGGGTAAAAAGTTCCCATGAAAGCTCTCCGTATTGACCCCTAATGTATTTGTACATAGTAATCATATCTCCCCTTAGACGCCTCTTTTCTAAAGTAAACATGCCTAAACTGGCTAACCTTTCCTCATAACTTAATGACTCCATACCCTTTATCAATTTTGTCGCCCTTCTCTGAACCCTTTCTAGTTCCAAATTATCTTTTTTTATAGAGTGGTGCCCAGAACTGTACTGCATATTCAAGATGAGGTCTTACCAACGATTTATACAGTGGCAAAATTACACTGTCTTCCCTTGCATCTATGCCCTTTTTTATGCATGCCAATACTTTGTTTGCCCTTGCAGCTGCTGCTTGACATTGAGCACTATTGCTAAGTCTACTGTCTACGAGCACTCCTAAATCCTTTTCCATTATAGATTCTCCTAAATTAATTCCATTTAATTTATAGATTGCGTTCTTGTTTTTGATCCCTGAATGCATAACCTTACATTTATCTCTGTTAAACCTCATATTCCATTTGGCCGCCCAATCCTCCAGTTTATTTAAGTCCCTCTGTAGAGAAGCTACATCTTGCTCTGATTTTATTACCTTACAGAGTTTAGTGTCATCTGCAAAAATAGAAACTTTACTCTCTAAACCATCACCAAGGTCATTAATAAATATATTAAAAAGGAGTGGTCCCAGCACGGAACCTTGAGGTACTCCACTTAAGACTTTTGCCCAATTAGAAAATGTTCCATTTATCACAACTCTGTACTTGGATCGAAAACTGGTTAGAGAATAGGGAACAAATTTTGATTCCTAGACCCAGTTACCTTATTTTGTAAACCAACCTCTTGTGTGGCACTGTATCAAAGGCCTTTGCAAAATCTAAGTAGACCACATCTACTGTCCTGCCCTGGTCTACGTTCCCACTAACTTCCTCGTAGAAACTAATTAGATTAGTTTGACATGACCTATCCCTCACAAATCCATGTGGATTCCCACTAATAATTTTATTGCGTACCAAGTAATCCTGAATACTGTCCCTTAAAATACCTTCCAGTAGTTTCCCCACTATTGATGTCAGGCTTACAGGTCTATAATTCTCTGGTTGTGATCTCGTCCCCTTTTTAAACAACGGCACCACATCTGCGATTTGCCAATCCCTTGGTACTGAGCCTGATGAGATTGAATCTATGAAAATTAAGAATAGTGGTCTAGCTATTTCCGAATTTAACTCCATAAGGACCCTTGGGTGTGTATGCCATCTGGAGCTTTATTTATCTTAATATTCTTCAGTCGCCTTTGGACTTCTTCCTCTGACAACAAAGTATTAATTAATGGCATGGTTTCATTTCCATTTTTATGTATTACTCCTGCCATTTGTTCCTCTAGTAAATACTGAAGAAAAGAACGTGTTTAATACCTCTGCTTTTTCCTTGGTATCATTTATCAATTCACCCATCTAACTTCTTAAGGGTCCTATATTATCTTTTTTAATCCTTTTGCCATTTATATACTTAAAAATCTTTTTGGGGTTTGTCTTACTTTCTTTTGCAACGTGCCTTTCATTTTCTAATTTAGCCAATCTAATTTCCTTTTTGCATGTTTTATTACATTCCATGTACCTATGGAAGGACTCCTCTGACCCTTCAGACTTAAACAATTTAAATGCATGCTTCTTCCTTAGCATTTCTTCCCTTACCTTTTTATTTAGCCACATTGGTTTAGACTTAATTCTTTTACATTTATTTCCCATAGGAATGAACTTATACGTGTATGTTTCCAACAACATTTTAAAGACAGCCCACATTTCTTCCGTATTTTTTCCTTCAAAGGCTTTGTCCCAGTCTATGCTCTTTATAGACTCCTTTAGCATATTAAAATTTGCCTTTTTAAAGTTTAAAGTCCTAGTTGATCCCTTATACTGTTGTTTCTGGAAACTAATTTCAAATGAGACCATATTATGATCACTGTTTCCCAAGTGCTCCTTTACTTGAATATTTGATATTACGTCTACATTGTTTGTTATTACTAGGTCCAGTATAGTCCGGTTCCTAGTTGGTTCCTCTACTAATTGGGACATGTAATGGTCTTTTAGCGTGCTCAGAAACCTATTTCCCCTAGCTGTACCGCAGGTCTCAGTACTCCAATCAATGTCCGGATAATTAAAATCCCTCATAATTAAAATTTGACCTAGTTGTGTAGCCTTTTCAATTTGCTGTAGAAGTTGGGCTTCCTCAATCGTACTAATATCTGGCGGTTTATAGCATATCCCTATCAAAAACTTCTCTTTTTCCTCCGCTGGATATTTCCACCCACAATGCCTCTATATTATCACCAATATTCTCATATATAACTTCCTGAATACTTGGTTTTAATTCTGGCTTAATATAAAGACATACTCCTCCTCCCCTTTTATTTACCCTATCCCTCCTGAAGAGAGAATAGCCTTCCAAGTTGACTGCCCAGTCATGTGTATCATCCCACCAGGTCTCCGTAATACCTATAATATCATACTGCTCATTCATTGCTACTAGTTCTAACTCCCCCATTTTACCTGTCAGGCTTCTTGCATTTGCAAGCATACACTTAAGTCTATTGCCTCCCTTAGGTATTTCTTTTTGCCTTAATCGCTCCTTATCGGCTATGCTTCCCTTTCCCCCTCTCCACCCCCTTTACTCTTGTTAAATTCCTCCTTACTACTCTCAATGTCTATCCCATAAATACTTGCTTGCCCCTCCCCCCCCCAGAGCCTAGTTTAAAATCTCCTCCAACCTTCTAACCATCCTCTCCTCTAGCACTGCAGCCCCCTCCTCATTCAGGTGCAATCCATCACGACAATAAAGATGGCAACTGACCGAGAAATCAGCCCAGTGCTCTAAGAATCCAAAACCCTCCTTCTTACACCAATCTTTTAGCCACGCATTAACCTCCCTAATCTCCCGCTGCCTCCCTGGCCTAGTGCGTGGCACAGGTAGTATTTCCGAAAATACTACCTTGGATGTCCTTGCCTCAAGTTTGCGACCTATGTCCCTGAAATCATTCTTTAGGACACCCCTTCTTCCTCTAACTCGGCCATTGGTGCCAACATGCACCAAAACCGCTGGGTCATTCCCAGCCCCTCCCAACAATCTGTCCACCCGATCCGCAATATGCAGAGCCCGAGCACCCGGGAGACAACACACTGTTCGGCATGCACGGTCCCGGTAACAGATTGCCCTATCTACCTTCCTAATAATTGAATCCCCTACCACCACAATCTGCCTGGGTCCCTGAGTAACTTTGGTCCCCTCTGTGCTGGAGAGACCATTCCCCTGGTTGCTAGAGGAAGCAGTCTCATCCAACTCTACCAATTCTGAACTGCCTTCCACAGTATCTTCATCCAATCTGGCAAATCTGCTGGGATTGCCTAGCTCAGAACTGGCCTGCCTCTTCCTCCCTCTGCTTCCCCTAGTAACTGTTACCCAGCTGCCTACCTGGGCATCTTCCTCTCTCTGCTCCACCCTACTCAGCTAACGCATCAACGGTGAGCTGTAAACTCTGCTCCAGGTTAGCAATGTCTCTCAATGTTGCAATGGTCTGCTTTAGATCAGTTACCTGGGCTTCCAAAGAAACCAATTGCTCACATTTCTCACAGAGGTATAAACCTTGGAACACTTGCTCCAAGTGTGCATACATATGACAAGATATGCATTGAGTGAGATCATCAAGCCTGCTACCACTCATCTTATTATGGCTAACCTAACTTCTTATAGCCTACAGTGAACTTTAGTACTAGCCTTTCCTAGGCAATTACCAGATTAAACCCCTTCCTGGATTCAACTCCTTACTGGAACTAACTCCACACTTTAAACAAAAACAGCACTTGAAATCAAAAAAGCAGTGAAATCACAAGCTCAATGAAATCGCTTGCTGCCTCCTGTTAAATAGAGCTCATCATTGTCCATATTTGACCACATCGGAACAGTAGCAGCTATAAAATAAATATCTGTGCACCCACTGTACATTCTCCTTTTTCAAACATTTTCTTCCTGAATAGTGCACTAAAATGTATAGAAAATGAACCCAGTTACAGTACTTGTTAGTGGGTTATAGACACAGACTTTTTTTTTTTAATGTTTTTTGTGTATGTGTTTGTATAGTAAGCTATTGTTCAATTTCTGGCACAATGCTTAAATTCTTTCTAAAAAAAATTTCTCTAGATGTTTAAGTTTTGTCTATAGCCATTCGCCCTTAGTTTGCAGCACCTGTGGAAGGGAGTAGCCAATCGCCAAAGGGGAACATTTCAATATAAAACAGAAAAGCAAAGCTATACAACTTTTACATTAAACTTTTATTTGGTTTGTGATAATGCCACTTACCTTCAGTTGGGTTTAGTCTGTAGGTAGCTAGATTTTGTATTGTTCAGCTGCCCATACAGCCTGCAGTATTGGCATATTGACCGTGTATCAGTCTGTTTGGCACCAAAATTGGCATAATGTCCAGTAGGTATCTCATTATAACAATTTCCTGTATGTGACCAAATTGGACAGTGATCCTTTCACTCAGTACTTGGTCAGGATGCTTTCAATAAAAAAATCATATACTACCTTGCATCCAAATAGAATTACAGCCAAAATATTTTCAATTTGCTGTAATTAAGATATACACATCACAACATTAGGGTCCTGTGGCCGGGTCACCCTCATCTCCCACATGGCCAAGATGACTGCAGCAGCATCGAATGAGTTAATACCTGATGTTTCTGTGCTTAATGAGTTAAACCTCAGCACGAAGGGATAAAAGATGTATTAAGGGGTATATTTATTAATTTAAATAGTAAATATTTAATATATAGACGCTGAGATGCTGGTTAGTAACTGACACAGCGCCAGAAAGGGTTAAGTCCCTGCGCTGGAGTATAAATGTATTTTCATATTCATGTATTGATTTCTGATGCAATGGCCATTTGTTGGAAGAAGCTTGTGTTTTGTAATATTTTTAGAGGACATCCCAATTAGGCAAATTAGACCTTTTTCATCTGAGTGGCCAGCATTTGAATGCACAGCAGGATCATTCCATGTCCGTTCAACCAGGGTTGTCCTCCACCCATCTCAGATTTCTACGAAAAATTTTTAGTTGAGAGGATGTCAGAATAACTATTTCTGCCAAATTGACTGTCTGGCAATTAGTTGATTATTGTTTTTTCAATTTATTAAATTTACTAATCGCGGCTTCTTTATCCAGTTTATTTGAAGTATCGCGGGTGTTAAGGAATCGACACAAAATTTGGACCCCTAAGGTAACTCTTCCTCCTGAATCCAAACCAAATTACTTTATCTGCCTCATGGTTTGAGTTACGACAAAAACGCACGTTTTTCGAATAGAATTAAAAACGCTAGGTTCAATTGACATTAGGGATCCCATTTTTTTGGGGTGTTTAAAAAAGGTATAAATTACTACCACAGAAAAAAATCAGCAGGGTACTCTGTTTCATAGTGGAGAAAAAAAATAATGAAGTTGGTGCTCGACTACTGCTGTACAGCATACATAATTTACACATTGTTTAAAATCCATACCAAAAAAGTGAACTAGACTGAGGCAACGGGATAAAACTCCCAAACAGGAAATGAAACAAACAAAACTAATGAGAAGGGGATTCCCCTTTAGAGAGACCAAAACTGAAACTTTCCAGAGAGGGAGACATAGAAAGAGTCAATCTTGGCAACTGCTCATTTGGTAATCTTTTAAATACAGACTGCCATATTACTATCTACTCAAAAACCATTGGATTACATAGCTTGGACCACTTTACAGATGAAGAAAAAACTTTTGATTCTGAGAACTGACGTTTCAAATGCAGTAACCAATGATCCTGAAACCTCAGTCTGCTACCATCATGAAAAGCTTCTGCTGCTAAGATATGAAGAATTTCAGAAAACATGCTGTAATCCTTGTCTCACAAAAAAGGAGCCAGAAAAAGCTTAAAAGTTATGTCACTGAAGTGGACCAAAGAACATGGTGACTGTCAGCTTTTTGTATATTTTAGGCAAGATGATTGTGACACTTCAAACTGTGTGAGCCTGTGCGTTGTTAGCGATACCCATGACCATGGAGCTATAACTGTGCATGCCTTCATTACAGTAGTTATGAAACACTTAGCAAAACTATTGTCAAAATTGAAGTATGTTTACTACTTGATGGTGCTAGTGCGCAATACAAGAACTGCAAAAACTTTTTACCTTATGCTTCCATAAGGATGACTTCAACATTCAAGCAGAATGAATTTTTTTGCTACGTCTTATGATAAGAGTCCATGTGATGCCATTGAAGGGACAGTTAAACGTCTAGCCACACGCACCAGTCTGCAAGCAGTTGAAACCCATCACATCTCAACACCTTTGGACTTGGGCAATTGAAAATGTACATGGCATAAAGGTGTTTTTTTTTTTTACGTGTCACAAAACGAAATGCAAGACTGCAAAACCAAGCTGCATAACGTCTAGAAACAGCAAACACTGTGGCAGGAACACGTTCTTATCACAGCTTTCGGCCTATTGGTAATGATGAGCTACACATATCGATTGTCATAAGACAACATAAAGACGGGAGGAACCAAAGTTAGTGTCACTATGACCACAGTCACAAAAAATGTGGACAAAATTGATCTCCAACCTGGAACATGCATAGCAGCAGTGTATAATAACATCTGGTGCATTGGGTATATCATTCAATGTAATGAGGAGGAACAAGATGTGCTGATACACTTAATGAAACAAAACCAATCAACAAATGTGCTGTCCTGGTCTTCAAGCGATAAGTGTTTTGTTCCTTTTATTTATGTTCTCTGTACGGAAGTGCCTACTGTTGAATATGGGATATATATGCGTTATGGTGTGAAGAACCCTTCCTGAACATTTATGAAGATAGTGATCTTGAGGATGAATCTGGAGTATCTACCAAAGGTTGTATCTTCCTTCCACGTCAATCAAGCATTGGTACTGCCATCTCTCTGCCCTCATCCCACTAATAGTGAGGAAACACATCTCCATACTCTAGATGTGGTGAGAGCTATATTTACTTACACTGTCAAGACGGAGAATCTTAGGAAGACAAAGCAACTATTTGTACTTCCTGAAGACCCTCGCAAAGGGCATTCCCCATCCAAACCCACATTGGCAAAGTGGATCAGAGAAGTGATTGCACAGGCCTACAGAGGGAAAGGGCGTGAAGTACCTAGGATGATGAAGGCACATTCAACTAGGGCGGTAGCGACCTCCTGGGCACATAGAAACCATGCATCGGCAACCGATATCTGTAAGGCAGCCGGATGGTCATCGTTGCACACTTTTTCTAAGCATTATTTTCTTGACTTTTCAGTGTCTAAGGAGACACAGTTTGGGAGAAGGATTCTCCAGCAAACGCTGTAAATAAATTTTCTGTTTGACCGTATTAAGGTGTTGGTGTTATTGCCCTACCGACTATTGTACTGCTTTGGTATATCCCATTTGTAAGGGCTGCCATGGAGTAGGGAAAGGAAAATTGAGAATTATGCTCACCGTTAACTTCCTTTTCTTGACGTACTCCATGGCAGCCCTATATTTTCCCACCCTTGTTTTGATAGTTATGTTATAGGACAGCTTGGGAGGTTACAAAAGACACTGTGGAAGAGGAAGAAGCTGCCTTATATATAGGGCCAAGGTGGGGCAAAAATCTTTCCTGTCTAAACTAGCTGATCATGGTATTAACCCATTGTAAGAGCTGCCATAGAGTGTGTCAACGGTGAGTATAATTCTCAATTTTTTTAGTGGAATGCCTCCACTGTTTTTGGCACTACCAGTCAAGGCCACGAGCACTGGTGCTGGCAACTTTATTTTATTTAAGTTTTGTTTTTTAACATAAAAAGTGCAAAGGTCTGTGCTGATAAGCACCATGGATATATGCACTAGCCCTCAGACACCTACAACAGATATGTTTGCCAGTAGACATATCTGCAGGACTGAATCTGTCCTCATTAGTGTGAATAAGCCTTTACTGTACTCAGACTGCATTTGAACACCACTTCCCCATTCTGCCTTTTTACGCATATAGAGGCGCAGTTGTCAGTCAATCTGCATTCCTGCATATACATATTTTCTTTGTGTGCATGCAGGCTTAAGTCCAACTCTGAATCAGGTCCCATATGTACATCTTACTTTGGGAAGATGAGTTCCTTGCTGAAACTGGTTTGTCTTGGCTCTGAACAGTGCTATTTCACCTGAAAATCCAGACTTCAAATGATACTTCAGTTTGGTTCAGCATCTTTGACAGAGTTGCTGCAGTTTGTCATTTCGAAAATATGTAATCTTTTGTGTTTCACTGATTCTACACCCATATGGTGAGTAGGTCAAAGGTTTATAGGAGTTCATACATGAATTGGATGTAGGTTCATGGTTAAATATAACAATGCAGCTGTTTCTATTCTACTTACCACTTAAAGAAAACAAGTCTGTATTTACATAAATTTGACAGAGGACAATATGTAGGCTGGTGCATATTTTCAATTGTATTGTAATGTTTGCTTTATGGGAAACTGACCTGTGGCTGCACTTGACCATTAAATACACAAGTTTGGAAGTTTACACCAATATAAACAAATGTCTTCGATTTCTGTAATCCTCAAACTAATGAGATTAACGGCACCATTGTGGTTTAGATGGTTTTTGTTAATAATTTAATATGTTTACCTTCATGGAGCTTTTGTGAAATCAATGTAATTAAAGGGCAAGTAAAAAGCAAAGCATTCTTACAGCACGTTACATTTTTTTCAGTGGCTTAATATCTTAAATAGACAAAATATATAAATCAGACTTTGCTGTGAATGCCTATACTTGGCGCACGCACACAGGTTTCCTTGATTTAGAATTCTAATGAGGCAGGTGCTGTTTTTCTAGAATAGAGGATGTCAGTAGCAAACTAGTCAGAATTCTAAATGCATGTATACTGGAAGTACAATTTTTATTTATTTTCCGTCTTCTATGAACAAATAAAAAAAAAAGCTGTTATCTTAGCTCCATGATTTTTTCATGATATGCATATATCCGTTTAATAACTTTAAAGTACTTTTATTGTAATTGTTTTTTAATAGGTATTAAGTAAACATGTCTTGTTTATTTTTTTAGATCTTTTATGACTTGGTCAGGCAGATAAATAGGAAAACACCAGTGGAAAAGAAGAAGCCTAAAAAGAAATCATCGTGTCTGCTGCTTTAGACCATTTTCAAGCAGCAGGTCTGAGCCAGGTGAATTTTAACATGTACCATCATTTTTCCAGAAAATTTCATAGCACTAATAGAGAGGTTCAAGAAACAGGTCTTATCCAAAACTTGAGTTTTTATTTAGGAGTCTATGCAAATAATCAATTCCATAGTAGTAGCAGCTGTAAAACCCTACCATACAGTGTAAAACTCTGTAGATAGGAATCTGCATATGTGTGTATATTTGTTTTCAAGAAAGATATGCTTTCTTTTGGTATCCTTTTAGAATGTGCATTAATTTCATAGGGCATGTGTAGGCTAATAATGTTGAAAAATGGTGGAGCAATTCCTTTTCAGTGATACTTCAGTCCAATTGGTGCAACTCCAAATATTGACATCAAAATAGTTATTTTTTGTATAGTAATATCACATTACTTCATAAATTTGTGTGATAATTGTTTGCGTTTTATTTTGTTTGTACATTCACATCTCCAATATAGCTTAGAAGAAAGGAGTCTAAGACCAATTCTGCAAACACATTTTGAACTTTTTTGTTCAGTTTCTAGCACGTGATCTGTACAAACTGTTAAAATTTGAACAGTGCTTTCTACATTGTGATGGGGATTTAAAGTGGCATCCCCAGGTTCCTCTTTCTGAGGCAGCCATTGGACAGAATCTTGTATAAACCTTGCATGAGAGAGCTGATATAATTATCCATCATCATCAACATTTATTTATATAGTGCCAGCAAATTCCGTAGCGCTTTACAATTGGGAACAAGCATTAATAAGACAATACTAAGTAATACATACAGATAGAGAGAGAGGTAAGAGAACCCTGCCCGCAAGCTTACAACCTACATGCTGACCTGGATCTAATGGGAACTGCTATTTTAGTTACTAATAGGTGTAATTTGCATTGACTAAAAAGGAGAAACCTACATTAGTCTGACTTCTACAGGTCTCCACTGGTTTAAACATTAAATTAAATAATATTTGCTTCCATCTCTTCACCTCTTAAGGTCTTGTTTTAAAAGTACATGGGCTTAGTAACCCCTTTACTCAGAACAATACTTGGCGCTGCAACTGACATTTGTCTAATTCTCACAAGTGTGTAAAAAGAAAAAAAAAACAGAATAATTTAAAAGTATAAAGCCATGCCCACTTTTCTTCTTACTCAATTTTTATAATGTATGTGTGTGTATATATATGTGGAATTCATTTTAA
Source organism: Mixophyes fleayi (assembly GCF_038048845.1). NCBI lineage: Eukaryota > Metazoa > Chordata > Amphibia > Anura > Limnodynastidae > Mixophyes > Mixophyes fleayi. The sequence continues at coordinate 274,323,904 of NC_134403.1, forward strand.
AGCATGTTTTTGTAGAGAATTTCTTGGTGGTAAGCAAGGGTAGCATTCTAAACAGGGAACATCGTATATCGTGTTTAACATGTCTTTTTGAATGAAACTTGGATATGTTTTAATAGTAATCCACTTAAAGCTACAACTGCTCTAGATTGTGACTTGAGGCCCTACTATCCTGTTAAAGGGTAATTCCACCCAAAAACCGAAACGCCAGTTTTGGGTGAAATTTAGTAAGTGGAACATAAATGCTAAATAGTACTCCCCTGCGTTGCAGCAGTCAAGCTGATGTCTGCGGTGGTCATGGGAGTTTGTCTCCTCCCTATATCGGCATGTTGTCAGTGGTTGACAAGCTGCCTATAATGCCTCCGTAGGACTGAGAAGAACATCCAAGACCAAATCAGACATCACAGGACTTTCTTCACTCCTGATGTTGGAAAACATGACCGAAAGTGCGTGGACAATGACTCGGGATTTGTAGAACGCTGCAATGCAAGCAATATTATGCATTTGTTCTATTGAACACCGCCCAAAAAGAGTTTCTGCACATTTGTTACTAAGCAGTATCTGAATCTTTCTTTTGTTTGTTTCTCTTTGTAGAATGCAGGAATGAAGAACTGTTGCCTATTTGGAAAGTGCCAGCATTCCAAAATGTAAAAAGATATCCAACCCTAACTTAACATATCTGAAGAGGCTCTTTCTGTTTTATATATTATGTGAAGAATTTAGATCTCCAATACTGTTTGCACAAGGTTCCCTGGCAATGAATTAGCTGTGTTTCTCTCTGAAAACAAGACACTGTCGTGTCAACTTTTGCAATAGTGGTGATCACAGATGTGAAAATAAACATACTTGACTCGATTTTGAATAATTATGAGAGCATGAATGCATTTCAAATGTTAATTATTGCTAGTATAATTCTCTAAATGATTTTCATATTGACCTTCTTCCAGATCCTCTCCCTAGTCATGCCTGTGTCAAGCACTAAAAATGTAGCCATTTATAGTTTTTCTTTATAAATATATATATATATATAGAGAGAGATATATTCCCCTAATGAACTCAATGGGGCTAATACCTTTTTGAGTCATGATGACTTCATTTTATATTTAAAAGTTATGGGTTATCATTACTTTCATCTTGCCATTATTATAATTAAGAAAACATTTTGTGCATAGTGCTTTCTGGGAGGGTCTTTTATAGGAAAACCGGGATTCTGATTTCTATGGATTTCAAAGCTGAAATATATAATATACTAAAACAACTCTAATATTGCTTCTTGTGTTTTACTGTCACAAATTAAATTACAGCTTTTATGAATGATTAAATTTTAGTACATTTTCATTTACTTGATTTGTGTGTGTTTTGTTTTTTGGGTTGGTTTTTCACATGTATTTTGGGTAAAACAAACCAATATAGAATGTATATTGAATTTCTGAGAATTGAGAAGTTCAGAATTAAATACCTAATAGCATTAGAGTACATTTGCCAAATTGAACTTATATGATATTTGCAGGGACGTTTTTATCGGGTCTCACCTCTGTTTTACTCTGTAGACTAGTTTTTTCACAGATATAAAATACAGTGTATCCCTTTTTTCTGGAAATATGTAAAAGAAAATAGGGGTTTTGTATAAAATACTCCAAAAATGGATCAAGAGTGACTTGAATAATGTAATTTTATCTGCAAGTGGACAACATTTTAAGGACATTTATATAAAAAGGGTTCCTAATGAGGCATGGTTTACATTATGGAAATTAAGTTGCTTTTAATAAATTGACACAGTTTAAAGTAAAAATGTGATTTAAATCCTATACCAATAAGAAAATTTACATTCACATTTTAAATGTCATTTTATTTTTGTACAAAAAATTTAAATAAAATGTAATTTAAAAATGCTTTTTATCTCTGTCCTACCATTGGGAAACGCTGCAAGACATTGGAGTATAGTAGGTGAACTAGGAGTTTAGGCACTTATACTTGTTTAATACACGCTCCTTCACTACTGTGCCACTCCTCTCTAGCAGCAACCTCTATTTATTTCTAAGTGCCTAGATAGTAAGGCATAGGTATAAGGACTCCTGCCTATACGTGTTTTAAGGTTTATTTCGTAACTTCAGTGTGATTTTTAAATCTTTGGCGGTAGCAACAGGCACAACCTTTGAAATATCCAGTGAGTGAATAGCCTTTCCGGTTCCTTCACTCTGGGTTCCTGAGCAGGGGTGAGCAGCCGTGGGCTTCATTCACGGCACGCACAATCCCCCATCCCCCCCCCCATTCTTTAGACAACGAGCATTCATAGGTGGAGACCGCTGCCCAGTGCCAGACTCAGCTGGGCATATTTCTATCTGTGAGCGCATGGAGAAGACTCCCGGCAGCTACTCCCTGAATAAGCTGTTCAGCTGCGCCTTGAGGTGTCCATTAAGGGGCATTACTGGAGAAGAAAATCTCCCCCTCCTTCACAACAGTTTCCAGGCTTCCCTCACGGAGGCAGCTATTTCCCTGCTCGGCTGTTTTGCGTACAGAACTCTCCTTTTTTTGGTACCATCTTATTTTTCTAAATATATGTTGGTAGAGCCTTATTATAACAGGTCTCAGGCTTATATTCTGAACAAGTAGAACATTGTGTTTCTGGGCTTTGGAGTCAATAATTTGACTTGTCTCGTTATATATTCAATGTTCATTCTACCTTTTGTAGAACTGTAACAAGAAAAGGAAAGTCTGTGCAGCATTATACATGTGTAATGTGAATTTGTATTGTGGACAGTCTGACCCGGATACCCTGTGCAGCACGCAAGGCGGAATTCTGTGATCAGCGTACGCGCACCCTTGTATGTCGACAACCCTGCAGATCTGGTCTAGGCCAGATCGCTGCCGACATTTATAACTGAACTTGCAAGGGTGATGCCACAGCCCACGGAGGTAGGTGATCCTTCTTTTTTTTTTTTTTTTTTTACGGCAACACACACACAAATCTCAATCTCTACCTGTGGTTGTGGAGCTTCCCAGGCAGGGACAGGATTGGCAGTATCCCTTCGCCAAATTTCCAAGGGTTTGGCATGGGCTTCCTCACCTTTTAATTGCTTGCTTACTATCTATGATCAACCTCTAATCAGGCACTAGGACGTGGTAAAAATCTGTAACAATCACTCTCAAACAAAACCTTAATGCAGCCGTAAATGGGGTAGTGTTATTCCCACACAATAACGACACAGAAATCCAAAATGTATACAGCACAAAACAGGAACTGTGGGAGGTGTCAAATAATGAAAAATAACACATATGAGGAGGGAACAGATCGCTGATGATATATGTGGCCAACAGGGGCCAAGAGCATTTTTTTACTCGTCGGCTCCCCTAGACCAAAGCAAACACGTTTTCATCTCTTTGGCAGAACGTGGATTCCTCTCTAGAAGACAGTTATCTGTTCCAAGGAGTGGGTCACAACAGGGGCTGCGACTTCGCCAGAAATTGGGTCCCCAAGACGGACAAGGCCACAGCATGATTACATTCTGCATCACAATACTGTGGTGTGGGTTCATCTACTTCTCTTCTAGGACCAATGGTGGCCATCAGCCACAGATGTTTGTGTGCGGGGGATTGTGACACAAGGGTATGTTATTGACCTAGTTCAATTCCCCACATGGCAATTCTTCATAGCTCTTCCCTCTTGTGTGTTCAGGTGCAAAGCACTTCAAGAAGCCATCAGCAAGACACTATGCTCGAGTTATTGTTCACAACCGGAAAGAGGCATGAAGGTTTACTGCTGCCTCTTCCTGGTCCCCCAAACTGGACAGATCCTTCTGTCCCATCCTAAACCTACAGTCCCTCAACAAGCAGGTCTGTGTGCTCAGGTTTCGGATGGAATGATTGCATTTGGTGATCCAGGCATGGAACAGGGAGATTTTTATGGCATTCATCGACATCAAGGATGCCTACTTCATGTGCCCATCTGGGAGCGACACCAGTGTCTCCTCTGCTTTGCAGTATTAAAACGCTGTTTCATGTCGGGGCCCTGGCCTTCGACCTGGCTGCCACCTATTAAAGTTATTCTATCGTTTTAAAATAAACATTGCCCAATCAATTGTATGTGTTTCCAAAGCACAAAGTGATTTATTTTAGCAGATGTAAATAGTCAACAATTCAATACATTATTATATTATGATAAAGTACAGTACAGACAATACCAAAAGTTACATACATACCGCGCTCTTATCGCATTGCGCTCGCTGCGCCACCACGGGGCCCAATGGACAGTATATCTGTTAAGAATACTGTGTCAGAAGTGACTGAGGCTGGTGGGGGCTGCAGCTATTATATATACAGTCAGTGTTTCATTGTGAACAATAGAGTTGACGTAGCTTGCCTCTATAGGTCCAGACGTTGGGTGGGTCCAGGGTAAACAGATCATAGGTTGATTCAATAAGGAATCCAAAGGTGGGGGTCGTCTCTCCAGGGGGGTCTGCTCCTTTCATAGCCAGCATCATACAAAGGATTATTCCCTAATATCAAGAACTAAAGTATGCAATGTGCGATCTCTTTGCCGACTGCACCGGACAGCTGCTGATAATTAGGGGATCAATATGATATCAGGCATGACACCTTTCCTATAACCTAAACCTTTAATAACACTAAAATGTACATATAATCAATATATATATATATATATATATATATAACTAATAATAAACCAAATATTATCTGCTCATAAATTACAGTGTAACGAAACCAATATGAATTATACAAATGACTAAATGTTGTAATGCGAGTGCGTGCGTATTTTACCGTGCGATAGCATAATGCCACGTGTTACGTGGCGTACGCTTCGCAATCACACGGCAAACCAATATTAAACCAATATACTTTCGTTCATCCAATTATACGACGTCAACAGTCCACCCTTTGATAGTACAATAAACTATCACCTTAAAGATGTTATATGCAGGATCTCAGTAATACGTTTCATTGTTATGTAATACAAGTCCCCCTTGGTGTATGACCACGCTGTTTGTAGATCTAAACAAGTTATCATAAGAGAGAGTCTCAATCCTCTAACGATTTCTTCTTTTACTATAGACCGTACATTTCTGGAGCTTGGAGTTAACCTTTTGTATGCCCTTCAAGGGTGCAATAAAACACTTAATACATTATTTGGAAAGGTACAAGGTACAATAGAACATGTATCGGCTATACAGAATTCTACTACAGTTCTTCAAGTTTAACAGGTTCTTCTGTCCAACGCATGTCTTTAAGCTCAGAATACATTTAAACACTTCATGTTCATCAATAGCATCATCCTATGTCTATCAACAATGTCATATGCAATCTCCTTTAGCTTGCGTTAATATACACGCTTCTAATAATGTCATCAGTTCTTTTCCTCAACACTTGTGGGCGGGCTATTGTCTGTTCGTTCTTCCCAGTCTCCCAATACTCAGATTTAACAGTGATCGGCTTGCAAAGCATTGGGAGACCTCAGACTAAGGGACCTAGGTGTTGTACTTTTTCCCCTAGTGACCTCCCACCTATAGTTCGGGTACCTCAAGAATATTTAGTGGAAAGAGAACTAATCCTACTTGATATAATCACTGAGGCACGTGTGAGCACACCCAGCACTTTGGTCTAAAACCTTACCCTCCCAAGAATGATAATCATTCTCAAGGATGCCTGCTCAAGTCCGGATATTACTGGACTGGCATCGCTGGGTGTATCTCTTTTTTAACTATGGGGTCACCGTACTTATGGACGTAATGCTTCTCAGACAATAGCCCCTCGCACTTTCTCCAAGCTCCGAGGTTTCCAAATTTTCTTTTACCCCTGAATTAGAGTAATTGGCTGGACCGATTATGCTACTAACTTCTCCTTCCTCCCCAATACCTCCTTATCATTATCTGAACCAGTCTTTGTCACCTGCTAATAATCAAAAGAATTAACCGTCCTGAGAAGAGAATGAAATGAGAGAACACAAAACAGGAAAAACTACAACTTCATGCTGGACAACAGTCTTAGCCTTTGGCTCAGGTGCTACTAACTGCATTCAAAGCCTTCCAGAACAGACTCATGAGTGCCCTTGGACCCTTCTCTGAGTGTTTGCCCCTCTGCAGTGGGTGGAATGGGCACCAGTGTGTCTCTGCTACCCTTAAAGCCGTGATGCTGGTAGCCTACACCTGGTACCTGTCTGTCAAATAACCTGAGCCTAAGAAATTTCTGCGCCACAACTTACTCTACCGATCCAATATCCTGACAGGTAGTGTGACCTTTCAGGAAACAGTGTTTTGGACGTTCTTGGTTGCTGTCTCACTTTACCTTTTCTCAAGGTCTAACCTAGGCTCCTAGTTACAATCTCATCTCACCAGGGGTCAAGAACATTTAAAAAAAAACTGACAGGTGAGGAGTCTGCTCAGGAGTGATCTTTTGGTAGCGGGAAAGGACTAGTGGCCGAAGCTGTCAGTCACTTCAATCAAGTTCCAACTCTTACTCTATTCAATTCGTTCTACCGAGTACCACTACTTTATGTTCACACTGGTTTATGGCTAACTGAAAGTATGTGATTTGTTATCACTACTCATACATTATTCCTCTATTATCAATAACATGAATACCCCTATCATCTATTATAACTCTAGGACTATCACATTGAATAACAAAAGTTTTGAGTATGACACAGTAATACATTAGACACATTTCAACACACCTTTACCCAGACATTTTTCATTGGTATACCTGTGTATACTTGAGGATCCTGCATGGTGGTAATTGGATGACGTGTATTTGTTTTACCTGGAGGAAAACCCATCAGCAGGAGGGATATGGCTCTATTGGTCTACTTTGTCCATCTTTCCAGAGTCCACCAGACTCCTCACCACATCTCTTCACGTTCCAGACAGTTTATTCCTCAGGTAACACAAATCTTTATATATTAACCAATATGTGTGTGTGTGTGTGTGTGTGTGTGTTCACATTTTAAAACTAAAACAATACAACGAAAAACAAAACAAAACATAGATTTGTTAGCTGTCACATACAACCCTGCTGTCTATTTGACAGCTATGTTCGCCCTGGCGTGACAGCCATGTATGGTCGTGTGTGTAAGTGTGGACCTTACTAGCAGCTACTTCAGTTGGTAACTGTCACTGTATAAAGTCCTCTATGTAGTGTCCTAATCATGTGCTGGTATTGCTATAAAACGATTTCTCAGTCACCTCAACATCGCCCCCTAGACTAGAAAAATGCTGAAGACCAATGTATTTCAATCGATTTTCCCTCTGCCAACTCACATGTAATTTTCAGTACCTCACATTCAGCTACTTGACTAAGTGGGAAAGGCAAAGGGGTCTATTTCTATAATACTTTCTTCAAATATAACAGTATCCAGTACATGCCTGTCTAACAGTGAAAAAATATAAAACATGAAAATTCTACATTTTCTAGGGTTTCACATTATGTTGTATCTTATGGTAAAAATCATACTTCAATGTTCTATACAGAGATGCATATCTGTATGCCTAACCTCCAGCAATCTCCTATCCACCCTTTGTGCATCCATATAAAGGCACATTTTTGAACAGGAAGCACGAATCATAAAACAAAAAAAAAAACAACAACACAGATATGCAATCTATAAAACATGAATCGTATTTCCACAACAGAACCTTTCTTCTTAAAATTAGCAGTTTCTATACCCATGAAAACAAAACCCCTGACTGTTTCTGTAACTCATGTCAATCTAGTGTGTGTATCTCTGAATTTGTCTTATGTAAAAAAAAAAAAAAAAATATGTCTTAGCCCCTTTGATGAGACTGTGTCTGATTTTGTCTCTACCAGAGCAGAGAGAGAGAGAGACTAGCGCTTGTGTAAAGAATGAGAAATAAGAAAGCAATGAATGATGGGAATACAAAGATTTGAATACAAACATACATGCAGTAAGGGAGATTTTTACAACAAAATGACAGCTGGATTGGACTCTGACTCTATGGGGAAATGGCTGTATTCATTTAACTATGATCCCTCCCAAGAATGACTAGGGGGTCTTAACCGTGCAATCCAGTGTCGTCCGTCATTTGTTCATTAAGAACTCTGTATCTCATTGACTACATACCTTTTTAACGGACTTTCCTAACTTATAATAGAGAAATGTAAAAATTAACTGTTGACTCATCTGAGATACATAAACGATATTTTGGAGCAAAGTATGTATATACTTCATTGTTGGATAATGATTCTTAGCCAAACAAATTATCATGAGACACTGCAGCCTAAAACAAAAAGTGTTCCATTTGTCTATTGTTAATTAGTCTTTCAAGAGTAATTCTTCTATTTCTCTATCTCTCCCCTTTTAAACACTAAGTCTATATATCTTCTGTGTACCCTTATCTGTGAAGAAAAACAAGATAGTTATCTTAAAACAGCAAACAAAACAAACATTTCCATTCTTTTCCATCGGCCAGCGATTTAGGAAAACAAACATTTGACAACGTAAAACAAACAAACAAAATCAACAGATTACCTTTTAAATCCGTTCCCTGCACACTAATACTTACCACAGTTTAAACCCCACCTGGTTGTAGGACTACAGGTCTGACCTAACCTCTAGGGTTGGCTATGGTTCTCCCCTAAGGCATTGGCTGCTATGAGGTGCACAGGAAACTGTTGAGAAATCTCTGAGACTTGTGTGCGCCGCCTCTGTGGGTGTCTGTGTGATTCCCCCTTAGATGGGCCAAGTGTCTTTGCTTCGTGTCCCATTTTCATAGCCTTGGCTCTAATATTTTCTTTGCAATCTTTCCTCAAATGTCCCTTCTTAAGACAGTTAAAACACTTCAAAGATTTCTGTTTCTTTCGTCCCTTATAGTGGTTTTTATAATTCTGAGGTTGTGGATGTAGTTTTTCTAATGCCTGGATACTCATCATTAACCTATCACCCTGTGCTTTTTCCTTTTTACATATATTTTTATCATGTTCTATAGCATGCTCTCTAATATCATTTACCGTGATACCTCTCCAATTAGGAAAAGAGGTTTGTATCCAGGTCCTTAGATCCTCCCGGAGGCCGTCCATTAGTACTGCAACAGCTACCTCCCTGTAATGTGGATTTACCCTTATATCCAATATTCCTGTGTACTTAATAATGGCCGCTAGAGCCCTTGAAAAATAATCCGTTGTATTCTCATTAGCTTTTTGTTTGATGTTGTATATTTTGCCCCATTCCATAGTCACTGGAAAATATACGGCCAACTCTTTGATTATACGTCCAATATTATCCTGATTGTCATCCTCAGTTAAGGGTTTATCCTTCTCCAAACTACAACCCTTAATGAACTTTTGTATATCAGTATCGAGAGGAAGACAAGCTCTAAACAACCCTCGCCAATCTTTATTAGTAGGCTCATGTGCATTACCTAAATGTCTAATAAATTTCTGACACTTGGCCAAATCTTTTCTAGGATCAGGGAAATCAGACATAATTGTAAATAGTTCCGTCTTAGTCCATGGAGAATACATTGCTACCTGTTTCATGGGAACTACACCATCTCTGTCCGCTTTCCCATTGGGAAATGCTGTTGTGCGGATAGGGTATAAGCCTACCAAATCACTATGTTCTAAACTAGTTGCTGGAATCGCTGTTGCAGTACAATGAATGTCTCCCCCTTTGATAACCTTTTCATTATTCTTACCAATTTCAGCTACTGCCCCTGCTGGTGGAACCATTTCCTTTCCTTGTCTGTATATGTTACTAGCATGGGCAATGGCTGAAATGACTGTGGGTACATCTTCTTCCTTTAAAACATTACTTAAGACATCATACAACTTACTAGTTACAGTTTTTACATTTCTGGTATTGGCTGTACTATCCACCCCGACCGAATTTGTCGGGGGCGTGTTTGCTCTCAGTTCGCCACGCTTTGCAACGCACACTTCCGGAATGCTTGTTTCCGGTACGCTTACTTCCGCTGAGCGCGCGCTTCCTTGCCACGTGTACCCTTCTTGTTGACACAATTTTAAACAGTCATCATTTTCAGTTCTCATTTTTGTTGATTTAATCAATCGCACTTTATCTCTAACATTATTTAACACCTCTGAGTCAAGAGTACCTATGTTTGGGAAAGGTTTCACACACTCCCGGGTCATCTTGACCCATTTGTCGCAGTATGCCGTTGCATACGCACCGTATTTATTATACATAATATGCTTTGCCGAACCAACCGGCCATTCATTAGGCAGCACAACATGAACCATCTCTAGCGTTTGCTTCGTATCCATTGTGAAAACAACCTATTTCTCAACGCTACACAAAAAGACTTTTTACCTGTTCTCCTTTCAAACAGAACTTACTAGAGATTTTTTATTCATGGACGTCTTCAACAGGTTTGTCCCCTTATCAATGCCTTTCCTAGTTTGAGTACTTTACCACTGTTAGCAACCGATATCAATCAAGAATATCAGTGGTTGCAGCGTATTTCCTCCCACATCTCCCAAGTCGCAATCACAGCTGTACTAAATCAACCATGTGGTCCGATCGCACCGCTTACGGATACTAACTATCAGTAAGCTTTGCGATTAATATTTGGGACTGCCGCGAAAACCTGTTATTTTTTTCGCTTCGAGTATGCCATGCATACTCTGTGGTGTCTCTTTATCACCTGCTCTTTGTTAGAACAGAACACCACTCACACAAATGTTTCTTTATATCCTGCTCAGCCCTAGAACAGAACCTTTGTTGTCAGGTCACCTTTTTTACCATGCCCCATCAGACACACCTGAACCAAAGCGCTATCACTTTTAAATAGTTCCACACTGCCCTCCCAATACTCAATCACGGCCTTGCCATGCGGTCGATTTGCACAGCTCAATGATTCATTATGCGGACCACAGATAACACTGCAGTGCTCTGTCACTTCCACCAAACAATACCCTTTATCAGTGAATGCCGTGATTAGTATTGGGTGCGCGTGCAAAAACCTATAGTTGCCAGTATACTTTTGCCTTTATGTATAAATAACATTCACATACCCACACATAACCTTTGTTTTCTGTACAGAAACTAAATTTCCCAAACAATGGCACTATCTTTTCAGAGATTTTACCAAGTGATTACACTATGCATAGATAAACTATGATCATGACTATTTACACACGTGGCAACAATACCGGAAGTACACATACTCTATGCAGGAAGTACACATACCTTATGCAATGCTATACCCTTTAAAACGCAAAACAACAATAAAAAGAAACATTTTTCTTTCTTGTCCCTAGATTCAAATTAGCGTTCCTTCAGTCTATGCAACAACGGACATTCGGTTTTCGCAACACAAAAGTGAACCCCAGGTCTTAAACACATTGCGTTCTTTCCTGTTATGCAACGCGTCCGTCAATCCGCCCTTTGTTGAGGAACCGAATACCGTGAGCGTTGCATACCTGCCGATAACGTAACTCACCTTCGAGCCCCCAAATTATTAAAGTAATTCTATCGTATTAAAATAAGCATTGCCCAATCAATTGTATGTGTTTCCAAAGCACAAAGTGATTTATTTTAGCAGATGTAAATAGTCAACAATTCAATACATTATTATATTATGATAAAGTACAGTACAGACAATACCAAAAGTTACATACATACCGCGCTCTTATCGCATTGCGCTCGCTGCGCAACCACGGGACCCAATGGACAGTATATCTGCTTAGAATACTGTGTCAGAAGTGACTGAGGCTGGTGGGGGATGCAGCTATTATATATACAGTCAGTGTTTCATTGTGAACAATAGAGATGACGTAGCTTGCTTCTATAGGTCCAGACGTTGGGTGGGTCAAGGGTAAACAGATCATAGGTTGATTCAATCTAAGGAATCCAAAGGTGGGGGTCGTCTCTCCAGGGGGTCTGCTCCTTTCATAGCCAGCATCATACAAAGGATTATTCCCTAATATCAATAACTAAAGTATGCAATGTGCGATCTCTTCGCCGACTGCACCGGACAGCTGCTGATTGTTAGGGGATCAATATGATATCAGGCATGACACCTTTCCTATAAACTAAACCTTTAATAACACTAAAATGTACATATAATCATACTATATATATATATATATATATATATATATATATATATATATATATATATATATATAGACTAATAATAAACCAAATATTATCTGCTCATAAATTACAGTGTAACGAAACCAATATGAATTATATAAATGACTAAATGTTGTAATGCGAGTGTGTGCATGCGTATTTTACCATGCGATAGCATCACGCCACGTGTTACGTGGCATACGCTTCGCAATCGCATGGCAAACCAATATTAAACCAATATACTTTCGTTCATCCAATTATACGACTTCGACACACCCCAAAAGTGTTCACCAAAATGACAGCAGTCGTTGTAGTCCTACACTCCTAGCGGGTCATATTTATACCCTATCTTGACAACCTGTTGTCAAAGGTACCATCTGCAACTCTGCACTTGCATTACATCTAGATTGCAACTAATTTTCTGGAAGTTCATGGCTGGGTACTAACCTACACAAGTCCTTGCTCAATCCTGCACAACAGATGCGGTTTCTGGGCCTCACCTTCAACATGGTAACCCAGAGAGTCAATAACCTGGAAGACAAGGTCCATCCGCTTCTACACAAAACCAGGGCTCTCCTAGCAAAAAGAGAAGTATCTCTTCTCTGCTGTATGAAGTTGCTGGGATCCATGATAATGGTGTTCGAGGCAATGCCCTTCGCACAGTTCCACACTCGAGCTCTCCAGAGGGAGGTTCTACAGAAGTGGTCCTGCTGCCCCCGAACATTTGGACAGACAGATCATCACACTTCTAGAGCCACACACTTATCCCTCATATGGTGGTTAACCAGACCAATTGTAGAAAAGAGCCAGTCATTCTGCGCAAGGACCTGGTATGTGGTCTATCCTGCTGGGGTGCGGTCGTCGGTCCTCTCCGTTTTCAGGGCCTCTGGTCTCCTTTGAAGGCTACACTACCTATTCATGTCCTGGAACTCAGGGTAGTTCAGAGTGTTACTGTGGGAGCAGTAGTTCCTGACTGGGAGCCCCTTTAAGATAGTCGGGCAATGCTATAGCTGTGGCTTACCTAAACTATAAAGGGAGAACATGCAGCTCCATGGAAATGCGAGAGACTGCAAGATCATGTCTTGAGTGGAATGACATGTTCTGATGATCTAGGCCATCTTCATCCCGGAGGTGGAAAATTGGGAAGCAGACTTCCTTAGTCGGCACAGGCTGTACCCTGGTGAATGGTCCCTCCACACAAACGTTTTGCCCTCCTGGTACACAGTTGAGGCTCATGGCGTCCAAATTAAAGTTTCAGGTTCCTCTTTAAGTCCTGGGATCCGAAAGCTGGATCCACAGATGCCATGACGATCACCTGGCACTTCAGCCTAGTATACCAGTTTCCTCCGTTTCTCATGCTTTCGTGGTACTTAAAAAGCTAGAAAGCAAACGCATTCCCGCCATTCTGGTGGCTCCAGATTGGCCACACTGGGCATGGTACTCACATTTAGGAAATGGTGGTGGAGCCCGTCTTTCAATCTGCCTCTTTGTCTATGTCTTCTGGTTCAGGTTTCTCTTTTCTGCCATTCCTTAGTTCGGCTAACATTGACGGCATGACTGTTGAGACCCTGATTCTTGGGGCCCGAAAGTTCTCGCACAGTTTGAGTACCGTGATCAAGGCAAGAAAGTTCATCTCTTCAGCCATTTATCATCGGGTCTGGAATATATACATCCTCTAGCGTGAGTCTCGGGTTTTTCACACTTCCCGTTTTTTTGCTTTCCTTTTTGCAGGCGGATCTGGATAAGGACTCTGCTCTCTCCATATTTTTTTCAGTGCCAGTTGCCAATTTTAGGGGACGTACAAATGTTTTACACGTTCAGCCCACTTGTCCGTCCAGTGGAACTATGAGATCTTGATCTTGTTCTGTGGGCTCTCATTTGGGATCTCTTTGAGCCATTGGATTCTGTGGATTTATATTGTTACTTGGAAGGCAGTGGTTCTCTTTACCATCACCTCTGCTCGCCGAGTATCTGAGCTGGGAGCGCTGTGCTGCAACCCCCCTTTCTTGGCGTTCCATGAGGATAGGGCGGTACTCGGCATTTAGCCCCCTTTTTTTTCGGAACGTAGTTTCCCTGTTCCATATGAATCAAGAAATTATTGTGCTAGCATTCCTTCCTCCTGCATCTTCAGATGAGATTTTACCTTTTATTGTACGTAGTTCGCGCCCTTAGGTGTTTTGTTGATCGGACAGCTCCTGCCCTTAAGACGAACTTTTTATGTATTCTTTGATGCTCACAAGTGTGGTTGACCTGCATCTAAATAATCCCTTGCTCGATGGATTACATCCACCATTCGTTTGGCTAATGTCTGAGCATCTCGCCCTGTGCTGGTGACTTGAAGATCCATTCCGGTAGGGCTTTTGGCGCTTCTTGGGTGAAACGTCATGAGGTTTCAGTTGAGCAGCTGTGCTGGCTGGCAGCGTGGTCATCTGTCTATTCTTTTTCAAAATTCTACAGGTTGCAGGGCTTTGTATCTGCGGATGCTTGCTTTGGCCACTAGGTGTTGCACACAGCAGTTCCAGAGCAAGCCCCCCCTTAGGGGCAGGTTTGGTATGTCCCCAATGTCTTTCAGTGTTCCCCAATGGTAGGAAATAGTAAAGAGGGTTTTTAATCACCGCAAAAAATTTTTTAACTCCATACTGCGCACCCACCCTTTGCTCTGAAATAGGTTTTGTTCAGGGTACCTTGTTCTGTTTTGTATTGCCTTGTTGGCCCTTCTGCTATGCTTGGTTATACAAAACTGAGAATGCTGCCAGGAAGGAGGGGCATAGGAGAGCAGTATGTATTAAAGTATGAGAAGTGCTTAAACTAGACTTTTTGACATCCATTACTGAGGATTACAAAAAGGAAAGTTGCTGAGACAAGTTTTAAAGAATATGGTGTAATTTTTACTCTTGCATGTTTACATTTTTTTATTTTTTTTTATATATTCAAATTGAATTCAGGGCACTAACTCCATATTAATGCACATGGTTTTGGTTGGAGGTGTTTAATAAGCTGATGTTTAGGTGACCACATGCTTTTGGCCATGTGTGCAAGCTATTTATATACACAGCAACAACATTAAAACAACCTGCCTAATGATGTGTAGGTGCCCTATGTGTCACTAAAACATCTCTGTCTCTTTACTCTTGGAGTCCTTGCCTAGATGGGTCAAAGTATCCACCGCACCAAGCAATCACTCACCCTGTACGTTATATATAATGTATAATTGAATTATACATTTCCAACAATTACTTGGGTGGTGCTCACCTACCATATAGCTCATAGAAATTAAAAGAAAAAGAAAGAAAACATGGAATGTAAATAGGGGCACTTTTAGAGTGATAGAGTAATATTTAAAAATAAATACTCTTATTGGATATATAGTAAAATGATCCTTAAATGGCCAATGAGCCACCAGTAACAAAATATTTTAAAACAAAAATGAACAGTGACACAAGTGCAAAAGGTGTGATTAAAATTGGCAGCTGATGCTATATTTTAGTAGTCAATAATCACAATAGTAAATTATAAGATCCTAAATTGTTAATCTCAATATAAATTATATAATCTCTTTTAATGTCCTAATTGATACAATATAACAAAAGCTATTTAGAATTTGTCAAATACATATTATATCTGAAAATTAACGAAGTGCAAGAGGAAAAAAAGCCATTGAGAAATACACTGCACCAGGTTCAGATGGCTCTATACATGTATCAGCCTCTGTATGGAGATTGAACTAAATAAAAGGCTTGTCTCCTTCCTAGTGGAATGCTGTGATATTATCACTCCTGAATCAATGCTATCTTAAGCATTTATTCAGGAGTGATTGTATCACACAAGTGATAGTATCTTAAGCGTGATTGCCTGGTGCAGTGGATACTTGCTTTCTCTTTACAACTGTTACTAAAGGTGTATTTCCTTTCCATCTTGCTTTTTGTCCTGACACAGCACAGGATCATTATTATAATAAGATTCAAATCAATTTTTGTACCAAGTTTCCCTTGTCAATTAAACTTTTTCCATCAAGAACTGTTGAATAGACAAGAAAAATGGTTGAAGGGTTTGGAGTTAGAGTTCAATTGTGATATCTCAGTGTCCCTAATGTGAGGCACTGGGTGGTCCGATTATCGATCGGATTTGAAAAAGGTTATGTTTAGATAAACAAAGACTCTGGAATAAAACAATGTTAATTACCAAAAACAAAATATGGTGGCCAGAGCTCCACGACCCAAAATTTATCCTGCTTTTGATTTAGCTACCTCTGAACTTAAAGTAAGCTCCCATTGGTTTTTTTGTTTTGTTTTTTTTGTTTGTTTATTTTTTTAACTAAATCTTCAAATGATCTTCAAAAGATACTGATTAAACATGACACTCTTTTACTAGAACAATACACTGTGGAAATAAACCAATTAGGAGATAAACTGAAGACCTATGAGGGCCAGTTTCAGAAGGCATATAGTGATCTTAAATCGGACCTTGATCAATTTGATAAAATCATTATGGAAAAGAAACGGAAACAGTTCATATGTGCTAGCAATGCACACAATAAAATAGTTAAATGGAATACACTGAAATATCAAAGAACCTATAACTAACTTAGCACCTCTGAAGTGGACTCTTTGAAAAGTGAAACATCTATTATTTATCCCAGAGAGAGGGATTGTTTCAATTCCAACAGATTGAATTTTTATTATATATATATATATATATATATATATTTATATATATATATATATATATATATATAAAATAAAAATTCAAATTACTATTAGGAAGATAGCACATAAATTTGGAGGGAGGGGGTAATATGGACGTCAATGGATACAAAGGAGGGGGGGGCACAAGACCTAAAGAAAACAGATGGAGGGACAGGAGGGCCCGTACCCCTTCAGGAGGAGCAGCAGATGCTCCGAATATTAAATGATATATTAAGGATTATCAATCCTTCCAATATACAATTTAACCCCATCCATATAGATGTTCTTAGCCATGGGCTGATGTTTTCACCCACTCGATCCTTTGACCACTTTGAAAGGGAGAAGGATTTGATGTTCCTCACCAGAAAATTATTACTAAGGAAATTCTTCAAGGACAAGTCTAGAGAACAAGATTCCATCAATCAGATCTTGACTGATGAATCTATTGTTAATGAACCGATAAGATTTCCATACAGAGAAGAAGTGTCAAGCCTTGCAGATTCTAGAAGAGTTCAGTGAGTGTTCACAACTTTAAAAAGAAGTCTAACTTTACTCCAGACATATCTATCTGTGTCCAAATGAAAGTCTATTGCGACTTCGTTTCAAATGATCTGGACAGATTATGCAGAGATGAGAACAGACTGATCACCCTTAAACACAATTTAACCAAACAGGAATTTAAAGCACTCAAAGAAATTGAAAGTTGGCAAGAAATAGTGATCCAACTTTCTGATAAAGGAGGCAATGTTGTTCTATGGCCAGTTGATAAATATACTATGGAAATATGCAGACAATTTAATCCACATTGCTATAAAAGATTAATCTTTAACCCTACGGCTAACTTTCTGATTTTGCATAACAATCTAATCAAGCGTGCATTCACTAATGGTACCATCTCCAAATTAGATTGAGTTTCTCAAAAAGGAGAACCCCAGGATCCCCACGTTTTATGCCTTATCTAGGTTCTTTTCATATTTATGGAACTTATTGGATAGACCTATTGTCTCGGGTAATGGCAGTCTAACCGAGAATGCCTGAAATTCGTAGACCACCATCTGCGTAGATTTGTTACTAGCTTACCATATTATATCAGGGATACTCTGGATGTCTTAGCAAAACTTAATGATGTTACCTTCAGTCCAAATACCAAACTGGCTTCATTTGATGTTGAATCTTTGTTTACAAACATCTCCCACCAACAAGGGATTAATGCGGTCCAATACTTTTTGAACATGGAAATACAAAATGACTTCAATAAGTTTATAACATCACTTTTGGAATTTGTATTGACGAAAAGTATTTGCATATCAGAGGCACCACAATGGGCACACCATGTGCTCCAACCTATTCAAATTTATTCCTTGGATGGTGGGAGGCTGAGACAGTATTTCAAGAAGATAATGATAAATATACCAGCCATATACTATTATGGCTGAGGTGTATCGATATTTTCATTCTTTGGAAGGGGGGGGGGGGGGAAGAGCCTCTTCCATGAATTTACTGACCAACTTAATATGAACCATCTTAATTTACGGTTAACGTCAGAAATTCATGAGTACAAGATAAATTTCTTGGACCTCACAATCCAAATAGACTTGATGGAAGACTAATTACTTATATGTTTAAAATATTTACTGCTATGAACAATCTTTTACATCATGCCAGTTCTCACTTTCCACCTGTGAACAAAGGGGTTCCTAAGGGTGAATTCCTTAGGACAAAACGCAATTGTTGCAATGCAGATACATACGACAAGAGATCCAAACAATTTTTTAGAGATTCAATCAGAGAGGTTACAGTGGTAAATCTCTGAAGAAAGTGGTACGAACAGTTAACCGAATAGAAAGGGATTCCTTAATCTTTCCTCCACCGAAACCTCCAGCAAAGGGCAAAGTGAAAATGATATGTACATTTTGCTCTGAGTGCGAGAGATTAGGGACATTTTTCAACGGTATTGGCATGTCCTTTTACTTGATACAGATCTGAAACAAG
The DNA here is from genome assembly GCF_038048845.1 of Mixophyes fleayi. Lineage (NCBI taxonomy): Eukaryota > Metazoa > Chordata > Amphibia > Anura > Limnodynastidae > Mixophyes > Mixophyes fleayi. The sequence continues at coordinate 274,342,642 of NC_134403.1, forward strand.
AATTTGAAGAACTTGTTTCAATAACTTGGAGGAGGGCACTAAACTTAAATGATCATCAGGTCCATAGTCATTTTACCAACAAACACAAAACATCCAAATCCATTGCTGGTTTCCACAAATGTGACAGGTGCAAAGCTTGCAAGTATACGGTGGAAATGGATGAGTATAAAGATAGATTCCACAAGATTTGGAAAATTAGAGTCTATGAATTCCACTAGGAAGGGGGCAAGCCTTTTATTTAGTTCAATCTCCATACTTGTATAGAGCCATCTGAACCTGGTGCAGTGTATTTCTCATTGGCTTTTTTCTCTTGCACCTAGTTAATTCCCAGATATATTTATTTGTCTGTCAAATTTTAAATAGCTTTTATTATATTGTATCAATTAGGAGATTATATAATCTTTATTGAGAGATTAACAATTTAGGATCTTATAATAATTTACTATTGTAATTATTGACGCACTACTAAAATATACTTAACATAGCGAGGTGGGGCAGCAGCAGCTGCCAATTTTAATCACACATTTTGCACTTCATTTTTGTTTTAAAATATTTTGCTACTGGTGGCTCATTGGCCATTTAGGGATCATTTTAATATATATCCAATAGAGTATTTATTTTTAAATATTACTCTATCACTCTAAGAGTGCCCCTATTTACATTCCATGTTTTCTTTCTTTTTCTTTTGTTAATTTCTAAGGACTCCAAGAGCTCTGAAGGTGTCCTGTGGTATCTGGCACCAAGACATTAGCAGCAGGTCGGACTTGTTATTTCAGTACTCCCACAGAAGCTTGTTCGGATTGAGATCTGGGGAATTTGAAGGCAGATTCAGAATGTTGAACTCTTTGTTCAGGAATGGTTTTAAGAACATGACAATTTTTGCAGTGTGGCAGGGCTCATTATCCTGCTGAAAGATATCATTGCCATCAGGAACGATTGTTGTCATAAAAGGGTGTACTTGGTCTGCAACAATGTTTAGTTGTTAAAGTAACAACCAATTAAAGGCCGGGACCCAAGGTTTCCCAGCTGAACATTATCCAGAGCCTTCTTCCCATAGCACCAGAATGCACTATCTCTTCCCCAGGTAAACAACGCACGCGAGAGTCCACCTGATGTAAAAGACCACCTTCCATTGCTTCATGGTCCAGTTCAGGCTCTTGCATGCCCATTGTAGGTGCTTTCAGTGGTGGACAGGGGTCATCATGAGCACTTAGCGGTCTGCGGCTACACCACAAGGTGTTATGCACAGGGTTTTAACACTTATCATAGCCAGCGTTAACTCTTTCAGCACTTTGTGCTACAGTAGTTCTTCTATGGGATTGAACCAGACGGGCTAGCCTTTGCTTCCCACGCGCATCAGTGAGCCTTAGGCGCCTATGATCCTGTTGCCGGTTCAAAAGTGGTCCTTCCTTGGTTAGTAGCTACCTGGAACACCCCACAAGACCTGCCATTTTGGAGATGCTCTGACCCAGTTGTTTAACCATCACAATTGGCTCCTGTCAGTCACTCAGATACTTACGCTTGTCCACTTTTTCTGCTTCCAACACATCAACTTCAAGAACTGACTGATACTTCCTGCCTACTATATACCACCCCTTGACTGGTGCCATCTTGTGTGTGTGTGTGTGTGTGTAATAAATAAATAAATAAATTATATATCTATATTCCATTTCTGTTATTAGTTACAAGAAATGATCTGAGGAGGTGGTGACGAAAAATGATATCAAATCAGTCAATACAAATAGCTATCTTGATTGTAAGAGCAGCCATGTTAAGCGTTGGAAAACTATGTGATACATAATAAGAGAAGAACAGTGGAATCTAAGATAAGCCTGTTATATTCTATATCTGGTACTCTCAAGCACTATATGTGTGGATTTTTGATACTCGCCACTAGGTGTGTGGTGTAAGGGTATTTACACATAAAGAGGTAACACACTATCGCTGGTTTCCATATTTGTTTCCCTTGATATATGATGCTGGGATTCTGGAAGGCCCATTGAGTAAAGGAGTGAGCATATAACTTCTGATACATTGGGCGACAACTGCCCTCTTAGTGTGAAGATCATTTATATATTTGCTGACACGCCTGATTACAAGGAACTATCTGATATGCAGTTTTGCTATCTTACCATAGGATTATATACCTGTATTACTACACTGAGGCGCCCTGCTTTGTCCTTTTTCTAGATGGAAAGATAGATATATATATATATATATATATATATATATATATATATATATATATATATATATATATATATATATATTAGTGTCTGTATATGTATGTTATACACACACTTATATGGAACAAAGTTGGTGCATTTTCAGTGTTAAATTCATACATTAAAAATATACCTTTAAATCATTTAGTGTAAATGAAATTATTTATTTTACCATATGCCAGCTAGGTATAGATCAGTTACTGATTTCATATTGATATCTCCTGGCAGTGTGAAATCCTCAATCTAATCCAAGCTTCTCTGTGGAATTATAGTATATGCCCAGTGCACATGTGCCATTCAGCCAACTGGTTTTTATTAGTTCCAAGAACTTCATCAGTGCTGAATTGGTTTACACTTGGAGGGCAATTAACATCTCTATAGAAGAATTACAACCAGAGATCTTAGAACATTTAATCTAACTTAAAATCTTATTACCTACCTGCAGAATTTACAACATGAAAAGGCTAATTCACAAATCTCTAATCTCAGCGAAACAAAGTTATGAAACTGGCTAATCCAAGACATGCGTGGAGCATCTGCACTGGACTGATACTGCAATTCTACAGCGAGACTTTGATCGAACTGAGAAACTGCTACTGCCAGGAGATAGCAATGTGATGCTGGTAACTGATCTGTACCAAGCTGACTCTAGGTGAAAGAAATTTAGTTTAGCTTGCGTTGAATGATTTTAAAAGAATGTGTTTTTAAACCTTCAACTTGACACAAAATAAAAAAAATAATGTGTTGTCCTTCGTCCCCTTTTTTTGTTCTTTGTATTTGTTAGTTTGGACTCACAAAAAGCAGGTATAAAGAAGGGCAGCATCAGACCTGTGCATTCTGGGTTTCACAAACAATATCAGCTATAACAGTCCTCTTGCTTGTGCAAATCACCATGGTAAATCGAGCATTTGCCCAGAAGGCTACCCATACCATCTCATCAGCAACATTTAATTGACAGGAGGACCTCCTATTATCTTCTAATGTATCCTACTCTGTGTGCAACTGTAACCAAAATAAGTTTGGCTTTAATCCTGGGGAGATGGGATTGCATGGTTGAACTAAAAGTAGGAAATGGTGAAAGGTAGACAGGTAATTTTTCAAGAGATGGTAATTCAACTCCATTAACTAACCCAATATCAATTAGAGATGGGGACTAAGAGCTAAGAAAGTTGCAAATTTTTGCATAATGGATCTTTTGTGTAGCATTGTATATGGTAATCAATAACAGCAGGGTCTGCCACTATGGAACAGTGCACTAAAATATTTCTATCCATGGGGTGTGTGTGAAAGTGATGCAATTGTGTGATATATATATATATATATATATATATATATATATATATATATATATATATAATTTTTTTTATTATTTTTTTCTTGAAGTGCTGCGAGATGATGTTTTGGATGGCTGGGCGACCACCCCAAGCAGTCCGCTCGATCGGGAGCAGTTCAACTCTCATGATTCCTCAGTAATAAGTACTGATTTCCGCCAGCGATAGCATGTTTATGGAATGTGTTTTGGCTCGTATACATAAATCTTTTAGAGACGACACTGTTATTGACCAGGTCGATTCAGTCCTTAAGGAGTGGGCGTTCTGATACCATCCATTTCCTGATCATAATTACCTTTGTCAGTGTAAACCAGGCCTGTCCAACCTGCGGCCCTCCAGATGTTGTGAAACTACAAGTCCCAGCATGCCCTTACAGCTATCAACAGGTTGTCTACTGGCAAAGCATGCTGGGGCTTGTAGTTTCACAACACCTGGAGGGCCGCAGGTTGGACAGGCCTTGTGTAAACAGTGGACAGTAACTGTTGAATCAGTTAATGTATCATACTTGCCAGGCCCAGGCCAAAGAGGCACATCCCACACAAATGAAGGGAATCTACAAATAAAGTTTCATTATACAGTCTGTGACTTCACTACAGAATGCAGCCACCTGAGGGCAATATAATATCATATGGCAAGAGTTGCCCTGATCTCGTGCATCAACCTAAGTTTGTCAAAGGACCGGAGAACCCCCCCTCATGTAGGTGACTCAGCTGACCCATCCATATGGTCTCCACATCATATCTGGGCCATCAATAATCTTGATAAAGAGGTTCCATATTCGAACTGCCTGGGACAGCAAAGGGAAACTCCAGCTAGAGTGCCTATTCGTCATAAGGAAATTTATCCGCAGAGCCTGACTCAGCAACTAAACAGTCACGTAAGTCAGGATGAGCTCTACACTTCACCCATTGTCTAATATGTTCCAACTGTGAGGCATAGTAGTAGTATCTGAGATTCTGGATGGCAAATCCACCCATTCTCCTAGATCTGCACAACAGTGGTGAACTTAACACAAGCTCTGTTGTCTGCCCATACCAATGACATGAGATAATGATCTGTCTTCTGGAAAACTGCTCTGTGGAAATACAAGAATTTCAGCTGCACAAGCATCTTAATGAGCTTAATACGCTTGTGACCGTGAGTGGGAGCTGCTTCCAGGCATGCATCCTACCATTCAAATAGTCAATTTGAGGCTGAATATTATATTTAAAATAGCGAGACATATAAATTGAAATCCAAACACCCAAATACTTAAATTTAGTCCATTGTAGGTGGAGATGGGGAACAGGATCAGTCGGGCAGGATCCCCAGAGTGGAGATAATATTAGATTAATTTCAATTAACCCAAAATCCCGAAAATGACCCAAACACATTCACTACAGACAGTTAAGCTGGCAAGGAGTGCCGTATGTCAGACAAGATCAATAGCCTATCTGCATATAACACTATAGTATCTGTCCTATCTCTAGCATGGAGTCCATGTATATGTGGGTACGCTCGTATCATACAAGCCAGTGGCTCAATGGCCAATGCAAACAGTGCAGGTGATAGGAAGCACCCCTGTTTCTTACCCTTGCCAAGTGCAAAGCCTTGAGAGACAAAGCCATTGACACAGACATGGGCAATTGGGAAAGAATAAAGGAGGCGCACCCAGTTCGTATAGACAGGACCAAAACCAAATTTAGACAAAACCTCCTATAGGTATCTCCATCCGACCAAGTCGGAGTATTTTGCAGCGTCCAACGACACCTGCACTGCCTGCCCAGCCCTCTCATGTTGCAGCTGATAGTGGCAAAACTGGCTATGTAGGTAAATAGCGGTCGAATTTTCGAAGGATATGAACCACATCCAGCACAAACTTGATTTGTTTTCGGATAAGTAGGGATACATCCCGGAAGATAAAAGTATGGACTGCATGATATTCCCAGCCCACCCATGGTCATTTAAGAACCAGCAATTTACCACCCATCAAATGGGTTTCAGCAAGACAGATGCCTTATATTTATTGAGCTGGGACATAACCAAGGACTGTTTAGGTTTGTTGTTGAGGCCCTGAACTTTCCAGGTCAAGAAACTAAGGGATTTGTGTCCATTTAGTCTAGCTGCCATAGAATAATACCCAATGCAGGGTCAGAGAAGTAGCCAGCCTCGAGCACCACCAGATCAAGGTCTGGGAGGCACCCAGCCATCCAACAGTACTCAAACAGACAGTGTATTTCTGCAGCACGGATAAAAATAGTAAGACATTGTGTGACATTACAATAAGGATTGTACCTATACAAAAAGATTAACATCCCAAAACTACCCCTACGCCCACCCAAAACACACTAACAACACAGTATACCAATTCCCAACCATGGCATACCTGGATTCCTAACATACTAACTAGACAACTTTCACAACTGCACTCGCAGAGAGTCATAATCAGACAGAAAGAGATGGGGCATAGAAGAGAGTGACAAGAAGAAAGAAAGGAGTGGGTAGGTAAGGGGGAAAGCAGTAAACCCTAGCATCATGATTCTCTGAAGTGAAGCACATAGTACAGTGAAATACATATAAAGAAAAGAGAAGGAATTACTTTGGCAACCTTACCACACTGAGCATCAGCAACACTCACACACATTATAATGTAAAAAAGGTATAAAGAAGCTGGCACACAATAATAGGTACATCTGAGTAACAATGTATATAAAAAATGTATAATAGAAATCAGATTCATACAATACCACTGGAGTCTATGTGGGCCATCATATAAGAGAAAAAACAAACCCAACAGCACTTTGAGCCAATAGGGAGTCCAGACCATCTAGTCCAAGCAGGAATCAATGATGAACATGGCGATCCAGCCAGTCAGCTGCGGCCTGCAGAGATTAAAAAAAGTGAGAGGTACCATCCGCCACCACCTGCAGCTGAGACAGTAAGAGCATAGCATATTATGGCAATTTGTAAATCCTGCAATCTTCTCTTCATCGGCGGTAACTGCACTCTGCTACTTTGCACATCTACAGAGAAATCCGGAAGCACATCGACTTGATTCTTACACATCATTGGACCCCTGGTCTGAGCCAGACGAAGGATAATATCTCTGTCTTGGAAGTGTAGGACCTTATCGATGAATGTATGTAGGGGAGCCCCAGGCGGCAGACTGACATTGGAAATTCGGTGAGGTCTCTCAATAGTAAATTGTGCAGTAAAACTATCTTTCGCAAACCCCTGCATCATCCAATGCTCAAGGAAAGTTTCTGGCCAGTCCCCGCTGCTCCCTCCGGAAGGCCCAAAAAACGAACATTATTCTGATGGAGGCAGTAACATATTCAAAGGTAGAGATGTGGCCCTTTGTCTCACCCACCTACTCTTAACTTTTGCATATCTTGACACAGCAATGACAAGTCTACCTGTACCTCCCTGATTTTATCTGTAACTCGTTTCAGAGTCAATAGCAAGTAGCACCTCTTGAAGGTAATCTCTGGCTTATCCACAGGAGAGGGCACAGAGTCCTGGAGGAGAGGGCTGCTGCCTCTCAGCATGTGTGGAAGCAGCCACAGATCTAGCAAAGTCATCCAACCTGCCTGAGGCAATGGTGTGCACATTTTTCCCCCATGACAGACGTAACATAGAGGGATAGAAACTCTTCTAGGGTAAGTAATTTGATAATGGCTCAGTCAATAATGCAATAAAATGGCCACGTCTAAGTAAAGACAAAAAAGCCTGTAATCTCAGGTGCCGGTGTATAATCCTCAACTATAGCAAGGCAGTATATACATCTAGTTACCTCAGCTCTGCTTGGAGAAGTATGTTCACCTCCCAATTTGCAGCAGAGGGGCAACAAGGTTTTCAACTTGAGAGGGGAGTGAGGGACTTCACTCACCCATGAGTTAGGAGAGGTGACAGAAACGGCTCCTCAGGTATCAAAATGGCAACTGGGATCCCCAGAGGCGGGAAAAGGGGGTCCACCGTTCCCCAACACAAAGTCTCTTCAGCTCTGCCACCAGCTAGGTCCCCTCCAAGAGAAAAATAGCAGGAGCATCACAGTGCAGCTCCTCATCTGCAAGACAGCAGAGGAAGTCACAGGTCACAAGATGGCGGGCCGATTCATACAAGCCAGCGGGAAATGACAAGTGGTGATGCCTGGCCAGGTACCCCAGCACAGCAGCCGGGAACTTCAGGATCGTTCAGATAGGCTCTGAATAAATCTCCCCTCCTTCTCTGCAGGGGGCAGCAACCGCAGACAGCTGACCCCCACCTCCCAGCGAGAGGCAGACAGCCAGAGAGACAAGTTTTCAACTTCAGCTATGTAGGTGTTGTGGGATGCACAGCAAGCTCAGCTGAGGTGCTGCAGGCAGTTTTCCACTGCACAGGAGAATTAATTGGATAGTTTCCCCAGAGAGGAGATAGCAAGGCGTACTCCTCCCCAGAACAAGTTTTAACAACAAGTATCAAGTCCCGTCTAGAATATTGTGAGAGGATGGGTAAGTATGTATAACCCAAGGGCAGTGTACTGCTAATAATGTAGTGCCAGTGAAGTGGATGTCTTTTTGACAAACTGTCAATACTGTATAGAGCCAAATGTTAATATTGTTTATGTACAGCACTGCATAGTATTTCACATGCAAAATTTTCTCTAAAAATGGCATGTAATCCTCCCACTATATTCTACACATCTAAACAACTCTTGAGTTTCAAAGTTCACCTGACATAGAAGGTTTACTATTTGAAAGAGAACCACAGTTCATACCAAGCCTAGTCAATTAAGAAACAGAAATACAATACTGTACAAAAATTTTAGGTAGGTGTGGGGAAAATGCTGCATAGTAAGAATACTTTCAAAAATAGAAATGTTAATAGTTTATTATTATCAATTAACAAAATGCAAAGTGAATGAACAGATGAGAAATCTAAATCAAATTAACCTTTGCCTTCAAAACGGCATCAATTATTTTAGGCACACTTGCACACAGTTTATGAAGGAACTTGACAGGGAGGTTGTTCCAAACATCTTGGAGAACTAACCACAGATCTTCTGTGGATGTAGGCTTGTTCTTCATGTAATCCCAGACAGACTCGATGATGTTGAGATCAGAGCTCTGTGGGGGCCATATCATCACTTCCAGGACCTCCTGTTCTACTTTAGGCTGAAGATAGTTCTTAATGACAATGGCTGTATGTTTGGGGTGGTTGTCATGCAGCAGAATAAATTTGGATCCAATCATATGGCTCCCTGATGGTATTGCATGATAAGTACTTACCTGTATTTATCAGCATTGACAACATCATTAATCCTGACCAAATCAGCAACTCCATTTGCTGAAATGCAGCCCCAAACTTGCAAGGAACCTCCACCATGCTTTACTGTTGCCTGCAGACACTCATTATTGCACCTCTCTCCAGCCCTGCAGCAAACAAACTGCCTTCTGTTACAGCCAAATATTTAAAATTTTGACTCAGTCCAGAGCACCTGCTACCATATTTCTGCACCCCAGTTTCTTTGTTTTTGTGCATAGTTGAATCATTTGGCCTTGTTTTCACCTCAAAGGTATGGCTTTTTGGCCGCAATTCTTCCATGAAGACCATTTCTGATCAAACTTCTCTGAACAGTTGATGAGTGTACTTGGGTCCCACTAGTTTTTTCTCAGTTTTGAGCTGACACTGCTAGACATTCCAATTTCGAAGGAAAGTAAGCATGATGTGTCTTTCATCTGATGCGCTAAAGAGCTTGAACAGCTCATCTTGAAACCCCAGTCTGCTTTGAAATCTTTTTGCCTGGGGGGAGAGACCTTGCTGTGCTCAGTCTTGTTATGGTGTATGTGACATGAAACTTGTCGTTCACAATCTCACCTTTGCAGCAGAGTTTGACTGTTCCTCTTACAGTTTTAAGCCTCCTTACACAGTTATTTCTTTTTCAGTTACTAACTGTTTTTCAACCTACATATGAAAATGATGATCATTATCACCTGTTTGGTATGATTGGTTAATTATACACCTGACTATAATCCTACAAAATCTTTGACTTTGTGCAGGTGTACCTAGAAGAATTGATGCTGCTTTGAAGGCAAAGGGTGGTCACGCCAAAAATTTATCTGATTTAGATTTCTCTTCTGATCATTCACTTTGCATTTTGTTAATTGATAAAAATAAACTGTTAACACTTCTATTTTTGAAACCATTCTTACTTTGCAGCATTATTTCCACACCTGCCTAAAACTTTTGCACAGTATTGTATTTCTCAAATTAACTTGATAGTTTTGAGGAACTACTGCTTCTGCTGAACATATATCATAGAATCAAAATAATTGTAAATGCTACTGTGCACTTTTAGGGCATCCTGCCAAGCAAACACAGTATAAAAGTTCATCTAAGAGATGGGGACTGTGTGATAGGAGCACTTCTTCAACAGTGAATCACTCAACTATCAGGAATTAGTGCCTGAGGTTTAAAATAGTTAATAAGGAAAGCTGATAAACCAAAGTAAATGAACTCTGTAGACGCTGCAAATATAATTTCAGTCGGTACTCGCTGTTGAAGGACCAGACAATGGTAACAGGAATGATGCAAAATCTTTTCCTTCATGAAGTGGTTCAGGCAAGATGTGAAGTTGAAGCAGAGCCGGATTTACACCTCATGGGGCCCTAGGCAAGATATCGGTTTGGGCCCCCCCCTTCACACACACATAGTGGCCCCTCACACACACAGGGACCTCTCACACACACATAATACACACACACAGTGGCCCCTCACACACACATAATACACGCATACAGTGGCCCCTCACACACACATAATACACACAGACAGTGGCCGCTCACCCACACATAATACACACAGACAATGGCCCCTCACACACACAATGCACACAGACAGTGGCCCCTCACACACACAATACACACACACAGTGGCCCCTCACACACACACACACACACATAATACACACAGACAGTGGCCCCACACACACACATAATACACACAGACAGTGGCCCCTCACACACACACACACACACATAATACACACAGACAGTGGCCCCTCACACACACACACACACATATAATACACACAGACAGTGGCCCCTCACACACACACACATAATTCCTCTAAAAGAGGGTCAGTTTAAAGTCACTTATTTCTGTAATCCATGTACCAGAATAAATCACTAGGAAAGCTGACATCATCTTGTCAAACGTATGCAGCACTGAATATGGTGTCGGCATTGCAAAAAATAAAAGTGTACATACACCTTGTCGTGAATGCGGTGCGGATCAAAATAAATAAATAATTCTGGAATTGTCAGCGATTGCTCATCATTTCGGGGAAACAGAACAAGTGATAAAATGAAAGAGAGAACACTTCCTGACACCTCTCAGCCAGCAGGCAAATATTGTACACAAATATATAGCCTTTCCCTCGCATTATCAGATATTTCATTATCACATCCACACTGCAGCACATTTGAAGCACAAACCAGCTGGAAGCAAAAGGCACAGGTTTTAATCCTGCTCTGTTTGTGCAGCTGAATATGCCATGATTTTTACTCCCCCAGATCCTTAGCATCTTTCTGTATCCTCACAAGTGTGATACTCTGGGGGTTCAGTCGTTCAACTGCCTAGCAAGGTATTATGCTTTCCCTATATGTTCTGCTGATCAACATCCAAAAAACATCACTCGTTTTCTTTGCCTTGGAAAAAGTTTTGAAATATAACGCAGATCACACTAGCTCCGTGTGGCCCCTCCCCCGACTTGCGGCACCCGACCCCCCTCCCACGACTCGAGTCGGGGGAGGGGCTGAATTATTATTTTTTTTAAATTGCTCCTGTCTCCCCAGCTGGGCCCCCCGAGAGCCGCTAGGCCCTAGGCAGGTGCCTAGGTTGCCTAGCGGTAAATCCGGCCCTGAGTTGAAGGGTACTTATAAATGCATGTTCTTTGTTCCTGAGCCATGCAAGTATCACTTAGCCTGAGCTGGACTGCCTGAGCCACCAGCCAGTTATGCACCTCTTCTGGAGCAGTGAAAAAATGAGACCTGTCTTCTGCAATTACACTCAGACAACACAAGTACAACATTTTCTGCAGCCTCCTTTTGACCAAGGTACACTTGGTTCTTTGATGTTTACGTTCTAAAAGAAATTCCAGGAATACTAGGACCTAAGATTTTTGTAGGGGTTTGGGTTCGATGCAGGACTGTGTCTGTCCTTATAATACTGTAGGTTGTTATGTATGAGACTATTTTACAGGTCAATGAGATGTTGCTACAAATTAATCATCTGGGACTACATTTCCCTGTGACGATAATGGAGTACCAAGCACTGTTAATATAGAATAAGCTGGCCTGGGAACTCCTCTAAATGGGAAGAATGTTGTTGGCATTTACCCTGTGTATTATTTAATGTCGCCATTTAGCACTTTTGTAAAGTCTGATTGTAAAATATATTGCAAATCTTTATGTTTTCATAAAAGAACTATAGTCACATTGTAAACTTTGTAACATTGAACACTATTACTATTATTAACAGTTATTTGCTTTCTCAGTGCTTATTTCATCCATCCCAGCAGCTACAACCACTATGACTACAAGTACCCGGACTTTATGCTTTAGTGGTCAGACATTACTATTTGGCTAATACTTAGAGGAGGCCACTAGTCACTAGTATTGGCTGTAATTATGCCCTTTTGTGTTGGTCACCATTGTACAATTCCTTTATCTCCCGAGGGAGCATTCACCAGCAGGGGGTCCTGGAGAATGGTAGAGAAGGACTTGGCCCTACAAGCACCCCCTTTGAGGTAAGGACCAACAATATGGAGAGATAAGGAAGCTGGTTTCCTCTTGCTACCCAGAAGTCAACATTGTGAGAATGAGAAAGGGTATAAACAGTGGTGCTCCTCTGATCTGTTCTTTTGTGTGCCTGCCAAAAGTAAGGTGACACTTGGGTTTGAACGTTGCCTTGCTGTCAGAAGCAACAAAAGAGTCTGTCATCTGTTAGAATGTGTCTACGGACAGATCCATAATTTATGTGATGTTATAGTGTGCGCGTATTTTGAAATTATTAAGGAAATCCTGCATGACGTAGCATTGTCAGAAGGGGGAGTGACTGGTGGAGTGTAGTGAGGACTTGATGCGGTGGAGTGACAGGTGGAAGGAGTGTGGATAATTATGTATAAACAATGAGCAGTGACTGGTGGAAGTTTAGTAAGAGTTTTTTTTAGGGGTGGGGGAGTAACTGGTGGAAGTGGGAAGTGGAAGTATTCTGTAGAGGGATCACTGCCTGGTGAAAGTTGGGTAAGGATTTTGTGTAGGGGAGCACTGTCTGATAGAAGTTGGGTAAGGGAGATGTGGTGCTTGGTGGAAAGGTGGTGGGAAATAGCTCTGAACAGGAACAGTTCTTGGTGAAAGTGGAGTAAAGACATAGTTGCTTCTCTCCTGGAATGTTTGGGAGATTTCTGGAATATTGAGAAAATGCCCAGCAAGGTAAGCTAGCTTCCAAAATCCCAGCTGTGCCTCCTGAACTGCTGGCTTGCGTACATGATGATGCAATGCCGGACATGCCTGCGAGTCTGGATTAGCACATGAGCACTATTGAGTATGTGCACAAGTCAGTGAACAACAAGAAGAATGACCATCCTCTTGTTTCCACCTGGTGGTGCTGATGGGTGTAGCTAGACACACCCTTTGGCAGGAGCATGACACATTCCCTACTACAATCTCCCTGAAATGCTTTTCCAAAAGTTAAGATCAGTGCTTGAATTGGGGCTGTATGTGCCGGCATGACATACCGGTAGTTCTACTGCTCACCTTTTTGAAGCTTTTGAAATGCTATATGACACTGCTGTCTAATCAGCAGGTAAAGGATTGTGCCCTTTGTGGTGGGGGGTAGAGTGTAGCTTATTGAAATATGGATTTATATAGTAGCTACAGGTTAATTATCTGCAGAAATTTGGGAGGGGTTTCTCAATTAGCAGACTAATCTATTTCTCTGAGCATATGAAAAAATCCCTGTGATAAAGGTGAGAAACGATCAGGGCCGCCGGGAGTGGGGGGCGGGTACTAATTACCCGGGCTCGGACATGCCAGGGGTCGGGCATGCCCGGCAACTGCTGACCTTTTTTTTTTTTTTTATTACCCTGTACGCTGCTCCCTCACCCCTTTGTTGGTGGGGGCAGCAGGGTACTTAAAAATAAAAATAAATAAAAAAATACTCACATGATCGCGGCACCGGCGTCCCTCTTACCTCTCCCTGCTCTGTTTGTTCTGAATGTCAGGCGGGACATTATGACGTCACGGCCAATATTCAGTGAGGAGCGGCGCAGAGAGAACCCAGCAAGAAGACAGAAGAGAAGAGAAGAAAACGAAAGAGATGAAAGAAGCCAGTACAAAGGTAAGTAAAGGAATGGAGGGAAGCATAAAGTCACAGTGTGATGAAGAACGGGAGGGATGAGAAAAGCACAGTGTGATGAAGAAGGGGGAGGGGGCACAGTGTGGCACTGATTAATGAAGAAGGGGGGAGACAGAGAGGTACAGTGTGCTGAAGATGAGAGGGAGGTAGGCACAGTGTGCCACCGAGTGATGAGGAAGGGGGGGAGACAGAAAGGTACAGTGTGATGAAGAAGGATGGGAGGGGAAAGGCACAGTGTGATGAAGATGGGGGGAAGGCAGAGTGTGATGAAGAAGGGGTGGGAGAAAGGCACAGTAGAGAAGGGGGGGAAGGGCACAATATGATGAAGGAGAAGGGGGGACACAGTGTGATGAAGGAGAAGGGGAGATAAAAGCATGGTGTGATGAAGGAGGTGGGGAGCAGCATGGCACAGTATGATGAAGGAGTCGGGGAGCAGCATAGCACAGTGATGAAGGGGAGGGGGGAGCAGCATAGCACAGTGATGAAGGGGAGGGGGGATCAGCATGGCACAGTATGATGAAGGACTCGGGGAGCAGCATGGCACAGTGATGAAGGGGAGGGGGGAGCAGCATGGCACAATGATGAAGGGGAGGGGGGAGCAGCATGACACAGTATGATGAAGGACTCGGGGAGCAGCATGGCACAGTGAGGAAGGGGAGGGGGAGCAGCATGGCACAGTGATGAAGGGGAGGGGGGAGCAGCATGACACAGAGTGATGAAGGAGGGGGGAGCAGCATGGCACAGTGTGATGAAAGGGGGCTAGGTGAAGGGGGAAAAGCAGCATGGAGGGCGCTGTGTGATCATAAGGAAGCACAGAGTGGTTGTGATGAAGGGACACAGTGTGATCATAAGGAGACACAGTGTGGTGATGATGAAAGGGCACAGTAATGTGTGAGTGATGGCACAGGGGGCTTGTGGCAATGTAATGTGTATGATGGCACAGGGGACTTGTGGCAATTTAGTGTGTATAAGGTAGGTGGTGGCTGTCACAAATCGGGATCTTAGCCACACTTCTCTCCAGAGGATAGTTCTTGGCTCCAGTGTTCCTGACTGCATTACAAGTGCAGTAATCCTGACTGCATTACAAGTGCAGTAATCCTGACTGCATTACAAGTGCAGTGTTCCTGTCTCCATTACTAGTGCACTGTTCCTGTCTACATTTCCAGACTGCTAATTCCCCTGCTATATTCTACAATCAGCAAGAAATATGAGCAAGAAGTTCATCCAGGCTGCTAAGTTCTGTTTCACTCCTGCTCCAGCTAGTCCCAAGGGTCCCGAATCAGATCAAGAAATTCAGACGACCGTGACAGTTTGTTCTGGCCCAATGGATCCGCCAGGGGAACATACCCCGAGGGAGGACTCTGTCCAAATATTAGCTGGACGCATTGAGAGACAAGAAACTAACCAGGGGCAAATTTTGAGATTGCTGCAGGATGTTTCTACACGTATGGATACCTTGCAGTTATTCCGCAGTCAACCATCCCATACTCCGCCTGAGCCAGTAATACCTGCTTCACTACCCACTTCATCCGGACTCCATCTTCCCACGCCAGCTAAATACAATGGCGATCCGAAGAATTGCCGCGGGTTTCTCAACCAGTGTAGTAGCACCACTCACCGCTCTCACCAGAAAAGGAGCTAATCCTGCCAAGTGGTCTGAAGAAGCCCAAACAGCTTTTCAACTTCTGAAACAAGCATTTATTTCTGCTCCCATACTCAGGCAACCAGATTTAACCTGTCCATTCTACTTGGAAGTTGATGCCTCATCTGTCGGAGTAGGGGCAGTTCTTTCCCAAAAACCAGCTGATGAGCAATGGCATCCCTGCGGGTTCTTCTCCAGGAAATTTTTACCAGCTGAACGAAATTATGCCATAGGGGACAAAGAACTGCTTGCCATCAAATTGGCGCTTGAAGAGTGGAGGCATTTACTTGAGGGAGCTCGTTATCCTGTCACAATATACACGGATCACAAGAATCTGCTCTACCTTAAAACTGTACAGTGCATGAATCCACGACAGGCCCGATGGGCACTATTCTTTTCTCGATTTGATATCCATGTCACCTTCCGTCCCGGTTCCAAAAATCGCAAGGCCGATGCTCTGTCACGTTCTATGGTGAAAGAGGAAGATTCCATCACTGTGGATCCACGGCCTATTATCAGCCCACTCAGCATCGCAGTCAGTAGACCCGACAATACACCTCCCCAGGGAAAAACTTTTGTTTCTGAGAATCTGCGTAAAAAATTGCTCCAATGGGCACATTGTTCTAGATTTGCCGGTCATGCGGGCATCCGCAAAACTCAATCTTTCATATCGAGAAGCTACTGGTGGCCTACTCTTCATCAGGATGTTCAGCAATTTGTTTCCGCATGTGGCAGCTGTGCCCAACATAAAAGTTCAAGACAATCTTCAGCTGGTCAACTTTTGCCTCTGCCTATTCCCACCAAACCCTGGACCCATATTTCTATGGACTTTGTTTCTGATTTGCCAAATTCTAATAATTTCAATACCATCTGGGTCATCGTTGACCGATTCTCTAAAATGGCGCATTTTGTTCCTCTCCGTGGCCTCCCATCAGCACCTATACTGGCTCAGCAATTTATAAAGGAGATCTTCCGTTTGCATGGGTGTCCTGAAGAAATCGTCTCAGATAGAGGAGTTCAGTTTGTGGCGAAATTCTGGAGATCCTTATGCCAAGCACTACAGATCAAACTAAACTTCTCTTCGGCCTATCATCCACAGTCCAACGGGCAAACGGAAAGAGTCAATCAGGACCTAGAAACATTTCTCCGTTTGTACATATCTTCTTCACAAGACGACTGGGTAGATCTGCTTCCTTGGGCAGAATTTGCTCATAATAATCATTATCACGAATCTTCTGCTTCCACTCCATTTCATACGGTCTATGGCCTACACCCCAGGGTACCCTTGTTTACTCCACTTCCTACAGCCTCAGTACCTGCCTCTGAAGTTTTCCTAAAGAATTTTGCAGGCCACTGGCGCCAAGTACGGGAATCTCTACTTAAAGCGTCCCAACGCTACAAAATTCAGGCCGACAAAAAGCGACGAGCCATTCCAAGCTTGAAATCGGGAGACAGAGTATGGCTGTCAACTCGCAATCTACGCCTCAGAGTTCCATCTATGAAATTCGCTCCCCGCTTTATTGGACCGTTTAACATCTCCCGGGTCATCAATCCAGTGTCCTACAAATTACATTTACCATCTTACCTCAAGGTACCCAACTCCTTCTATATTTCTCTCTTAAAACCATTGGTGCTAAATCGGTTTTATACACCCAAACTGGTTTCTCCTGAAGTGCAGACTGAACATGGTGATGAATATGAAATTAAAGAGATCTTGGACTCTCGGTTTCGACATAAGACCTTACAATATCTAGTCGACTGGAAGGGCTATGGTCCAGAAGAGAGAGCCTGGATCAAAGCTTCTGATGTCCATGCTCCATCTCTCATCAGAAAATTTCACCGCAAGTTTCCAACTAAACCCCAATCTAAGTGTCCAGTGGCCACTCGTAAGGGAGGGGGTACTGTCACAAATCGGGATCTTAGCCACACTTCTCTCCAGAGGATAGTTCTTGGCTCCAGTGTTCCTGTCTGCATTCCTAATTGCAGTGTTCTTGACTGCATTACAAGTGCAGTAATCCTGACTGCATTACAAGTGCAGTAATCCTGACTGCATTACAAGTGCAGTGTTCCTGTCTCCATTACTAGTGCACTGTTCCTGTCTACATTTCCAGACTGCTAATTCCCCTGCTATATTCTACAATCAGCAAGAAATATGAGCAAGAAGTTCATCCAGGCTGCTAAGTTCTGTTTCACTCCTGCTCCAGCTAGTCCCAAGGGTCCCGAATCGGATCAAGAAATTCAGACGACCGTGACAGTGGCAAGTTAATGGGTGCTATTTTGTTTGTGGGGCAATTTAATAGTGGACACTGTTAATTTAAGATGGGGTGGTTTGGGGGCTATTGAATGTGGGGGTGAGTTTGGTGAGAATGAGGTTTCTTTAATAAATGTGACTATGAATTATTTAATGGCAGTGACGGTTGCGGGAAATAGGTATGTTTATAAAATGTAAAAACTATTAATTTATTGCTGGGGCTGTTTGGAGGGAGGGAAATAGGTTTATTTGTTAAATGGGAATACTATTAATTTAATGTTGGGGCTGTAGGAAGCCCTAGTTATTAATCCTGGGTGCTATCGATTTAACGCCAGGGCCGGTTGGAATTTTCTAAATGTACCCATTCTTTTTCCAAATAGGCCCCCAAAATTCCAGGATACAGACAAGCAACTAAAAAAACTGCAGTCTGTGAAATGTTGTGATTCTAGTGGGACAATTTTTGGTGACTGTTCTGCCCAATGTAAGAGGCAGGCCAACACTGTGAACTCTTTATGTACACACTGCATTTTTTATATACTACACTATGGTGCTAGATGTTCTGAAAGTCAGGAGTGCTAGGACTTATGTCACGCTCCGCCGAGCGGGCACTGCATCCTTATGCCAAATGCCAATAGTGGACACAACAATGCAGGATTTTTTTTTGTAGGAGGGTAGCCTAGCGCTTTTCACCTGCTAGCCACACCCTAATGATGCATAGCCACATCCCTAATTGTATGAATACACCCACATACACTTTTGCGCCGCCACACAAAATGTTTTGCCATTCTCAACTATAAGGGGGGCTCCATGAAGTTATTGTACTGGGGCCCTGAATTTCTCTTGGCAGCCCTGGTAACGATAAGGCATGCAAACAGCCAGGGCCTGATTAAGGGTTAAGGTAGCCCTAGGCTAATATACACATAACAACCGTCGCCTTCCACACCAGGCTAATACACGGTAGGTAAAAACAAACTTGTCCGTAATTTAAAATCCTACTCCCTTCACCCAACCCCATTGTTTATGTTCACAGCAATCCTTGTCACTCATTTTGTTTTCATTAAAATCACAGCTGTATAGCAGAGCGAAGGCATGAATGAATGCTGATGAGACTGAAGATGTGAAAGGGGATGGGGCTGTCATGTCTGCACCTGTTACCATCCTTGTCTCCCTAAGTGTCTTCATACTATAGGAATATGTCAAGACTAAAAACTTTACATTACATTTTTCTTTCATGTTTTCATTTTTACTTTGGATACCAACTATTCTCTAATATTTTAAAATTAATTCAAGTATACATCTTTCCCTGTCACAATTTTGCACCCCCAAAAAGCCTTGTGTTCTAGGCTGCATACTAGTCAGCCTATTGGATAATCAAGCCCTGCAAACAGCAGATCTGTAACATAAAGCTACTTGTTTCAGGGAATTTAGGTAAAGGGGGAGATAGACCAACCTTGCAAGGGACAGATTAACAAATATGTTGAATTATAGGGAATCTGATTACTTATTTAGAGAATTCCCTCTGCCCAAGCTAAATAACCTTGCTTGATACAACAGGTGTGTGAATGAATGACATAAAACCAGTATTTGTCTCCATACTCCAACATTAAACGGACTTTTGAAGAGACGATGATCATAATTTAAGGCATCATACCCTTAGTGCATATATTTAATATTTTATTGTGCATGATCAGAAAAAAACCCAACAGTATTATTATGGCTCTGACCATTGGCTGTCTTCATCTAATGAACAGTTAATATAGGTACTTTAACAATCTTCATTTTACATATTAAAGGAAATTTGTTATAATAATCAGGAGGTAGTAGCATTACTTGATTTTGTAACAGACATCATATACAAACTATTTAAGTATATATACTAAGAACACACATGATTGAAATTAAACTAATAGATTCATAGCTGATATATACCAAAGTGAAACCATCACATCACAATAACCATGGTACATTTTACAACACCAAAATAAATATTTTTGGTTTTCCTATTTCTAGCTAGAGTGTTTTTATATTTCGCTGAAAATTATTTTACAAATCGCTCGGTTAGCCCTGTGGTTCCCCGGGACTCCTCTCTGCGGTATGCTGACGCTGCAGCTGCTGGGGGCCGCCATCTTTGATCTGGGTCTGCACATGTACTTTTAAGTTTTCCCATTGTCTTCTATTGACTAGTGCTCTCTGATGGCTGGTATATTTAAAGCACCTGTGTTCATTCGTTCTTTGCCAGATCTTTGAGTCTTCTCTACCTGTGTGGATGCGACTCTCCCTGGCTCCTGAGGTCCAGTCTCTGCTTTCTAGTCTTCTTGGACCTGTGTGTATATCTGCTGCAGACTATCACATCCGTGCTCATCCAGACTCTGCTTTCTAATCTCCCTGGACCTGTGTATACCTACTACAGACTATTACATCCGTGCTGATCCAGTCTCCTGCTTCCAAGCTATCTGGACCTGCTCATACACCTTGCAAAGACCGTATCTCCTCTGTGCTCTCTCCCTCCCTGTGTTCTCCACTGAGCCTCTCTAGGCGCCTACTTGGAGAACCACGACCTGCAAGGCAGAAGCTTCAATGTCCATACTCCTTTGTGGGGGTCACTGGTGAAAAACTTCTGTCTTGTTAGACTTGCGCTTCCCTATATATGGCACTAAGCCTAGCAGACTCTAAGGGTCATACTGAATCCCTGCGATCATGGCATAATATGTGCATATTCAAAGACTGTCTCCTGGATAGGCAAGGTCAGCATAATTAAAATTAACATTTTATCTTATCCAGACCCTGTCAATTCATGTCCTGATAGATTCTTTAAAGATATTCACTCCACCATCAGCGACCTTTGCCTGGAATGGGCGGAAACCCTGTTTCCAACATGATATACTCTATAGACATAAGCATTTAAGGGTTCTAGTTGCTGAAATACTTAGCTTGGTACCAAGCAGTTCACCTCAACCGAATTATGGAATGAACGTGCCCTGGATGATTTAAGCAGTGGGTCACTGTAGAAGAGCTATATCTAAATGCGCAAATACAAATTATTGCATGAACCCCCATCTCTGCCACATATAACACATCCCACTATTGCTCCGATTGTGGCTCAGTGGGAAAAACTGAGACACCTTGAAAACATTTCTTCACCGTTCTCTACCCTATGTCCTTTATACACAACAAGGATTTTTTTCCAGGATTTACTCCTAGCCAGCTTAAGCACTGGTGCTCAGCTGGACCTCTTCAGCTTATCTAGGAAGTATAAACAGAAACAATGCTCTGGGAAGGGGTTAACTCCATTGAACTACCATCCAGAAGGACCTGAAACATTAAGTCTCCTTGATTTACACTTCATATAGCTGACTTATTACCTAATTAACTGCTGTCCAGAGTGCTAAAGGATTTTCCAGTTCACCCAAGCAACATCAAGTTGAGTCTCAGTCTGGATATCGTATAGTTTCCTGGACTCCCAGGTAAATGTTTGCGCTATGATGGCACAATAGGGAACCCCTGGCGTATCTGGTGAGATGTTTAAAGCTAAAACCATTTTGAAAAGAAGTAATTAAAATCTCTAAGGAGACACTGGCTGGGGATAGGGTGACAGAAGGTCCAGATTTATAAATTCTAAATTTGATTAAGGATCCTCTTTCTTCTCTATAAGAAAACCCTCCTATAAGCATTTGCATAATGCAACAAAGGCGGTCATCTCGGGGAAATCGAAATGGAACTATCTCTCAATTGGTGAAGGACTGTTTCCAAAGACAAGACTTCTATATCTTAATGGAAGCTATCACCTTGGCCGCTCTATACAGAGATGCAGCATTTATTACTACTTGGCTTAACTGGCTAACCTTTAAAGAATTAGACACATATAGAAGCTACTTTATCTAGATCTAGCCATTTCTTTTAACAGGAGTACAGGTCACCCCTTTCTATCTTCACTTTCTTTCTGTCCCTTTTTTCCTTTGTTGCCCTCTTTAAATTTTCCTCTTTCTTTTATAAGCTTTCAAAATAGCTAAAATTATAAGTGTGATATGTCTATTTTACAATGGTTTTTGACTGTTGTATCTGGAACTTATCGATTCTCAAAAAAAGAGTTGGCATAAAGAAATAATATGTGTTTCATTTTATGTAATCTCTTTTATTTATTTGGTATCAACAGTGGAAATGACACCATATCAGTTTATCATTATCTATATAAAAGGTGGTACTCATTCTGTATAACAAACAATATAAACATAAACACTAATGAACAAAAATAAGAACAGTATGGGGTAACGATGGGAATAGGGAAGGGAGTAGGTTCTCCTACCAGTCTTTTATATATATATATATATATATATATATATATATATATATATATATATATATATATATATATATATATATATATATATATATATATCAATATAGTAATTTTAGTAGATATCTAAAATTTTCTACTATCTGAATATTACGTAAGTTGGGTATAAGTGTGGAGTCAACTTTTTTTAATAAACCAATTACTAAAATATCCTTTCATCTCTTTATTCTTCTATTAATAAAATCTCCCCCAATACAATATACATTGAATAGAGGATATGCTGTTTTCCAGTACACGGATATCAAGCGCTGGCTGGCAAGATGCATCAATGACGCGGCCGCATCGCGTGTCATGTGACGCGCCCGCCTGTGCGCTGAGGTGGGCACGTCACATGACATTATTACCGGCGGCCGTCATGTGATGTGTCCGCCGGTAATAATTAGGTTATAGTGCAGCCGGGGGGAGGGGGAGCTGGGCGGCCGGCCGGCCCTAACAATGGATAAACTGAGCGGCCCGGGGGACCGATGCCCCCCTGCCCCCCGGGCCAGCCCTCCCCTGACGGATATAATTGCTTTGGCTGCATTATTTAAATGTGTTATTAGTTATTTTTTGTATATAGAAATGGGTTTGTTCATAAAATTAATGTGCCAAAAACCAGGATCAGATGGTAAAGCCTCTCATCCTAATATTTCCTGAGTAATTTACACCATTCAACAAGATATTTCCTCATGCCAGATTCCACGTTTCACACACTGTACCCACCTTCACCTACACTCCCCAATCCACCCTTAATTCATTCTCTCTAGAAACTGGAGATGAAGACTGAACTCATCTCATCATCTTACCCTACAATCTGTCCCTTCAACCCTATTCCATCCCAAATTATTTAGTCCCTTTCCTCTACCACATGCTCAATTCTAGCTCACCACTTCACCTTGTCTCCAATCTTCAATCCAGCCTCTTCAACTACCGGCCTATTTCTCTCATCCCCTTTGCCTCCAAAGTACTTGAGCAATTAGTGTACAAATGCCTGTCTCACTTTCTCTCCTCTCACTCCATGCTTGACTGTTTGCAATCAGGCTTCCATCCCCAACATTCCACAGAAACTGGAGTTTGAACATATCTCCAACAGTTATTTGGGAGACCTGGAAACATTCTTTGTAAAACATTATGGCTTCTACACCATCTGGCCAACAATTTATAATGTGTTTCTATATGACTTTTTGCACATGAAAAGAGCAAACTTAAGTTTTTACAAGCCATTGTAACACTGCTTTTAAAAGTCATAAGTCTGTTTACACTTTTTGTAACAAGATATGGGAGGTCATTTAAGAATTGCAAAATCAGCCTTGGCCCTGCCATGTGCCTCTATGAGTAAGTGTACCCAAATTTTCGCTAAATCGCATTGATTTATAGTAGAGGTGAACATATATCTCAAAACTGTTCTACAAGATATTCACCCAAACACACCAGAGATGTCGGTGCTCTGCATATGGATTCTTGGCTGTCACTTTTGCTTGCAGGAGGTCAGCACCAAACCACCATGGCAACAGCAAAACAAACAGTGGATAAAGTTGTATAATGCAGGAAATAGCTCCATAGAGCAAAATGCAAGTTAGTGAGCAGAGTTTACAGAATAAAACATGATGTTGCAGGACAGCAAGTCACTTTGTCAAATAAATTTAAAAGCAACATAATGGACATATTCATATGGGATTCAACCAATCATGAAGCCTGATCACTGTTTCACCACACATGATAACTTAACCCAGACACAAATTGTCCATTATCCAATCATAGTAGGCACAAATTGTCTCTTAACCCATTCATAGTACAAGAAAATTGTCTCAATGTACTATATATACTACCCATAATTCTTAAAACTATATGCTACTACTAGTTCTAATATTGCAATCATATAATAATATATTATCATATGAAACATTAATCAGGTGGTACCAATGGCATATTACTTAATATTTTATGCAAAATATAATTAGTACCAAGATAATGCAATCAACAAATATCATAAATTGTAACAAAGGTAATTATTAACAGATATATCTATATTCATGGGGATATAAAATTTCAAACCACATGTGCAGACATGCTCTCATAATTTCAAATTAAAGTAATCATTTAAACCCCTCGAATGTAATGGGCGTAGGCTATCTATCCAGAAAGCTTTTTTCCTGAGTAAAATTGTCTTATAATTCCCTCCACGGGATGGCAATTGTACCTCTTCCAATATCTGCCAGTGCAGTTGCGATACATAGTATCTGAGCATAAAAAATGATCTGCCAGATGGACTTTCTTTATTTTTATTATTCTCTTCTACATTAAACATTCTTATATTAGATTTGTATTCATTTAACCATGCTTTCATAGACAGAGTAGCTACATTTAATACTCTTCAGACCCTTCCTTATCTAACACTGAAAGCAATTTCAATTTTCCCAAAATGTACACAAAATCCAACTCATCCTTTGTGCCACCATTTCCCCTCTTACTCTCCTGCCATCCCAGGTGAATGTTTAAATGCTGGGATGAAAGTCCATGCAGTTTCTACTCAGGTCACACCAGTTTCTTACCCTCAACAAAATCTTCTCCAAATAAAAAGTTATATAGAGGCAAAACTGGACTTGTAGTGCATTTCAGGACTGTTAAAATTGACTGGTGTGAGCCCAGTGAAATAGGATTACTCTTTCTTTCAGCAAACTCAGGAGTCACGCATGTGTCAAGTCGATTACTGATTACATTCTTTACAAGTAAATAAGCTTCTTGTGTCCACCTGAAACTTTGCTTTAATCTGTGGATTACAATTTACCTCTGCGGGTTCTATTGTAAAGTGATGCTAGTCTACAGGCATTTCTTCTAAAGCATCTAACCTGATCAAGTTGGATTTATCCTTGTTGCATCTCAACTGATTTTTGCATGATAAGTATAATCTGTATCGGGCACTAGTCTACAGTGATTGATTTGTCTAGATAATCTGCTGCAGCAGCACTTAGTGTAATTGTCTAATTAACCTGTTAGCAACAAATTGCCTTCCAAAAGTATTTATCCAGTGAAACCCATTTCACTGAAGGACTAGTATCTAACTTCAAAGTTGGGTAATTTATTCAGTGTCCTATGTATTGTACTTATTTATGTTTGTATATTTCTGATATTGCTGAAACAAGATTCCTAAACTGAAGGTCTCATGGTATAACTTCCCAACACTACTGCTACTTATTTGCCACTGTGGTAAAACCTTACACCACATGCAATGCAAATAAACCCACAAGTTTATGCAGTTTTAGCCCTGTGTCACTTGTTTCATTCAAACACTACTGGGGGGACTTTTGCTTCTGATTCAAACCACCAGGCCTGTGAAATCCTATCTTATACTACTTCTGGGGTGCCAACTATCCGCCCCTGTACATATGAGTCATGCACAAAAAGATCCTAGATCTCACCACAGATACATCAATTAGCGAACACATCCAGGAAGAATGCATATGTACTAAATTGCACTGGGTCAGTATTGTTAACTTTACTTTAAATGACAGCCAACATTTAGGTCCATAACAATCAATGCTGTACTCCTAGATTCGATGGAGCTTCCTCAACCACCATAGTTTTTACAACAGGGTATTTGAGTGTCCAAGTGAGCACCTCTCCTCAAACAGCAGAATGTATGTGACGGTATTTTATGGGATGGCATTGGGTATGAGGACATTATTTTTTAAAATGAACTATAAAAAAATATTTATTATTGACTAAAGCACAGCTATCTAAGCCAGACTTGAAGCACTTTCTAGTGCACTTCATTTCTTGCACTGGCACTTCTCACTAGGATGCAGGAATAGGCTTGTGGTAATTGGTCAATGAATGTCTATCTATGTAAAGAAGCCCTACCTCAGTATCTTCTGCTCTCAGAGGTATACTTATCATATTGATGCAGGAGTAGCTTGAGTAATAGGAGTAACTTGAAGGTTATTCTTTATTGACCAAAAAATTGTTTGGAGATGACCACGTGAGGTCTTCATATTTTTCATTATCTTGATTTTTATGTTTAAATCTCACAGTTTACTGCTATTCCAGTGTTAGAATGCTGAACCACCATATGACATAATCCCCACTATATACTCATGCTCAGTGCTCCACCCCAAACCTTTCCATCAACCATGAACGTTCAAGCCCACCAACCTAATCCACATATCTCCACTACTCTTTCTTCCCTTCTCTTGTGCACAATGGAGTGCCAGATCTGTTTGTAGCAAACTTGCATCCATTTTTGATCTATTCATTTCCAAATCCCTCAAACGCCTTGCCATTACAGAAACTTGGCTCCCTCCTCTGACACTACATCACTTACAACCCTCTCCTATGGGGGATTCTCCCTCAGTCATACTCCTGGACCTGGAATCAAACAAGGTGGTAGAGTAGGCATTCTTCTTTCTCCATGCTGCACCTTCTAAGCCATACCGTCTGAAACCTCCCTCTCATTCTCTTCCTATCTGTATATCTTATCCACTTCACCTTCATGTGCTGTTATTTATCTACCTACAATTTCCCAACTTGCCTACTCTTGTACTAGGCAATTTCAAAATTCACATTGATCCCACTGTCTCTTCTGCCTCTAAACTTCTTTCACTTTCTTAATCGTGTGGTCTCTCTCAGTGGACCTCATCCCCTACCCACTGTGATGGACACTCCCTTGACCTTGTATTCTCCTGCTGCTCAATGTCTGGTTTCTTGAACTTAGCCTTCCCACTCTACGACCACAACTTTGTTTCCTTCTGCCCCATCTACCTCATGCCATTCCCCATGCACCCAAATCCACATGTACACAGCGATGCCTAAGTACTTTTATCCAATCTACTTATTTTCAGTAAAACAAATACTTTCTCATATGACTGCATTGTCCTGCCCTAATTAGGCTGCCCCTTTCTACAACAAAACAATCACTTCAGCACTAAATAATGCAGCTCCAGCTACCAAATAAGTCTCCAGCAATGCAAAGCTCAACCATGGCGCACTAAACAGATCCGCTACCTGCAAAAGTGTTCCCGCACTGCAGTGCGCCACTGGAAGAAATCTTGTTCCTACCCTGATTTCCTCCATTATAATTTCATCCTTTCATCTTACAGCCCTGCCCTTTCAATTGGCAAACAAACAATCTTCAAATCTCTAGTATACACCCAGTCTTGTAACCCACAAAGCCTCTTTGCCACCTTCAACTCACTTCTCTGCCTATGTGCACCTCCTCCCCTATGCCTCCCTCACAGCCCATGAATTTGCCACCTACCTCAAAGACAAAATCAGCACCATCTAATCATCTCACCATACAACCTATCCCTTCAACCCTATTCCATCCCAAATTCTCCTCTCCCTCTCCTGCAGTGTATGCCCAATTATAGCTTACCACTTCAAGTTCTGTTTTGGACATGTTGAGCTTTAGTGTCAGGAGCCGCGGTGGCCACGGGCACCGCCGCGACTCACTACCTCTGGTTTCTGGCGTTCCGGCCGTCGCTATGACAACCGGGACGTCACATCCTGCTTCTCGGGGCCAACCATTGCCAGGGCAACGGCCAGACGCCGAGCAGTCTCTCAGCATGCCCCGGCAATTCAGGGCAGCCGGGCGCGTGTGCTGAAGACACATAGTGGGCTAATTAATTAGTAGCAGAATTCATTAGTCTGCCCCTGGGAACTATTACAGGGCAAAGGCTCTGATTGGCCAATACTAGTATTTAAGGCAGGAAGGGCTTAGTCTCCCGTTATAGCGTCCTGCTTCAAGTACTGCTGCCTGCTCCTGAGCTCTTGTTTGATGCTAAACCTTACATTGATTGCCTGTGTATGACCTCTGCCTGTCCCTGGATCCTGAACCTTGCCTGTGACCTTGACCTTTTGGCTGTCCCCGGATTCTGAACCATTGCCTGTGACCCTGACCTTTTGGCTGTCCCCGGATTCTGAACCATTGCCTGTGACCCTGACCTTTTGCCTGTCCCCGGATTCTGAACCATTGCCTGTGACACTGACGTTTTGCCAGTCCCTGGATTCTGAACCATTGCCTGTGACCCTGACCTTTTGCCTGTCCCCGGATTCTAAACCATTGCCTGTGACCCTGACCTTTTGGCTGTCCCCGGATTCTGAACCATTGCCTGTGACCCTGACCTTTTGCCTGTCCCCGGATTCTGAACCATTGCCTGTGACACTGACGTTTTGCCAGTCCCTGGATTCTGAACCATTGCTGTGACCCTGACCCTGTTGGTACCTGACATCTCCTCTGGTGCTCCGTCCAGTCCACAGATCTCTGGCCTGCCTCTGCTCCGTGTGCTACCTCCTGTACCTGTGCGCAGAAGTGTGAGTATTAACTACTCTGAGCTTAAGTCCTGGGGGCGTCTGAGTACCTGTGAGCATAACCAGTCTCTACGGGATAGGCGGCTGCTAAAGGTGAAGACCTCTTCTACTAGTTCTATGTGTTTATGGTTGCCGTAACATTTAGGTAGCGCTGGGACATCCATGTGGAGATAGCAGAAAGACAGTTACACAAGATTATATAGAAGGAGAGAGGTCAGGGGAAGAGATAAAGATTTGGGTGTCATCAGCATAGAGGTGGTATTTTATTATTATTATAAATTTTTATTTATAGGGCGCCACAAAGTATCCGTAGCACCGTACAAGGACAAACAATGGCACAGTACAAGGTGAAACAGCACAGTACAAGTAACAGCAAGCTCTGTGTGCTCAGGCACAGCATGAAAGAGAGGGAGGGAGGGGAAAAGTGAGTATAGGCAGGTAACTATGGCCCAAGAGGGTGGGCACGGATGACAGGTTGAGAGTCACTGAGGGGAGCAGAGAGAAGCGAGAGGAGACAGAGGGCAGAGGGACTGAGAGGAGGTGAGCTGAGTAGCTGGAGAGCGCAGTTAAAAGTGATGGAAACAGGAGGTTGGAGAGCCCTGCTCAAAGGAGCAAACAATCTAAAGGGAGGGGAAGACAGACAGACACATGGATGAGATGGAGAGACGGGAGAAACAGAGACGGAGTCGAGGAAGGGGGAGAAGGGAAGAAGGGATAAGAAAGAGAGGTAGCCGACCGGTGGGAGTTTAGGCATGAGACTGGAAGGCTTTAAGAAAAAGGTAGGTTTTTAATGTTCGTTTGAAAGAGGACAGATTAGTATTGGAGGCCGAATGAGCGAATTAATGCCCCAAGAGAAGAGGTGTACAATGAACAAAGTAAAGGGCCAAGAACAGAGCCTAGTGGGACCCCAACAGATAGTGGTAGTGGATGGGAGGATGTGCCAGATGTAGAAACACTAAAGGAGCGGTTCGATAGGAAGTGAACCATGAAAGCACTGTGTCACGAAGGCCAATGAAGTGAAGGGTGTGTAGGAGGGTGATCAACAGTATCAAAAGCAGCAGAGAAATCTAGGAGCATGAGTATGGAGAAATAAGATTTTGCAGTAAGTTGATCATTGGTCAATTTTGTGAGAGCAGTTTCAGTGGAATGTTGGGGACGGAAGCCTGATTGCAGAGAGTCGAGAATAGAATAAGAGGAGAGAAAGTGAGACAGGCGTTTGTATACTAATCGCTCAAGTAGTGTGGAGGCAAAGGGGAGGAGAGAGATAGGGTGATAGTTGTAGAGAGAGGCTGGATCGAGAGATGGTTTCTTTAGAATAGGTGAGATGAGTGCATGTTTAAAGGAGGATGGAAATTTGCCAGTGGAGAGAGACAGGTTGAAGTGGTGAGGTAGAGGTGGGCATGCAGGGGAGGAGAGGAGAGGGAGCAAAGTAGTTGGGATGGAATAGGATCGAGTGGACAGGTATCTTGGAAGGCCCAAACTGGGCACACAATTAGACCATCACTTTGAGGCACATGTGACCGAATAGAGCCGTGAGACACCTCTGACCAAACAGAACCACAAGGCACCTCTGACTGAACTGGACTATGAGCCACCTCTGACCGATCTGCACTTTGAGGCACCTTTGCCAAACAAGGCTGTGAAACACCTCTGATTGAACAGAGCCGTGAGGCATCTCTAGCTAAATGGTACTTTGAGGCATCTCTGGCTGAAGGGACAGCTCTGTCTCTGGAGCAAGCTGGAGAGATGAACCTTCTCTGAAGCAGGCTGGAGGGATGAAACCCTCTCTGGAGTAGGCTGAAGGACGCAACCCTCTCTTGAGCAGGCTGTCTTTAAAGCGAGTTTAGAAAATAATCTCAAGTTAAATTTAGTTTCTGAGTCCAGAGAAACTTTGGGATAAGCTGGAGGTGATTTGGGTCTATGTAACAGGCATTGTACCAGGAAGTGCTCATAGCTGGAACATAGTTGGTTAATCCTTCTGTGCGTGTGTACCTCCTCGGACAATGAGGAACGTGGGTTGCCTGCAGGTTTGTAATCCATATGCACTTGAGCAGGTGCAGAACAACAAGTATTTTTATAGTAACATGAAGACTTAGGGTGATGTACTACTGTCTGGATGTCCTCTGCTAAAATAATTAATCCCTTTAAGAATAAATATTTATGCAGGAACTGCAAGGAACGGAAATATGAATCTATATGAGGAACTTGAATAACAACATAGAGATTTGTGTAATTTGAGAACAAAGTTGTAGTATATCAATTTGAAGCATCTGAAAAACTGAGGGAGTTCTGACATGGTCTTTGGGATACCAAACATATAGTTCATAATCCAACACACTAGGAGCCCTCTGAACAAAAGCAAAAAGTGTGCAACAGCAGACTCTAATTTTTGGGCCAGTTCATACTGTCAGGATTCCAAGTATGAACACCATGGAGAATAGTTGTGGTGAAACAGAGTGACTTTATTAAAAACACGGTTTAAACTACAAGCAAATAGGTACAGTCAATGGTTAATGGCAAGTTTAGTTCATAGAAGCTACAGGTTCGAGATACCAAAAATATCAGGTAAAATGGATAAATGCATACTCCTAGACAGAAAAGGTGAATTGCAGCACAAGGTAGCAGAATGACCAGATTTAGCAATTGAAGCAGGAAACCAGAACTACCAGGTTTAGTAAATGAAGCAGAATACCAGAATCACCAGGTTTAACAGATGGAGCAGGATACCGGAATTACTAGGTTTAGCAGATGAAGCAGGAGACATTGGATTACCAGGTTAGCAGATGAAGCAGGAGAGACTGGATATCTAGCACAAATTGTTAAGTGCAGATTCAGGTTACCAGGTTTAATACTACAGGCATAGGATATCACGGAGGAATCAGACAGATGAAGGTCAGGTAAGGCAAAGTCATAAGCCAGGGGTTTCATAACAATACCACGGAGTAAACAGGAGCAGAGTCAAACAGAGCTGTGATCAGGGTCACAAGAGAAGGAGCAATACAAGGAGACAAGCTGAGGTCAGATACCAGGAGTTTAAACAGGCACGATTCAGAGAAGTACTCAGAGAAACATGAATGGCAATTGATGAACTGGCTGGGAAAGGTAATCTCCTAAAGGCCAGACTGAGGTAAATAGGATCCAGGAGTAAGGATGAAGGCTTAATCCCTTGCAGGCAAGATCAGACAAAGGCGGTGCAGCATCTAGAGAGGAGATACTGAACTGCATCCTGAGGCAAATTGTGACATCTAGGATGTGCAGGGGAAGGCTGGCAAATTTTAGCCTGGGGGGCAAGACTCGACTCAACAGCCTATTAGGAACATTTTAATGGAAAAAATGCAGTTGGCCCAGTGACCCAGCCAAAGGTAGCCCACTATGGGACCAGCCCGGGGGGCAGATGCCCCCCCTGGCCCCCAGCCCAGCCTGCCCCTAGGGATGTGTCCTGCTTTACTTTTCACCTCTGCCTATGATAACTGTGACTGGTTTGAAATTTTTTCATGGAATTAACAGGTAATATTAATTAAATATTTATGTGAATTTTTTTGTGTGCATTCTTTTGTGAATTTATTTTCCACATAGGCATTGGACGTATCCTGCAGTGTCTTGTGTAGTAGAGCAGAGTACACCTACCGAATTCATCAGCACACGTATCTTCAGATCCATTCCTTGTTGAATTTGGGAGTACACAGGGCCAATTTACGTGTGTGTTTAAACAAATGCAAGGTATGCACAGTGGGCCTGATTCATCAAGGTACACATACTGAGCGCAAATGTAGAGCTTAAAGATTGTACAGCTCAAAATTTGCACCTCTGTGAAATCATCCACATCGATGCACAAAATTTTGAGTTAATATGCAAAATTGAATTTTCACAGAAATTTCACTCATCTCTGACTAGGATACCTTTCCATGTGTTGGACCAGGGCTGATATCCTGTCTTTGTTCTCTGGACTGATCTTTTGTGCCCACATTACATACTTAACATTTGCCAATGTCCTTGTGAAAAAATATAATACCAAGCCTATGATCAACTTGCCCCGGTTCAGTACAATAAACTTGATATACAATAAGTGCTTCAGTTAGAGGCGATGTAGAGATTAACTAGTATTAGTGTGAGTGTCAGTGTATATGTTTTTCTTTTGAAATGCGCCACTTAACAAAGCAACATCCCATCACAGAATTTTTATTTTTAAGTATCTCCAGATCAGACATTGGATGCCATCATACCCACCACGTCCTCCCTCACTTACGTCTCCCCCCCCCCCCTTGTGTGGTGAAATTGCTGTTTGCCTTCTCTACCCACCCCTCAGGTGGCATTTCTTCATGGTATCAGACCCTTCTGTCCCTTAGTGAGTCCCACAATATCCTCATTCAGTCTAGGTGGGAGACAGATCAGGCGGATCCCTAGCTCGACAGTAGAATAGGAAAAAAATCTTTTAGAACGTTTACAAAATATCTCGTTGTATTAATCATTTACAGATGTTAGTTAAGGTTGCACATAGGCTGTATCTCACTCCAGAAAAACAACATAGGATCTGGCCTGCAGTATCAAAATATTGCTGAAGAGTTTGTGGTGAGATTGGCTCTTTTATGCATATTTTCTGGCTGTGTCCGAAGCTTGGTCCGCTCTGGGACTCAGTGTTTCATTTGACCCAACAGGTTACCAACACAAATATCCTGCCATGGCCCTCCTCCACCTTTATCCCCCACAACTCCAATGGCACAATCATTACATAACTGGGCATTTACTCATCGCCTCTAGGGCGGGCATACCTCAACAATGGGGGTCCCCTACCACCCCGATTTTTTCTCAAATTGATGCTAAAACTCAACGTAGCTATGTTATGGAGACCATTAGGTTTAAATACTCCACTTAGGTGTCCTCCAGTCTGATCAGATGGTACCCATGGTAGGAGTTTTTCATGGACAACCAGGTCCCACAGGTCCCATCGTCCTCAGTCTAGTACTAAAGGACCTTATTGAGCTGGTGAACTTATGGGCATACTTCTGGTTTATTACTTGATTTGCAATATGTCCTCCCCCCCCCCCCCCCGTTCCAATTATTGCTGGTTTATGTACTCTTTCTGTATGTTTTGTTTTTATTTTCTTTAAGCCACAGTGATTCTATCGCCTAAACAGTTGCCAACTGTATTTTGTTTTCCTTTCTCTGTAAAATTTCAAAAAATATATCACGTGAAAAAAAAAAAAAGTGCACCACTTGACAATGGTTTGCCAGGGTATGTACACACTTAAATAGCAAATGGCACTAATTAAAAAGGCAGGAAGTGAAGATATAGGCAATTTGTCCTTTAGAACAATCAAGGAAGAGTGCCTAAGGGGCTGTAAATTTAGTTCATAAGTAAGGCTATAGATATAGCTTTGGCAAGGACTGCTGCGGGAGATCGGGGGGGAGATGGGTGTGTTAGGGGCAGGGCCCACCAGATTGCATAATTTGGCTCTGTGCGATTCACCACCCCCCGCCACTTTACTATTGAGGGGGTTAGGAACCTGGAGGTTGTCCTGCTCTCCCAGGAGTCCCTGAGGACTCCCAGAAATTTGGGAGTCTGCTGGGCTTTCTGGGAGAGTAGGCAACTATGAGATATATATAGTGAACATTTGTTTGGTCCTTGCTGATTAGCTTCTTTGAATTGTATGTACTGTCATTTTCCAGGGGGTAAAATTATGTGGGAAATTTTTGAGCAAATCTAGACCAATTTGTGTATTGGTTTGCTGAAATTTTTGAATCCGCCAAATGTTTTCCCCTCTTTTTATTAACTTAAAAGATCTACATTTTTATATTAAAATAGAAAAATGTTGGCTTAATTTACTTCTTAAATGAGTCATGTGAGAGAGGGAACATCGAGAACGTTATCATTACGTGTCATTATTATGTGTTTGAAAGATTCAAGGCTCTTATTACTCAGATTGAAGAGCGCCTAGAAAAGTGGTTTTCTGAAAAATAAAACTAGAAACAGTAAAATACATCCCATAAAAGAATAGGACGAGATCTGTGATTCTGGAAAAAGCACGTCCATTTGCAGTGAGAAAGACTTGGCTGTGCCCGTTCTCACAAAGCAGGAAGATTTTCCTGTAAAAACGCCCTCTCCAGCACATTATCCCTTTTAAACAATTTCGTTCAGCAAAATAAAATGATTGTATATTTACATTTTCGTAAATCAGCCTTAATGAACAGTTATATAGTTTATGCCTTGGAGTTATTTCTGTCTTCCGTTCTGTTGCTTACCAATGTTCTACCACTAGATGATGCCATATTCATTTAGATAAACATGCAATCCCAGGTGAAACTGTACAAAGCAAACCCTGTCTGTTAGCTCATTAGAACAAATGAGTATATCACTTGTTAGTACAAATCCTCTTGATCACACGGTTTTCTTTTGCCCGCTGCTGACATGAAGAATACAATTCATCCTTCTAATGAGTAGATGCGGATATATATAAAAATGTGCATGTTATTGCTGGTTAACAAACAAAACATGATTTAAATGAAAAAGAATTTAAGGGGGGGTATTCAGTTGTTCGTAAGGTTTTTTTTTAGACTGCGTTAAGTCATTTTAATGCTGTTTTTTTTTATCATTTAAGTTAACTTTACCAGCGATTCAATTATATTTTTAACGCTACGATTTTTCTCATGAAACGGTCCTCTCACGCTCCAGTAGAAGGTCTATTGAAAGTATAGGGTGTGCGAGAGGCAGCCACGTTAAAAGCTATTCAATTGTTTTTTAACGTGGCAAATATGCTGTTTTATCTCGCACCTCTTTGGGGTGTGCTAATAATAAAAAACCTCTGCAAACCATTTGAAATCATTTAATAATGTGAAAAAAAGTTTAACTCTGTTTATCACTAATGCCTAACATGTAAAAGTTAAAAAAGTAAAAAATAATGAAATAAAAAAAAATAATTAAAATCACTAATTAATTATATTTATGTATGTTTTTGATACAAATATCAATGTACTAATGTGTTTTGACACGTATAGATGATTCTATGGTAATAAATAGTTCAATAAAAAAAATATGCTAAAGAAAGTACTTTAATGTAGATATTATCAATGTGTAATGCAATCTAATGCATGAAAAGTATGCAAAACCTTTTTTTTGTGTTATACATGACCGCGTTAAAACTCCCCTTCACTCTCCTAAAATCTCGCAAACACAGTGATTAACGCACGGCGGCAGCGTTCCCTCTTTTTCAATTGAATTGGCCAAGTTTTTGCGCTGCGTTAACTAAAAACAGTCGCTATTGCAGTTAAAAACCCGCGGGTGTTTTTTTTTTTTACGTTGCGGGGGGGGGGGGGGGGGGAACTTGCGGACAATTGAATACCCCCCTAAAATGCTTACAGTGTATCGTATAGAACTTTATATTTTAGTATATTTTCTATGTTTTCATATAGCAGTTTCTATACTTTGATAATATTTTGATATTTGTAAATATACCTTCTTAGGAGGAAGACAGTCTTGCAAATCTTGTTTACAACATAGGACTCAAGAACTGGTAACAAGACACATTTATTGTGTATACCTCGATATTTACATATGTGTCTCTGTGAAAAAGTAATTATGTCCCAGTTCAAATTAATTAGGGATAGTGTCAATTATCTGCTCTTCATTTTTGCTCCACAGGGCTGGCAGTTTTGCAGACATGGCATACAATGAGAATATTAGCTTGATCTAATTCAGATATGGCAGATTTGAGAGGGTGTCCACATATTGCCAGGGCTGTGAGAGTAAGATCTTTATAGGTATTCATACCTACACATTTATATTTAGAATCTTCATTTGCCACAGAAAAAGTATTTTGGGATAGGTGTATACCAACTTTTTCAAAACTCTCAGCAAAATTTGGCCACAAAAGGTTGCATGTTTCACAAGGTTTTAAGAGTTGCTAGTCAAACCACAACCACACAGCAGAATGACACAGCTGTCATCGTACCAGCTCTATTCATAGACTATTAGTTCTGCAAAATCCAAATTTACACAGATTATATAGAGATTGTATCGCTGGAACCATGCACCTCTATAAAATCACAATGCAACTTGATTTTCATTAAATTTCCCTGCAACTTCGCTAACATTATACTTGCCAGATTTTCTCCTTTAGTTCAAGTTTCTTGAACCAACTCTTTTCAAATCATGTCACCTAATCTCAGTGAGGCTGAGGCCAGGGATTTGACTGAGCCACTCAAGGACATTCACCTTTTTATTTGTAAATCTCCTCAATGTTGTTTTTGCTCTATGTCTGGCAGGGGCACGCTTAGGGGGGGTTCCTGTCACCCAAAAACTCCCCTTTCTCCAATCATGGAAAGTCCCAGTTAGTAGGTATATTAAAATAACTATAACACATTGTCTGCAGCCTAGGACACATTTCCAAGGGCATGTGCATGTATTTTCATGAACACTGGCCTCAACAAAATGGCTGTCATCACTTTTGTTTCTAGGGCCTGATTCATTAAGGATCTTAAATTAAGAAGTTTCTTATTTCAGTCTCCTGGACAAAACCATGTTACAATGCAAGGGATGCAAATGAGTTTCCTGTTTTGCACATAAGTTAAATACTGACTGTTTTTTCATGTAGCACATAAATATTTGATAGCTTATTTGTACACTGAAATTTAAAGGTGATCACAGACTTACAGTAGCTAAATTTTTTCTCAGACATGAATCAAGAGATTCAAGAGTCTTTGGAATAAAGAAGGTGCCAATGGGCATAACATGGAAAATTTCACTGAATAACTCTATTACTACTATGAAGCTTCTTCAGCGTCAATATATAGCATGTTTGTCTTGCCCATCATCGTAACTAGGCATGCCAAAGCTTGGCATGAACTGTGCCAGGTATATCATAATAGCATTTTTAGCTTCACCTTCTGTGCCTTGCTCCTGGACAATGCAAGGTCCATCTCCAGCTCTTGGATACAGAGGTCCTTCTGTTTTGAATCTTCCTTTACTTGGGTAGCTTACAGTTTCTGGTGCAGTTTCTTTCCATTATTTCTCCTAGTTGAATAGAAACAGATCAATATCGCTTATAAGAAATTTCAGCGCTACTCAAGCCAAACCACTGGTAGGATCAGGGCCCTCTTAAGAACATTATGGGCCCCCAGGCAAAGCAGTGCACTGGGGCCCATATATAATAATATATATATATATATATATATATATATATATATATATATATATATATATAAAATGTGTGTGTGTAAAAAAAAAAGTGATTTTATATATGCCGTCAGCATCCCTTTAAATTAAAAAAACAAACAAAACCCTTAACTTACCTTTTAATCGGCTTATTCTCCTCTACAATTTTCTTCAGTCACTACTGCTGCCTGCTGAATGCTGTTTTCGCGCGAGGGACTCCTCCGTGCTGCGCTCCGCAATGGATGTCGGGCGTGATGACATCATGCCTGACATGCACAGCGAGCGCCGCATGGAGAAGACCAGGGAGGGAGCCGGATCGCCAGCTGACCGCAAGGTAAGTATTTCCTTTCTTTCTTTTTTTTGGGGGGCAGGATTTTTTTTTTTGCAGCGCTGCCTCGACGGGCCCCCTGGGCACCTGCCCATTGTGCCCAAAAGGAGAGAATCGGCCCTGGGTAGGATGAATGTATATAGGTAGGTAGGTGTGTATCTATATAGGTATGTATATGTAGGTAGTATAGCATAGTAGTGTCTGTAGGATCGGATGCCATATTGTTACTGATCACTATATTTACTTCACTGGCAAACAGGGCAATATCGTGGGAGGGTACATACTATATTTCTCATGTCAGATGTTTTGGTTTTGTGGCTATTTAAACTGAAACAACTGCCCATTTACACTGCAATCCTGATGGTTTTTATACCTAACTAGCTACAAATGACTGCAACAGACCACCAGTCTAAAACAATATCTGATCAGGAACTCTTAGCTGTCCACCAGGGAAGACATTAACCCCAACTGACTGCAATCTTTGTTGAATTGTGCTGTTGGTGACTTGTTGGATCTGGTCATTTGACCAGAGCAGGATCTTTAATCACATATGTGTGTGTACCTGACAGATTAGAGATTGGATGGAGGGACTGGATCAACCTGTGTATGGGCACCTTAAGAAACCAGACTGGAGAAGGTTCTGCGGCAGGAGTGGAAGTAGAGTGAGGACTTCAGCTGTCAGACAGGTTCCTATGCTGGGTATCAGAAGAGAAAGGAAGGTAATAGAATGTCCACACTTCAGGTCACTGACAGATTACAACAATGTGTCCTGTCATCTTACCTGGTATTACCATCCAGCTGTACCAGAATGTTCCCATTATCCTTGTGGAACTGCTCATTCTCCTGCTGCACCTGACAGAGCTCAGCAGAAAGCTTCTGCTTAGTGTTCTCCCATAGTTCACGCTAGAAACACAAACATAATTGGGTCATGTTGTCAAAGTAAAATAACAAATACACATCATCTACATCAAATGGAGGCCAAACCAATATTCATGAGAATGCATCTATCAATTCGCTACAAATCAGTGACATCACTGGAGGTAAACAGTACAGGCAACCATTGTGTATGCTGAACCAATTATTCCTGAGAATGCACCCTATTACTCCACTAAGAACCTATAATATTATGAGTTACTTGTATGTTGCAAATGACTCCCAGTCACACATGTGATTTGTATACAGGAATGCTCCAGTAAATGTCCCATTTATAATTATCTTAGAATAAAACTTTTTATGTTCTATGTGAATGAGGGAAAGCACTAAGTAACAATGGTCACAATTCTTTACTTAAAAGCTCATATTTACCCAACATTCCCTCAAACCGCAAACTAGCAAAACCATGGCGGCTTCATGCTAGGAACCTCTACAGTTTGGATTAACACTCACCCCCAGTAGTTTCACGGTTCTTATCCACTGTGCATACAGCAGAAAGAAGATGAGGTTCAAATAGCGCTCTGTCATGTCGATGTTCTATGCTTTGTGTTCTATGTAGCTGTCTTTACATTTATTTTTTTGCTGTGTTTTCATATAATGATGGGAGGGAGGAAGTGGTGCTTACACACTACAACTTGTACCTTAAGCTATTACTTTGGTGAGGGCCCTGCGGCCTACCCCAGGAACCTGCGATATCTGCACTATACAGCTGTGAGCAAACACCATTGTATCAGATAGCTGAATGGAAAGAGGAAGACATACAGGAAAACTGTGTCTCTGAAACTATTGAGATACAACATGACTAGTATCTGATTACTTGACTGAGGTATTCCCTCCATTCAAAAGCTGGGTTTAGCAGCATATCCGATCCTGGCAGTGGCCCTTTCCCTTCCCCTTATAGTGGAAATCCTCTTTGAAACATGGAAATTACCATGGATTAGTCCCATAATTTTTGAAATATGAATTAATAATCCTTTCTATAAATTGCAATATTATTTTCTAGTTTTCATCTGTTACCATTTTATCAACTTTTGCAGTTTGAAATTGTTCTTCTTCCACCTTGTTCTGCCATGTTGTCATCGCACAGGCTAATTCCTGCTTTACAGCTATAATTGTGCACCCAGCTAGGTTTTAGTAAAGAAGAAATTAAGAAAATGCTTTAATGGGCTGATTCAATTAGTTGTGAGTTGGCTCACACATTATTTTTCCGTGTGAAATGTACGGGAGTGCAATTCAATTTACAAGGTCTGCAGTAATGAGTGAGTATAAAAATGGGCTTAGTTCACTTATTTCTGCTTGCACATCCTCCATCTATTACAAATATGATCATATTGCAAGAAAAAATAATTGTGTGTGTGGGCACCTTTAGCCACCCTCACTATAGAATAACAGGCGGACGGCCATCTGCTGACTGAACCCACGTTCCCATACATTCTTTATAGTTACCTGAGATACGCCTGCCACACGTGGTACGATCCTGAATCAGAACCGACCATATTTACCAACATGTACACTAATGATCCTATAAATTCCAACTGATTTTTAGGCACGGGGACCACACATACTGTTATATCAGGCCAATTAACACATATTAATGCACATATTATGGAATATGTAACTAACATTAAATACTAAGTAGAAAAGATCACATTAATAAATAAGTTATAAGCTATATATCATGAAAATCCAATAAGTGTAATGGATCATGAGAAAGAGGCCTCAACCCAAACATGTTAGGAAAAAATATCTTGGTCTTCAACTAATAAGCTACTTCAAACCAGAACTGCAATAAAGATTTGAGGGAAGTATCTACAGACAATAGGAGCACCCTCATATACACTGCATCTGGAAAGTATTCACAGCGCTTCCCTTTTTCTACATTTTGTAATGGTACAGCCTTATTCCAAAATGGAATAAATTTCTTTTTTCCTCAAAATTCTACACACAATACTCCATAATGACAATGTGAAAAAGTTTTTTTGAGATTTTTGCAAATTTATTAAAAATAAAAAACGAAGAAATCACATATACATAAGTATTCACAGCCTTTGCCATGAAGCTCAAAATTGAACTCAGGTGCATCCTGTTTCCACTGATCATTCTTGAGATGTTCCTACAGCTTAATTGGAGTCCACCTGTGGTAAATTCAGTTGATTGGACATGATTTGCAAAGGCACACACCTGTCTATCTAAGATCCCACACTTGACAGTGCATGTCAGAGCACAAACCAAGCATGAAGTCAAAGTAATTGTCTGTAGATCTGGGGAAGGGTACAGAAAAATATCTGCTTCTTTGAAGGTCCCAATGAGCACAGTGGCCTCTATCATCCGTAAATGAAAGAAGTTCGGAACCACCCGGACTCTTCCTAGAGCTGGCCGGCCATCTTAACTGAGCGATCGGGGGAGAAGGTCCCTAGTCAGGGAGGTGACGAAGAACCCGATGGTCACTCTGTCAGAGCTACAGCATTCCTCTGTGGAGAGAGGAGAACATTCAAGAAGGACAACCATCTCTGCAGCAATGCACCAATCAGGCCTGTATGGTAGAGTGGCCAGACGGAAGCCACTCCTTAGTAAAAAGCACATGGCAGGCCACCTGAAGTTTGCCAAAATGCACCTGAAGGACTCTCAGACCATGAGAAACAATATTCTCTGGTCTGATGAGACAAAGATTGAACTCTTTGGCGTGAATTCCAGGCGTCCTGTTTGGAGGAAACCAGGCAAAGGTCATCACCAGGACAATACCATTCCTACAGTGAAGCATGGTGGAGCATCATGCTGTGGGGATGTTTTTCAGCGAAAGGAACTGGGAGACTAGTTAGGATAGAGGGAAAGAAAAATGCAGCGATGTACAGAGACATCCTGGATGAAAACCTGCTTCAAAGCGCTCTTGACCTAAGACTGGGGCGACGGTTCACCTTTCAGCAGGACATCGACCCTAAGCACATTGCCAAGATATCAAAGGAGTGGCTTCAGGACAACTCTGTGAATGTCCTTAAGTGGGCCAGCCAGAGCCCAGACTTGAATCCAATTAAACATTTATGGAGAGATTTGAAAATGGCTGTGCACCGACGCTTCCCATCAAACCTGATGGAGCTTGAGAGGAGCTGCAAAGAGGAATGGGCGAAACTGGCCAAAAAAAGGTGTGCCAAGCTTGTGGCATCATATTCAAAAAGACTGGAGGCTGTAATTGCTGCCAAAGGTGCATCAGCAGCGTTTTGAGCAAAGGCTGTGAATACTTATGTACATGTGATTTCTTTTATTTTTAATAAATTTCATGTTGTCATTATGGAGTATTATGTGTAGAATGTTGAGGGAAAAAAGGAATTTATTTCATTTTGGAATAAGGCTGTAACATAACACAATGTGGAAAAAGTGAAGCGCTCTGAATATTTTTTGGATGCACTGTAAGTCAGCAGATATAACCCCATTTAGTATAAAAGAATCCAGAAAGAGAAAGTCACAGTTTCAGTTAGAGATATGTCCATGTTGTTTTGCCCAAATGTGGTACAGCATAAGATTCAATAATGGTGATTGCTGCAGTACTCTCCTTTTGGTTCCTTCCCATGTGCAGAATGCAGCATAGGGATTAATAGGCTGCACACAGTGATTTAGATAGAGGTCCTGTAGGGCAAATACTGAAACTCTACAGCTCCCCCCTTCACCCCACCCCACTGAAGCATACAGGTGAGACTCATCCCTTAGTCTTGGAAGGTTTAACCCTAAGCAGGATGAACAATAATCCCCATATTTTGCACATTTCACATGGAATCCTGTACTGTAATGTTCTCTTTCTTTAGCAGAAAATTTAGTTTTTGACCTCCAAGTGTTTCTCCTGCTCATTTCTCAGCTCTTCTTCAGTGGAGCTGCTCTCACCCTTCCTTCAACATATCCATATTACCACTTGGCTGTCTCCCAAACAATAACTCAAAAGGACTAAACCCTGTTGAGGCTTAAGGTACCTCACAGATGGCAAAAATCAAATATGAGATAACAGTCTCCACAGAGATGAGTGTGTGCTACTTTTAACACTAAAGGTACATGGACCAGAGGAATCATTAACTGTTCTACTTTTTTCCCTTATACAATACCAATTCTATATGAAAAAATATTTTTCATCTTTATAAATGCATGTGTGAGGACAGCGGGATTTGAACCAAAGCTCATTAGATACCCGGTTCTCTAGGTTCACAGGTCACACAGGTAAGGAGACAGGAAAGAGATATTAATAACTTGTATTAAACAAAGTGCACACACTTAGTAAAACACAACAGTGCTCCCAAAGGAGAAACTTGTTCCCCCACCAAATATAACAAGTGTCAGAAAATCACCTGTGCAAGTAAAAACTCCCAAAGTCCCCAGCAGGTTACCTCCAAGCACAGAATCCTAGCAGGCCCAAACTCCTGGTAATAAAATCCAGAGCTGACAAGCCAAGTGGGCCAGTAGGTCGGTGTATCTTTCTGATCCCAGCTATTCGGCCAACTCTCCACCAGGGTTTGGTGGGACCCTGGATATTAATGTCTCTACTGATGTAGGCTCACCAATTCCCCAGAATCTGAGAGTGTCTCCCGATGGAGTGGTAACAGAATCAGTCCTAGAGGTACACTGCCGGTCTGTGTCAAGAAGCTCCTGCTTCAAGCATTCCTTTCTGGCCCTGAGAGAATATGGTTACTCTCAAT
Source organism: Mixophyes fleayi (assembly GCF_038048845.1). Taxonomy (NCBI): domain Eukaryota; kingdom Metazoa; phylum Chordata; class Amphibia; order Anura; family Limnodynastidae; genus Mixophyes; species Mixophyes fleayi. The sequence continues at coordinate 274,386,192 of NC_134403.1, forward strand.
CAGTCCAAGTACTTGCTCTCTCAAGATACTCCAACAACAACCCCCCCCCCTCCCCCAGACAGCGCTTTTTTTCCCCTTCTCACTAGACACCCGATCCTGGCCACCTCCCTGGGTCAACCTTCTGCTCATTGTCTTCTTGTGATTGGTGCTGTGAAGAGTTTGGGTGGTAGCAGGGGTGGAAGTAGAGCATGACATCAGTGGTCTCCCACCTGCGGTGATGGTGCCATTCAGACTGTGTTGAAGAGTTGCTGGAACAATAGTAAGCAAACAGGGAGAGTCTCCCTCCTGATTTTAGATAAGGTCCTGACCCTCCTCTTTTTAACCCCTTCCACTCTTTCTTGATGTCACAGGGTCCACAGCTGTTTCACACTTCCTGTGAGCTGCCTCCCCATCCCTCTCCAGACACCACAGCAATAACAGATCTGGCCACCGGGCAGCATTTAATAACAGAGTGGGCCACGGTTGTTCAATTGGCCCACTGAGGACAGACCGGGTTGGCACGATATTTCCAATATAAGGCCCGGGTCTGTCACAGCATGTTCCAAAGCATGTATCGCTAAGCTAGTCGCAAGCAAATACCTGCAAAAAAACAAAGTTGATAATGCAGACCAGTCCATATCCTCACCAACAGGCGGGGAAAGCTCATCTGTCACCAGCCAGTGCTGTCTTCAACTGTTCAAACTTCCCCAAATGGTACTTTTCTGGACGTTCTGCCGATGCCCAGGATAGCATTTTGTGTTGGCAGTTCCCAAAGATCAAAGAACAGACACTGATTTCTCTGGCGGATCCATTAAGACTGGACTTCCGATCATTCAGTTGGTGGCATGTCCGGCGGGATTTGCTCACAGATGACATATTTAAACAGTGGGAAGTCTTGATATGACAGCTTAGGCGCTATGGCAGCCATGACTATAACAGTTTGGTTTTCATGTGTGACTGGCAGAAGAGTTCTCTCGTATTCCGTATTCTCAGTCGCATCATGTATGTAATGAACTTTCATCATGGGCAACTGAGTAGTTATGGTTTTGTGCAGGACAGAGCTGGAAACCAACAAGATTTTGATTGATAAGCACAGTCACTGAGCACAATGACTTCTGGGTGTGGGACTCATTGCAGCAGGTCAAACATGCGTGATAAAACACTTCATGGTTTCCGGTAGTTCAGGACACTCAGCCCAAAAAAGGGCCTGGCTCCCTGCATTCGGAGCACTTTGAATTAGACACCGTTGTAACTTACCCTCTCTCAAAAGCAGTTTTACCATTGGGCCCCATGGCAAGGATTGTCAGATCTGGCTTTAGACACGGCCATTCTTTTGGAACAAACGCAGGTGCTTTGGTCATTTGCTGTAAAGCACCAAACCTCTCTTCCACCGTGGCATGTTCTTCATAAGCACGTGGAGCCGACTGCAGCACTCATCTTTGCAGACTGTGGTCCAGCACCTGGATGCAGTGATCTATCACCAAAACTTTTTTTTACATTTTGAAAAGCTCAGACAATTGTGTTCTGACCAGCTTTTCTTGGTCACAGAGCAACTCATGATAGCGCTGGGCTCGGCCTGGCCCTGAAACCCCAATGCGAACCAATATCTCAGACTTCAAACACGGATAATCAGAGGCCCAGTCCTCGGTGAGCTTAGCCAATTAGATATGGCGCAAGCCTCTCAGCCCAAATTCAGGAGGTCAATTTGCCCTTTGTGCAACTCTTTCAAAGGACACCAGATATGCTTCTATGTCCTCAGTTGGTGACATTTTCGGCGGAACTGGACCTGATGGTACTTTTCTGTCACTCTCACCTGGGCTAACTCTTCCAGTAAGAGCCTAGTGTGTTCCTCCTGTGTCACTGGAAACGTAGCACGTGAGCTTGCTGCTCTTAATGCGTAGTGGCCACATTCATGAGGACTCTCAAAACTTCTTCCATGTTAAGGCCTACGAGGCTTTAGGAGCGGAATCTTTTACCCTTAAGCATCCGCACTTCTGACACCACTTGTGGCATGGGCACCCTTCTGATGATACACACACACAAGAAACTTTTTGCTGTTACGGAAGCCAGCTACTGAGATGAACTTTTAGAACAGATGGATAGAGATCTGCATCTATAGCAGCTGTCTGTCCCGTAGAGCTAGTAGCGCTCGAATGTACTTCCTGCCCCCAGGATTCCTTGTTGTGGGTCAGTAGCAAACAGGATAATCAGGGACAGGCCAAAGGTCAGGGCAGGTTGCAAGAATGGAGAATCCAATAGACAGACAGAGGTCAGGGAAGTCAGAAAACAGAGAGGGTCCAAGACTAGCCAGAGATCACAACAGAGCTGGCCAGAAAGTGTTGTACACAGATGCTATAACCGGCAAGGAGGCCCTTCCTGCCTTAAATAGTGAGGGTAGCCAATCCGGAATTCATGTCATCAGCCCTATTAATTAGCTACAGAGGCAGAATGATTAAATATGTGCTCTGCGACGGCAGCTCATAACACTTGCTTTCTACTTTGCTTTTTTTGTCAGGATGGCGAAGTAGCTTATAACACAAAGTTCTGCACACTTTCTTGTGACCCTATCGCTATGTTAATTGCCTAGTCACTGCCCAACTTGTTCAGCATTGGTCACACTGCGTAATAAACAACTCAGGCTCAAACACATTACACTTCTCTCAAAGCCTTAGCTTGATGGACAAGTGACACTCCCCCCTGACATTTAAAGAGGAGATCTCTTCAGGTGATCTGCTTGATTAGACTCTCTGCAGACACACCCTGTCAATTGTTGTTGTTAGCTGTGGAAAAAGATACCTCTAAACCACTTACTTCAAAATAAAAAAAAGTTAAATCACACTCTTTACTATTTTTTTGTCACACATACACTGCTCAGCCACAACATTAAAAACACTGACAAGTAACACTGACTATCTCATTACAATGGCATCTGTTAAAGGGGTGGGATATATTAGGCCGCAAGTAAGCAGTCAGTTCTTGAAGCTGATGTGCCGAAACTGCATACAAAGGGCAAGTGAGCGCCAGAAGTAAACCATGGAGCTATGGAAGAAAATATCCTGGTCTGATGAATCATGTTTTCTTTTATATCATGTGGATGGTCGGGTGTGTGCTTTTTTTTACCTGGTTACCTGGGGAAGAGATGGCACCAGGATGCATCATGAGAAGAAGACAAGCTAGTGGAAGCAGTGTGATGCTCTGGGCAATGTTCTGTTTGGAAAACTTGGGTAATGCTTTCATGTGGATTTTACTTTGACATGTACCACCTACCTAAACATGGTTGCAGACCAAGTACACCCCTTCATGTCAACGGTATTCCCTGATGGCGGTGGCCTCTTTAAGCAGGATAATGCACCTTGCCACACTGCAAAAATTGTTTAGAAATAGTTTGAGGAACATGATAGAGTTCAAGGTGTTCACTCGGCGTTCAAATTCCCCAGATCCCAATCCTATCGAGTATCTGTGGGATGTGCTGTAAAAACAGGTCGGAGTCATGGAGGCTCCACCTTGCAACTTGCAGAACTTAAAGGATCTGCTGCTAACGTCTTGGTGCCAGATACCACATGACACCTTCAGAGGCCTTGTAGAGTCCATGCCTTGACTGATCAGACCTGTTTTGGTGGCATAAGGGGCTCTACTTAATGAGTCAGGTGGTTTTAATAGGCTAATCAGTATATATATGTAACACCCCCTTGTGCATTAAGCGTTGTGAGGGTATATATATATATATTGAACCACGCAGATGCTTCTCACCTTGGTACTTGGTTTTCAGTGCCTCCACCCGAATCTCTGCTTTCTCTTCTGGGGGGTGTTCAAAAGATACACCAGGGGGAGATTCGGGAAACCCCCTGCCCAGTATTAACACTCTGTGACAAAATATGTGCTGCAAAAGCCAGCCAGGCACATTTATTTAAATGGAAATCCTAAATGCAGCTTTGTAATTTTATAGAAAAATATACTTTGGTATAATTTGAAATAATAGTGCAAACAATACAATACAGTAATAAAACAAGTGTGGATGAAAGTGGCGCACCACTTCTTACTATGCACACCAAGTTAACACAAAAACTCGCAATAAATCAATAACAGCATACAATATAATATAATATATAACAATATAACCATTAACTGTCACAGCTTTATACACATGAAAAAATATATCAGATATCTTACTTGCTCCTGATACTGTGAATATCTTGCAGGGTGAATTTATATATTTTCCCTTATAGCCCTACAATGTACTGCCAAACACACACAGCAGTATTCAAACACACCACACAAATAGAGCAGTGCACTGCAAGTTGGGGCCCTTCTGTATGTATGCAGCATGGCATGGAAACATCATGTGTCCAGTTTGCAGATTTTGGAGATCTTTAAATCACTTGCAGTGAGGTACAGCAGTCACAGTATGCAGACCCTCCTCTAGCAACAACTGTAAAATCCTTTCTAATTTGTATCCTGGGACTTGTAGTTCCACAAGTGCTGATTAGACACACACTTGGTGCATATTTACCTGCCCACCCATCTATCCCTAACTCTTCAGCCCTTGTGGCCAGATATAGTCCAAACCCCACTTGAACAACAACAGATAGATAAAAATAACCAGTAACTTATCTGCACCAGTGTGTCACAGGTCTGAACTTGATTATCTCCAAAATGGCTGACTTGTAAAATGTCCTTCTTCAGAGATGCATGCAAACCTCCTCCTACAGCTTCAAACTGTGGCTTCCAGCAGGTTCTGTTCAGAACTGCACCGAGCTTTGATATCTCTGCAGACTGCTCTCTCTGCTCAGATCACTCATCCAGTGCCCTTCTGCCTAGGGTCACCTATCTGAACTGGTCACACAGCTCAGTCTCTCCCAGGATGCTCCTCTCTCCCTCTCTCTCTCCGCCCTCTGGTTTCTCAGTCTTCTTAGGCTCCGCCCCCTCTTCATAACAGCTTTCTGGGAGATGTAGTTCCTTCTCCTTGACTGGTAAATAGCTATATGCATCTCTTTTCTTACTGATGCAATTGTGATTATTAGCCCCTGGGTGCTCAAGTCCAACTGCAGCATCCCCAGGGGTTACACACTCCCCCTGTGGGGCAAGTCCACAATGAACAAATGATGAGGCTTGTCCCACATCCTGCAAATTTAAAGGGGTTAAGACATCCTGTCTAAATACACTTTCACATCCATACACAACAGGCCCTGGCATAACAGATATGGGAGTCAGATATGGCCACTGATAGACCCAGCTAGGATGAATCACCTTAGGAATCTCAGTCATATGACCTAGACTATCATAAGTCAACATCATTGGGGCTCTAGGGGTCCTTTTAGGCCGACCCTGGACTGGTGGGTTCCCTTCCTCTCCCCCCAACACCCTGTTGGGGCGTTCAGTGCATCCTCCATCTGGATCAACGACGTCCCCATCCATGTCAACTTCCTGGTTAGAGCCTTCCTCTACTGAACACTGAGAATCCAACCATCCAGCTACTCTTGGGTTGACACTTTCATCTGAAATGGCAGGCATAGTTCTCCTTTCTTCTACTTGTGGAGGTCTTACAGCGGCCCCCTCGGTAGACCTAGTGAGCCTTCTGATATCTTGTCTCCAATCTATTTCTCCCAATTTACCTGGAGCATCATACCCCCAATCATCTCCATCATCTTCTTCTGTGGTCGGTTCTCTGATTCGCCGTGATCTTCTGGGTGTGGACACTTTTGGCTCATCTGTTTCAGGCTCCTCCCAAAACCGGACACCATCTCTGATGGGAAGCAAATGTTGTCGATGGTATGTCTTTATAGGGCCTGTTAGCCCCTCGGGCCTAATTCGATAGGCTGGGATGTCTGGCAATTTTGCAACCACAACATGAGGATCCTTTCGCCAACGATTGGCTAACTTGTGTTTCCCCGGGAGGCCCAAGTGTCTAAGTAAAACCCTGTCACCTGGCTCCAGAATATGCTCCTTGACCTGTAGATCATAACGACCCTTGTTTCGTTGTCCAGCTTTTGATGCAGCTGCTTCCGCTAGTCTGTAGGCCTCCTTTAGTTCTTGTTTCAGCTGCTCCACATATTTCAAATGGGGCTTTTCTTGGGGATCAGCAGTGTCCATTCCAAAACAGATATCGATTGGTAATCTAGCCTCCCTTCCAAACATTAAGAGATATGGGGAGTACCCCGTGGACTCGTTTTTCGTGCAATTGTAGGCGTGGACCAAATGGCTGATGTGCCTACTCCAATGTGCCTTTTTTTTAGTGTCCAAAGTGCCCATCATGCTGAGAAGGGTCCGATTAAATCTCTCCGGCTGCGGATCTCCTTGGGGATGGAAAGGAGTAGTCCTGGACTTCTTTATCCCGCAGACCTCGCACAGTTCTTTTATTAGCTTGCTCTCAAAATCCCGACCCTGATCTGAATGAATGCGGGCAGGCAGTCCATAGTGGACAAAGAACTTTTCCCATAGGATTTTTGCCACGGTCACAGCTCTCTGGTCTTTTGTCTGGTAGGCTTGAGCATAACGGGTGTAATGATCTGTCACCACTAGAATGTTACACTTGTTGCTTTCATCCGGTTCCACTGATAGAAAGTCAATACAGACTAACTCTAAAGGCCCATTGCTGGATATATTCTTTAAGGGGGCAGCCTTTTCTGGGAGGGATTTTCGAAGTATGCATGTCCCACAAGATTTACAATAACTCTCAATGTCTATCTCCATTTTCGGCCAGTAGAATCTATCTGAAATTAAACTCATGGTCTTCTCTATTCCCAGGTGGCCGTGTTTATCATGCAACGCACGGAGAACCATGGGACGGTGCTTCTTTGGCAATACTAGCTGTTTCCTCTCTCTGCCATCTTTGCGGCTGGTTTCTCTATACAGTAGCCCCTGCTTCACCACCAATGACTCTCTCTGTCTGCTTAGCAAAATAGCTTCCTCCGTTTTCAAACTACTCGGGTGGATTCTTTGTCTGTGTTTAACAGACCACCTAACTGCTGCTATAGAGGAGTCATTCTGCTGATCTTCTTTGACTTGGCTTGAACTCAACTTCTGAAGATCACTGAGCTCCATTTGACTCAGCCAGCAATATTGTCTTGGTAGTGCATCTGTCGTTGCCCCTAGAGCTGTTAAGCATTCTTTGACTGGAGGCACGACCACACGTCCCTCGTGACACATCCCCTTCACCTCTGGAGCTGGCAACTCTATCCATTCTTCTTCCTGAGATTCCACAAACCTTCCCGGTAATCTTGACAAAGCATCGGCATCTACATTTCTTCTCCCAGGCCTGTACTTTATTGTGAAATTGTAAATGGCCAGCGCCGCCAACCATCTGTGCCCAGTTGCATCTAGCTTTGCTGTGGTCTGCACATATGTGAGGGGATTGTTGTCTGTATGCACTTCGAATGGTACTCCATACAAGTAGTCGTGAAGTTTGTCAACAACTGCCCACTTAAGGGCCAGGAACTCCAACTTATGCACCGGGTAGTTCCGTTCACTGGGTGAGAGACCTCGACTGATGTAATAGACTGGTCTTAACCTTCCTTCTTGCACTTGGTATAGCACTCCCCCAAGTCCCTCAAAGGAGGCATCTACATGCAGAATGTATGGTAACTCTGGATCGGCATATGCCAGAACAGGCGCTTGAATCAGGCAGGTTTTCAATCCTTCAAAAGCTTGTTCGCAAGCCTCACTCCACCTTTCCCCGAACGCATCATTTACCCGGAACAATGGTTTCTCTTTCCGATGGGAACCTCTTGGAGCAGGATAACCTCGAGTTAGATCTGTAAGAGGCTTGACAAGTTTACTGTAGTTTGGGACAAACCTTCTGTAATAGCCACAGAACCCCAAAAAAGACCTTAATTCCTTCAGTATTGTTGGTCGAGGCCATTCTTTCACCGCTTCTATCTTCGCTGAATCTGTAGAAATTCCTTCCCGATCCACAACATATCCCACATACTTGACCTGGGTTTTACAGAAGCTACACTTGTCAAGGGACAACTTCAACCCTTTCTTTATTAAGCGATCCAATACCTTGAGGAGTCTTTCGTTGTGCTCATTCAATGTTTGGCCAAATACTATCAAATCATCCAAGTATACCAGCACTTCCCTGAAATTCATGTCACCCACAACATCATCCATGCATCGTTGGAAAGTGGCTGGAGCCCCTGATAATCCTTGTGGCAATCTTTTGAACTGAAAGAATCCAACCGGGCAGATGAAGGCGGTTTTCTCAGCATCCTTCTGACTCATCAATATCTGATAGTACCCGCTGCGTAGATCTAGCACAGAAAACCACTTGCTTCCCTGAAGACAATCAAGGGCTTCGTCTATCCTAGGGACAGTGTACTGATCAGGAATCGTGCGCTTGTTTAATGTCCGGTAGTCCACGCACATCCGTATTTTTCCCGTCTTCTTTCTAGCCACCACAATAGGAGAAGCATAGGGACTCTCAGATCTCTCAATCACATCATTCTCTAGCATCTCCCTTAAATGTTCCCGAATATCATCCAAATCAGCAGGGGCTAGGCGTCTTGACCGTTCTCGGAAAGGTCTGTCGTCCGTTAGCCTTATGTGGTGCTCCACTCCTGTCGCTAGACCTAAATCCCAGTCCCCCCGAAGAGAAGGCAGCCTCTCTTTGTAGCATTTGCATAACTAGCCAGTGTCGGTCTTCTTGACTAGCATCACTACCATTAAAGCATTGATCAAAACTTCCTATTTGTAATGTGGTTTCTTTCTGAGATTTTTTTTCCTCTTTCTTCTTATAAGCAGCAAGGCACATAGGATGAATCTTAAGTGTTTTACTATAACTTGCTCCTCCCACCTCTTGGCACCAGTTGGCCAGTATCTCGAACAAATGGGAGTTAGTTCCAATAATCACTGAGACATCTCGAGGTTCTCCTTCGGCCTCAGGACAGACAAGTGCAAGCACGTTCACCTCTTCTTCTATTCCAGCTACTTCCCGTGGGAACTTCAAAGGTACAGTGATGTACCCAAGGTAGGGATAATTCTTGTCACTCAGACCCCAGATGGTCAGTCCACACAATGGCTTTATGGGCAAGTCAGATAGATTATCTCGGTACCACTTCTCGAACACAATGGACACCTGTGAACCACTATCTAGCAAGGCCATACAAGGTCTCCCATTTAGACATGCCGGCACGTGAGGAGAGGGTCCCAGCAATCCTTTGGGCAAAAGACCCCATTCCAGGTGAGAGTTCCCCACAGTGTTAATGTCAGCTTTCTTTAGAGGGCCAGTGTGGGGGTTCCTGGTCCTCCCTTTCAGTTTTCCGAAAGCTTCCTATCCCGGTGGGATGGTGAGGGTGACCACCTTCCTCCCTTCCTCTGAGGACATTGTCTAGCGAGATGCCCAACTTCTCCACAAGTGAAACAATTGTTCTGTTTCCGAGTAGTGTTAGCTTCGAGAACTTGCCGGGGGTGGATGTTCGGGTGCAGTTGCTCGGTAGTGTGGTATTTCAGCATCTGTGCTTGAATCTGCTTCTGCATCTCCAACAACTGAGCAATCTGCTCACCTTGTTTCTCCACAATCTTCATTAACTCAGTGCTGGGAAGGTCAGCCTCGGGCTTTGACTGTACGACCTTGACTTTCTTGGTCACCCTCTCTCGGGATTTAACTATAGCTTCCTCTTGTTTAACATCTTGTATCAACTGAAGAAAAGTAGGTGATGGTTGTCCCAGTTGAGCATTTCTTATCTTCATCGCTACTGGGTCATGGGACAGCGCACCCCGTAACAACTGTTGCATACGCCTGTCGTCTACTTCTGCTAGGGGTATTCCTTTCTTTGACACAATAAGGTGGATCAGCTTGTCCAGCCGATAGATATAATTGGACAATGTCTCCCCTGACTCCTGATAGGTGTGGCGTAGCTGATAGAGCAGATCTGTTGCATCCTCTGCCATTCCATATTCCTGATCTAGAGTCGCTAAGTAGTGTCGTGCAGTGGCTTGGGGGTCACTTCTCCGTACAGCTTGGATTAGTTCTCCAGCGGGACCTCGCAGACTTTCAACGATCCGCTGTCTCTTATAGGGTTCGGAGCAATGCCATTCCTCCAGGTATTGGGAAGCCATCTCTTTCCATGCCTCGTAAGTTTCTTCCCCAGTAGGGACTGGTTTTATTCCTGAGAAGAGCCGGAGCCTTCTGTAGCCCCCTTCATGCTGTGACTTTCCTAACTGGTCTACCAGTTTCTGTACAGCAGTGAGGAACAGTTCGCTTTGATCCTCATCAGTTTTCCTAGTACTGGAGGGTGACTGAGAATTCTCTTCCCTGGCCTGAGGGAATACTTGTCGGTTAATATCTCCATCTGGAAGTTCAGCATTAAGAGGTGCTGCGACTAGCTGTTTTGGCTTTAACGGTATCACAATATGCCATTGTTGTTTTTGTGGCCCAGAAACGAGGGAGGGAAGAAAATCTTTATCCAATTCTGCTTGCGTCTCACAGAGGATCAGACTGGTCTTATGCTGATCTCTACCTTTCCATCCAAGGATTTTAGGATGTTCTACCCCATAAATCCTGTGGAGCACATGCAGGACTTCCTCATCTGTCACTCCCTGAGAGTCACCATAGATCCCTAAACATCGAGTTGGGGCCACAGTCTGTTGTTCACACCACAGAAACACTTCTTCTCTTATACTATCCATGACGTCTGTGCTGATGGGTTTCACTGAGTGTGTCTTCAGTATCTCAGCAGTGCCTCCACTGTAACACCCCCTTGTGCATTAAGCGTTGTGAGGGTATATATATATATTGAACCACGCAGATGCTTCTCACCTTGGTACTTGGTTTTCAGTGCCTCCACCCGAATCTCTGCTTTCTCTTCTGGGGGGTGTTCAAAAGATACACCAGGGGGAGATTCGGGAAACCCCCTGCCCAGTATTAACACTCTGTGACAAAATATGTGCTGCAAAAGCCAGCCAGGCACATTTATTTAAATGGAAATCCTAAATGCAGCTTTGTAATTTTATAGAAAAATATACTTTGGTATAATTTGAAATAATAGTGCAAACAATACAATACAGTAATAAAACAAGTGTGGATGAAAGTGGCGCACCACTTCTTACTATGCACACCAAGTTAACACAAAAACTCGCAATAAATCAATAACAGCATACAATATAATATAATATATAACAATATAACCATTAACTGTCACAGCTTTATACACATGAAAAAATATATCAGATATCTTACTTGCTCCTGATACTGTGAATATCTTGCAGGGTGAATTTATATATTTTCCCTTATAGCCCTACAATGTACTGCCAAACACACACAGCAGTATTCAAACACACCACACAAATAGAGCAGTGCACTGCAAGTTGGGGCCCTTCTGTATGTATGCAGCATGGCATGGAAACATCATGTGTCCAGTTTGCAGATTTTGGAGATCTTTAAATCACTTGCAGTGAGGTACAGCAGTCACAGTATGCAGACCCTCCTCTAGCAACAACTGTAAAATCCTTTCTAATTTGTATCCTGGGACTTGTAGTTCCACAAGTGCTGATTAGACACACACTTGGTGCATATTTACCTGCCCACCCATCTATCCCTAACTCTTCAGCCCTTGTGGCCAGATATAGTCCAAACCCCACTTGAACAACAACAGATAGATAAAAATAACCAGTAACTTATCTGCACCAGTGTGTCACAAGTCTGAACTTGATTATCTCCAAAATGGCTGACTTGTAAAATGTCCTTCTTCAGAGATGCATGCAAACCTCCTCCTACAGCTTCAAACTGTGGCTTCCAGCAGGTTCTGTTCAGAACTGCACCGAGCTTTGATATCTCTGCAGACTGCTCTCTCTGCTCAGATCACTCATCCAGTGCCCTTCTGCCTAGGGTCACCTATCTGAACTGGTCACACAGCTCAGTCTCTCCCAGGATGCTCCTCTCTCCCTCTCTCTCTCCGCCCTCTGGTTTCTCAGTCTTCTTAGGCTCCGCCCCCTCTTCATAACAGCTTTCTGGGAGATGTAGTTCCTTCTCCTTGACTGGTAAATAGCTATATGCATCTCTTTTCTTACTGATGCAATTGTGATTATTAGCCCCTGGGTGCTCAAGTCCAACTGCAGCATCCCCAGGGGTTACATATATATATATATACTGATTAGCCTAAACATTAAACCATCTAGCTCATATTAAGTAGAGGCCCTCATGCCACTAAAACAGCTCTATATATTTGCTTGTCCTCACTATCCTCACAGTAGAGCTGGAAGTAGAACAGAGCAGGGTTGTAACTCTAGGGCGATAAATGACACTTAACTCTCTAACCTCCAGATACTTTCAGCATAGCACCTGCCGCAGAGTTAAAACATGGTTACATTACTGTAATAGGCAATTTTGTATCTCCACTATAAGCAGCTATAAAACATACTACTTGTCTATGACATAAGTGCCATATTAATCACTTTTCACTGCAATAAGTGTTACGTTAATAAATAGACAGTGCTGCCCCTTTCTGACTGTCTACATGTGTTGCAATAACATCTTCCTCCACTGCAGGCTCACTGACTCCACTGTAGACACTATCAAAGACAGGCTGACTCACTAACACAGGAAATAAAATAACTATGTAAAACACAATGCTGGTGAAAAGTTGTTGTGGCAGCCCCAGCCCCCTGGCAGCTGCCACAAACACCCTTGTTTTAAAATACCACTGCTTAATATGATCTGAAATGCAAATACACACAACAATTATTAGTTTAGATGTGTCTAATAAATGCTTATAGAAACACATGACTAAACTGATGAAAGTAGTGCAGGTTGAGTTCTCAGAAATACAGTACAACACACTTGCAAACATTCACGTACATATGTTCCCATAGGAGTCACACAGTTGTATTATTGGCTTTGTTTTGATGTGTTCACACCAAAAAAGCATCTAAGTGTATGTACCATTACACTGTACTGTACTGTTCAATAATGTTTCATTCTCCTAGACTTTCTGTACAAGAAACTCAACAACTTTCAAAAATTAGCTAAGAATTGTCCTCTTTGAAGATGAAGATCGTGGAACTATGTCAGAATGTGTACTGGTCTTAGTCTCTTTAATATTAGTAGGCTTTAGGGTAAAACCCTTATCAGATGAAAACTTTGTCTGGAAAAGCAAGTATTTGCCTCTAGCATGACGATGACGAGGCTTCACAAGCCTCTCTAATCTCACCACACGCTCTGATCTATGATGTCAGCATGGAATAATCTTTGATTCAGTGGAGAACAATACATTATTCAGCATGCTATGAAAACAGAACTAACTACGCTTTGTCATCTCTTAATTACCGGCCTCTTCCAGACATTTGCAATTATGTTTTTGGTGGAGGCCACACCAAGCTCATTGTTCATTTTTTGTACAGATGTTCAGCATAAAAAAATAGACTTAAGAATTGGAGATGGAGGAGGAATTAATGTACTTCTTTTATAAATAATAGAATATTGTTTTAATTGTTCATGATTAAATATATAGTCAGTAGTTAAGGAGACAGGTTACACCCTTCAAATAAAAATGAGTGTATATTTTTTAACCCATTCAAGGAATTAACTATATTGCAATTGTGAGACATGACTTAGTGGAGAATAAGATTACTGAAAAAAATGTTCCTAAAGATCAGAATGGACCAATGATCTTTTTGAACAAACAACAGTCTAACATTTAAGTGATATATCATTTATAATTATGATTAAACTGAGATTTAAGGAGGGTATATTTCCTATGGTTTTATATTGATAACATTTTGTATGAAAGTGTAATTTTTTTATGTTTTATTATTGGAATTAGTATGGATAAGCAGTTGCTATTTCTGTATTGTTTTTTTCAAAACAGATGAAAAGCTTGTAACTTTTCATGGTGCTGCAAATCAATTATCCCTCCTCTCCTTACCTTGTCTCACCACCGCCGCCTCTCTGCTCCGTCTCCTCCCCTCCACTCACTGACACTAGTAAGTGGAGGGGAGGAGACGGAGCAGAGAGGCGATGGGGACAAAATAGCCTCTTCCCCCCTCCCCCGTGCATCTGTGCGGCGGCCGTGACAGGTACAGAGCCCGGCGCCCTAGGCAAGTGCCTAACCTTGCCTAATGGGAGCGCCGGGCCTGTATATAGCTTAGGTTTCTTTCTTTTACACCATTCGCACTGCCTCAAAAACCCCGGTTATTGCTGGGACAGGCCCCAATGTCCCGGGTCGAGGCTGAGTGTGAACGGGTCCTCTGCTAATTCCCATTCGGAAGATATACTTACATCACAAGAGGAGCCAATCAAAGCTCCTCTTGTGATGTTGCCAGGGGGTCCCAGGCAGACCCGGGTTCAGTGTGAACCTGATCAAGCCAGGAATTTTCAGGGGCGGGAGGCTCTGTCCCCCGGCATTATCCCGGGTTCATATACCTTGGATATTGTCAAAGTGGCAATGTGAAAGTGGTACTATTTTGTCAAAGTCCAATGATTACTTCATATACATTACAATTTCGATACAACAGAGCAGAAAGACATTTTCCATGCACAATGTAGGACAATCTTGCAGTTAAAATACACACTCTTTAATCAAGCTTCAGTTTGGTCCTTTTAGTAATAAATTAGTACTATAACTAAAGTATAGATGTTATATATTCATTTTCAATGGCATTGTGAAAAAAGTGTACTGCATGTAGTAACATAGTGTGAATAGGTGCCCAACGGGGGACTTACATGATTGCCAACGTCAGGATGTAAGTATTCCTTATCTTCTGGACTTGGACCAAGCGAATCTATGAAGATTTGTTGTGATCCAATGAGTGGCTGCTGTGGTAAGCCAATCCAAGCTCACCGTGGGCATTTAGATTTTGATCAATCAATAGATTTTGAATCAATCGTGCACAATTGCCCTGCACCCTTGCAGTGGCCTATATTAAACTGTTGAGAGCAGCAATGGCAATTTGATGGCGGAAAGAGACAGACGCAGAGCTCCAAACAGAATATCACAGCCGGGACCAGCAGAGAGCACCGAGTCAAGATAGAAGACTGTGGATTCAACAGAGAAGGCTGATGGATCAAGCAGGAAGACAACAGCCGAACCTTAAGGATTACGGCTGCCAGAGTGTCATGTCAGAGGACAGCAGACGGACAGTTGGAAACTGCTATTGGCAGGTAAGGCCCTCAGACACCCCTCTCACAGGCCTGTGCCTGTACTCTCTATTTCTTTCACATTCAGGCACAAGGCTCATAGGCATATTGTCAGGCACTAGGCCCATGGCCCAATTAAATGGGAGCAAGACCTGGGGGGCTCTTTGTTTATTTATAGATCTTTAAGTAATTTTTGGGCATATATTATCTGGCTTAAAACCTGGGGCCTCAGTAAATACAGGCTTACAGCCTGTGCAGCAACTTAACTTGCATCCTGCAGTCAGGCCCCCGTTAAAGGTAGGCTGCTGGTGTGTACCTATCTTGCTATTGTTTTTATCTGTTTGTTCCATTCTGTGTCATTTGAAGTGTATTGCATTGTCTTATGTTATATCTGTGCTTTTGTGGGGTGTTTAGTTTAGTTTAGTTAGTGCACTACATGTAGTCTAGTCAGTAGTTGTGCTGCAGTGACCACATAGTTATTGGTAGGGTCATTTTGCATGGTTTAGACCAGGGTGGGGCACACTAAACTAGAATTAGAGTTAGTCAGTTAAGTGGAGAGGGGTTTGTTCTGTTTGCCTCCACAGCAGCTGACAAATAAAGTGCGCTGTCCCAGAAGGAATAGGACATGACTGGTGAGTGATCTCCAGTGGCTGTCTTGTTGGTTGTTTGGTTTATTTGTTTGCGTTTGCTCCTACATGGTGTTGCGAAATGGCGTTTGCAGGCAGAAACCATGGTTACAGCGATACAGTGAGGAATCCCTTTAAAGACAATTGGTACAAAACTTCAAGTATAATTATTACATGACTCCCCCGACCACCCTCCTTACCCATGGAGCTCTTAGTGGCTGTATTGTGATAAGTGTTGCGCATTTTTGCCTAACAGGATGTGTTACAATAGTAAGAAAACAGATACCATCAAAATAGAATTAATTAGTTTGAAAGCATCCCCGGTCCCGACAGACGGCTCCATTTGCTACTTGGGGTGCAGATCAGAAAGATAAGGAGTTTCCAAAAGAGGAAAACCACTTTTGTTTTTTTACCATTTATTTTTCCATGATTATATGGATATATATCGTATTCTTTCTAATTTACTTTTATTATTATTATGGTTTATTTATGATGCGCCACATGGGACAACAGTACAGGGTAACAGTACACAGCATACAGGCAGTACAAAGACAAAGTGCAATGAGTATGAAAAGTACAAATAAGGAGCACAAAATAAAAAAATTACAAACTTGGCCGGGAGCAGGTACACAGGCAAAGAGGTAAAAATTATTTCCAGTGCATAGAGTGCGGAGGGAGATGGGGAATGAAGAAAGGTGGCTGGGCTAGTGTTCACAAGTCTGGGCACCACTAATGGGATTAGATGTAAAGGCAGGGAAGAAGAGGAGAGACAGCGGCAGGAGTAGAGTGAAGAAAAGGAGAAAAGAGAGGGGCAGGGGCAAAGGAAAACAGGAGGAAGAGGACATAAGGATAGAGGGCCCTGTTAACGGGACCTTACAATCTAAGGAGATTGTAAACTCTAATCTTTCAGTTTATAATGACCCACATGCCCTCACATCTTATTACTTAAAATATTCAAGAGGGCACTATTATTAATTAAGATAATCAAGGGTGCATTATCATTTAGACAATCAAGGGGGGCATTATTATTTATTAAGATTATTAAGGGGGGCACTATTATTTAGATTATTAAAGAGGGCACCATTATTAACATCAATTAGGGGGGCTATTATTACCATACTCAAGGAGGCACTATTTTTAGTTACAATGCTCTATTATTAATTACAATCATCAATGGAGCACTATTATTAATTTAGATCATCAACGTCCAACCCCAATCCCACAAAGGAGTATATTTACTAAACTGCGGGTTTGAAGAAGTACAGATATTACCTATAGCAAACAATCAGATTCTAGCTTTCATTTATTAGTGCATTCTACAAAATGAAAGCTGGAATCTGATTGGTTGCAATAAACAACATCTCCACTTTTTCAAACCTGCAGTTTAGTAAATATACTCCAAAAACTAGGCTTAGAAAATCTGTGGTGTTTCATCAAACTTTAAGCTTGGCATGTGATTTCATGTTAAAATTATAGTATAGTTGTAGAGCAAACAATATAATTAATTTAATAGAGATGGCCTTTTGTTGAGTGCTTGAGGTGATCAGTACTTTGTTCTTAGCTCATGGATATGAAGATGGCAACTTTTATATACAGAAAAATAAGACTTACATACCACTTTTCAAGTTAGATTTACAACTGCACTACCACCCTGGGGCTGCTATATGTTGCAATTTTTTCTGGGGCTCCACTAGTCCTGTAATAAGCATTAACAAAGCATGGTTAGATTGGGCATCCACACAAGGGCACCAACAGAACCATGCCCATTGCAACATAGAGGCAGTGAATGGGCGCACGGTTTAAATAAATTGAGCTTTTTCCTGCGCAAAGTCTATAAGCATTCCACCTAATCCCATCTCTACTCTTAATCAACTGCTGTCTGCCTCATTCTGCCCCCCCCATGTCTGTCTTTATCTACCACCCACTGTCTCTTTCCCCCTCTTTCTTTCTTTTGTTTTTACCTTTATAAAATTTTGTATGTGTACCTCTCTTGTAGTCTATCTCCTCATGTTTGCTTCCTTTGTATTTGTGTGCATCGCTCTCCTCTTTATGTGCCAGTCTCTTTCGCTTTCTTTAGATGTCTGTCTCTAACTTTAAATATGCACCTCTGTGTCCCATCTGTCGCTCAGTGCTCCCCCCAGATGTGTGTCTCTGTCTCCGCATTATAGATATCTTTCTATTGTCTCTCCCCTTTGTGTGTCTGATGTCATTTACCCCTCTTTTCACATATAACCCCTCCCCACCTTCTTCTACTATTTGCCCCCACCATCCGCTTTTCAAGACTTATCTGTTTAGTTTTCTGAATTCTATTAATCTTGTATATGTTTATTTTGTATCATCTACTTTTATTCTACAAACAGAGTCCCATTGGCAGAAAAGTGCTATACAAATAATAATAATAATTATATATATATATATATATATATATATATATATATATATATATATATATATATATCTATCTATAATATAAATACTTAGTGGCGTGTGTTAGTCTGTCTGTGTGTGGAAAAAATAAAACGAAGCTGCAGCGCCACCTGCTGGGCAGAGTTATACACTGACCTACTAAATTCTAAGTGTGTGTGGAAAAAAAATTCAGAAAGGGCTGAAATTTGGTATACTAAGATGTTTTTAATTTGTTAATTTAATTTGTTAATTGTTAAAAGTGTTTATAAAGATTTTAAAAAAATATATATATATTTCTTGAAGGAGAAGTGACAGTTGGGAGTGGTTGGTGGTTGCCGGGGGTGACAGTGGGGAGTGGTTGGTGTTTGCCGGGGGTGACAGAGCGAGAGAAGTGTGATACTCAGGACCGCTGAGAGAGATCCCTGTGTCTGGATAGACATCTGGATAGATGTGGCGATGAAAATGAAGGATGAGGTGATGGAGAAGAATGATGAGGTGGTGACATGTGGACAAAACTACGTTAAAAAAGGGCGCTTACGTTGGGAAGTAACGCTCTTCCCCTGAGGAGGCCTGGGCTATGGCCCAAATGCATGACAAGAACCTTTTTAACACCTTAAGTAGCTTGATTTGACTAGAATGCATGAGTATCATGCACGGGTTAACTTGTGTATATATATATATATATATATATATAAATGTATTTTGTATAATGTATTCTGGCGGCGGGTCCACCCATTGCCACCTTAAAAGCACTAATTGCACTCTGAGCAGTGTAAATAACGAGCTTAGCAATCACCGGCTTTTGTGCATTCGCAATTTAGAGGTGATGGCTATAACAGATGTAGGAGGTACTGTACATCTAAATTGTGGTATGTAGATATTTACTCACTTTCACACTGATGCTAATCATGATTTTTATGTCGGTGTCATTCTTGTCAGCATTACGGTCACCAGGAAAGTTATTGCACTGGTGATATTAAGCAGATGCGTTTGAATCATCATCATCATCATCACCATTTATTTATATAGCGCCACTAATTCTGCAGCGCTGTACAGAGAACTCATTCACATCAGTCCCTGCCCCATTGGAGCTTACAGTCTAAATTCCCCAATATTGACACACACTCACAGAAACAGACACTTACAGAAACAGACAGAGACTAGGGTCAATTTTGATAGCAGCCAATTAACCTACCAGTATGTTTTTTTGGGAGTGTGGGAGGAAACCGGAGCACCCGGAGGAAACCCACGCAAACACAAAGAGAACATACAAACTCCACACAGATAAGGTCATGTTCGAAAATCGAACTCATGACCCCAGTGCTGTGAGGCAGAAGTGCTAACAACTAGGCCACTGTGCTGCCCACAGGCCACTGTGCTGCCGTTTGAATCTATTCATCCTACATGCTATTTCAACAGAACTCAGAAACATTCTTAAGAACACTCAAGAGTACATAAATGGAGTCATACAGTTCCAGATCACAGCTCAATTGCCAAAGGCTACCAACGGTTATAGTGACAGCAGAAGTGGGACCACTGATCCACTGCTATCGTGATAAGACATTCATATGCTTCTTGTAAGGTTGTGTGAATAGTCTACCACCTACTCAAATCATTTATTTGTATTAGCCTATGTAGCTATTTAAAGCTGCATTACCACAATACGACAAACATTTTAAGTTCACCACTTAAAAATGGCAGCAGAAGCGGTATGTGAGTGGGAGAATCAATCAAAACCTTCAATCTCTATGATTGCACCTTCTGATCCTCCCACCTCTTCACAGAGTGAAACCACCAGGGCTATGAGCCCCCCTTCCTCTCCAGTGTTCTGGTCAGTGGCGCTCTGAGTGGGGTGAAATTTTCACCTTACCTTGTTGTGCTGCTTTAAACTAAAAGTTGTAAAGAGCTTTAGTTTAATAGCAGTTGGAGACTCCCAGGTTTCCAGTTGTTTGACCTGGACATAAACAACATAAAAATATGTATCAATCCAAATGAAACTGAATAAATATCTAATATATAAATGCTTAGTGGCATCTGTGTGTGTGTGGAAAAAAAACAACAAGTTGCAGCGCCACCTGCTGGGCAGAGTTATACACTGACCTACTAAATTCTTAGTGTGTGTGGGAAAAAAAATTCAAAAAGGGCTGAAATTTGGTAGGGCTCAAACTCATTTTCGTGATTATTCAATGGCCATCTTACAGGGATAGCTGCTGTTTTCTCCATGTTTATGGCTGAATGAACTTTAGTAAATATACCCCTAAGCTTGTTGGTAGGAGACATTTTGTGTAAATAAATACATAGCACTGACCAAAAGGCAAAAATGCTCCTCTTTTACCTTGTGTGGTGACAGCACAAGTGAGAGATAATAGCACATTGGTCCAGGCCTTAGAACTTTATATAACACCAGGAACGTTTCTGTTATAAATAAAGCACAGCCAGTTTAGATATTCACTAATGGATGCTTACACCTGCCGGCTGCTTGGCACAGTTTGACATTTTAGCATTACAACTTTAATAAAAATTTTAAGCCAGGATTTCAGAATCTAAATTATTTACCTTTTGTGTTCCTCCTTTCGAGCAGCTGGGAACGTGTTCCAGCAAAATTATCCCTACCACAAAAACACCTATCGCAGACAGAATTTATAGAAGAAAAGTGTATATTATTAACCTACATTACTGCCTCGATGGGCGCCCGCAACATCTCTTGGCGAGTCACACAGAGGAGGGAGGGAGGAGACCAGCAACCACACTAGCCCCTCCCCCCTATCGCGGCACCCGACCAACTCCCCCCCCCTCGCGCGAGTCGGGGGAGGGGCCACAATTTATTTATTTATTTATTTTTTAAGATTTTTTTTTTTTTTACTATGTGCCACAAAGGGGAAGGTAGCGGGCGGCTGCTGCGCCCCCTCTGGCTTGAGCCCTGGGCGCTGGCACCACCCTAGTCACAGCTCTGTATATATATATATATATATATATATATATATATATATATATATATATATACTGTATATACTCGAGTATAAGCCTACTTTTTCAGTAAATTTTTTTATGCTGAAAAAGCCCCCCTCGGCTTATACTCGAGTGAGTCCCTGTTCTCGGGTCCCTCAGCTCTTATCTTCCACAGTGGAAGTTAAGGGCTGAAGAAAATCCCTCCCTATCAGGCACAGAGGAGTGTAAACACAGGGGGACACATCCAGAGCTCCTCGTTAATGAGAAAGAGATGCAAGATGTGTGTACTGTCCTAAAGACAGCCTAGTAGGAGTCGGGCGCAGTACCTGGGGTGAGCAGTTTATCTAGTAATTATTAATGACAAACATATCCTCTCCAATATTTTCCAAATTGTGGCATCTGCTATTCCATGTGAACGCTATATACACTATATATACACAATATATACACCTTACTAATATGGTTGCTGATTTTTTGGTACATTTGGAGACATTTTGGGAGCATGTGTTTATTAAAAGAAGCAAGTCATTTCCCACCCTAGGCTTATACTCGAGTCAATAAGTTTTCCCAGTTTTTTGTGGTAAAATTAGTGGCACTCACCGGACCGTGAGTGCCTCTTCCCGGACATTTAGGAACCGTGGCCGTCCACCATCCTGAGGGTCTGCGCATGCGCAGCCCTTTTCTATACTTCAGTGTATACCCCTTTAACTTAATTGGCAGATCAGGCAACCTCCCTATATTAAGCACCTGTGGTCACTACCACGTTGCCTGATCTTGGAGTCTCATTCCTCATGAGTCTCTGAAGGTGTTCCTGTATTACTTGTGTATTCAGTGCTGCTGATTCCTGTGGTTTCCAAACCACTTCTACTACTGTGGTTCCATACCACTTCTACCATCAACTTTATCATCATGACTGTTTGCTGATTCCTATCCGCTGCCTCCGTGCACTACAGTCTTCTACACCACTTCAACGTTATTTTATATCAATGTGACTGTTTGCTCATTGCTATCCGCTGCCTCCGTGCACTCCAGCTTTTACCTCACTCACCTGCTTCTCATCAAGTCTGTTTGCTGATTTCTATCCGCTGCCTCTGTGCACTACAGTCTCCTGCTTGCAACTCGCCTGTGTTCAACATCGTGACTGCCAGCTGATTACTATCCGCTGCCTCCGTGCACTACGCTCTCATCTCATCTTTGCTGTGACTTCCTCGAGACTGCCGCTTTTCATTACCATCTGCTACACTTCGTGATCTACAGCTCCGGCCCTGCGCTGCACTCCTGTTTTCCCATCGCTGTTGGTTCCTGTGGTTGCTACAGGTTACCTCCGTGTGCCGCTGAGTCCTGCCGCTGTGGTCAGCGCTATCGTCCATCTCCTGCTGATCCACTCTCCACGCCTTCACGTGTTCCTCTGGCCTCTACCCTCCTGTCAGCATTGGATTTGTATCTCTTCTACTACCCTCTGCTGGATCATCTCCATTCTCCTGGGTTTCCTATGAGTCCAGTTCCACGTGTTGCTGACTCCTGTGGATTCGTGTCCCTGTCGGTCTACTCACCTGTGCGCTGCACCTGCTAGACCGCTGCTTCTCCTATCCAGGGACTTCCTATCCAGTCGGCCTCCAGCCGCTCAGGTACCGCTGCAATCCCATCTGACTGCTACTGCTGAACCACGGTATGCATACTTCTCATTGACTGTGCTGTGTATTGCATATCTTGCTGGCCTGTGTTTGGTTCTCTCTGGAGTCTGCTATCCGCTGAGTCTATTGCCATCATTGACTGTGTTATCATTGTGCTGGACTACTTCAAGAGACTTTCTAGATTGCAGACCTGATCAGTCATTTACATATATATATACCTATATTGTGCATATTACTGTGGATCGTGTATAAGGTGCCTGTGTATATCCTGTGTTGCAGTCTTCCCCCGTGCACCTCCTCACATATATATGCAGTGGTACACCTTGCTGATGTCAGACCACTGATCCCTGTTTCCGGTATCACCTGTTCCATTATCCTCTCACATAGCAGTGGTACAACTTGCTACCGCAGACCACTGACTACCTGGATACCTCCACTTGGATTCCATTCCTTCACTCAGACAGCGGTACAACTTGCTACCCGCAGACCGCTGACTCTCATTACCTCCTTGTTTCTGTTGGACATTCCTCCTCACTATAGCAGTGGTACAACTTGCTATCGCAGACCACTGACTACCTTCACGTGTCCTTGTCCATACAGTTCCTTGTGTATCATTACCTCATTATTACCAGTGTTGCTAGTCATAGACTTTCCTGAGCATCTCATCGGCCATCATTTCATGTTCCGTGATCACCCAGCTACCAGAGTACCCTATTACCATCTACATTGCTCTGGTAAGCCTACCATCTGGTGATCCCTGGGTAAAGACTCCTAGTGCCCGTGACAGTAAGATCAGGCCATGACAGACCCAGATGTGGAACCTACCGCCAAAGAGATGCTGCAACATCTGGTTAGCCGTGTGGAGCAACAGGATGCCCGCCAACAGCTGTTACTTCAGTGTTATCAGTCATTAACCTCCCAAGGAACATCTGGACAGACTGTGACAGCTACTACTGAAGCTCCTGTGCTTTCCTCCGTTTCCCCATTGCCATCCCAGGTGTCTATAGCTTCCACGCTTCACCTGCCTACTCCGTCAAAGTACGATGGAGACCCCAAAACTTGTAGGGGTTTCCTTAATCAATGTTCAGTCCATTTTGAGCTCCAACCTCAAAATTTTTCTACCCATCGTTCCAGAGTGGCCTATCTTATCTCTTTGTTTTCAGGACAAGCCCTGGCTTGGGCCTCCCCTCTGTGGGAGAGGAACGATCCAATATTACAAGATAGTGCCAAATTCATTTCTACATTCCGAAGTGTGTTCGATGAACCAGGTCGTGTGACCTCCGCTGCTTCCAGCATCCTCCGTCTGCGACAAGGATCTCATACTGTAGGCCAGTACGTCATTCAATTTAGGATCTTAGCCTCTGAACTTCAGTGGAACACTGAAGCCCTAGTTGCCGCCTTCTGGCAGGGGCTTTCCGATAAAATTAAAGATGCACTGACTACCCAAGAGCTTCCTTCGTCACTTGAAGATTTGATCTCTCTATGCCATCGTGTTGATATGAGATTTCGGGAAAGAGAGGCTGAGAAAACGACTTCTGCTAAAGCACCTTTTCGCTCTAACCCTCAATTTCGTCCAGTGTCACCCGCTGTGATTCCCATGGAGATTGGACGTTCCAAGTTATCTTCTGAGGAGAGGAAACGAAGAGTCAAGAATAGACTCTGTATCTATTGTGCTGATTCCACTCATGTCCTCAGCTCCTGCCCTAAGAGATCGGGAAATGCCAGGCCCTAACTAGTTCTGGAGAGGTGAAGTTAGGGTCCCTGGAGTCCTCTCCATCGTCTATGAAATCTAAAGTCTGCGCTTTTGATGTGACTATTTCCTTTGCTACCAAGACCTTTGAGTCACAGGCATTGATTGATTCCGGAGCAGCAGGAAATTTTATTTCCAAATCGTTAGTTAATCAATGGTCTCTACCAATGATTACCTTAAAAACTCCCATTACTGTGACGGCTATCGATGGATCACGTCTCATCAACGGTCTCATCACCCAGAGTACGTCTCCAGTAACCCTTCAGATTGGTGCTCTGCATCATGAAGAGATATCGTTTTTAATTCTTCCTGTTACGACAAGTCCGATTGTCCTAGGCCTTCCATGGCTTCAGTGTCACTCTCCCCAGATTGACTGGCGCACCCCTCAAGTCACGTCTTGGGGGCCTGAATGTCACCATCATTGCCTTTCCCAAGTCATTCCTCTCAAGGTACAGCAAGCTTCCATTTCAGCTATTTCACCGGGACTCCCTCCTCAATATGCTTCATTTACCGATGTTTTTGATAAAGCTCAGTCTGAACGTCTTCCTCCTCATCGTTCTTGGGATTGTCCGATTGATCTTCTTCCTGGCAAGACTCCTCCCAGAGGCCGGGTCTATCCACTCTCGTTACCTGAAACTCAAGCTACATCTGAATATATACGGGAGAACCTCCAGCGTGGGTTCATTCGACCTTCCACCTCGCCCGCTGGAGCTGGGTTCTTCTTTGTCAAAAAGAAGGATGGATCATTACGCCCTTGTATAGATTTTCGTGGACTCAATGCCATTACTATCAAGAACCGGTATCCCATTCCGTTGATCACTGAGCTATTTGACCGCATTAAGGGAGCCCGTATTTTTACTAAGTTGGATCTTCGTGGTGCTTACAATTTAATCAGAATCCGTTCCGGTGACGAATGGAAGACGGCGTTTAACACCAGAGACGGGCATTACGAATATCTGGTAATGCCTTTCGGGCTATGTAATGCCCCCGCTGTTTTTCAGGGCTTCATCAATGAGATTTTTCGGGACTTATTATATGTATGTGTCGTCGTCTACCTGGACGACATATTGATTTTTTCACAGGACCTGCCTTCTCACCACCAACATGTGGCAGAAGTCCTCTCCAGGCTACGGAAAAATTCATTGTTCTGTAAATTAGAAAAATGTTCATTCGAATTACCCCAGATTCCATTCTTGGGGTATATTGTTTCCGGAGTTGGTCTGAAGATGGATCCTGACAAAGTAAATGCTGTACTACATTGGCCCCAGCCAACTACTCTTCGTGCCATCCAGCGTTTTTTAGGTTTTGCCAATTACTATAGACGCTTCATTCAAGACTTTTCTTCCATTGCATCTCCTATTGTGGCCCTGACTCGTAAAGGGGCTAATCCTAAGCAATGGTCTACTGAGGCTATTCAAGCCTTTCAAACATTAAAAGAGTCCTTCTCTTCGGCTCCAATCCTTCGTCAGCCTGATGTGACACTCCCTTTTTTCCTAGAAGTAGATGCCTCTAATGTGGGCTTAGGAGCTATTCTCTCCCAACGCTCGGAACAGCAAAAATTCCACCCTTGTGCCTTCTATTCTCGGGGTCTCCTACCCGCAGAGAAGAATTATACCATCGGAGACAAGGAATTACTGGCTATCAAAGCCGCATTAGAGGAATGGAGATACTTGTTGGAGGGAGCTCGCCATCCGGTGACGATCTTCACGGATCATAAGAACTTGTCATATCTCCAGTCTGCCCAATGCTTGAACCCTCGTCAAGCAAGATGGTCTCTTTTCTTTTCCCGTTTTGAATTAATAATTACCTTCAAACCAGCTGCCAAGAACAAAAAAGCTGATGCCTTATCTAGAGCCTTTGCTACGTCCTCTGATATAGAAGAGGTTTCCAACCATACCATTCTAGACCCCAAATGTATCTCACTGGCTGCTTCATCCACCAAAACGCTACCATTTGGGAAGACCCTCGTGCCTCCTACTCTAAGGAGGAAAATCCTTTCATGGTTCCATGCCTCTCGTTTTTCTGGACACGCCGGTGAACACAAGACTTTTGAGATCCTCTCTCGAAGTTACTGGTGGCCTTCAATGAGGAGAGACGTCAGAGAGTTCATTGCTTCCTGTGAATTATGTTCGCAATTCAAATCCTCCCGCAGAACCCCAGCAGGGTTGCTGCGACCACTACCCATTCCGTCCAAACCATGGACCCATATTAGTATGGATTTCGTTACTGACTTACCACCTAGTAAGAACCATAACACTATTTGGGTCGTAGTGGACAGATTTTCGAAGATGGCTCATTTCATCCCTCTGTCTGGTTTGCCTTCCTCGTCTATCCTGGCTGAACATTTCATTAAAGAGATCTTCCGTATCCATGGATGTCCATCTGAGATTGTGTCTGATAGAGGAGTACAATTCGTGTCCAGATTCTGGCGAGCCCTTTGTAAAACCTTGGGCATACGATTAGCACTCTCATCTTCTTACCATCCACAATCCAATGGACAAACCGAACGTGTCAATCAAGATCTTGAGACTTTTATAAGGATATTTTCATCAGCCAATCAAGACAACTGGGTAGAGTTACTCCCTTGGGCTGAGTTCGCCCATAACAACATGTACCATGAGTCATCATCCAAAACTCCATTCTTTGTGGTCTACGGTCACCATCCGTCTTTTCCGGAATTTCCTGCCCTCCCGCCCACCCAAGTTCCTGCGGTGGAGACTGTTTGTCAGACCTTTAAAAATATCTGGTCTCAGGTTAGAACCTGTTTGAAGAAGACATCTGTCAAATATAAATCTTTCGCGGATAAGAAGAGGCGGGCTATTCCACCACTAAAAATTGGAGATCGTGTCTGGTTATCCACAAAAAATATTCGTTTGAAGGTTCCATCCATGAAATTCGCCCCTCGTTTTATTGGTCCATATAGGATCATTCAAGTTATCAATCCAGTATGTGTGAAACTCCTTCTTCCTAAGAGTCTTCGGATTTCTAATGCCTTCCATGTATCTTTGCTCAAACCTCTTATTATCAACCGTTTTTCAACTCCTCCCTCAGCTCCGCAGCCAGTTCAAGTCCATCAGGAGGAGGATTTTGAGATTACCGAGGTACTAGATGCAAAAATTTCGCGAGGAGTCCTCCACTTCCTCGTTCATTGGAAGGGCTTTGGTCCTGAGGAGCGCTCTTGGATCAAAGCTGAAGATCTTAATGCTCCTGCCCTTTTGAAGAAGTTTTACTCCAAAAATCCGGACAAGCCCGGTTCCAGGCGTTCTGTGCCCACCTTTAAAAGGGGGGGTACTGTCACTCACCGGACCGTGAGTGCCTCTTCCCGGACATTTAGGAACCGTGGCCGTCCACCATCCTGAGGGTCTGCGCATGCGCAGCCCTTTTCTATACTTCAGTGTATACCCCTTTAACTTAATTGGCAGATCAGGCAACCTCCCTATATTAAGCACCTGTGGTCACTACCACGTTGCCTGATCTTGGAGTCTCATTCCTCATGAGTCTCTGAAGGTGTTCCTGTATTACTTGTGTATTCAGTGCTGCTGATTCCTGTGGTTTCCAAACCACTTCTACTACTGTGGTTCCATACCACTTCTACCATCAACTTTATCATCATGACTGTTTGCTGATTCCTATCCGCTGCCTCCGTGCACTACAGTCTTCTACACCACTTCAACGTTATTTTATATCAATGTGACTGTTTGCTCATTGCTATCCGCTGCCTCCGTGCACTCCAGCTTTTACCTCACTCACCTGCTTCTCATCAAGTCTGTTTGCTGATTTCTATCCGCTGCCTCTGTGCACTACAGTCTCCTGCTTGCAACTCGCCTGTGTTCAACATCGTGACTGCCAGCTGATTACTATCCGCTGCCTCCGTGCACTACGCTCTCATCTCATCTTTGCTGTGACTTCCTCGAGACTGCCGCTTTTCATTACCATCTGCTACACTTCGTGATCTACAGCTCCGGCCCTGCGCTGCACTCCTGTTTTCCCATCGCTGTTGGTTCCTGTGGTTGCTACAGGTTACCTCCGTGTGCCGCTGAGTCCTGCCGCTGTGGTCAGCGCTATCGTCCATCTCCTGCTGATCCACTCTCCACGCCTTCACGTGTTCCTCTGGCCTCTACCCTCCTGTCAGCATTGGATTTGTATCTCTTCTACTACCCTCTGCTGGATCATCTCCATTCTCCTGGGTTTCCTATGAGTCCAGTTCCACGTGTTGCTGACTCCTGTGGATTCGTGTCCCTGTCGGTCTACTCACCTGTGCGCTGCACCTGCTAGACCGCTGCTTCTCCTATCCAGGGACTTCCTATCCAGTCGGCCTCCAGCCGCTCAGGTACCGCTGCAATCCCATCTGACTGCTACTGCTGAACCACGGTATGCATACTTCTCATTGACTGTGCTGTGTATTGCATATCTTGCTGGCCTGTGTTTGGTTCTCTCTGGAGTCTGCTATCCGCTGAGTCTATTGCCATCATTGACTGTGTTATCATTGTGCTGGACTACTTCAAGAGACTTTCTAGATTGCAGACCTGATCAGTCATTTACATATATATATACCTATATTGTGCATATTACTGTGGATCGTGTATAAGGTGCCTGTGTATATCCTGTGTTGCAGTCTTCCCCCGTGCACCTCCTCACATATATATGCAGTGGTACACCTTGCTGATGTCAGACCACTGATCCCTGTTTCCGGTATCACCTGTTCCATTATCCTCTCACATAGCAGTGGTACAACTTGCTACCGCAGACCACTGACTACCTGGATACCTCCACTTGGATTCCATTCCTTCACTCAGACAGCGGTACAACTTGCTACCCGCAGACCGCTGACTCTCATTACCTCCTTGTTTCTGTTGGACATTCCTCCTCACTATAGCAGTGGTACAACTTGCTATCGCAGACCACTGACTACCTTCACGTGTCCTTGTCCATACAGTTCCTTGTGTATCATTACCTCATTATTACCAGTGTTGCTAGTCATAGACTTTCCTGAGCATCTCATCGGCCATCATTTCATGTTCCGTGATCACCCAGCTACCAGAGTACCCTATTACCATCTACATTGCTCTGGTAAGCCTACCATCTGGTGATCCCTGGGTAAAGACTCCTAGTGCCCGTGACAATTAGGTGCCTCGGCTTATATTCGGGTCGACTTATACTCGAGTATATACGGTATATATATCTATCTCAAACAACATTTGGTGGATGGATTACATCTTCTTTAAATTTTAACAACATAAAACCTAATTAATAAAATAACACATTATAACATATTTAAGTATACTCATCAATCATATATTTTGCCAGATATTTAAAAGAAAGATATAAAAAAATATATTTCTGGAACTTTATTGTACCCAGTTTACCAAAAATCAGCAAATCTTAATGTGCAGTCAATTCCTGAATAGTGTAGCCTTTGTCTACAACCACAAAGTACCTTCTTCATAGATATAATTTTAGCTTTTATTGGCATGAGATAAAGGAAAAACAAAGGCTAGTTAATTGAATGAACTGGTTGCAAGCACGGCAAATAGCTCATAATCAGTTTCTTATTTACTCAGGGCCACTTCGCTCTTTTTAATAGTTTATGGGCATTCAAACTTGCTGTGCAGCTGAATTGCTATTATTATGTTGTATTAGACCCTGGCTGATTGCTTAAACCAGACTAGAGTGTGAAGGTTAGGCTTCTATAGGACAAACACAGAATAATTTACTCTCCTTGTTGGCATCATCAAATATTCATTAGCAATCACTTCTGAACGCATTAAGTCATGTTTGAAGATCCACTTAAAAAATAAAATACCCTTTTGAGGAACCCCTTGCTTGCTGGAATGTCACATTTGAGACACAATGTATTTTTGGACTTATCCATGAAATGGGGTTAATATAGCAAAAAGAAAAATGATGTTGCATTCCAGGGAGCAGCATTCTTGGAACACAAATAATAAGTAGGTAGGACACAGTGGTGTTTAAATCTGATTGATGTTTAATGGAATAAATTCCACACTATGGCAATGAAGGGGGTTTGGGCACACATGTTTTTAATGCCAATACTAGTATGTTTTAATATAGCATTTAACTTATTTTGGTGAATTAGGGTGAACTACTTGAGGCATGGAAATTATTACTTTTATTCCTTTGCACTACGTAGCGTATTCTTAGGCTAATGAAAGCAGTTTTGTGGAATTCATATCTTCACGCATCTGACATGACCCCTTACAACTTGAGAGGCAGAACGGGGGGAGGGAAGCATAGGAATAACAGATGTCATGTACAGTAAGGGCGTGTTCATGCAGATGTGGCAAATTTAAAAACGTTGTTATTTCAGCTATATCTTTTGCACCTGCTACAGGGATGATAATGATGACCAACAAAGCATTAGATTTGATTTGGATTATTGCCAAATCACCTGCACACATGACACTACTTTATCTTGTCAAACACCACTATATTAGACCCTTGTGGACACCTCTTGTACCAGTTTGTTACTTTAAAGCACTGTGGTTACTCGCTGTGAGTTAAGGAGGTATGTGCAGCTCTGTTTGATAACTATCATGCATGTGTGTCAGTAGCAGCAAACGGAATACTATAACTTTGCAGAGTTTATTTATAAGCAATCGCGTATGTTTGTATTGCATTTTTTTTTGCAGTCTCGTATGTTAGGACTGCATTCAAGGCATATGTGATCAATAATTACTTTGCACCTTTGTACTTTTTTAAATTTAGTTTAAAATGTATGCTTACAATAATGTTATAAAATATAGAATGACCACATAGACATTTGTTTAAACAGCGCAGTGTCAGAGTTTATAAATATTTTTTTTTAATAAATGTATAAATAAAAAGATAAGGCCACACATTCTTTTATCACCCGGGTAATTTTTTAACTAATAGAGGACTGTGGTGTGCAATGGTTGAGGCCATAATTAAGCAAAATCCCTCCAATGCACGAATTAGCTTTCGCTGTCCAAGGCTTCAAACATGCTCTTAAAACTCATTTATTTAGACCTATCAGGCCTCTTCGTAACTCCTTTGCCTTGGCTATCACCTTCACTCCCCCACTCACTGCCACCCTATTTGTATCTTTCCATTCTCTTTATGATATAAGCTCTTGTGAGCAGGGGACTCTATCTTTGTTTTCTCCTTCTACTATTGCATCACCCTGTGTACCTCTTGGTCTACTTCCCTAGTTTTGTTTTCTTGAGGCCAGGCCTCCTTCATATAGGACATTACCTTCAGTCTCACTCACTGTCCCATAAATAACTTTATCTGCATTACCAAGTTATCTGTGAATAAATATGTTAATTAGTACATGTCTGATCTTTGAATGTTGCTTATGTATTTTGTAATGTGTTATATATCTGTGTATTATTTACCACTGTAATTGTCATGTATGGTGCTGCAGACCTCTGTGGTGCCTTATAGATAATAATTTTAAATATATATATATATATATAATTGATATATGAAATTTGAAATTGAAACTTGTTATATTTTAAGGCATCTGATGTTCAAAATAAACAGTGATCTTGCATACAAGAAACTTATTTGAATGAGCTGTTTACTGCCAAACCATTTAGATCTTTAGGAATTAAATAATAGGAAGGATTGTTCTTTGAAGCTCATATCTTAATCACTTAATAGCTTGTAAACTGAACTTTGCAGGTCCCTAGGGAATATAGGGTTTAACACGGACCAACAAAAGTATCAGACATCCTTATTAAATTCTTCAATGAAAATAGTGGAATATCAAACTGATATGTCTTGGAGTTTCAGATCTTACTGTTTACTTTTCTATTGTCAGATATCTTTTAAATCTTTAATATAGAAGATTTTGTGCCATACAGGACATACAAGGTAGGCCTACCTATTCTGCTGCCTGCACAAAGGAGAATAGTGCATATACGAATAGTGTACAATAATAAAAAGCCCCAGATTGTTACAGACAGACATTAAGCTTTTGTCCACTAAAATATGTTGACATATTAGTTTATTCTGGTATAGGCACAGAACTGATCATGTGTAAACATATGGTTATTCCTACAAACCTCCCAACAATGCAGAATTTCACAGTCCCTATTTCCTGAGGACAAAAGAGGAGTGGCCTATTTGATTGATGCATGAGCAGTGGGAAATGTGGCCTTGTGTTAGCAGATAATGTGTGGTGGTGTGGATGAATGAGGGGCGTGTTCATTTTCATCCTGATTTTTAATTCAGTAATGTTTCATATAGAGATGGGCGGGCTCGGTTCCCCGCGATCCGAACCCGCCCGAACTTCACCTATCCGAGTACTGAGCCGAGCAGGCTCGGTATTCTGGCGCCAATTCGAAATCGAGGCAAAACGTCATCGTGACGTCGTTGGAGCTCGGTTCTCGCGATATTTGAAATCCATAAATACCCGCCTCCACAGCAATCCATCGCCATTTGACAGCGGGAGAGAGCAGGGTTAGGTCGCAGGGAACATTAGAGCAGGGACAGAGCAATTCTTCTAGCAATTCTTCTAGCAGTAAGAGAGGAGGATAGAGGCATTTTTGCAAACATTACCAACTGTTTGGGGTGTCATATTCCCTCCTACAGAAACTATTTTCTGGCTGCAGAAAGTATTATCTAGCAGCACTAACTATTTAATATTTTACACTACAAGTGTTTTAGGGTGTCCCATATTCCCCAGTGTGAAACCACAATTTTTCTGGTGTTGAAGGTATTATCTAGCAGCACTATCTAGTTAATATTTTGAACTACAAGTGTTTTGGCCTCTTTAAAATGGATTCAAAGCAGTCCACATATGAGCAGGATCAGCAAGCAGCTGCTGGCACCAGTCCTGATGTCTTACCTGTACGTCATCTAGTAAAGCCTATGTAAAAGTACATAGTCTTTTTAAGTCAGGGAAAAAAACACAAAAAAAATAAAAAAATGTAACCGTGTTGAAGAGAAAAAGAGCTGTAACTCATGAAAAGTTAAATGGCGAGAAAAATAAAATCGCCAACATGCCATTCTACACACGCAGTGGCAAAGAAAGAATGGGCCTTCGCCTTTCTCTATTACTGCCAGATCTAAAAATGTTACTCAGCCTTCTTCTTGTAAGGTCACTCGTGAGCAAGCAAGACCAAGTAATTTGGAGTCCAAAAGTGTTGCACAAGTACTGTTACGTGTGAAAGCTGAGCTGCAAGAAAACAGTAATGCATTAGAGGAAAATGTATGCTCAGAATTAGAAATGACACCAATCCCTGAGGAGAGTCCATCCACGAGTGGTATGTGTAATCGTGACAATTCTGTATCCATAAAGAAGGGCCCTTTCAGCATTTATGATGATGTGTGCCTGAACAGCCCGAGTGTAGCCGGTGATACACCAAGTGAGGATGACACTTTGGAATTAGAAGAGGACGAGGTGGAGATTTGGGTAGCTGATGAGGGCGCTGATGCGGATACGGTTGATTGTGTAAGACCTGCACCAGTGGCAGCAGTTTTGGTATGTGAGGTTCTGGCACCAATTTGCACTTCCCAAACACAAGCAGGGATGATGCAGATAGCAGACCACAACAGTTTGACATCTGGGCTGGTTTGAAAGATTTGACCCAAACATTTGTGACCTTGCCCATAACTCCAACCAATTCTTCTATTAACATGCAAAGGATGGTGGAGGGCCTAGCAGGGATTAAACTGTATTTTTCCTAATTTGCACTAATTAGGTTTGGGTGTAATATACACCCAAAGACGAGTGCTCAATTGCTAAGAGTCATTTGCAGGCAAATTGTACTGCGTTATATAGGTAACACCGAAAGAAGAGCTCCATTGCTAATTGTAATTGCTGAAATAGAAATAATAGGGCTGACAGTCTTGGTCTAAATCTGCAGTTACATTTTATTGTACCATAGCTCACTCAGAAAAAGGAGAGGTGGCAGGGTTCAGTGCTAATCTTCCTCAAACAATACTAATTCATCCCCACTGGAATCCACCATCATAGAAGTCTGTGTACTATGATGTAATTGCCGATAATGGTCTTCCAAATGGAATTAGCAGCTCATTTTAGGCCAGAGCTGTCACGATTTTTGGGCAATTCTTTTAGAGCAGAGCAAATATCAAAATGTTGTGCGGACTCATCTGCATCACCACTGGGTGTCTTGGGAAAGAAATTTTTTTTCCAACAAGCAGTTGCCAGAGAAACTGAAGGAGAAGACGTCCTTACAAGATGTTGATAGCTCTTGAATCCTGGCGAAGCAAATTAAGTATTTAATCTACAATTAAAATATAGTTAGCACATTTACTTTATTTCATACGTTAAATTTCTGAAGCTCCTTGTCAAAATGTATTATTAAGGCAATCACTTGACTTAAGCTAACTGTGTCTGCACTCTCTTCACAGGTGACTACTTTGCTGGACTAAAGTACATTCCCCTCAAATGCTAGTCTTCTTGCAGCTGCTGCATACTCCTACACACTGTTGCAGAAACCAGAAATTGACCCTACATTTTTCGGGACACAAACAGCATCTCCTGCATGTCATTTTTTAAAAAGTTCTGTAACACCAAGTTGATTGTGTGAGCAAAACAGGAAATGGGATGAAATTCCACCCTGCTGTAATGCTTGAACAATATTGGTGTCATTATCAGAAATGACATATCCTCAGGAGAGTTCAAGCAGGATTAGCCATGTTTCAATGACATCCTTTAGTTTTTGTAACAAATTGTCAGATGTATGCCTCTTAGTGAAGCCGCTGATACACAGAGTAGCCTGCCTCTGACAATTGTGACGTACTTTGGTACATGCTGCTGCTGTCCCTGCTGGTGAAGGCGAATGACCAACCCAGTGGGCTGTCAGAGTCATATAATCTTTAGATTGCCCAGTTCCGCTTGTCCACATATCTGTGGTTAAGTGTACAGTGGGTAGAATGGCATTTTGTAGCCCAATAATTAAAATTTTAGGAACCTTCCGCTACAGATGAGTAATAGCTTTTCTAGTAAAATGGTATAGTGATGACATTTGCTAACAGGGACAGA
Source organism: Mixophyes fleayi (assembly GCF_038048845.1). Classification (NCBI taxonomy): domain Eukaryota; kingdom Metazoa; phylum Chordata; class Amphibia; order Anura; family Limnodynastidae; genus Mixophyes; species Mixophyes fleayi. The sequence continues at coordinate 274,421,602 of NC_134403.1, forward strand.
AGACCTCAATTAAATGTCCCTGATGCTGAGCCAGTACAAGACGTGATTGGCTTCGCAATCTGTGGCATGATGACACAGTTCAGAAATGGTGTCCTATGTCCATGTGCTGATGCCCACGGAGGTGGCCATTTTCATGGAAACTAGATAAGTGGCAGGGCTTAATGATGCAAATATTGTCATCTTAGCCCCACCCCCTGCTGTAATTGGCCAAAATTGTGAAAATTGTTTAGGGGTGGGGCCAAAATGAGGCGATTCATCAAGCCCTGCCCCCACATGCCCACCTTCCCCAGGATCTCCCTGAAGCCAATGAGGAAAAGTTGTCAAGTATGTATTACACACACACACACACACACACACACACCTGCATGATGTATGCTCTCATTTATCTCTCTCCTCAATCACATCCTCTTACACACATACATACACATATGTCATGTCTCTCTCTGTTTCTCTCTCTCAACATAAATACGCGTACACAAAGAGCAAGGTCTGATAATACACTCATATACATTATTTCTGTCTTTCAGCATACACTCATCCATACATACATATACATATTGTAATAAGATCGTATTGGGATGCTCTCCTCTGGAGTGGACGGTTGCACCTCAGCCAGAAAATCACACAAATTCAGTATTTAAGGTTCAATAACCTCAGCTAGTTTTATTCACCAGCGTGCAAACAGAACAAAACATAAGCAAAATCCTAGCCTTCCAGCTACTAGCTAATACAAAGGTATTCCCTATCTATAAAATGCATAGGGCTAATGTCCTTTCCTTCACGCACCTTACCAACCTTCGTACCTTATAAGTGTTACTTAAACTAAATCAAATAAAGACTCCTCCACTCAGAAGGATCAAGAGTAATGTTACTTGAAAGAGGCCGTGACATGCGGCCAAATATCATAACCACCGTTGTGACTAGTCGCTGACTGCACTGCTCTCCTACCGTAGCTGGTACCCTTTAACAGGTTCCCAGCCCGCCACCACGAGAACTAAGCCTTGAACCTAATTGCCCGTAAATCTCCCTAATGAACAGCCCTATACTCTCTTTATTCAAATGAACACCGTCCGGCCGTGTTCTATCCGTCTTAATGGATGGGTGAAAAATCTCTACTCCCCCCAACTCCCTGACCACTTTTCCCGTGACACTATTAATTTTTCTTAGTAGTCTCGTTAGTGTAGAAGGGCAGATGGGAAACCTCCAGGATAGGCGAGGGACTATGTTAGACCAACAAAGACTAATTGTTGGCCATTGTGCCCGAATAGCACGTAAATCCTCTCTAATGTTTATGATGAGAGCCAGCGATTTGGTCTTACCCACATCATTACCCCCAAGGTGTAAAACAAGAATATCAGGGGGTTGTGATCTTGCCAATTCCTCCTCTAACCAAGGCACCAGGGATGGCCAACAAAGACCCCTCCTCCCCATCCATTTAATATCCACCGAGCATCTAAAATTAGACCAGTCATTCGACAAATGATGTTTGGAAGCCCAATACACAAATGAGTGTCCCATTATCTAAATCTTTATCTTCTGGCCTGAAGATAGAGAGAATTGGTCAGCTTGAGTAACATAAAGTATAAAATCACTGCCTATTAACCAGGATCAAGCAGGCCCAATATACAGTACCTTTTTTACTTCCCGTTATGTGTGTATAAACCACTAGGCACACCTGTTTAAACCAAGCATAACCCCGTTGCGGGGTACTTTAATCAAGCGCAAGTTCAGATTAAATGAACAACCCATAAGGTTTAATACCTAATCAAGATGAAATGGGGGATGGGGCAGGACCAACCAAAAGGTTTATTCAACCCCAAATTGGGGACACTAATGGCAACGTTTAAATCACTATGTTATAAAGGGCGATACTACATGTATTCTAAACTTAGGAGCATTAAGCCTGTCAAATTGATACCAGGAAATGTGTTAGCTAAAGTGAAGGGAAACTTGTCTATTGGAGAGTATTAATGCCAACCTGTCCAGGTATAGTGAAAGGAGAAACCAACCTAAAAGGTTTATTCGATTCACCAGAATGGGGGGGGGGGTATACTAAATCATTTCTAGCCTTTGAAAGGATGAGATTTAAGTGTCATCTATGATATTATGTAAATACCAACCTGCCAAGGTTTACTAAAGGCGAAAAACAATGGTTTACAATTTGCCACACCAACCTGACCGTGTTTATTTATTAAAAGGAAAAAACAGAGACAAATTCCCCCAGCACACTGCTATAGCCAGCAACAGATCTGCTATTTCTACTGTAGATAAAAATGCAAAAGTCTCAGTTGCACACATTTGCAAATGTATGTTGAAGCCACCCACCACGCCAAGGTGCTTTTGCTAATAGGGTGGTCCTACTCTAAACAATGAGAGTCCCATATATTTGGGCCATACATATGTGTTTTTAAAAGTGTTTATTTATTGCCACGGCTCTTACGCCTGGCCACCAACCACATTGTGGTTTATATACCAAACGGGCGAGATATACCAACCAATAGTGGTTTAACAAAAGGCTATAAGGTACCAAACTGCTTGGTTTATCACCCAATAAAGAGAGAAAATAAAAGTACCAACCTAAACAGGTTTAATCATGGAAAAGAAAGGTAAGGGAACGGTAACCCAGATGAAGGTAAACAAATCCATAAAACCCCAGAGGCTCACCACTAATCAGGCCTTGTAACCATAGGAAAAAATAGGAAAAATCCCTTCACGCCTCCGCTAAAACGGCAAGCAGCTTTCGCCCTGGATTACCGTGCAAGGAAGGAGGGCGGGGAGGGGGGCGGGAATAAGAAAAGATGAACGTAAAGGAAAGCAAGAAGAGGGTAGAAAGTGGAAAACATATGCAAACGACATGAGCATATAACACCATTAAGGTCTAATGTACCTTTTATAATTATCTGACTTCCATCGACCCAACAATTTAATATCGGGTACAGAGGCCCCTCCAACGGCAGCAGCTGTAGCTGCTCCAATATGGAACGAATGGGTTCCATAGAATTTTGGGTCTAAACCAACTTTTAACACCGCACTTTTAAAAATGACATTAAACTGGAACTTTGACAGAGTGACCCGTTAATGTATACTAACGAAGCCTCGCTCTCTCTGGGCCTAATCTCTGCAAACTTAGCATACCAAGCCACCGGACATATAGTCAAATCATTGCTAGGAGACAAGGTGACCCAATGTCCTCTACTAAACTGACCCGTTTTGGATCGGGCAATTTTGACAGAGACCTGTGTGCTGGTAACTAGAGTATATTTTCCCAACAGGGCTGTATGTAACGAAACTCTCGAGTTGGCCACCAGTTCACTAATTCTAAATGCTCCGTGAAATGCCATTGAGAAAGCTGCGCTGAATAATGTGGTCTCGTAAGAGTTAGAAGTAACCTCCACAAGCGACATTATCAATTGCTTAAGCAGGGGAACCGTGATAGGACGCCTACTATCAGTAGCAGAAGGGCGAACTCTAGCCCAACCTTTCATGGCCTTGGAAATAATAAAACCTCTTGTGGGATCAAATTTGGAATGCAATTGAGCCATAAATGAAATGCCTGCTAATGCTGAGGCCATGGCCGACTTTTTCACACCCATATTGTATTTTTCCCACATAAACTCTAGCATTTTCTCTGCCTGACCTGATGTACTTAGGGCCCTGGAATGCAAGAAAACTTCCCACTGACATCAAGCTGCCCGATACGCTCGTCTTGTGGAATGTGCAAGAGACGACTCCGCCAACTCGATCATTCCGACTCGACCCCCTGCCATGCAGAAAAAGGACAAGGAATGCTGGTTAATTAAGCCATAGGAGCTAGCTCCTTAAAGCGGCGCCATTGGAAACGCGAGAGCACATCTGACACTTTATTCACCTCTCCCGGTACATGTCTAGCTCGGAAAATGATATCATTCTCCAAGCATTTTAACACAAGCCTGCGTAACAGGTTCACTGCCGGCAATGATGTTGCGCTCTGACGATTGATCGCCTGCACCACCCCGAGGTTATCACACCAGAAAACTGGTCTGGCCTGCTAACCTATGGCACCATAGGTCAAGGGATAAAACTATAGGAAATATCTCCAGAACTAGCAAATTTGACACCAAACCGCTTCGGCGCCACTTCTCCAGGCAAGGGGCTGCACACCACTCGTCCTGAAAAATGGTCCCAAAACCATTTGTCCCAGAGGCATCTGTATGCAATTCCAACAATACATTCGAGACCTGTTTCTTAGGCCATATCCGAACTTCATTAAACGTCTGCAAGAATCTAGCCCAAACTCTCAAATCCCCTTGTATTTCCGCCGACAAGCGTACTCTGGCATGGGGTCTCTTTAAGCCGGCTGTGGCCATTTGCAATTTTCTAGAAAAAATACGTCCCATAGGTATCACCCTGCACGCAAAGTTAAATGAACCGAGGAGGGACTGGACCTGACGCAAGAAGCTACCCGGGGAACTAAGCGCTTCAGCAACCTCTGCACCTAATTTATCTATCTTTCCTTAGGCAAACGACAACAACCTGCGATAGTGTCTATCTCGATGCCCAGGAATGACAAACAAGTGCTAGGACCCTCAGTCTTGTCATGCGCCACTGGGACCCCCATTACTGTGAACAACGCCTTAGCTGAAAAAAGGGTATCCGCACATACCGACGATGAAGGAGGGCCTATGAACAAGAAATCATCCAAATAATGGGCGACTCCTGGATGACCCATTCCAGCTTGTACACACCAATGCAGGAATGAACTAAACTTTTCAAAAAAGGCGCATGACACTGAGCACCCCATGGGGAGGCAGCGATCAATGTAAAAACTGTCCTGTAGCTTAAAACCCATGAATCTGAAAGATTCCGGGTGAAGAGGAAGGAGTGTGAACGCTGATTCTATATCTAGCTTGGCTAATAAAGCCCCTTGACCAAAATCCCTAACTATAGCCAGGGCTTCCTCAAAGGACTGGTAATTCACAGAGCTATGGCTAGCCTCTATGGCGTCATTAACAGAAAAACCGGGAGGATGTGACAAATGTTATATTAAAAGATATTTGCCTGCAGCCTTCTTAGGGACAACCCCTACTGGGGAAATTATCAATCGGGGGAGAATCAAAAGGCCCAATCATACGACCTAAACTAACCTCCTTCATAACCTTCTTCAGCACACCAAGGAGCAGGATTGCTGACTTCAGATTCCGGCCCACAGATTACCTAATTTCCCCTACTACTGGGTGTTGAAACCCATAACAAAAGCCTTGGGCTAGACACTCACCTTGCCAAACATCTGGGAAAAAACTAAGCCAAGCCAAGAACTTTTAAATCAATTGGGGATGGTCCTTTAGTTAGCACCTCATGGTGCTCCACGTCCCCTGCCAACTCCTGTTGTCTGCCTGGTTCAATCTGTAGCTGGGGGACTACCTCGGCATTTGGAGCATACAAGCCTGTATCTACAAGAGTCGCCCCTTCCGCACGATGCATTGTTGTATGCAAAGCATCTGTTCTTGCTGTTTTTGGGAGTACTACGACTCCCCGGACCCTGAAACTTAGGCCCTTCCAGCGAAATAGAGTCTTCGGTTGGCAGCATCAGCGCCATCCATGACTCCACGTCCTTACAAGCGAATGGAATGGTATGCATTTTGTTTGCTTTATTACGAAAACTCTCATCATATCGCCTCCAAATTGTCCCACCCGCATTAATCATCAGATCGTTAATGAGGTGCAAATACCTCAAAACATCCGCCCTAGCATCCGGTCTAGATTCCACGTAGATGGCTGCGAAGATACAAAACCCCCTCAACCAGTTTGGGAACGTCCTGTAAGGCTCTTCCCCTATGCCGCCCCTACTACAGGCAGCCAGCAGTTCTTTTTTGGCTGTAGAGGCGAGACAGAACAAGTCAACATAATATCCTTTTTCTATCTTAACCCTAGAACTGCGACGCACACCTTTTAACAAAGCTGTATTGTCACATTGAACCATGGGACCTCCTAGCGCTGTAGGCGGTGTTATACCTAAAGGGGTCACCCTAGCGGACTTCGCTAAATGTTCTGTTAGAATCTTCAAGAGCTAGCGTGGACCCTGCCCCTCTTCATCTGAATCCTCGCTAGTGCTGTCTAATGGAGGGCTACTTGTATGTGAGTAATGTGTCAAAACCGATTCACACTCACCACCTTGCGCAGATGTCCCCGGCAACACGAGTGTTTGGGCTGATGTTTCTCCTCCCGAAGCTGAAGCAGCCGCCGACTCCGTCTGTAGGACAGCGCTCCCTGTCACCACGGGTACTTCTTGCACTATCGCGCCCACTCCTTCACCAGATGCTGCAGGCACTGAAACAGATTGGATGTTAGCTACCTCCATCATAACCGACTGGTTAATCCTACCTACTACGTTACTGATCAGAGTCTCTAGTGGGACTGTAGTATTAAATGCGAAACCTGGGGCTGGGGGGGTGGCCCAAATTTTGGGCGGGACCTACATAGCAGGGGGGCATACTGTGATCAGGAAAAGGCATATGTAGTGTGCTTGACCTGTCAAGATTAAAAGCATTACCATAAAACACACTGGAAGGAGGTGGATAGGGCGCAATCCAATTCTGTGGGGAACTCTGGACCCCTTCTAAGTTAGGAGGGGGGTATGGCAATGACCAGGTGGGCGTGTTACCATGGGACAGGTCTCCCGGCGCTCCCGTAGGATGTGCCCAGGGGATGGGTGGAGTGTGTGGTAAGGGTTGAAAATTCCCAGCCTGAGAAACCAGTGCCGAGGGGTGACCCCCAATGCTGCTGGAACCACTATATGGCAACCCCTGCTGAATAAAACTGTTGCTTGAATTGGCGATGCGAAGGTATACTGAAGGGGGTGGACTATTTGAAGGGCTGAATGTACATATATTTGAGGGGGGTGAATGGGCTGAGAACTAACATTATGTACCGCTGGAGGGCAGACTCTGCCCCTAATCTATCCCTTGGGCATGAGGGGGTGGATACTGTTACCTTGCATTATGTTATCCCCTCTGTTAGTGTGCAGCGAGGATCTGTGGGGGGTAGCTACACCTGCGTCCTAGTGGACAGTTAAATTGGACTCTCTCAATGTCATTGTTTGTGACCCTATGGGGGAGCCATATGAAGACACCAAGGCCTCCAAACCCCCACAAGCGGCTGAAACCTGTCCTCCCCTTCTGGGTGGTGGTGTTTGGGGGGCAAGGACAACATTGCTGCCTCTAACAGAGGTAGGAGAAGGGGATCTCCTCCTCTGCGAATGGAGGAAGGAGACAGGAGAGGAAAAGGAGTGAAAATAGGAGGAGGAAATTAAAAAAGGGGTAAGGAGAAAAGCTAGATAGAGGAACTAGAAAAAAGAGGAGAGACGAAAAGGGGTGACAGAGCAGAGAGTGAGCCAGAAAAGTTGAAATACTTATAACCAAGAAAATAAGTCAATCTTATCTTATCCCCCAGAGAGCGCCTTCATCCGTGAAAGTGCGGAAAGAAGAGACACAGCAATCCATGGGAGTTACTACTGAAAAGGCTATGCCACTCCCCATGGATCCTATTGGCTGGATATCGTAAAACTTTAACCCCCGAATGGGTAAGGGCCCGAAACACATAAACCAAAGCTCTTTAAGTGCCCTCAGCTTAATAGCCTTGCTTACCAGAGTGAGAGGCCTTATGTCCCTCACTTAAACCAAACAAAACTCACAGGACAAAGTTGCAGTTTCTCCTAGGAGCCATCTGTCAGTGAGAAACAGTGAGAGACTGATTGAGGCAGAGCTGCAACCTTTTACAGACACCACTCAGGTGCAGTTTCTAATTAGTCTGCTGTGAGCCTGCAGACCAGAAGACCCAGAACTGGGCCTTTTGTATGGAGCCCACCCTACTCTCTCCATACAAAACACCAGTGATCCTTACCAGCCTTTCCTGAAACTGAGAAACACTTCTTGCATATCCCCCCCCCCCCCCCCCGTTTCGACCTGTGGGACGGTATACTTGTAGTCCCAAAGTAAAAGATTTGGTACAACTGCGTTGACCAGTTGGCTTCCTGGCCTATGCTCTAGAAGACAATTTTAAATTTTGGAGCGCCAAGAACCGCTAATCCGAGCCCACCCGAACAGTGCGGATCCGAACGGGATCCGAGCACTGTTTGAATATTTCCGGCGGGCAAAAAAATTAAAACGAGGCTCTGTCGTCCAAGTCTCGCGTCGAATCTCGCGAGGGGTGGGAGGGAGGGCCCAGAACAATTCCATCTTGTACCTCTTTTTTTGGCATTATGTGCTCAAGCTACCTCGGTGCAACCTTTTGGCCTAAAAACAATATTGTGAGGTGTTCAGAATAGACTGGAAATTAGTGGAAATGATTGTTATTGAATGTTATTGAGGTTAATAATAGCGTAGGAGTAAAAAAAAAACAAAAAAACTGTTTTTTAGCACTTTTTATGTTTTTTTCAAAATAAATCCGAATCCAAAACCTTAAATCCGAACCAAAACCTTTCGTCAGGTGTTTTGCAAAACAAATCCGAACCCAAAACCTCAAGCAAATCCGAATCCAAAACACAAAACACGAGACACCAAAAGTGGCCGGTGCACATCCCTAATTATTATTAACCTAATTAACTCTAATTTAAAGTCATTTGCAGTCAATTTTGACATCCTCACATGTCACAATATTATTTTCATACACTTTTAAAGATTGCAGCAGTTCTTGCCAGTGATAAGAAAAAGGCCATTGTCATGCCTCGGCATAAGACCAAAATTCCACCTCTTATGTGTACAATTATTTTTACACAAATCCTGACAACAGTTGTCTAGCTATTTGTAGCGTTTGTAAAGCCACACTCAGTAGAGGTAGGGACCTTAACCACCTAGGATCCTCATCCATGTTACAGCATTTGAAGCGTTCATGGAAAGATGTTGGGAAAATCAGAAAATTATGTTAAAAAAAATAACAACAAGCAGTCCAGCATCATCTACCTCCCTTCTCTCATCTAGATCCCAGCACCTGCAATCTACACCCCAAACACCTTCATCAATCTCCTCACAAGTGATGGGAGTTAGTCCTGCATCCAAGTTGCTAAGGCTAGATGACTCCTCCACTAACCATGATTTCTCTGAAGCATTATTGAGCGTAAGTCCCGCTGCTGCTGCTGCTGGGGGTCGATCTTCCACCTAGAAGAATACTACTAGTAGTTTACAACAATTGACTGTTAAACAATCCTTTGCTAGAGGAAGAAAGTAAGAAAGCTGTCACCCAGTCGCAAAGTGGATCACAGACGCCATGGGGACTATGCTAGTATTAGATCTGCGTCCAATATCCACTATTAATGTAGCTGGTTTTAGACAGTTACTTGAGGTCTTCTTTCCCTATTACCAAATTCTATCACAACACCATTTTACTAGAAAAGCAATTCCTCACCTCTACCAGAAACTTCATAAAAATGTAATTATTGGGCTACAAAATGCATTTCTACCCACTGTACACTTAATCACAGACAAGCGAAACTGGGCAAACTCATGATTATATGACTGTGACAGCCCACTGGGTTGGTGAGTCACCTTCACCAGCAGGAACAGCAACAGCATGTACCCAAGTACGTCACATTTTTCAGAAGTAGGCTACTCTGTGTATCAGCGGCTACACTAGGAGGCATACAGCTGACAATGTTACAAAAACTAAGGTATGTCATTGCAACATGGCTAATCCTGCTTGGACTCTCCTGAGGATATGTGATTTCTGATAACCCAATATTGTTAGAGCATTAAAGTGGGGGGAATTCCATCACATTACCTGTTTTGCTCACAGAATCAACTTGGTGTTACAGAACTTTTTAAAAAATGACAAACATTAATCAAACAATACTGGGTAATACATACAGACAGAGAGGTAAGGGAACCCTGCTCGCAAGATACAATCTACTGATCCCTGCCACCTCTCCTGTTTCTAAGTGAGCTATGGTACAGTAACATGTAACTGCAGATTTAGAGCAAGCCTGCCAGCCCTATAATATTTATTTCAGCAATGACTCTTAGCAATAGAGCACTCCTCTTTGTCTGTTACCTTTATATCGCAGTAGAATTTGCCTGAAAATTCAGAAGACAAGCCTGCTAGCCCTCCTATTTGTATTTCAGCAATGACTCTTAGCAATGGAGCACTCCTCTTTGTCTGTTACCTATATATTGCAGTAGAATTTGCCTGAAAATTCAGAAGACAAATCTGCTAGCCCTCCTATTTGTATTTCAGCAATGACTCTTAGCAATGGAGCACTCCTCTTTGTCTGTTACCTATATATTGCAGTAGAATTTGCCTGAAAATTCAGAAGACAAGCCTGCTAGCCCTCCTATTTGTATTTCAGCAATGACTCTTAGCAATGGAGCACTCCTCTTTGTCTGTTACCTATATATTGCAGTAGAATTTGCCTGAAAATTCAGAAGCCAAGCCTGCTAGCCCTCCTATATATATTTCAGCAATGACTCTAAGCAAAGGAGCACTCCTCTTACCTATATAACACTTCTGAATTTGCCTGCAAATTCAGAAGAAAAGCCTTCAAGGACTAGTATTTGTATTTCAGTAATGACAATTAGCAATGGAGCAATGGAGCTCTTGTCTTTGGGTGTATATGACACCGTACACTTTTTGGTGCAAATTCAGAAGAAAAGCCTGCAATGACTACTATTTCTATTTCAGCAATGACAATTAGCATTGGAGCTCTTGTTTTTGGGTGTATATAACACCACACACTTTTTGGTGCAAATTCAGAAGAAATTGACAATTAGCAATGGAGCTTTCTTTAACACTGCTACCACCCTCCTCTTTCAATTCTGTAAGTTTGCCTGCCCAACTGCTCTACACTCTATTCTATCCCTTCTGTATCCCTCTCTCAAACTAGATCTCCGTGGAGGGCGGTATTTATAGATTCCAAAAGTCGCGAGATCCGACGATGTCACAATGACGTTTTGCTTCGTTTTGGAATCCAAAAAAGCGCAAAAGTACCAAGCCGACTCGGCTCGGTACTCGGATCCCCTAAGTTCGGGTGTGTTCAGTTTCCGAGGAACTGAGCCTGAGCATCTCTACTTTAAACATGCGCTCATCTCACCTGTTCTAAAGAAACCATATCTCGATCCAGCCTCTCCCTCCAACTACTGCCCAATTTCTCTCCTCCCCTTTGCCTCCAAACTACTTGACCGAATAGCGTACAAACACCTGTCTCACTTTCTCTTCTCTCATTCCATTCTCGACCCTCTGCAAACAGGGTTCCGCCCCCAACATTCCACTGAAACTGCTCTCACAAAAGTGACCAATGATAGGGTGACCAATGATACTTACTGCATAATCTAATGGTAATTTCTCCATACTCATTCTCCTAGGCCTCTCTGCTGCTTTTGATACTGTTGATTACCCTCTTCTCATACACACCCTTCACTCCATTGGCCTTCATGGCACAGTCCTTTCCTGGTTCGCTTCCAACCTATCGAACCGCTCCTTTAGTGTTTTTATGTCTGGCACATCCTCCCCTCCACTCCCACTATCTGTTAGAGTCTCACAAAGCTCTGATCTTGGCCCTTTACTTTTTTCCCCTGACCTCTCTCCTTCTATACTATCTTGTGTAACCAACTGTTTTTCTGCTATCTCTACATGGATGTCCCAATGCTACCTAAAGCTGAACATGTACAAAACAGGACATATTATCTTCCCTCCTGCCAGAGTCACCCCCTGCCCTCAAATCTCCCTGTCAATAACACCACAATTCCTCAGTCTCCCAAGCCCGGTGCCTTGGAGTCACACTTGACTCTGCCCTCTGCTTTATTTCTCAAATCCAAACTTTCTCCCAGTCCTGTTGACTCCACCTTAAAAATATTGCCAGAATACACCCTTTTCTTACTCAACATGCTACCAAAACTCTTATCCATTCTTTCATCATCATCTCCTATCTTGACTATTGCAACCTCCTGCTATTTGGCATTCCTGACACCCATATATCCACACTTCAATCCATCCTAAATGCTGCTACTGATCTTCCTCTCTCACCGCTCCACATCTGCTGCACCAATTTGCAAATCCCTACACTGGCTCCCTATGTCCTCCAGAATCAAATTCAAATTACTCTCCCTTACCTACAAAGCCCTCAACAACAACACTCCTGCATACATCTCAAATCTCATATCAAAATACTCTCCCTCCCGCCCTCTTAGATATACCTCTGATCTGCACCTTGTCTCTGATAATCACCTCTCACTCCCGCCTACAAGACTTCTCCCGTGCTGCTCCCCACTTATGGAATTCCCTACCATGCTCAATCAGACTTTCCCACAGCCTTCAAATCTTTGGATGCTCTTTGAAAACCCATCTCTTTTGACCTTATCTACCCTAGTATCCTGACAGTATACCTCTATAGTTATTTGAAAATGTTGTATGGTAAAGGGAACATCTTCTAAATAAAATCTCCACTCCCTTAAAGAATAGTTTACACAGATGCATATTTATTTATGTATCAACAATGTACACACACATGCACGCACTCCCAGATTAGAGTCACAAATACCATGAGCAGTAAACTCAATATATCAAGTGTATAGTTTTGTTAAGTTTAGATCAGATATACATTTTTGGGGGCTAGGCTATAAAGATCAATACTATAAAAAGGAAACAATACATTATATTATGGAGTCATACGGACAGTTAGCAGCGTCGGACTGGCCCAGCAGGCTACCGGCAAAAATCACCGGTGACAGCCAGTCATCTTTCAAATGCAACCCTCCCCCTGTCAGCTGATTGCCTGGAGCAGATCCGAGGAGCAGAGAGGCTGCTAAAATCAACTTATGGGTAAGTAGCTTCCAGCCACTTGTATGTATGTATGTATATGTATGTATGTATATGTATGTATATGTTTGTGCATATATATATATATATATATATATATATATATATATATGAATTGGGCGGCACTGTTGCAGGCATGATTTAATTTGGGGACACTATAGCGTTGCATTAGTGAATTTTTGGTACTACTGTGTGGCATAACATGGCACTACTGTGTGGGATAACATTGGGGGCACTCCTGTGTGGCATAATATTGTTTGGGGGCACTCCTGTGTGGCATAGGGGGGCTGACTATACTAAACCATAGGGGGGAGGGCTGCACAGAGAACACTATAGGGAGGGGGTGATGGGACCTTTAATTTAATGCTGAGGTGTTTTGGGTCTATAATTGAATGTGGGGCTGAGTGTGTGGAGGAGTGCTATCTATTAAATGTGAATATTATTTAATGCTGGGAATAGTTGTGGGAAATGGATGTATTAAATGTAAATGCTATTAATTTATTGCAGGCGCTGTTTGGAGGGAGGGTATCAGGTTTATTTATTAAATGGGAATAATATTTAATGTTGGGGCTGGAGGAAGGCCTAAGTATTAATTGTGGGTCCTATTTATTTATTGCCGGGGCTGGTTGGAATTTTCTAAATGTACCCATTATTTTTTCCAAATAGGGCCCTCAACATTCCAGGATCCAGACAAGCCACAACTAAAGAAACCAGCAGCCACAGGTGGTAAAAGTCACAAGAACAGGTAGGACAGTCTGTCAAATGATCTGAGTCTAGTGCATGCTTGGCTAACCTGTGGTACTCCAGGTGTTGTGAAACCCAGCATACCCTTCCAGCAATAAGCTGCTATATATTGGCAAAGCTTGTAGTTTCACAACACCTGGAGTGCCACAGGTTAGCCAAGCCTGGTCTAGTGGAACAATCCTGATTTTTGGTGACTATTCTGCCCAATCTAAGGGGCAAGTCAACACTGTGTACTCCTTATACACACACTGCATTCTTTATATACTACACTATGGTGCTAGCTGTGCTTCGTGGACTGACCACTCCCCCTCTAGTTTTTGGTCCTGCCTCTATGATGGCTGACCACACCCCCTCTGGTGGGCCCCTAATGTTGCAGTCCCCCGGTGGGCCCTTCATGTCCCAGTCTGACACTGACAGTTAGTATGTATGATTTCTATTGCAATAATGCTGCAAACATGTTTGGACGAATTCTTCTTATATCTGGTGCCTGACCTGAAACACCACAGTATGATTCAACCATAAACCTAGACTACCAGAAGACTTCCTACAGGAACTGGGCAAGCCTGGGAGAGCTGCCATACCCTATGGCATTACCCTGCTGTCATTATTATTTTAATTAGATTTCACCCTTAACATTGCTTTTGTCAGACTAATCAGTTATGTCAATGTCTTCACTTTTTGCTCTTACGCCTTTTTAAAACTAAGAACAGCTATATATAGTTTAAGTTTCACTGAGGGAGATGGCTGTAATACTTTTAAGTCAGCCATGTGGAAAAGGCTTGGAGCATAAACAGTTGCAGAAAAATGGATGAAAGATTCCCTGGTGTTCCTAGAATTTGTCCATATGATGAATGTTCAGTCATCCTTCTCCTGATCCTATTTAGTTAATCTGTTAAAGTATTTTTGCTTTTACCAGCATGACATCAGAGTGTCTTCACTGCAGAGCAGCTCTTACGGAAATCTAAAGAATTTTGCAAGAACAATAGAGAGTCTTCTCAGCAGCAAAGGGGTTAGAACATGTTTAATTGATATTTATGTCACCCAAAAAAAAAACACTGAAAAACAATATACAGTATACATATTTGTACTTTAATTATTTACATTACTGTGAAAAAGAAAAAAAAAACACATTCTTTGTGTACAAATTCTTTAAGAGACCTGATGATGAGATGAAGGATCAAAACAATTACTTTAACAAAGTTGTATATGTCAAATGCATTGATATTGCTGTGTAGCTTGCATCAGTTAATCATAATTCGTTTTTTCTAGACATAGGGGTTAAACTTTTACTCTAAATTGGATCAGATTATACTTTGAAACAGACATCATCTGATAGAAGCCTAATTAGATATTGTCTGAACTGTAAATGCAGAGTAATTTAACAAAGGCTGTGGAGAAAATTAATTTTGCAAGACACAGATGCTTGCTGCTTATAGGAATGATGTCTGTTTTATTCCTAACTGGTAAATTTACAGCATGTGAAACATTATTCTGATCTTCTGAGGTGTAGCGAATGAGACATTTTCCTTGAACTTGCACACCAAAGACTCTTATTGTCTCAATTACAGACTAGTCACATCCTTTCTATTATTACTCCCTCCCTGTAATTAATATCTCCACTTCCCCAGACACTTTCTTTATAACTAAAAAGTGCTAAATGAATAACAATGTTCACATATGTATCACTTACATCCATCCACTCATTATGTGCCAAAGACTTGCACTTCTTTGTTTTTTTTGTATCTTTTATGATTAAGCCTGAAAAGATAACCTCTGGGAGTTTATAACAGCAGCAGCTATTTTATAAGAAAGAAAATAATTTAATACAGTGAAAATGAAAAGTACAAGTAAGGTTTTGAGCACTTTGTCTTCTTAAGAGAACTGAGCTGGATATGTTTGCAACAATAATGATGTGTTAACTTTACCTAAAGCTTACACCCACACAGACAGATCTTTCAAAATAAAGATTAATATTTTTTTCATGCTACAGAATGCAGTTGGTTGATGTATAGATATTTTCTGACTTTTGACCTCACAATAGGCTGCATCACCAATAACTTCCCAATGGGTGACATCAGATTAGGGGACATCTCTGATGATATCACAATAAGTAACATCACAATTGGTGACATTATGATGACATCATAACCAGTGGCATCACAATGAGTAACATTTCTGATGACATTTTACTTGGTGACATCACAATGGATGACATCACAGTAGGTGGCATCTCTGATGACAGCACAATGGGTGACATCACTTATGACATCACAATTGGAGACATCACAATATGTGACATAAGTGACATCCTAATAGGTGAAATCACAAGAGACGACATCACTGATGTCATCACCTTGGGTAACATAGTAATGAGCAACAACCTAGTAGACATACTAGTAGATGGCATCACAATGAGTGACACAATGAATGTCACATTGGCTCTAACCACAATTGGTGATATCATTGATAAAACCACAATGATAACATCACTGATCAGTTAAAAAATAAATTACATCACAATGTGTGACATCACAATAGGTGACATCCCTGATGACCATTCAAGGGATGATATCACAATGGATGACATAATACCTTGTTTTATCACAATGGGTATTATTATTAACGTCATAATGAGTGACATCACAATGTGTGACATAATTGACATCATAGTAGGTAGCAAACAAACCTATGGGTTACATCACTGACATCACAATGAGTTTATTGACTGAAATAACAGTGAGCGACATTACTCTGATCACAATGGCTGATACCACAATGGGTGATATCACTGATAACATCACAAGCAATGAATCACTGATGAGCTTACAATGGGTGACCTCAAAATATGTGACATCACAGATGACCTGATAATGATTTACAGGTGACCTCCTATTATGATTACATCTTCACAATAGGTGATATTTCAGATGACATTACAAAGAGTAACATTCCTGAAAAAATAAAAACCTCTCAATATGTGACATCACACTAGGTGATCTCTGATTACTTCACAATGGGTACTATCACTGATGTCATTGTACTTGGTGACATCACAATTTGGGGCAATACTACACAGTGTGACAACACTAACCATATCACAATAAGTAACATAACTGAATGATGATGAATAACATGACAATGGATGACACAAAAATGGGTGACATTACAGTGATTGATGTGAAAATGATTGACATCACTGATGACCTCACAATAGCTGACATCAAAAATTACTTTATAATGGGTGGCATCAAAATAAATGACAACTCTGACATCATCATGGGTATCATCATAATGGTGACTTCACAATGAGCGATATCACAACAGATGCCATCTCTGATGACATCACAATGGGTGACATTATTGGTCGATATGTATACGGTGGTATGCCATGCCACCATTTCTCATTCTACATTCATTATCAGATTCACTTACATTTTCCATATTACCACTTCTAATATTACACTCTCACCATCATAATGGGTGTCATCCCTGATGACATAACAATGTGTGACACCACAATGTATGACATCACAGATGACATCACCAATGGGTGACATAACTGACATTCTAAAAGCTACCATCACAATTGGTGACATCATTGATTACATCACAATTGATGACATAATAATGGGTGCCATTACAATGGGTGATATTTCAATGAGTGACATAACTGACATCACAATGGATGACATCTTTCACATCACAATAGGTGACATCAGTGATGACCTCACAGTGGGTCTCCTCACAATAGATGCCATCAAAACAGCTGAAACCAATGATGACCTCACATTAGATGATATCCCAGGTAAACTCACAATGGATGATATTACAGTAGGTAGTTGACATAGATTATGAATTAGGTGACATCACAATTAGTGACAACTCTGACATCATAATGGTGACCTCACAAAGGGTGATATCACAATAGGTGCCATCTCTAATGACATCTCAATGGGTGACATCTTTGGTTGTAGTGGGTTAGTATATGGAGGTATGCTATTCCACCACTTCTCCTACTGCCTTCATTGTAAAACAATCAAAGTATACCCCTTTTACACTGCCACAAAAACCGTCTCCAGCGGTTCATGGACAATGCGCGTGAATTGCATGCCCTATTCATAACTTAAATAATGAGTATGCAGGAGCGTATTCTGAGAGATAATCGTGAATTTATGATGTCTTTCCTAGATTGCCTCATGCCAAGACTTCAAATACCTGCACAATCTCACCCACAACCTCCATACCATGTAGAGGGGCCTTCCTCCCGGTTACAGAGGTCAACAAATGTATCCTGCCAATTCTGTTATGGTACAAAACACCCCACATCATCCTCCACAAATGGCTCCCCATAACCCTGAGTACCCGTCTACTGCCCCTAACCCAGAGTGCCAGGCTAGTCCACAAAACCCTGAGAACCCACATTGCCGACAGTTATAGGTAATGTTATAGGTAGTGTTTAATAAAGTTATAATGTTTATAATGCCTGTGAGGCTACAATATTTAAAATGTTATTTATATTTTATAATATATGTGATGTACACTTACCAAAAATTTTGTTTTGCACTACTGTTTTGGCACATCTGTCTAAAGTGTCTATATGTCAAAAAAATTGTAATACAATTATATGACATTTTTTTATACAAAAAAATAAGCACTTTTTTATTAAAATTGGATTTGTATTGGTAGATATGAGGTAATATTTACCGGATTACAAAGAAATTAAAAATAATTTTAAATAAAAATATTTTGTTAAGCTAAACGTTTGTCGGCTCTACTCAATAATGGATGACAGATTGGCGATGATGGTGGTATGAATGAGTTCTGCAGAGGTATCTATACGTTCTCCCTCATAAGTAGTAGAATCCACAAACAGCACATATAGTTCAGAGTCCTGTATGTTCCACCCTGGTATAAACTGCTCTTTCTGTATTTCACAAATGTTTTGTAAAATACAGCAAGCAGCAGCTACATGGGGCACAAGTTTGGTATCAATGTCATTGTGCTTCAATAAACACCGCCAACGTCCTTTCAATTGTCCAAAGGCATTTTCAAATACCGTCCCAGTAGAGCTGAGGGTATGGGTGAAGCGAATTTGTTCCATAGAAAGTTGATGTTGCTGTGTAAAGCCCTTTATCAATCATCGCCGCAAAGGAGTAAGCTGCATTCCTGATGATGTGTCCTGGGATCTCCACTGCATTCACGCCCTTGGATTTCTGCCTCACCATTATTCAGCCAATCAAAGCTCCTCTTGTGATGATTGACACTTTATTTCCAGGGCACACCCGTGTTCAGTATGAACGGGTCAACCAGGGAAATTCCCGAGTTCAAGGTGCTGTGACTCTGCAAAAACCCAGCTTAAAAAAAAATCCAGGATATTGCAGGGGTGGCAGTCTGAAAGTGGCATAAGATTAATTTACATTTTCCATACTACCACTTCTAAATTTACACTCTGACCACTGGGTGACATCATAATGTGTGTCATCACCGATGTCATAACAATGTCTGACATTGCAATGTGTTACATCACAATGTGTATCATCAACATAGATGACATCTGTGATGATATCACAATGTGTGACATCACAGATATAAATGCAATGGGTGACATCACAATGGCTGACATAACTGGCATCACAGTGGGTGACCTCACAATAAATTACATCACTGATGACATCACAATGTGTGAGTGAATTACAGATTATATCACAGTGAGTGGCATAATTGACATCATGATGAGTGACATCACAATGAGTGACATAACTGCCAAGCTGCCAATGAAATGTGTGACATTTCCGATAACAACATGGGGGTACCATAAAAACGAGCAGTGGTTGAGATTACAATATTAGTCACCATGTGTGGCATCAATGATGACCTCCCTTTGTATAACATTATCAAAATGGGTAACATGACCGATTAGATGACAATGAGTGACATCCCTGACATAAAATTGGTGGGTGGTACCCCAATGGGTGTCAATCCAACGGGTGACATAACTGAAATTCTAATAGTTGCCTTACAGAGGGGGATATTACTGAATATATCACAACTGGTTCATTAATAATGGGTGCCATCACAATAAGTGATATTTCAATGAGTGACATACCAGACATCACAGTGGATGACATTATTAAAACCATGATCGGTTACTTCACTGATAACCTCACAATGGGTGACACCCTTGATATCACAATAAGTGGCATCATATATGACATCACAATAGGTTCTCCTCACAATAGATGGCATCAAAACAGTTGAAAACAATGATAATTTCACGATAGGTGACATCACAGGTAACCCAACAATGGATGATATCACACTAGCTGACATTTCTGAGAACATCACAATGGGTGACAACATAATGGGTAATATCACAGATGAGTTTCAGTGAGTACCATCACTGATTACATTGCAATGGGTGACCTGACAGACTATATTACAATGGGTGTTATATCACAATAAGTGACATCTCTGAAGACATCACAAATGATAACATAATAATGGGCATCACTGATGACTTCATAGTGTGCACCATCACTGATGACATTGAAATTGGTGACATCCCAATTGATGTCACATAACTAAAGTTACAGTGAGCGACATTACTCACATAACAATGGCTGACATCCTCAAATGGTGATAACACTGATAACATGACTGATGAGATCACAATGGGTGACATTATATCTGACCTAACAATAGGTGACATCACCAAGGACCTCATATTATACCACAATGTGGACCTTGTTGTGCCATAAATATATGGTAATAATAATATTAACAACAATAATGGGTTAAATCACAGATGTCACATCTCTGATTACATCACTATTGGCAAGATCTCTAATTACATTGTACAACATTGGCGACATCACAATGGGTGACATCACAATGGGTGACATAACTGATATCACAATAGATGAGATCACTGATGACATTGATGAGTGACATTACACATATCGCTATCATAATTGTCACAAGCAAACCTATGGGTGACATCTATGACTTCACAATGGGCAACATCCCAATACATGACATCAAAATGAGTGGCATGACTGAAATCACAGTGGGTAACAATACACAGTGGGTAACAATATATGGCATCACTGATGACCTCATGATGGGTTACTGTATAGATGACCTTCCCTATATGACATCACAATAGATAACAATGACATCACAATGGGTAACATCTCTGATGACATTGTAATTGGTGACATCCAGGGGAGGCCTGGCAAATTTTAGCCCTGGGGCAAGACTCGACTCAGGAGCCTATTAGGAACATTTTAAAGGAAAAAAATGCAGATGACCCAGTGACCCAGGCCATGGGTAACGTAATTGACATCAATGGGTAACATAATTGGCATCATAATAGTAACAAACAAACCAAGGGTTGTCATCACTGGCATCACATTGGGTGACATGCCAATACATGATATCACAATGAGTGACATAACTGAAATAACAGTGGGTGAAATTATTCACATCTCAATTGCTGACACCACAAAGAGCGACATCACAATGGGTGGCATCACTTATGATTTCAAAATGGGCTACATCATAGTATATGGCATCTCTGGTGACATCACAATGTGTGATAAATTGACATAGTAATTGGTAACAAATAATCCTATGGGTGACATCACTGATATCACAATGAGTAACATCACTGACATCACAAAGGGTTACATACCAATATATGATATAACAATAAGTGACATAACTGAAATTACAGTGGGTGACTTGAATCAAATGGCAATGACTGACACCACAGAGGGTAATATCACAATGAGTAACTTCACAGATGCCACTTTAGTGTGTGACATAACTGATGAACTCACAAAGGGTGACATCACTAATAACCTCACAAAGGGTTTCATCACAATAGGAGACATCACTGTTGACATCACAAAGTGTGACAAGCTATAAAGCTGACATCACAATGAATGAAATTACTCAAATGGCTGTCTCCACAATTGGTAACATCATTGCTAACATCACAGCTGAGCTCACAGTGGTTAAAAATCACAATGTATGACAACACAGATCAATAGATGACATAACTAATGACATCACAATGGGTAATATTTCTAATGACATTGTACTTGGTGGCATCACAATGGGTGATATTACTGATTACATTACAATGGGTGACATCACACTAAGTGTCATCCCTGATATTACAATGTATGGGTACTGTGGCTTCAGTGATCATTAACACCACAAAGGTTGACAGAACTGACATCAAAATGATTGACATCACAATTGCTGATTTCAAAATGAGTGACATCACAATGGGTGAAATCACAATGGATGCCACAAAAATAGGTGACACCACACTGGATTAAATTATTGACCTGCCAAGCAGGCATGCTCCTCCCTCTCACAAATTCTGCCTGGTTATAGGAATCTAAGTAAAGTGATTGCAATTGAGATCACTTTACTATTAACTATTTGCCAGAACAGGCCCCTATTGGAGCTACTGTCCAGGTTGAAGAATGTTAATAAATAGACACATTATATAATTTCTTATTAATACTGTAAGAAATGATAACATACATGAGAAAAATACGATGGGTCATAAATAGACTCTTAGGTAACATCACAGCTGGCCTCACAATGGATGAAATTACAAAGTATGACATTACAGATGACATCACAATAGGTCACATAACTGAGGACCTCACAATGGGTGTCTTCACCAATGGATGACATCACAATAGGTGACACTTCTAATGACATCACAACGGATGACATCACAATGAGGAACATCTCTGATGGTATACATGGTGACATATCTGACATCACAATCTGTGGGTGGCATCTCAATGAGGAGATCACAATGATTGACATAACTGATATTGTAATGGCTGACATTACAATAGGTGACATCCCTGACAGGAAAATTAAATTGGTGACACCACAATTAGTGACAACTTAAGAACACCAATATTTGTCACACTACATCATTTATAAAGTCATAATGGGTGACTTATGTCACTCATTAAATGATTCATGATTTCAGCAAAGTGCTGGAAATTACAATGGATGACACCTTAATGCATGTCAAATTTGAAGCAACAATTGGTGACATTACAATGGATGATAACAATGATGACCACTACAATGGTTGACAATAGGAACTTCAAAATTTAGCACATTGCAGGCACCACGCAATATAATAGAATTAGGCTAATTGTTTTTTTTACCTTGTTGCATTTAGGAAAAAAATAATCTGCTTGCTCATTTTAACCAAGTTTTTTATTTTCAATGAAAATGACAAAAACACACATTTTGCTTTATAACTCACAATGTATGGCAACCTATGACATAAGATCACCATTAGAGGAATACAGGGGGAGTTGCTTAGGGGGCTCGATAGATTAGTAGTGGAAGGAAGCCTGGTCTTTCTAAAGTTTATAATGCCAGGACGTAATTCTGCCACATGCTTATTGCCAGAAGCATTGCAAACATAATCTGTCATTAACATGTAGCAAACATCTCCCTCGGCATGGATTTTATAGGATTCCAAACTGTGCAAACAATTTCCTGTTTGACACTATTATCAAATAAATATACCAGGAGCTGTCTACTAGATAAAACTGCCAGCTTCTCATTGCTTCTCCTCTAAGTAGCATGAGTGGAGCCCAGCCAGAGATAGAGCTTAAATTCAAAGGGAAAAAAGGGGGACAGTTCTGCTATATACCAGCAACCAGACTGGAGGTCACAGAGGGTGACATCATCGTGGATGGTTTCACAATAGGTGACATTTGTCATTGGTTGTCAGCAGTTTCAGCATTTTTCAGCCATAATATCAACAAATGTTGTCAATCATTGTGTTGTCAACCATTGTGGTCACATCCATTACATGTGCATCTCATAAGAAGAACCATTCTGATGGTTGCATTAATGCACATTAGGGATGTCACCGTGTGATGTCACAGTGTGATGCAATGCAGAGGTCATCCGTGATATCTTCTATTGTAATTTCACTGATTGTGTTGTAAGTTAGTATACATTGTGGTGTCACCCATATGGATGTCTTTCATTGCAAAATTATAAGTGGTCAGGTAATTTGAAGCCATCGATTGTGACGTCATCTATTCTTTTATCAGTCACCAATAGAGGTTGGCACTTATTTTGTTTGAAATTGTTACCAATTTAATGTCTCTAGTTTTGATTATATCAATGATGTCAACTAATTGGAGGTTCAGTTGGTATGGGTGATGAAAGACAGTCAGCAGCAGACTGTGTTAATATATTGTTTAATATATTAATATTGGTGACTGACAATGCTTCTGATGTTTCCAGCTCTAAAACAGCAGCATTTGTAGAAGAAGTATGTATGTGTATATTTAAACCCCATAGTGTCTATTAATACATGCTAAAGTCGCATTACACTAATGGTGCACAAATAACAATGTAAGGAAATTTCTTGGAAGCTATTAATAATTGGAAAAGTTGCATTTTCAATATAAGATGTGATTAAGTACAAACAAAAATGCACAATACATATTAAATTAAAGATTAAGCTGGGTTGAAAACAATGAATCAAAGAGTTGAGAGTAGATTGACAGTCCCACAACGGGAGAATGTTACCTCTTGAATCAAGTTTCATTATTGCAAGTAACTAAGTGAACTGTGCTGGAGTTTGGTGATATAATAAAAAACAGACTACATTGTTTAAGTTCATCAAATAAAGAGATGGTGTCATAACCATTATTTTAACAACTGTAACTGCACACCATTACCCTTGCTGTATCTGCTTAACACAAGGTTTGTTGTTATCAAACCCCTATGTGCTTGTGTCCCTGTTGCCCAATTGCCCATGAGGTCCTGAGAAAAGAAAGACAGAGTTAAAACCTGGGTGTTAGAATCAAAATACACTTTGAGTGTTGGTGCTGAGGAAAATACATCTACATCACCAACCAAGTGTGCAGGGAGCTACATATTATTTTAGCCACTAGGAAAATCCAATATATTTCTAATTTATGACAGCTTTTCACCTTCTTGCTTGCAATTAAAACATGGAATAATTCCTATTCATTCAGCTAACAACAGTTTCCTACTTAGTATTTTATACCGGTGGTGAGCAGCACAGTAAATGTGGTTAAATCTCAGTCATTTTCAAATACTATCATTAGAATAAGTTATCATGCAGTGGTAAATACAGTATAAAAATTAAGAGAAATCATTTATATATTTTATAATATCACATAGTCAAGGAGCACATTAACATGGGAATATATCTCTCATCAATAGACTCCTCTTTACGAACAATGTTTTGGTTCAGGCGAATACTTAGCTACTCACTGCCTCTTTGTACACAAGTAAATTAACATGAATTAAAGGTCATTAGTATCGGGCTCTGGAGAACAAAATGAACTGTATGACATTTGTGGCATATCATTACAGACCAATTAAATTGCATCATTGGTGTTAAATGGTTCCTTTGTGCTCATGCCTGTGTCATGCAGTTAAGTCAAAGTGCTGTTGTGAAGACAGTGTCATCATATGCCCAAAGAAGAAATCTAGGCCCACAGTGCCAAAAAAGAGAATTTTTGTACTCAGCCTGCCTGTTTTGCACTTTGAAAAAGAGGCACACTACTTAAAACATCAACATGTATTTACTAACTGCAAAGTATGCGGATGTCCAGCGCATTCAGTTTTGCATAAATGCAACTGTTTGCCTTACGCATACTTGGGTGCAAGCTCTGCTCTACAAAAGTGCCTCCATGAAAAGTCTTTGCACCATTTATCAGAAAAATTGCACTTAGAGCCTTGTCTAGAACAATTTTTCACCACCCAATTAAATATTAAACTGCATAGGGTTAATGTCTCTTTTTTCATACACCTCGAAGCACACACACACACATATATATATATATATATATATATATATATATATATATATATACACATATATATGCTATATGCCATTTACATCGACCATATCTGGTAGGCGGCCATTACCTAGCATACTTTGGAGAGATATATTATTATATGAATACATGCTTTGACATATATGCTATATATTTTTATTTTAGCCTATTTTTATTTAAAATTTTAAAGAATAAATCTTATCTTGAAGGTAATACACTATTATAATATCTTTCTCTTATTTCACATATACCACTCCATGAATGCGAGTAACTACTGGATAATTTCGACACTATTAAAGCAAGTTATATCATCATTTCTCTGGATTGGACAAAGAATGAACTTATTATTATGAACTTTTTAATCCATCACTGTATTGGAATTGTACACGATTCATTTGACTTATATGTTATTACTATGTACATTATTTGGTTGTATATAAGGTAGCTCCCAGTGATGTTTATCTATTATTCATCTTTTTGGTTTGTGGGTGACAAACCCGATTTATTTCCCAGGCAGTCACCTTTTAATAGCGCTCTAGGTTGCACATTTTCATTTTCTGTATTATATTTTGGTAATTAGGTGGAGGTAGCACCAGAGATCCACAAGGGCCCCCGGTCTTTTTTCTAAATAGGATGCATCTAAGACGCAATACCCGCTCAACCAATTATGAAACAACAGGAAGGATTCTTCCCCTATGCCTCCTTTTATTGCAGGCTGTTGACAGTTCCTTTTTAGACATGTCTGTAAGGGAAACCATGTCCACGTATATCCTCTTGTCTATCGTGTCTTTGACGCTATGGTGCAATTCTGTCAGCAACGCTATGTTAAAGCAGCACACCATCTCACGTCCCGACACATCAGGGTGTGCTATTGCAACTGTCGCAACTTTCAGGATTTTAACTATGTGGACATGCAGCAATTTCAATAGCTTGCTTAGATCTTGCTCAGCCTTGAACAAGTCAACACTAGTGGTGGACATAGGAGAGCTATGTGTTCATGTACAATGTGGAGAAATATTCACCGACTGGATCCAACATCCCTTGACCTTCTCGCAATTCTTCTGGTAAGGCCAATTCTAAGTCTTCTGCGTCATGTCTGACCAATGGCGTGCAATGCTCAACTGTTGCTGATGAAACTCTGGCATGAACGGCTCTGCAGCTACAATGTGCCAAGGGTACTGAACGAGAGGAAACGTTAGACATCGATAGATAATCTGACAGAGTCATGCGGCACTAGCTCGACATGTGGGTTGAAGGTTGCACCCCGAGTAAGGGGTATGTGCTGAGGATAAAACCTGGAGCACGGATCGGCAGAGGTTGTGGCCAGGCAATGCTGAGGGGGAGTGAAGGTTGTGGTCCAGCGAGGAAAGGGGCCAGGGTCATGAAGATGTAGCACTGGAGTAGATGTGGGGCCGGTTCTATGCCGGTGATGGGTAGGAGCTGCCCAAGGTGGCTGTATAATGGGCATTGCTAGCGGTGTTGGGGGATAAGGCAGGGACCAACCGCATATGTCGCTAGCAGGGTCGGGTGCCCCAAGTGTTGCAGGTGGGAAAAGCAAAGAGGAAGGGGGATTGGGTGAGTGTTGGCGTGAGGAGTACCACAGGGGCTTTTATGGGGGCATGGGGAAGATGGGAGGCAGGGGGATGTTGGCATCCACCCAAACGTGGCAGTGGAAAAAATCTGCATCCTGTGATGGGGGAGGGAGGACAGAGAGATGGCTCCCGCATGGCAGCTGGGAGCTAACGGCAAAATGAGCTTGGTAGGTGGATGAGCGTCTTGCGCAAGACATGGGGGGGCTGTTTTAATATAGGAAGGAATAGCATTGCGCTCACTTCACATGGCATTGGCAGATATTTAAGCCGGCGCCATTTTAGCTCAATCAATGGCGGAGCCAGAAGAGGACGGACGCAGGAAGACAGTCTGCGCAGAAAGAAAAAAAGACGGTGTACAAGCAAGAAGACACTGGAGAGAGAAAAAAGAAGAGACCAGATGGAAAGTGGAGACAGAGAGCCCTTGTCAGGGCTAAGAGGTACTCTGCCCACCGAAGACCCACCGCGAACAAGCACAGAAGAGCCGAGGAGTCTGGGAACTCGGAGGCAGAGCTTTGAGGACGGCGGCAGAGTGGGCGATCCTTGGAGAAGACCCCCGAAAACACCAGAAGCAGGTAGGACCCATTAGAGCACCCCTTCTCCCGGGTCCACACCCGAATCTTCCTCTCCTTTCATTATATTAGGGCAGAAGGCCCTGTCACAATTCAGACAGTAGGCCCGTGGATGAGCACAATTAGGTGGTCGGCAGGGTTTGCTTGACTGGGGCACTAGGCCCTATTGTTCTGGGCCACAAGACCCATATAGTTTAGTAGGCATTAGGCCCAATAGGTTATGTTGGCCTAAGGACATATAGTTTATTAGGCATAAGGACCATATAGTTAGTCAGGCACTAGGCCTGTATAGTTAGTTGGGCATAAGGCACAATAGATTAGTTGAGCCCAATAGGTTAGTGGGGCAAAAGGCCCAGTCATCAATAGGTGGGCACTAAGACCTTGAGTTTAGTTGGGGCTCAAGGCCTTTATAATTTGTTAGGAGGGCGTAAGGCTCTTATAGTTGTTAGGAGAGCACAAGGCCCTTGATAGGTTGCAGTAGTCGTTAGTCCCTAGGTAGGTAAGAGGACACTAGGTCCTGAATTGCTAGGAGGGCACTCAGCCCTGGTATTAGTGGGACATTTCATTACTTGTTAGGGAGTTAAATTTTAGGCTTTTGAGGATGAAGTACCATTTTCCCTTAAGTAGGTCTGAAAGGGCACTAGAAGTCCTGAGTTTCTAGTATGGCTTAAAGGCCGGGTTTCCAGGTTGCAGGCAGAGGCCTGTAGTATAGCTAGCTGCCGGCAGACGCAAGTGATCCACCGTGTGTAAGGTAAGGCACCTCTCATAGCTATCCCTCGGAATTGGGTGAGTACCTCGAGTGCTGGGAAGAGAAGTGGGTTTGTGTGACTCTCTTTCCCCATAGACCTTGTTTCCCTAGGCACCCATTACATCCAGCAATGTAGTGTTCCATCTATTCTGATTCTGACCTTGGCCTGTCATGATTTGCCTTTGGGGTTGTAATTTTGTTATTTAATCTTTTACTTTTGGACTCTATATTTGTTGTATTTTTCAGATCTGTATTTACCTTTTCTGATATCCTATGTCACTCTTTCTTTATCACCCCTCCATTGCAGACACTTCAGTTTTCCATGATCCAAGTCTCTACAACATTCCTCAAAGATACCAAAAACTGAGATAATTTGTAAGTAGTTCAAATCTTCAGTAATTAGGCAAATAGTAAAATATCAGTGTAGAAAATAGAAAGGATGATGTGTAAAGTGAGCTGACTGCCCATCCCTGCAATCTAGCCAAGCTAAACAAGAACTTAGGTGGTCTTTCCATGTACAATACAATACAACACACAGCCTGCTTATCCTATGTAAAATATCTGGGGCTTTGTGTATTAAACCTGGGGGCAGATGAGTACTGGTGGAGGATATCAAGCTTGAACAGAAAGTAATTTGCTAAAAATTGTTTTAAAAATAATGTATATTGTATAAAAAGGTGTATATTCAAGTGCAAACTAGTGGAGCACAGGAGCTAAAACTTACAATCATTGTTTATATCCATTTAAAAGGTAAGTGTGCATACACTATAGTTAATTAAAGTTATAGTTAATGAACATTATAGCCCAAGTGGAGATAATGAAGATTGTCTGAAGCAAGGACTTGCTGCAATATATTCTGTGTACCATAAAAGGTGTTTTTGCCATAAATATATAATTAAAACCTCTTAAATCAAGTACAAAGCTTTTATTAACAAACTTTAAAGGATTGCTTTCCACACTCACAGTTGTTGACAGTGGTAAGAAATAACTCAGAAAAAGATCAAGGAAACAAGTTAAACTGAAATGATTGACCGAATGATTGTGCCTACAACATTCACCACAATATCTGGAGCTTTTACTAAAACTAGAAAAATATACCCAATTACTAAACCAATCATGTAGATATAGCCAGTATCGTAGGACATAGCCAGTATCGTGGGGTGATAAACTCCCTCCAGTTGTACACATTTAGCCTCATCTAGAATAAGGGGCAAATTTGCACCTGGACAAACCATGTTGCAATAATAGGGCTGCAAATGCAGAGAGATGGTGAGTAGGTGCTGGGTGGTGCCAGGTGGTCAATGGGTGCGGGCAGCAATGGAGAACTGTCTTAAGGTAAGGGGAGGGGTGTTGTGGGGGATCTAATGCTTCAGAAGTCCTAGACACTCCCCCTATGGTAATGGTCACATTCATAGTGCCGAGACCATGTACCCTTAACATGATGCGGTCACGTCTCCTTGTCAGAGGGAAGTAGCTATGTCCTGATTTAGAAATTTTACATTTATCAAAATCTGTTAAGGACTCTTATACTTGGGTCAATATATTCTGTACGATTGAGTTGTTACATGACATGTCTTCAGTAACATTGACATACCTCCCAACTGTCCCAATTTAGGCAGAACAGTCACCTCATTTCTAATGTTTTCCCAATTTCCAGGACTGTTGGGAGGTGTGCAGATGCTGTGCATACTTGCCTCTGTAGCACGCAGCAATGCTGAGGTGTATTTAGGGTTAAGGAGAGAGGTTGAAACAGCTTTGTGCTTATAAAATGCTAGGTATGCCCCCAGTGGTGTGGTACGACCCAACGTGATGTGGCCACACTCCCAGTGTGGTGTGAACACAACCCCTTTTATGCGCACATACTGTCCCGATTTTGTCCAGTGGCAATGTTGGGAGATATTGTAACGAGCCGCGGCGGCTTCAGGCACCGCCGCGACTCGCTTTCTCTGGTGCCCTCTCGTCCCGGCCGTCGTCATGACGACCAGGACGTCACTTCCGCTGTGTCCCGGCCGTTGCCAAGGCAACGGTCGAGACGCTTTTTGGGTGTAGCGCCGCGTCCCGGCACCTAGGTCAGCCGGGCGCGTGCGCAAATGAAAATTGTAATTATTGCCCAGCTGAGCCCTGTTCTCCTGTCCTCCCAGGGAGGGGTTCCTATTGGTTCACACTGGTATTTAAGGCAGGAAGGGGCAGCCCTCCCTGCCGGTTATAGTCCCTGCTTCCTGTATACTACCCTGCTCGTTCTCTGGATATCCTCTAACCTGATTTTTGTTGCTGACCTTTGCCTGGAATTGACTACGTTTTTTGCCTGTGACCTTTTGACCTCTTGCTTGGATTTTGACCTCGTTTGCTCGCCTGTGACCCCTGATCTTTTGCCTGGATACTGACTCTGCTAGTTTGCCTCTGACCTATTTGACCCTTTTCTGGACCTCACGTCGTTATCCTGGGGTTCCCCCCAGTCAGTACGCAATACACGACCCTCTGTAGTCTGCAGCCAACTCTGTCCCCACCACTAGGGGCTCCAGCGAACACCAGGCTACAGAGTAGACTCCGGGTTTTGTGGTGCTGGCTGTTGGGGTTCCTAACAGATATGCATTTGATCCTATGAGTCACCTTGGTAACCAAGAGTTGAACTACAGGTGTGACAGGGGGTGCAAACGCTATGAGGCTGCAGGTGAGGATGGCTTGGCAATGTTGAGTCACCCCCCCTCAAAGGCCCCAGCTCTACTCTGAAAAGAGCACAGTGGAGCGCATGCACAGTGAGAGCATTATTAGAACCACACATTGTAAGAACTTCTGAAAGCAAAGAGGACGTCCAGGAAGGCTAGAGTGGCATTGCCGGACCCAGACCCAAGCTTTGCTATGGGGCCCGGCAATGCTCTGCTCCACTCCTGAAGGTAACGTTTAGCTGTCTGGAACAGAGCGAGGGTCAGCTTGTCCTATTTACACAATATTTGAAATAACATATAATTTATTTATTATAAATAATTATATGAAGCTTTGAAACATAAATAAGTGAAGTTCTATTCTCCTGGCCCTTCTTAGGTCCAAAAATTACATTTATTAACATAATATTTCTTTGTCCGTTTTACTTTATGTTTTTTCTTTCCCACTTGTGTTAATTGAATTTGATGAGGAAGTGAGAGAGATGAAATGCCAATATACTAAATAATATAATAATAAATGTTTTCAAAATTGCTGATCTATATAGAAATGGCTTTGTGCTAAACTGCACCTTTTAATAAGACTTAAACTGTTTTCCCCACTTCATTGCCTTTTTTCATTTTCCACATCCTTTCTTTTCCATTTTTCCTGTAGCAGTGACAGGCCAAGGGAAAACATCCATTTCCTAACCTTGAGCTGCCAATGTACTTAGCTAATACATTGTTCTGTTGTTCATAGAAGATAGTTCTGTTTCTCAGTTCTAAGCTTAAGGTTTTGTTCTATTAATCTAAGTGTCTAAGTTTAAGAATTTTAGAAGTAAAAATATATACATTCTTTTAAAAAGGGATCTATAAATAATTGTCAAACATATATGCAAATATCCAAATTTTTCCATTATCTTCACGAAACATAAGGTTGTTTTCAGGCAAAAATTCATTTGTGTCCATAAACACATTCATGAGCTCCAAATTGTTAAATTGCTATTGGTAAAATGTGCATGTACTACCCCTCCAAACAACAGTGGGGAGATGCCAAAATATGTTTCAAAGCTCCCTGTGCATACACAGATGACTGACCTACCTAGCGTGAGTGGACCATCTCTACAGCAGGTACGTCCGGCAATCTGAAAAAGAGCGACAGACAACACTGATGAGGGCCCCCTCACATCCAGCCCCATAGCTGCTATACCCCTTAAATGGTGGTGTTTCCACCACTGATCCTATTATTCTTATTTATCTTATATAATTATAGAGATTTCACATGTTTGCAATATATGCGCTACAGAATTTGCTGGCGCTATATAAATAAATGATGATGATGATGATGATGATAGTTCTGCAATATTAGCACTAAGGAGTATATGTACAGGACTAGGAAATGGAGTGGCAGTGGGGGGCCCTGGCTTTTCATCTACAGTGTACCATCTATACTTTCTGATGGCTGTGGATGGGTCTGCGGTAGGGGGGACTACATCTGCTCATATGGAGTATCAGGGGGCTTTGTGGTAAAAAAAAAAAAAAAAGGTCCATTGTCCTGATAAAAATTGAAAAATCCAAATAAAATCTGGCATGCCTGGCCAACACTCATTGAGTGAGCAGTACAGTTCTATTCTAAAAAAAAAACCTGGGTCACATGGTCTTACCACACTGTGCAGTCTTCAAGCTCAAGGTATGTCTCGATCCATATTCAGAAACAGCTCCACTTTTCGCTAGAACAGGTAGAAACAGGGTTGCTTTATTTTTTTGCGTCTGTATCTTTGCTTTCCACTTTATAGCCTTGCTGTTTACATTCCTCCATACTAAAGCAAAGTCCTTAAAAAATGTAGTGCTTCTGTTGCATTATCTCTGGAGACACCCGTTACCTGCATTGGTGAATTCAATAATATAATGGATGAGGATTTAGATATTATTGCCCATTATTTGTATGGTTAGTGAAATTAAGTATGTTGATTTGCCAAACATCATACATAGCAATTATCCTGTTTCTCTGTAACGCATCATTCACTTTCCAGGATACACATGGTGCTTATTTCCTGAATTGTGCCCTCAATTACTTAGTGTAAACATAAGGGCATGATATCCAATCATTCCCCTCTGCTGTTAGGGTTTACTTTTTCCTGCTTCATGGTGAAAGATTCTTCCATTAAACCAATTCTAGTTAATGCTAATGGGGGTACAATCCAAATTGATTATTTAATAACAGGGAAATGTCTCCACAAATGCACAGATGGTAAGTACATCCATACTATGGGGCACATTCAAAGTCTTCTAATTTTACTACCTACGCCTGGGAAAGATATTCTTTATTTTGACTCTCCATCAATGTCAAGGTACTGGCTAAGGTATTGGCTTTACATTTTAACAAGGCTTTATTTCAAGTATCCACCCAGACCAGATTTTATGGCATGTAAATTTACAACCCGGAACCTATGTTGTCTGTACCACATCTGCAACAAAAAGCCAACCTTCAACGTGAAAACAAGGTCAAGCACCTTAACTGTGCACAAAAACATAGCAACTGGGTGCAGAAAATTAGCAGCAGGTGCTCTGGACTGATGAGTCAAAATTTTAAATATTTGTCTGTAACAGAAGGCAGTTTGTTCCAAGGGCTGGAGAACAGTACAATAATGAGTGTCTGCAGGCAACAGTGAAGCATGGTGGAGGTTCCTTTCAAGTATGGGGCTGCATTGCAGCAAATGGAGTTGGGGATTTGGTCAGGATTAATGGTGTCCTCAATGCTGAGAACTACAGGCAGGTATTTATCCATCATACAATACTATAAGAAATACATCTGATTGGTTTTAAAATTTATTCTGCAGCGTGACAACGACCCCAAACATACAGCCAATCTTATTAAGAACTATCTTCAACGCTAAGTAGAGCAAGGAGTCCTGGGAGTAATTATATGGTCCCCACAGAGCCATGATCTCAACATAATCCAGGCTGTCTGGGATTATATGAAGAGACAGAATGATTTGAGTTAGTTCTAGAAGAAGTTTGGAACAAGCTCCCTGCCGAGTTCCTTCAAAAACTGTGTGCAAGTGTACCTAGAAGAATTGATACACTGATGCAGTTTTGAAGGCAAAATATAAAATATGAAGACATTTTCCTTGAAGTTCATATTTCTATACACCTGTATAGGCAGCCTTCAAATGCTGCCTTTGTCTGCAAGGATGTCAAGTTGTGAACGGCTCCACAAAGTCTATTCGGGTGTCCAAAAAACTAACTTGTGTCAGGATATAGCTCTCCGCAGGGACCTTTGAAGCTGCCAGAAGTGACACTGCTATCTTCTAACACAAGGATGTGCAGAGTCACTGAATACACACACAACAGACTTTCTGACTTCACATAATTAACTGAAAGTTCTCTATGTTCACTACAGTATATATTAAGGGGGGTATTATAACTCACCCCTCCTCTACCGGAGTATTATCTTTCTCCCCTTCTCTTCGGTGACAATATCTCTTTCCCCTCCTCTGCGGGGTTAATATCTCTCACTCAGTGGCGGAACTACCATTGGTGCAGCAGGTGTGGAGCACCCGGTGGGTAGTGGTGCCATTGGCTCTGAGAAAGCCAAAATAGTTTAGAACTGCAAATTAACCCCCGAAAACATTGAGATAATGTGGCCTGCTACATGGGGAACTAGGAAGCTGTGAGCTTCGGATCCCTCCTCTCCACTTACCTGCACCGGGAGCCACAGCTCTCTAGGTCCACCTCTGCTCTCACCCTTCCACTATGGGGGTGTTATCTCCCACCCTTCCTCTGCTGGGTGTATTATCTCTCAACCCCTTCAATGCTTGCTGTGTTTCCTTTCTATCATCTTGTCACTTTCTGAGGTAATTTATCCCTGAAATTTGTCCAATGTCAATAGTATTATGTCAGTGATGTTGTACTTTGGCCCCAAGTGGAAGCAGATGATGGACCAGCTCCCCAGATTACAAGGTTGTCCCAGCATCTCCTCCCCTCTGTAATGGATCCCTGACTGTCCCTTTCCACACAGGTTCTGATCCCCTTATACCAGCCTGATGTTGCCAAGCAACATACCTGCTGTGTCTCCTCTGGGTCCTAGTGCTGAGCTACACATTCAGTCACTGGGAGGTGTGAACAACACCACCAGAGGGGGTGTTACATTTAGACCTTGATCAATTCAATCTAGGTCACTAGGGTATTTGCATACAACCAGAGCTGGATTAAGGTTCTGGGGGGCCTGGGGCACTTAATACAGGGGGGCCCCTATTGTGTAATATGGTATTCATTTTAGAAGAATTAACAGGCAATGCTGTGTGCACTACTGTTAGTTGCATGCAGCTCTGTAATCACAGCATAACAGTGTGAAGTAAGACATACCTCCCAACTGTCCTTGCAGTCAGACCAAATCCTGACTAAGTGAGACAGTCACCCACATTCTGGACTGTCCCACTATATTGAGGACAGTTGGAAGATGGTCCTGCTCTCTCCTACCTGCTCTTCTCACTTTTCACCACCTGTGGCTGCTGGTGTCTTAAGCTCAGTTGCTGCTTGTGTAGATTCTGGGATGTCGGGGCCCTATTTTGAAAAAAAAGGTAAAAAGGTACATAAACTTTAGGAGTCCCCAAACAGTCCTGTTAATAAATCAATAGCACCCCCTCTAATAATTAGGCCTCCCTCCCTGCAACTAGCCCCAAATTTTAAATTAAATAAAATTAATACTATTCATATTTAATAATATAACTATTTTCCCCAAGCAGCTCCGACATTAAATTAATAGTGCACACATTTAATAAATAAACTTATTTCCCTCCACACCAAACAGCCTGGCAATAAATTAAATAGCATTTACATTTACTATAACCATTTCCCACAACTATCACTGGCATTAAATAATTCATATTTACAATTATAATTAATAAATAGCCCTCCTTCCCAAAATCAGTCCCATATTCAATTAATAGCCCCAAACCACCTCATCTTAAATTAATAGGACCCAATATTAAATTAAATTGCCCCACCATCACCCCACAAATAAAATACCACTCATTAAATAATTAGCCCCCACCTGCACTCCACCATTAAATAGCCTACCTCCCACACTATATTAAGAACTCCCCTTACATATATTAATATACTGCCCCCACGCACACAATATATATATATATACTGCCCCCCCACACACACACAATATATATACACTGTCCACACACACAATATATACACTGCACACACACACACACACACACCCAGATCTTAACTTACCTTATGCCTGACAGGCAGGGCAGCTCTTCTCTGCTCCCCCTCACACTGTCATCTACACAGCAGCTATGGAAGCCCTGAAGGCTCAAGAAAAAAAAAGCAAAAGCTTTACTTGTGCTGATAGTGCCGACAGAACACTTTACACTTGAAACCCTGTGCTGCCCCCTGTATTCCGACATTTGGGGGCAACAAAAAGAGCCACACCTGGTCCGGGGGGGCCCCTGTGAGAGGGGGGCCCGGGGAACTTGCCCCCTGTGCCCCCCCTTAATCCGGCCCTGCATACAACTATTAGTCATGTGTACTCCACATTGGACCCTTTTGCCCCTTTTCCCTCTCCTTCATCTGCTTCCCATCTAAACAAATGTCTGATAAGAAATTAAAGTACTACTATGTACACTTAGGAAGTGTGAACTCTTTCTGGGTGTCAAGAAAGAGAACTTTTAGCACATATATATTTCAGAAGCCTTATCTGTAAAGACAATGGAGGTCATTTACAAAGTGCATCCACTCAGCTAACCTAAACTTATACATCTACTCTTTGCTCTCGAAAATTACCTGCGCAAGTTAGAAGTGTGTCATGGTGTGAGGAGAGGTGGAAAAATCTCCTGAGGCAAACGTGTGCAAAAGTGGAATCATTGCATCAAAGTCCAACCACAGTAAGGGCTGCCCCCACAAATGTGTAGAATCTCCATACTGTTATCTCATTTCACAATCTTAATCTGAAAAGAAAATCTTTTCATTGGTCTATTAAACTATTTTCACTGGTGCGCCTATTCTGTACTTTGCAAGCAACATCCTTATCTGATAAGGAACAGTACATTGTTTGGCCCCATAGTAAAACTGTAGCCACCCGGACCCCCCACTTTACACTGAGGGGAGTAAAGATGGGTCTTCTTATGAGTATGCACCATGCAGAGCTCAGAGTCATCTTCTGATGTGCAGCTCAGAAGAGGGTGCACTGTAAAGAGCTGTAAAGAGCTGCCAGGGCTTTGGAGGGGGGACACACTTGTGCCCACTATCCGGCTGCACCTAATCTAGTTTGCCACTGCCTATACAGCACTATTCTTTCCTTCTGCCTGTGCAAACTTCTGTGCCTCAGTGAAAATTTAGGTGCACTTGTGCAAATGAAAGAGCACAACGCTGACTTTGCCCTGTCCAGTGGATGTTTTGCACTTCATAAACCTCTAATGGAGGTGCTTGCACTGACAGAGTATATAGCAATCCTCCTTTACAAAAGATTATATTCATTTTATTTATGGAGAAGTCAACTGGATAAACAATGGGGAAGTTTTAAAAATGAGGTTAGTGTGTTCATTTATTCCAGTATTGGCAGAAGTGCTTTAGCAGCTGCTAGTGTATTTTCAGACTTGGCTAAGGAACTTTCATCTTAGTTGCCAAGTGGCGTTACCACATACATCGCATTACTGAATGCAGTGTGTTCAAATGCAAAAACAATTGCTACAATTGTTTGCCAAATTTGTCTACAAAGGCAACTTTTTTCCATTCTTTTCAAAAGTATATCTTTGTTTTCATGTGATGTGCTTTACATATCTTTCAAGCACTTGTGAATACTTCTATAGAAAATACTATATAACTGTGACTAAATCTACAAGTATATCTCAGCTGTTGCAGGGCAAGAACTCTTTAGATATTTGCCTTCAGATTAAAAAGATATATATAGTATGATTAATATGTTGGTAGTTGAAAGTGACAGATGGTGAGCAATTATTTGTTTTGTTATAAATGATTGATTGCAGGTATTAAATTATCTAACCATATTGCCACCTTTACAAATGTGGGGTTCATTTCGGAATGCTGAAATAGGCAGAGCTGACATCATCTACCTCCTAAGTTGCTCATGTATTTTTCTTTAAATAATCCTAATTTAGTGTGAATCCATTGCCCTTTTTAGCTCTGCAAAACTGCCAGATCTTTACACTACCTCGGAAGTGCCTTTTAATCAGACCTGAGCCATTGCTTTCAACTGAATACCTTTTGCTCCATCTAGGTGCATGTTATAAGAGAAGTACACACACAGCTATATAAATAATGAAAGTTAAAATTTAAAGTTCTGACACTGTAAAGGAAGCCACAATGTTCCCTTGCTGTTATACATTAAGATATAAATGATGGTACAGCGTGCAGTATTTTAGGAGGAGAAAAAAGTTTACATATTTGTGAGAAAGTTCCCCGCCAAGGTGTCTGTGAAAAGGGTGAAGATGGATGAGAAGAGCAGAAGAGAAAATAAAAAGAAAGAAGTACAAGAAGAAGACTCACCGTTCCTGGGATCCAGCAGCAGTGAGTTTCAATCTTCTTTTCCCACAGGTCCCTGCACCAGAAACAGTGGGAAACTGAGCCAATCAGGGCTCAGTATCCCCTGTCGGCTAATCAGCGGCTGGGAAGGGCAGCCAATCACGACTCCCGTCCGGCAGTTTGAACTGTTGGCGTCGCAATGATCAAGGCTCGTTGCATCATCATGTGTTGCTTCGATGACGGCGCCGGGCGCCGCCAACTTTGGTTTAATCCTGGAGTGCAGAAGTCCTGGGATGTCTGGAAGAAGCAAAGAAAACGACAGCAGCGACAGTGTCAGGGATCCCTTGTAAGGGACAGTTAGTCCCTTGTGAGTAAGTAAAGTATTAGGCTGTTGAGAGTGGCATACATTTAACCCGGTCTGGAAGGGTACGAAAAAAAGTTGTGAGTTCCTGAAGTACAGGCTTAGAAGCCAAGGTTCCAGACAGCAGACAGAGACCTGCAGTGTAGCTTGGTGCTGGCGGACATTGGTGGCCAGGGCAGGTAAGCAGCAGCAGGATCGGTCTGTTTCCGGAGCAGTAAAAGGTGACCATTTGGTGAGGTGGCCACTGGCAGGTAACACACCAAATTGTTTGTTGTTTTATATGTAAACTGTCTCTCTTTTTAGTATCTTCCCTATAGGAACCAAAGTCAGGCCCCAGCAAAGATGTGCTAGGGTGATCAGACGTGAGGTGTGGTTCCTGGATTGCTGTGGATCAGGGTACAGTGTGTCTCATAGTTATCCCTCAGGATTAGGTAAGTAAATGGGAAGGGAACGTGTTGGGAAGGGGATTGCAGTTTGTGTGACCTTCTCCCTTAGGTGCCTGTTACATATTTACATAATATTGAACAAAATGTATATCATGAAAAAGAAAAAAGAAAATTTACTCCAACTTTGGCACATAGTGAAAATATGTATATTTGCAAGAAATAAAATGCACTGTTGCACATTTTCCCACAATATATATTATTATTTTTTAAACTCTATAAAGTACCATCATATTGCACAGCATTGTACATTTTGCACATTATTTTGTACATTATTCTTGACTTAAACAGATATATTACTAAAAGTTATAGGCTATTTTTGTGTGTAAGAAGTTTTAAAAATTATGCTTAATATAAATTTCTGTGTTTTGCCAGGTGTTTTGATTAAATTGCTAACTGATCTTTTCGCCCTGTAATATGTGTTTATATAAAAACATGCTACAAAGCTACACATGCTAAACAGACTACCTTGATGAGCCCCAATCAGGCAAAACTGTCATTTACCCCCTAGGGGTAAATGTACCAAGCTGAGAGTTTTCCAGCGGGTTTGAAAAAACAATCAGATTCTAGCTATCATTTATTTAGTACATTCTACAAAATGACAGCTAGAATCTGATTGGTTGCTATAGGCAACATCTCCACTTTTTCAAACCCACAGCTTCATAAATGTATGCCCTGAACTCATTGCTTGCTACTTCAGAACAGCTCAGCATCTTGTCTTGCCTTACTTTGTCTGAACTGTGCTTGTATCATGTATGTTTGGGAACAAATAAGCTTACTAGCTTTAAACATTTATGTGAAATGACATATTCTTGTTTAATTACAGTAATTGTGACAGGGCAGCTTCTGCTCCTCAGAGTGCATGGTACATTCTCATGGGATATTATGTTGCATGACCCAAATGCTCACTATAATTGCTCTACAAAGTGAAAATTATGCATATGCTCATTTCACCATATGGCTGGCTATTCTGAGTGTTCAGACGTGCAGTAGACCTTTGGTGACAACAGCTGCAATCTCATCAGTATTTTAACGATGTGTAGCGAGGTGAGAGGTTATCCTGTGAGTAACACACTGGCTGAAGAAGGGGGACTCCACCAAAATCTATTGTTGGTGACCTTGATAACCTAAAGCATTAAAAGATAATACATACTCCTTAATATAAACTGCTCCAAATTGGAAAAGCTTCTTGTAATATCCACAATACATCTAAAAAGCTCCTATACCATGACATAAGTTAGTTCTTTCATATGTAGGAGAGCTTTTAAAATGTTTTAAAACTTTCTCTGCTCATTGGTGGACACATAATACCCATATTTTAAGGTTTCAATATAAAAACACAGGCAAAAATAATAACAAAAAACAATTTCCATTAATTTTATATGGTTACTTTTAAGTAAGCAGTGCAATCCAAGACGTGTTTCACGAAATGTTCTCCTGAATATATGGACACTTATAATGTATACTTTAACAAAGAAAAAAATGCTGCTATAGGGTTCAGGAAAAAGGGGCTGGCTGTCATCATGGCAGGGGTTCCCCTGCTATGGTGCCACCAGCCCCGGCCCGGCAAAGTCTAGTGCTGGTTCTAGTAAAATAGTGGGGATGCCGCGCTTTTTGTCCCTCCGATGTCGCTAGTACCATTTTTGTGCCTGAAGCACTGCATTGCCACTGGGTCCAGTGGCTGTAATGCCAGCTACCGCTGCCAGGGGTGCCGAGAGGAGTGGGGGGTCGGGTACAAATTACCCGGGCCCGGACCTGCCTGGGGGGCAAGAGGTCCCTCTGGAGTTCTATAGTTAAAAAAAAAATAATACATTTTTATAAAGGACATTTTATTTTGCTCACGGGTGTCGCCCAAGCACCCGCGAGTGCAGGGGGGATTGGTAGTGGCTAAATCTTCTTCAGCTAAGGTACCTTCAGACGCCACTGTGACAGATCACCAGGTCATGTGACTGCAGCGGTCACATGATACTCAGTGTAGATGGGCTGCTGGATATCTTACTGTCCTTTGTGCTGTGCAGTGGAGAATAAGGTAAGAAGAAGTGATGCTGGACAGGGTCATGTGTGACTAAAGGTGCTGGAGAGGGGGCATGTGTGACTAAAGATGCTGGAGAGGGGGCATGTGTGACTAAATATGCTGGAGAGGGGGCATATGTGACTAAAGATGCTGAAGAGGGGGCATGTGTGACTAAAGATGCTGGGCAGAGAGGGGGCATGTGTGACTAAAGGTGCTGGGCAGAGAGGGGGCCATGTGTGACTAAAGCTGCTAGAGAAAGGGCATGTGTGACTAAAGGTGCTGGGCAGAGATGTCATGTGTGACTAAAGGTGCTGGGCAGAGATGTCATGTGTGACTAAAGGTGCTGGAGAGGGGGCATGTGTGACTAAAGGTGCTGGGCAGAGAGGGGACATGTGTGACTAAAGGTGCTGGAGAGGGGGCATGTGTGACTAAAGGTGTTGGAGAGGGGGCATGTGTGAATAAAGGTGCTGGGCAGAGAGGGGACATGTGTGACTAAAGTTGCTACAGAAAGGGCATGTGTGACTAAAGGTACTGGAGAGGGGGCATGTGTGAATAAAGGTGCTGGGCAGAAATGTCATGTGTGAATAAAGGTGCTGGGCAGAGAGGGGGCATGTGTGACTAAAGGTGCTGGTCAGAGAGGGGGCCATGTGTGACTAAAGTCGCTGCAGAAAGGGCATGTGTGACTAAAGGTGCTGGGCAGAGCCACTCTGTCAGTCTTTACATTGGTTGCCTGTTTTTCAACGAATACAATATAACATTCTTCTACTAACATACAAGGCCGTAAACAAAATTGCACCAACATGCATCTCCTCACTTGTCTCAAAATATCTCGACACCTCCGCTCTGCACAAGATCTGCGTCTCTCTTCCACTCTCATAACATCCTCCCATTCTCGGTTACAGGACTTTTTTCAGTGTGCACCCACTTTGTGGAATTCCCTCCCTCACACGGTAAGACTTTCCTCTAATCTTCAAACCATCAAGCATTCTCTGAAAACCCACCTCTTCAGACAAGCTTATCATATTCCTCAACCAGCATTTTAATCACCCTAGGTTACCGTATTACCACCCTCTACACAGCTAACAGAAGACAACAACCCTCTGACCAACATTGTTGTGTGACTGATCTCACAGCCCACTCAATACTTTTTATCTTTGCATTCTAGCTGGTCCAATGTGCAATATGATGTAGCACTTGCCCCTGTGTTTCAAATTCCCATTGTCCCATAGATTGTAAGCTTACGAGCAGGGCCCTCTTACCTCTCTGTCTGTATATATTACTCAATATTATTTTATTAATGTTTGTTTCAACTTGTAAAGCGCTATGGAATTTGCTGGCGTTATATAAATAAATGTTGATGATTTTGATGTGTGACTATAACTGCTGGGCAGAGAGGGAGCGTGTGTGACTGAAGGTGCTGGGCAGAGATGGATATGTGTGACTATAGGTGCTGGGCAGAGATGGGCATGTGTGACTAAAGGTGCTGGGCAGAGCTGGGCAGGGGCGCAGAGAGGGAAGGGGCAGGTACAATTTACCCGGGCCTGTTTGGGGGGCCCGCTGGAGTGCCATAGTAAAAAAAAAAATGTGAAAAAAAGAAAGAAATTTCGGATGCGGGTGAAGCGTGCACCTGCACCCGCGAATGAGGGAGGGGACCAGCTACCTTCCATAAACTCCTAATAATATTCGTACCCCCTATGTATACCCTACCAGTGAAAACTCCGGGGTCACATGGGACATGCACCACGTGACAGGTGCCGTCCCATGTGAGAAGTGCTGAAGATTGAACAAGGTAAGGGAAGGGGATATTAATATAGTATGTGTGTGTAGTATGTTAACATAGTGTGTGTGTGCAGCAAGTTAATATAGTGTGTGTTGTGTTAATATAGTGTGTGCGGGGGTGGGCAGTATGTTAATATAATATGTGAGGGAAGGGTGGGTCTTAATATAGTGTGGGAGGTAGGCTGTTTAATAGTGGAGTGCAGGTGGGGGCTAATTACACAGGTCTGCAAAAAAAAAATTTTGGACAGCTGTTTTGGTTTAATTGACTGATTCTTACGCTGACTCCAAAAATGACAGCCGTTTTGTCCTAGGACGTCAGGTTTTCGAACAAACGGTTGGTCATCGTTTAAAAAAATCTCTTAACGCAAATATTTTATTTACATGAAAAATATTAACTCATTTGCACAGGTGACGACAAAATTACCACCACACTTAAGTAGATTGCTTGTGAAATCGTCTTTTTTTAAACTCTAAACTTCTTTTTG
The DNA here is from genome assembly GCF_038048845.1 of Mixophyes fleayi. NCBI lineage: Eukaryota > Metazoa > Chordata > Amphibia > Anura > Limnodynastidae > Mixophyes > Mixophyes fleayi. The sequence continues at coordinate 274,465,141 of NC_134403.1, forward strand.
AGCTTTTCCTCTTGTAGGTGGCTTCCGGAAGATCCCTGTACAACATCCAGCAGTAGTCAGCCATCGCAACACTCCATTTCCCTTGATACCTTCTTTCCATTTCTTTTATATCTTGATGGAAACGTTCTCCCTCCTCTTCACTCACTGCTCCCAAATTTTCAGGTTAATAGTCAAGGTGTGAGTTGAGAAAATGGACTTTTAAGCTCATGGAGCAACCAAGCTTGTGGAACGCTTTCAACATTGTTTCCACCATTTCCTTGTAATTTGGGTCCTTTTGGTTTCCCAAAAAGTTTTTTATGACCACAGTAAAGGCAACCCACGCTTCTTTTTAAATTGGAGTCATTGAACTGATGAAGTCTTTGAGTTTTCTAATATCCGGGCCAACAAAAACCCCCTCTTTCAGTTTTGCCTCCGTTAAACCTGGAAACTTGGATCCCAAGTACTTAAAGCATTCGCTATCTTTGGGAAGTGCCTTAAGAAATTGCTTCATTAATCCTAATTTTATATGGAGTGGTGGTAATAAAACCTTCTCAGGGGGTACCAATGTATCTCTGAGAACATTCTTTTCACCAACAACTAGACTTCTTGGTGGACAATTTTTTTGCTTCCAGTGATTTTGTCTCTACTGTCCCATAAACATAGAAAACAAGGGTATTTGGTGTACCCAGCCTGTTGTCCCAGCAGCATACACAATACTTTTAAATCCCCACATACCAACCAGTTTTGGTTTTGATAACCCACTTTCTTGAGTACCAACTCCAAGTTCTCATAAGTCTCCTTCAAGTACATACGCTTACATACTTTATGAGGAGCCCAAACTTTATCTTGGTCACCAAGTTTTAATTTAAAATAAAAGAAATAAACTTTCTTAACGAAATCCATAATATTCAACTGCTGCTTTTTCACCATGAACTCTCCACATATGAAACACAAACTGTCAGGCGAATTTACACACTTTTTTGGAGGCATTGCACTAATTTTGAACCACACAGACAATAGCCGGATGATGACTGAAATGAAATACAAGATTGTGGGGGAATCAGAGAACAAGTTAATGCATGAAAGAACATGTCCGGGCAGGCCCTAGCAAGCACACTCAACAATGCAGTGATCACCATCAGGACCAATAAACATGTATTTTCATGTTTTTGGGAGCACAGGCAGTAAAAATAAATTTGTTTTTCCATGTTCAGTTTTTTCCCCAAGTATGATGAATTTGAAATTTAGCGATTTCCAGCTACCTGTTTGACCAAGGCACATTTCGATTGTGAAAAAACCTGACGTCCCAGGAAAAAACGGTGGTCATTTTCGAATTCAGCACACCAAAAAACATAAGAGTCAGATAAAATTATGAAACAAGCTTTTTGGTTGCAGACCTGTGTTATTTAATGGGTGCTATTTTATTTGTGTGGTGATGATGGGGCAATTTAATTTATTGGTGGGGATATTTAATTTAATAGTGGGGCCTATTAATTTAAGGTGAGGTGACGAGACCTTTAATTTAATGCTGGGGTGGTTTGGGGTTGTTAATTGAATATGGGGCTGATTTTGGGGAGGAGGACTATTTATTACATTTGAATATGAATTATTTAATGCCGGGGAAGGTTTTGGGAAATGTTTATATTTGTTAAAGGTAAATTCTATTTGATTAATTGCTGGGGCTGTTTAGAGGGAGACAAATATGTGTACTATTAATTTAATGTTGGGACTGGTAGCAGGGAAATAGGTCTATTTATTAAATGTGTTTGCTATTTTTTTAATGGCAGGGCTGGTTGGGGGCAATAGATCTATTTAGCAACTGTGAATATTATTATTTTAATGCTGGGGATGAAGGGAGGCATTATTATAAAACGTGGGTGCTACTGATTTAACACCAGGGGGTAAATGTATCAAGGTCTGATTTTTTTTAGCGAGTTACAATTGAGGTAAATCGCGGGTGATAACCCACGATATTAGTCTCCAAGGTGTCAAATGTCAAATGTATTAAACTGTGAATTTTACTCTGTTCTTAAAAATTACTGGTCATCTCTGGCTTGGTGAGGCTTTCCATTGGATATCGTAGAATATTTCTGTTGTGACTTACTTCACTATTATATGTATTCTCTTCCTTCTTCCTTCTATCGGTCCTTTATTGATGATTATGCAACTGCGAAGAGAAGAGGAATCAAAGAGACATTTTTTCCCTTGGACTGTTTAAGGTTGTTGGGACTAATATTTATCTTATGACAGATATCTAGCACCTACTGTTTCATCTCTATTTTTTGATACTCGATTACTTAGGAGTAGGGATGTGCACCGGCCACTTTTCGCGTTTTGGGTTTTGGGTTCTGATTACCTTCAGCTTTTGGGTTCTAATGGGTTTTGCCAAAACACCCCCCCTCAAGGTTTTGGGTTCTGATTTCTTTTTTAAAAAGCATGAAAACTGCTAAAATCCAGATTTTTGTTTTTTTTTCACTCCTACGCTATTATTAACCTCAATAACATTCATTTCCACTCATTTCCAGTCTATTCTGAACACTGAACACCTCACAATATTGTTTGTTGTAAATGGCATATTGGCAAGTTTACGTTTCTCCTCAGATGATTTTAATTATTTTTTTTTGATCATTTTAGTGAACTTTGGCTTTTTGGATTTTACATGCCCTCTACTATGACATTGGGCATCGGCCTTGGCAGACGACGTTGATGGCATTTCATCGTCTATGTCATGACTAGTGGCAGCAGCTTCAGCATTAAGAGGAAGTGGTTCTTGATCTTTCCCTACTTTATCCTCCAAATTTTTGTTCTCCATTATATGCAGCATAAGAGAGCGTACCCCTAAACCACACACACTCGGCAAAGCCTTTAAAAATTATATGCGGCACAGGAGAGTACCACTGGACTGGAGTTATACGGCTGTACCACTGGACTTAAACGGCAGGATCAGTGGACTTATACAGCAGTACCACTGGACTTATACGGCAGGATAAGTGGACTTATACGGCAGTACCACTGAACTTATACGGCAGTACCACTGGACTGAACTTAAGCAGCACAGGACAGAACCACTGGACTTTTGCAGCACAGGACAGCACCATTGTATTTATATTGCTGTACCACTGGATTGGACTTATATGATAGTACCACTGGACTGGACTTAAGCAGCACAGGACAGCACCACTGGATTTAAATGGCTGTACCACTAGACTGGACACAGGACAGCACCACTGGACTGGACTTATATGGCAGTGCCACTGGACTGGACTTAAGCAGCACAGGACAACACAGGACAGCACCACTGGAATTATGGCAGCACCACCACTGGACTGAGCAGGACAGAGCACAGGACTGCACCACTGGACTGAGCAGGACAGCACCACTGGACTGAGCAGGACAGAGCACAGTACAGCACCACTGGATTGAGCACGACAGAGCACCGGACAGCACCACTGGACTGAGCAGGACAGAGGACACCACCACACACCCTCCCTCTTCCCTCTCCAATGCCCGAGTGAAGATGGCGGCAGAGAGCGGGGAATAATATGAATCCGGATCTCGCGCGATCAGACGGCGGGATGATGACGTTTTGCCTCGTTCTGAGTTTTGCGTCGGGCGGGAATCCCCGAATAGTGCTCGGATCCAGGCTCAGATCGGCACTGTTCGGGGGTGTTCGGATTTCAAAAATCTGAACCCGCTCACCCCTACTTAGGAGGGTGGTTCTCCTTTTGATGGGATCTAGGGTGCTGTGATATATTGAAGCACTCTAGGAAATAATATATTTATTGTTATCTCTTGCGATTTGTTGCGATGTCAAACACTCCCGTGTTTAGCTAACTCTCCAGTGTTTTAGGTTAAAAATCCCACAGACAACACGCTGCTTGCTAGCAGCATGTATAGTAAACACATCACTGTTACACTGCCTGTCTATATAGTCGCAGGTCCTCGGGGCTGTCATGTCAAAAGTCTAAAAACAAGCAGGGACTTTGGAATTACAAATTATTTGGGACATGGTTCAAGCATGGAAATAAAAGCTGCTGACAAAAAAAGGAAGAAATCAGATTGGTAAGTAATTTGGTGTTTATTTTTTTTAATAAATGTGTGTGGTATGAATGAGGGTGTTTAGTGTATTTATTGGGGATTTATTATTTTTTATTAAAAGTGTGTGGTTGTAAACAGGGTGTTGTGGTTTTGTAAACATTTTGTTTTGTAGTACTACATGTCTCAGCCAGCCATGGGTGTCAGGGCATGTTGGCACTTGAGGTTCTCCAAGTGCCAGCATGCCCTGGGTGCCATGGGTATGCTGGTGTTTGTAGTTATACAAGCATCAGCATGCCCAAACTGTTTAGGGCACCCTGGCATGGCTGGGACTTAGTTAGTTAGACGTAGTTCCACTAATCAAAATGACGTCTGTTTGTTTTTTTTTCACAGAAATTTCGCCGTTATTACCCTACTACCCACAGCCAACTGGGGTAGGAAGAGCCCTAGTGCTGTCAGCACTGGGCTGGTTATTCCTAGAGAGGGGCCCGCTCATTTCTTTCGGCGGACCCCACTCCCCTTGAATGTTAACATTGTGATTGCCAACATTACTGTTGTCGACAGTCACAATGTTACCATTTTATATACATGTAGACAGAATGAATATGTCAACATTTACACTGTCACCATTTTAACGTTGACAGTATAAGTGTCAACTAGAGATGTTCACTGACCCCTGAGTTTTGGTTTTGGTGTTGGTTTTGGATCTGGAATAACTTCGTGTTTTGGTTTTGGCAAAACCGCCCACGTGTTTTGGCTTTGGAACCCTATTTTTTTGGTGTAAAATCCTTATATTTTTGTAAAATCACATAATTTGGCTCTTTTTTTGTTCCTACATTAATATTAACCTCAATAACATTAATTCCCAGTACTTTCCAGTCAATTTTTGTCAAGTGACAAGAACACTGCTACCCCTCCTGTTTTTGTATGAGCAATGGTACTGGAGACTGGAGAGTGACAAGAACAAGGCTACCCCTCCTGTTTTTGTATGAGCAATGGTACTGGAGACTGGAGAGTGACAAGAACAAGGCTACCCCAGTTTCTGTGTGAGCAATGGCGCTGGATCTCCTGGGGAGGGAGGTACTTATGAAATCCAAAACCCACGAGATCCGACAACACAACAATGACGTTTTTTCTCGATTCAGATCTGAGGACGCACAAAAGTACTGAGCCGGCTCGCGAGCCTACTTGGATCCATTAAGTTCAGGTGGGCTCGGTTTTCAGAAGACCGAGCCCGAGCATCTCTAGTGTCAACATATTCACCATTGCCATATCATACCCAACCACCTATATATGCCCATAAAGCATAGGATAGGCTTCCAGTTCCATTTTCGCCAACAAATGGAAAAAAAAAATCACTTTAAAAAGGAGGTTTTTTTTCCTTTGAGAAGCCTCTGCTATTGCCATCTTCACATAGAGGTTTAGCTAATATTCAATAATAGTCAATAATTTGATTTGGGCACATAGAAACATAGAATTTGGTGGCAGATAAGAACCGCTTGGCCCATCTGACTAGATGCCCAATTTTGTAACCTATGGTAACCTCAAACCATATTTGATCCTTTAACCTTTGTAAGGATATCCTTATGTCTAGCCCAAGCATGCTCTCATTATTCTGAGTCTGCTTATATTTCCTAAAGGCCATCTAAACCATACTGCTTGGTGGTCACTGGATCCTAGGTTCTCTCCCACATTTACATCAGATACAGGCATTTAGAAGACAGGGCCAGTATATAGAAGGTTTCTCCATGAATACCAAAAAAAAAGTAACTGATGAATTGCTTAGCCCCAGGATACTCAATACACCAAGGGCATGTTTCAGAGTGAGACATACACGCAGTTGTGTAGCGTATATTTGCTTTTTTTTTTGCAGCACTGTGCATGCGGTCAGAAAGTAAACTAGGCAACTACAGCTGTACAGTCCTGCAGCTTACAACTCCTTATACTTTATATGACGTTGGAGGACGTGTTCGAGCAATTGCGTATGGACTCAGACTGGGAAATCATTACAGATATGACTGAAAAAGTGTTTTTTATTTGCAGGTGTAAGTGGCAGTTGATGCTGATCTAGCAAAGTGCTTGCAATTAAAGGTTTGCGAATGATTCACAGACACTTTTTGGGACTTTAGTATAGATTTAGAATTGCTCAGCATGTTGTAGAAAAGCTAAAATAATATACTTTTTTTGTATGCATTTAGGAAAGTAGTTAGAAAGTTGGACATACATGTCTGAGGGGTGTGTCTGTTGTCAAGCGCACGCATCATTTTGTCATTCAGACATAAGCGCATCTTTAACTCTGAATAGGGTATCATCATCATCATCAACAACATTTATTTATATAGCGCCAGCAAATTCCGTAGTGCTTTACAATTGGGAACAAACATTTATAAGACAATACTGGGTAATACATACAGACAGAGAGATAAGAGCGCCCTGATCGCAAGCTTACAATCTATGGAACAATGGGAGTTTTAAACGCAGGGGCATGTGCTACATCATATCGCACATTGGACCAGATAGAATGCAAAGGTAAAAAGTATTGAGTGGGCTGTGAGATCAATCACACAGCAATGTTGGTCAGGGGGTTGTTGTCTTGTGTTAGCTGTGTAGAGGGTGATAATAGGATAACCTAGGGTGATTAAGATGCTTTTTGAGGAATATTATAAGCTTGTCTGAAGAGGTGGGTTTTCATATACATACCTTTGCAACTTTTGCAATCTCACGCTTACACTTGAATTCCACTTGGAAATGTAGATACATTTTAAAATGTGATTTGAAGATTTGAAGACCAGAGTAGCAAGCAACAACTGCTGCTGTTTTTGTACAGTGCAAAGGAAATGGTCATTGCTCAACCAGTTTTAATCAATTTCTTATTATTTATTCTGTATGCAATTAGGAGTCTTACTCAATGGGCACACAAGAATTACCTGCAGAGGTGAAGATTTGCACAATTGAAAACATCATAACGAATCATGGCCTATTTTCACATTTGCTCCAAGTTTATTAATTAATGGTTTGTGTTTCTCAAAGTGCTCATTTAATCCTCATTCATGTTACACGTAACTCCTAACTTTCTGGGAACATCATGGCTGCCGTTATTTTAGGAGATACATTTTAAAATTTCCATTCTTTCAAAACATTGGCTTACAGGAGCAAACCAGATTTTGAGAGGGACAGAATGTGAGGTTTCAAAGAAAGGGAGGAGTCAAAGCATCGGACTTAAGAGACAGAAAGGAGTTTAGTATTATTAACAGAAAAAGTGGGGGTCATGAGTGAGCCCTGGCAGGGGAAGGGGAGGCAATTAGTTCAGTCTTGGAAATATTGAGTTGGAGGACATCCAAGATGGGATGATACAGCAGATACGGCAGGAGAAAGGAGACATAAGGGAAGGGGAGAGGTCGGGGATGAAATATACATTTGGGTATCATCAGCCTAGAGGTGGAACTGGAGGCAAAAGGAGTGGATGAGGTCACCAAGGGAGGAGGTGTAGCGGGAGAAGTACAGAGGGCCAAAAATGGAACCTTGGGGAACTCTGACAGGTAAGGGAGGATTGGGGTATGTGGAGTCATGTGTAAAGACTGAAAAGGAGCAGTCGGTGAGGTAAGGGGAAAACCAGTAGAGGACAGTGTTAGAGGTCTATAGATTTGAGAGTTTGCAGAAGGACAGATTGATCAACGGTATCGATGGCAGCATAGAGGTCAAGAAGGATAAGAAGGGAAAAGGGTCATTTATATTTAGCGAAAAGAAGGTCATTAGTGATCTTAGTGAGGGTAGTTTTGGTGGAATGGAGGGAGCAAAAACTGGATTGGAAGGAAAAGTTCTTTGGCAACTCTCTTCCTGGCCCTGCCTGCACTCTCTTTTCTACACACATCGAGCACAAGGCCTGTGGCAAAACATCGGGCACCAAGTCCATGCTTCATTCATGGGCATAAGGCCTGGGGTGTTTAGGTACTATAGTGTATTGTAGTTCTTCTTTGTGGTGCATTAAAAATAAATTCAAGATTAGCATGTGGCCAAGTAATAATTCCAGAATTAGCCTGTCCGGCAAAGTAAATATGGCACTAAGCCTGGCACAGTTATCAGATACAGAAAAACCTTCCGCACTAGTCTAATGCCAGTTAGTTCACAAAAATTGTATATAGTCCCTTTAATAATAGTGTATTGGGTGCTCCCTCAGTAGAATATATTTTACATTCAAATGCTAATGAAAAGAAGAAGGAAATATAACATATGAATGGCACTTACTTTTTTATCTTACTTTTGTCTTGTTTTTGTTTAGTTCTCTATGGCAATACAGGAAATTCCATATCTTTCTCTCATCTGGAATTATTCATAAACTTATATATATTGGCTTATATTACATATGTAGGCGTGTCCCTCATATGTAGTATTTCCTTCTTCTTTTCATTAGCGTTTGACAGGAGGGGGTACCCTGTCATTCTTAGACTGTACCCAGTCTGACCTCATCTCAGATGGCCATTGTATGGTGGTCTCTTACAGTACTGTGTGTATAGCTTTAGTGTTCCAGGGCCCCATTGAAGGTAGGCTTTGAGGAGTTTTCTTCCCTTGATAGCATCCAGAAATTAAGCCCCACTGAAGGTAGATGTTTGGTATCTGTTATTGTATCTGTTCTCTTTATCCTGTGTATTGGTGCATTGGAACTGTGGGGTTGGTTGTTAGGGTAGTACACTGCACCTAGTGCTAGGAGTTAAAGTTGTGCAACATACTGGTCACATAGTACTTTTGTTAGAACCAGGGTGTCACAGGCACTAGGAGTCTTAACCCAGGGATCACCAGGTAATGGACTTACCAGAGCAGTATAGATGGTAATATGGTACTCTGGTAGCGGGGTGATCACGGAACAGGAGACAGCAGATGGTAGAGAATGCTCGTGGAAAGTCTATGACTAGCAGCACTGGTAATATACAGGTAGTAGTACACGAGGAACTGAATGGACAAAGGAAACGTGAGGGTAGTCAGTGGTCTGCGGTAGCAAGTTGTACCACTGCTATAGTGAGGAGGAATGTCCAGCAGCAACGAGGAGGTGATGAGAGTCAGCGGTCTGCGTTTAGCAAGTTGTACCGCTGTCTATGTGAAGGAATGGAATCCAGGTGGAGGTATCCGGGAAGTCAGTGGTCTGCGTTAGCAAGTTGTACCACTGCTATGTGAAAGGATACTGGAAACAGGTGACTCGGGAAACAGGGATCAGTGGTCTGCCTCTAGCAAGTTGTACCACTGAATATATATGTGAGGAGGAGCACGGGGAGAGAACTGCAATACAGAGTATACACGGGCACACTGAACTTGATCCCACGATGATATGCACAATATAGTAATGACTGAACAGCACTGCACCATAATACAAAGTCACAGGAACTATCCGGGCAAAAGGTAACACAGTCAAATGATGGCAATAGTCTCAGTGGATAGTAAACTCCAGAGGAGAACAACTCAGTCCAGCAAGATATGCAATACACCAGCTCAGTCAATGAGAAGTATGCATACCGTGGTTCAGGAGCAGGCTGTCAGACAGGAGTGCAGAGATACCTGAACGGCTGGAGGCAGGCAGGATGCGAAGTCCCAGGAGGGTAGAAGCGGTAATCAAGTAGGTGCAGCGCACAGGTAGGTAGACCAGCAGGGATCGAAACAAATACTCAGGAAGCAGTAGTATATAGAACTGGACACCTGGAGAACACTGAAGAGTAGAGATGGTCTAGACGAGATGAAAGCAGCGAGGCGTAGATCCGATGCAGACAGGCGAGTTGACACAGGCAGGAACTCTGTAGAAGCACAGAGAGCGGATCAGCTGGCTGCAGACACGAGTAGAACTGAAGGGTAGCGGCAAGCAGGACACTGCAGGTACACGGATGTAGCGGATAGGAATCAGCAGGTGCAGTCACGATGAAACACGGGAGAGTTGAGATGAGCTGGAACGGCTGAGCACGGAGGCAGCGGATAGGAATCTGCTGGTGCAGTCTCGATGAAACACAGGAGAGTTGAAGTGAGCTGATAACTGTAGTGCACGGAGGCAGCGGATAGGAATCAGCTAATACAGTCACGATGAAACACAGGAGAGTTGAAGTGGTCTGGAAACCACAGGAGAGTTGAAGTGGTCTGGAAACCACAGGAATCAGCAGAGCTGAATACACGAGGAAACACAGGAACACCTTCAGAGGCTCATGGGAATGAGACTCCAAGATCAGGCAACGAGGTATGGAACTCAGGTGCTTATAATAGGGAGTGTTGCCTGATCAGCCAATTAACTAAAAGGAACATGAACAGAAGGTTTGAAAGGGCTGCACATGCGCAGACCCTCAGGATGGTGGACGGCCACGGTTCCTAAACACACGGGAAGAAGCACTCACAGTCTGGTGAGTGACAGTACCCCCCCTTTTAAAGGTGGGCACAGAACACCTGGAACCGGGCTTGTCCGGATTTTTGGAATAAAACTTCTTAAGAAGAGCTGGAGCATTGAGATCTTCAGCTTTGATCCATGAACGCTCCTCAGGACCAAAGCCCTTCCAATGAACGAGGAAACGAAGAACTCCTCGCAAAATTTTTGCGTCCAATATATGAGTAATCTCGAAATCTTCCTCCTGATGAACTTGAACTGGCTGAGGTGCTGAAGGAGGGGCCGAGAAACGGTTGATGATGAGAGGTTTGAGCAAGGACACATGGAAGGCGTTGGAAATGCGAAGATTCTTAGGAAGTAGAAGTTTGAAACAAACTGGATTTATCACTTGAATGATCCTATATGGACCAATAAAACGGGGAGCGAATTTCATAGATGGGACCTTCAAACGGATATTTTTGGTAGATAACCAGACACGGTCTCCAATTTTCAGTGGTGGAATAGCCCGCCTCTTCTTATCTGCAAAAGACTTATATTTGGCAGATGTCTTCTTTAAACAGGTTTTGACCTGAGACCAAATATTTTTGAAGGTCTGACAAACAGTCTCTACAGCAGGAACTTGGGTGGGAGGGAGGGCAGGAAATTCCGGAAAAGACGGATGGTGACCGTAAACCACAAAGAATGGAGTTTTGGAAGATGACTCATGGTACATGTTGTTATGAGCGAATTCAGCCCAAGGAAGCAATTCTACCCAGTTGTCTTGATTGGCTTATGAGAACATCCTTATAAAGGTCTCGAGATCTTGATTGACCCTTTCAGTTTGTCCGTTTGATTGAGGATGGTAGGAAGATGAGAGTGCTAATCGTATGCCCAAGGTCTTACAAAAGGCCCGCCAGAATCTGGAAACGAATTGTACTCCTCTATCTGACACAATCTCAGACGGACATCCATGAATACGAAAGATTTCCTTGACGAAATGCTCAGCCAGAGTAGAAGAGGAAGGCAAACCAGACAAAGGGACAAAATGAGCCATCTTGGAAAATCTGTCTACCACTACCCAAATAGTATTACAATTTTTACTAGGCGGAAGATCAGTAACAAAGTACATACTAATATGGGTCCAGGGCTTGGATGGAATGGGTAGTGGTTGAAGCAAACCCGCTGGGGTTCTGCGGGAGGTCTTAAACTGAGAACACAATTCACAAGCAGCTACAAACTCTTTGACGTCTCTCCTCATCGAGGGCCACCAGTAACTTCGAGAGAGAATCTCAAAGGTCTTGCGTTCACCAGCATGTCCAGAAAAACGAGAAGAGTGGAACCACGAAAGGATTTTCCTCCTAAGAGTAGGAGGCACGAGGGTCTTCCCAAATGGTAGCACTTTAGTGGAAGAAGCAGCCAGCGAAATACATTTGGGGTCTAGTATAGAGTGGTTGGAAACCTCTTCAACGTCAGAGGACGTCACAAAAGCTTGGGATAGAGCGTCAGCTTTTTTGTTCTTGACAGCTGGTTTGAAGGTTATGATTAATTCGAAACGAGAAAAGAAAAGAGACCATCTTGCTTGACGAGGATTCAAGCATTGAGCAGACTGTAGATATGACAAGTTCTTATGATCCGTGAAAATCGTCACAGGGTGACGAGCTCCCTCCAACAAGTTTCTCCACTCCTCTAATGCTACTTTGATAGCCAGCAACTCCTTGTCCCCGATAGTGTAATTCCTCTCCGCAGGCAGGAGACCCAGAGAGTAAAAGGCACAAGGATGGAATTTTTGTTGCTCCGATCGTTGGGAGAGAATGGCTCCTAAGCCAACATTAGAGGCATCTACTTCTAGGAAGAAGGGAAGTGTCACATCAGGCTGTCGAAGAATGGGAGCAGAGGAGAAGGACTCTTTAAGAAATTGAAAGGCTTGGAGAGCCTCAGATGACCATTGCTTAGTATTGGCCCCTTTACGAGTCAGGGCCACAATAGGAGATGCAATGGACGAGAAGTCTTGAATGAAGCGTCTATAGTAATTGGCAAAACCTAAAAAACGCTGAATGGCACGAAGAGTAGTTGGCTGAGGCCAATGTAACACAGCATTCACCTTTTCTGGATCCATTTGTAGACCAACTCCGGAGACAATATAACCCAAAAATGGAATCTGGGGCAACTCGAATGAACATTTTTCTAGTTTGCAGAATAATGAATTTTTCCGGAGTCTGGAAAGGACCTCTGCCACATGTTGGTGATGAGAAGGCAGGTCCTGTGAAAAGATCAATATGTCGTCCAGGTAGACAACGACACATACATATAACAAGTCCCGAAAGATCTCATTAATGAAGCCCTGGAAGACAGCGGGGGGCATTACATAACCCGAAAGGCATTACTAAATATTCATAATGCCCATCTCTGGTGTTGAAAGCTGTCTTCCATTCGTCACCGGACCGGATTCTAATTAAATTATAGGCACCACGAAGATCCAACTTGGTAATGATCCGAGCTCCCTTAATGCGATCAAATAACTCAGTAATCAGAGGAATGGGATACCGATTTTTAATAGTAATGGAGTTAAGTCCACGAAAATCTATGCATCGGCGTAGTGATCTATCCTTCTTTTTTACGAAGAAGAACCCGGCTCCAGCGGGAGAGGTGGAAGGTCGAATAAAACCTCGCTGGAGATTCTCTTGGATGTATTCAGATGTAGCTTGAGTTTCAGGTAACGAAAGTGGATACACCCGACCCCTAGGAGGAGTCTTGCCAGGTAGAAGATCGATCGGACAATCCCATGAACGATGAGGAGGAAGACGTTCAGACTGAGCTTTATCAAATACATCAGCAAATGAAGCATACTGCGGAGGAAGTCCCGGTGAGGAAGATGAGATGGAAGATTGCTGTATTTTAAGAGGAATGACTTGGGAAAGACAACGATGATGACATTCAGCTCCCCAAGACGTAACTTGAGGAGTGCGCCAGTCAATCTGGGGAGAATGACATTGAAGACATGGAAGGCCTAAAACAATCGGACTTGTAGTAACAGGAAGAATTAAAAACGAAATCTCTTCATGGTGTAGCACACCAATCTGAAGCGTTACTGGAGACGTACTCTGGGTGATGAGACCATTGATGAGACGTGATCCATCTATAGCAGTCACAGTAATCGGTGTTTTCAAAGTAATCACTGGTAGGGACCATTGATTCACTAGGGATTTAGAAATGAAATTTCCTGCTGCTCCAGAATCAATCAGAGCTTGGGACTCAAAGGATTTGGTAGCAAAGGAAATCGTAACATCAAAAGCGCAAACTTTTAATTTCGTAGAACATGGAGAGGACTCCAGGGACCCTAACTTCACCTCTCCAGAACTATTTAGGGCCTGGCATTTCCCGATTTCTTAGGGCAAGAATTGAGCATATTTGTGGAATCAGCACAATAGATACAGAGTCTATTCTTTACTCTTCGGTTTCTCTCCTCAGAAGTTAATTTGGAACGTCCTATCTCCATGGGGATAACAGGAGATGAAGCTGGACGAAATTGAGGGGTTGAGCGAAGAGGTGCTTTAACTGAAGTTGTTTTTTCAGATTCCCTTTCACGAAACCTCATGTCTGCACGATGGCAGAGGGAAATCAAATCTTCTAATGACGTAGGTAGCTCTTGGGTAGTCAGTGCATCTTTAATTTTATCGGAGAGCCCCTGCCAGAAGGCGGCAATTAATGCTTCAGTGTTCCACTGAAGTTCAGAGGCTAATATCCTATATTGAATGACGTACTGGCCTACTGTACGAGAACCCTGACGTAAACGGAGAATGCTGGAAGCAGCGGAGGTCACACGACCTGGTTCATCGAACACACTTCGGAACATAGAAATAAATTTGGCACTATCTTGTAATACTGGATCGTTCCTCTCCCACAGAGGGGAAGCCCAAGCCAGCGCTTGTCCAGAAAACAATGAAATAAGATAGGCCACTCTGGAACGATGGGTAGAAAAATTTTGAGGTTGGAGCTCAAAATGAACTGAGCATTGGTTGAGAAAACCCCTACAAGTTTTGGGGTCTCCATCATATTTTGACGGAGTAGGTAGGTGAAGCGTGGAAGCCGTAGACACCTGGGATGGCACTGGGGAAATGGAGGAAAGCACAGGAGTTTCAACATTAGCTGTAACATTCTGTCCAGATGTTCCTTGGGAGGCTAACGCCTGGTAACATTGTAGTAACAGCTGTTGGCGAGCATCCTGTTGCTCCACACGGGTAACCAGATGCTGCAGCATCTCTTTAGCTGTAGGTTCCGAATCTGGGTCTGTCATGGCCTGATCTTACTGTCACGGGCACTAGGAGTCTTTACCCAGGGATCACCAGGTAATGGACTTACCAGAGCAGTATAGATGGTAATATGGTACTCTGGTAGCGGGGTGATCACGGAACAGGAGACAGCAGATGGTAGAGAATGCTCGTGGAAAGTCTATGACTAGCAGCACTGGTAATATACAGGTAGTAGTACACGAGGAACTGAATGGACAAAGGAAACGTGAGGGTAGTCAGTGGTCTGCGGTAGCAAGTTGTACCACTGCTATAGTGAGGAGGAATGTCCAGCAGCAACGAGGAGGTGATGAGAGTCAGCGGTCTGCGTTTAGCAAGTTGTACCGCTGTCTATGTGAAGGAATGGAATCCAGGTGGAGGTATCCGGGAAGTCAGTGGTCTGTGTTAGCAAGTTGTACCACTGCAATGTGAAAGGATACTGGAAACAGGTGACTCGGGAAACAGGGATCAGTGGTCTGCCTCTAGCAAGTTGTACCACTGAATATATATGTGAGGAGGAGCACGGGGAGAGAAATGCAATACAGAGTATACACGGGCACACTGAACTTGATCCCACGATGATATGCACAATATAGTAATGACTGAACAGCACTGCACCATAATACAAAGTCACAGGAACTATCCAGGCAAAAGGTAACACAGTCAAATGATGGCAATAGTCTCAGTGGATAGTAAACTCCAGAGGAGAACAACTCAGTCCAGCAAGATATGCAATACACCAGCACAGTCAATGAGAAGTATGCATACCGTGGTTCAGGAGCAGGCTGTCAGACAGGAGTGCAGAGATACCTGAACGGCTGGAGGCAGGCAGGATGCGAAGTCCCAGGAGGGTAGAAGCGGTAATCAAGTAGGTGCAGCGCACAGGTAGGTAGACCAGCAGGGATCGAAACAAATACTCAGGAAGCAGTAGTATATAGAACTGGACACCTGGAGAACACTGAAGAGTAGAGATGGTCTAGACGAGATGAAAGCAGCGAGGCGTAGATCCGATGCAGACAGGCGAGTTGACACAGGCAGGAATTCTGTAGAAGCACGGAGAGCGGATCAGCTGGCTGCAGACACGAGTAGAACTGAAGGGTAGCGGCAAGCAGGACACTGCAGGTACACGGAGGTAGCGGATAGGAATCAGCAGGTGCAGTCACGATGAAACACGGGAGAGTTGAGATGAGCTGGAACGGCTGAGCACGGAGGCAGCGGATAGGAATCAGCTGGTGCAGTCTCGATGAAACACAGGAGAGTTGAAGTGAGCTGATAACTGTAGTGCACGGAGGCAGCGGATAGGAATGAGCTAACACAGTCACGATGAAACACAGGAGAGTTGAAGTGAGTTGATAACTGTAGTGCACGGAGGCAGCGGATAGGAATCAGCTAATACAGTCAAGATGAAACACAGGAGAGTTGAAGTGAGTTGATAACTGTAGTGCACGGAGGCAGCGGATAGGAATCAGCTAATACAGTCACGATGAAACACAGGAGAGTTGAAGTGGTCTGGAAACCACAGGAGAGTTGTAGTGGTCTGGAAACCACAGGAATCAGCAGAGCTGAATACACGAGGAAACACAGGAACACCTTCAGAGGCTCATGGGAATGAGACTCCAAGATCAGGCAACGAGGTATGGAACTCAGGTGCTTATAATAGGGAGTGTTGCCTGATCAGCCAATTAACTAAAAGGAACATGAACAGAAGGTTTGAAAGGGCTGCACATGCGCAGACCCTCAGGATGGTGGACGGCCACGGTTCCTAAACACACGGGAAGAAGCACTCACAGTCTGGTGAGTGACACAGGGCGCTGGTGTTGTACTGTTGTCTTAGCTAGCACTAAAGTGCGTGGTGCATACTAACCCGGTAGATAGCTCTGTGAATGGGCTGCTGTGTGTCGCCCTTTTCCTAGGTGCCAATCTTAGTAGTTACGTACTACTATCATGAGGTGGAAGTGACTATCTGGGGAGTATCATCGTTCGGTTTTATTGGGTTTTGATGGGGCCCTCACCAGTACATCAGTACAATAGGATATTCAGGCGAGATACTTCCCTGTCTTGAATATCTGTATTCCCGCACCCAGGTTCAGACCAGATAGAGGTGACGGCAATAGAAATAGAGTTTAGAGTTCCGGTTTCTAGACGTTACCTCTGACACCCCCCTCCTTTAACTCTGGATTATTGCACTTCAGGAATTTGTTGTGGTTTCTCCCCAATACTGAAGTGACATGTGGGGAGTGATGCTGAGGAGCCAAGACGAGTGATAGGTGGGGCAGTCGCGAAGAAGGTAAGAACTTTGTTGGTATCTGTCTGTCACTCACCGGACTGTTAGTGCCTCTAGTTTGGGACATGGGTCTCTCTTGCTCCTGCCGGCGCCTCTCCTGAGCCGCGGCCGTCCGCCATCTTGACTAAGATTGCGCATGTGCAGAAACCCTGAACTGTTAAAACCTCGCCTCTAGTCTCATTGGTTAATTAATCACCTCTCAGTACTTAAGGCACCTGTTGCCCTATTACCTTTGCCTGTTCTTGGTTCTCATTCTCTTGAGACTCTGAGGTGTTTCCTGTTTCTGCTCGTGTTATCCGTTTGCTGTGGACAAGTCTCCTCTTCACATCAGTAGTAGAACTCACCCGCTGCAGACTACTCTCGCTACCTCCGTTACATGCCTGCACCTGGACAAGTCTCCTCTTTACATCAGTAGTAGAACTTACCCGCTGCAGACTACTCTTACTACTCCATTATATGCCTGCACCTGCACAAGTCTCCTCTATACTTCAGTGGTAAAACTTGCCAATTGCAGACCACTCACGCTACTTCGTTACATGCCTGCACCTGGATAAGTCTCCTCTATACATCAGTGGTAAAACATGCCAATTGCAGACCACTCATGTTATCTGGTTACATGCCTGCGGTACGACAAGGCTTCTCTACACATCAGTGGTAAAACTTGCCAATGGCAGACCACTCACGCTATCCCGTTATATACCTGCACCTGGACAAGTCTTCTCTTCTCATCAGTGATGTAAACTGCCAACTGCGGACCACTCACGCTATTCCATTACATATCTGCGATGGACAAGTCTTCTCTACACATCTGTGGTGAAACCTACCAGCTGTAGATCACTCATGTCTCCTTGTGATATTGCTACTACTCAGTATGGTACCTATGAGCTGGACTAAAGTCTACAAGTGCCTCTGTAATATAGCTGCAAGTCGCTGACTACTGCATTGTTGATTGGTGTTTGCCTAACGTTATCCAGTTATCAAGTACTGGCCTGCTATATGCTATCTGCGTGCTAAGGCACTTGGACTCTTTCCTCATTGTATCCTGCCTACAAATCTGCTGTACCATCACAGTTCCATGGTGCCAAGACTCAGCTTTTATACTATTGACATTCCTTTCCTTTATTCTATTGTATGGTTCCACTGATTCACCACACTACCCAGAGGTCCGCACCTCTGGTAAGTGTAGCTACACCTGGTGAATTCTGGGTAAAAATCCTAGTGCCCGTGACACTGTCTTTCCCCGTAGGAATTACTGTGTAACTTTCCGGTAATTGTGCTTGGCTTAAAAGCCATGCAGTGATATGTAATGATAGGACAGTGTTATACATTCACAGTATCTCTAAGCCCACCAGCTCATTTAAATATCTTGTTCTGTAAAACAATATCTTTTTATAGGTTTTCACACAGTAAGGCATATCATTGCACCTAATTCCAAAAATTGTCTCTCTCTGTATTTCAAAGTAAATAAATCCGTGCAATTCCAATGAAGTAGGCAAATAGTCCACAAATATAACTTTGTGATGTTACAATTGCAAATATTTACACTACACTATTACCTTTAGCTTCTATAATTTATGGTCAGAATCAGTTTTCTTAACCTAATAGAGCGTTATGTTTTGCTGTAAAAAAAAAAAACTTTAGCTTGATGATCAGCCCTTATTTTCTCAGACCATGTTTATTCAGCAACATTAAACTTTCAATTTACTTGATTGAAATATCTAATCAACCGTGATAATACATTATAAAAGTACAATTATAGTTATCATCAAGTTTCTAGTAGGGATTAATATAACTGGGATAGCCATGAGGTCCTAAATTCACAAAGTACCTACCCCTGCCACTGCCGGTAATGATCAGTTCACCAGGTTGAGAAGTCATGAGCAATAATCCATTGGTCAATACAAATGTATCCTTAAACCTGATTGGGTGGCTACAGCTTTACTAATATCTGTTTCTTTTGCTTGAACACGCTGAAAATAATACATCAGTTTTCATTGGATGTGGCAAAGAAACTAAAATGCACTTGTAAGCGGTAAAAAATAAATCAAATCATCTGAGTGTTGCCTAAGGTGGTGAGATATATACTTGATACTAATAAAGTGTGACATTCCTATTTAGAAATTAGCAATTTGCTCAACATTTGTTCAGCAACATAAAGACATGTTAGAAATCTAGAAAGCCGAAATGACAGTATAAAGTCAACTGGCCCCTACGGACTCTGCTATTAGATTTTTTTTTAAAATTATGAGCCTGAAATTTGCTTTGTATACATTGGAAAAATACATTTTATTCAATGTTTAGTTTACTTTACTGAGCACAAAGCATCACCGCACAATGAGTACCACAATATTACTCAATATTATAAGCTACTTTATTGTTTCATGCAACAATATATTGTATTTTCACCAAAATGTTACCATTATTCAGCCCTCTCTCCCTTGCTTGTATCATCTTCATACCTGTAATTGTTTTTTCAAAATGTTTTATAAATTCAATAAAAATGTATTGAGTTACAAAAACAAAAGAAAAATACATTTTAAAATTGAACCTCTTTTTTTCTTACAAGGTGTGGTGAGACATCAGTAAGTGTGATGATGAGTATTTCTTCTAGAGCAGGGTAACTATCTGGCAAATGAATGAGACAATATGTGTCATCCGACTCCTCAATTTACCATCTGCTAGTTTAATCCCTTGGGCTTTTCTCAAAACATTGAATACCAAAACAGTAAGCTCATATCTCCAATAGATATGACAAAACTGCACAGCTAAACCATCCTGTAACATATTGGGTGATCCTGAGCGAGATGGCATGCACGTCATCCCTTATCTGTGCACTTAGTGGGTGCACCATCAGCATCAACATTTATTTATATAGCACCAACAAATTCTGTAGCGCTCTACAATTGGGAGCAAGCTGTTAACATCCCTATACTGTCACATGCCCAGGTTGCATTTTATAATTTTTTATTCCAGCTGGTAGAAGCTCTTCATTTCAAGTTCTGTGAAACTACATTATCCTTGGATTTCATGGGTGTGGCTCTCTTGTTCAGCTCCAGTTTGCTGACATCATTAATAAGTCACAAGCACTTAATCTAGTGCATATTTAAGGCACATTTTCATGGTTCAGCGGCAGAGTTCCATCTCTTCATGCGTGCACAAGCTAGGAGGGCTCTGCAGTGTACCCAAGGTCACCACTGTCAGATGCCAGACCCAGAGTCTGACTGTTTCTTACCAAATCCGATGTCTGGTATGCTCTGTCTGTGCTGCTTCCCGCTCCCGGGGGCCGGCTGCAGTGTGCATCCTCCCTGCCTCTACCTTGCTCTATATAGTAGCTGGTGTGTGTTAGGAACAGCAGGTAACTACTGTTTTCTTTTTGGCTGCTGCAGTGTTGTTCTCAGCTTGGGTGTGATCATCTGAACTACTGGTTTAAATACCTGTCAGCTTCACTCTGCATTTGCCGGTTATAGCGTTCACATGCTTGCTTCTCTGTGCTCCTGTTTCTGTGAATAGTCTGCATGTTTTCCTGATTTATACCTGTTGTGACCTCTGCCTGGATACAAACCTTGCTTGTTTGCTTGTGGCCCTGACCTCTGCCTGAATTCTGATTCTGCCTTTTCGTATGAGAGATCACCTCCCAGCCGCATGATCGTGGTGTCAGCTATCCGCTCCATCAGAATCACCTGTGTCAGCAGTGGTTCACAGTACAGATTTACTGCTCTATCTTGCTCTGGCATTTTCCCTGACACTGTGCTGCTATCTAGCTCCATCTCACACAGGCCACAGCTGGTACTACATCATCCTCTACTCCACACTGCTAATCTGTTATACTGGTGAAGGTTGGTACTGCATCCTGGTATTCCTGCTTAATCTGGTCCAGGTGTATCCTGCATCCTAGTTACCCAATAGATACAGTATCTCTGCTTAATATTACACTGTCAAGTCCTCTGTGGTGCCTACCTACTGGAGTTGAGTTATCACTACTCAAGAATAAGTCCTGGGGACAACCGAGTACTGACAACCATATCTGGTTCTATGGGAAAGGGGGTTGCTATAGGTGAAGCTCTGGTCAACAACAGGTTCTGTTAACTAAACTCGTAGGGTGATTCATAACATAGTAACCAGCCCACATACTTGGGATTTACTCCCATGGATCCTACTTCTCTATTTCTTGCACAAATGCTGGCTAATTGACTGCAGGCTCAATATCAGATTGTTCAAGAAATTTCTACCAGATTGTCTGTTCATGAACAAGCTTTCAGGATTACCTCTTCTCAGGAAGTTGAGGCTCAAGAACCCAAGCTTCATCTTCCAGACAAATTTTCTGGCAACCGAAGGGATTTCCACAACTGTGATTTAACCTGCTTCTCTAGCCTCAGTATCAGACTTTTCATCCGGCCTCTCAGCACTGACTCTTTGAACTATATTATTGTCCATTCTCTGCATCTGTGGCTTACTGAGTTATCTTTGCTGTTACTGCCATACCCTGCTGATTTGCACTTACGACTTTACCATTTTTTGCATCCTGAAACCACATACGCTTTCTCAGTGGTCTTTATATTGGGAATCCTGACACTGTCAGGCACTGATTTTTGTGAACAACGCTGTCAGATAGTATACACACACTACAGTGTGTAATTTTAATAAAATAGAAAAAAACAATTTGCAGCAAATGACTACCGAGTAGAGGAATCACTGTCAGGTAGTGATTTAGGTGTCCTGTTGCAGAATAGATTAAGATTTGTGGCTGGAGACTGGAGAGTGACAAAACGAAGTTAGCCCTCCTGTGTCTGTGTGAGCAATGTCGCCGGATCTCCTGGGGAGGGACTTAAGGAATCCACAAACTGATCAAATGATGAGACAATGACGTTTTACCTCATCGCCAGATATGAGGAAATGGGACAGTCCTGCGCCGAATCGGTTTGGTACTCAGATGTACATAGTTCAGGGGGGGGACTCGGTTTTTCTAATAACCGACTGCATCTTTAGTTTATACAATATACATACACACTTGAACCAGGACTATTTAATTTGCTTTGTATTTAAAAAAAATTTTGCAGGAGACACCCATTACCCCTTATGAGCCTAAGACTGGTGTTTTGGCCACTAAATTTTAGTTTTGCAGCAAGACAATAAATATTTCAGAATGATTCAACATGTTCTACTTCTCTCCAAATGTTGCTGCTTGAGAACTATCTCCGATTGTGCTGTTAAAAGCCCATTTCTGCTTGTAATTGAGATCAAAACTTGACATAATGTTGCTTAACTATATAAATTGTATATAACATTGATCAGAAATTATAAAAATCTGGTGTATTAGATGGACTGCATCCTCTATTAGCATGGTCAGCTTCTTGAATATAGTCATTTGAAATTGCTTCATCGCCATAGGCATCTTAGCATTACATCTTTATAAAAATAACTGTTTGTCACTCGATTTTATAACCATATTTATTTATTTCTGTTTGAAGTAACGTTAACTTGTGGGTGGGGAGCTGAAATTATCCATAGGCCTAGCTCATGCTGTGTGCATTGTCAAAATATGTGTGCGGTTTCAGACCACTAGTGACTTTAACATAAAATTGGCCTTTCAAAGGACCATGCTCAAATGCAGCATAGCCCATCTGAGGCCCAATTTGCAGATCTCTACTCACATGACCTGCATTATAATTAAGCAGGACATAGTCATCGAACAACCCATGACTACTATATTGTATTATTATTTGCAGTACTATTAATAGTAGTATCATTGTACAATAAAAATAAAATTATAAAACATCCCAAAACACAATTTAAATCAGGTAGCACAAGAAACCACCCCACCCTTTACTCTTTGTAATTAACAAGAGGATCAACAGAGCTTGTTCATTCTTAAGAAAACAATAAGGACTATAATGGAAAAATCTTCTACTGCAGAATATAAGTTTCAAGCCAACAAACCAGTTGAGAGAATGTTAACAATGAGACTGAAAGCCACAGATGTTAACCCACTGTTTAGCTCACTGTCCCACAGCGATATAAAAAGAGAAACTCTGTAATCTTAGAGGATGCTCACCTTCATTGATACCACTTTCACATTGCCGCCCCTGCAATATCCCTGTTTTTTTAGGCAGTGTGAATGGGGTATTATTTGCAAATACTGGTCGAAATCCCCCTATTACACACACACACGCCTCAAAGAAATCTCCTTCTGTTATAATCTCAAACTCCCAGCAGCAACCACCCATGTCTTTGATACATTGTTACATCCTTTCCACTCACACCTATAATAACTGACTTTTGACATAGGTTCATTTAGGGGATTACAGGTTCCTAAAACCCAAAATAAGAACCATTATCATAAAAAGTTAAAAAGCAAACTAAAAAAAAACCACACAGCTTTTCTCCTTGCCAGCTGTCCTCCCTTGCCAGTCACACACCAACCACAGATCATTCCTGTCAGCTTACACAGACTGTGAGATGTATTTACTAAACTGCGGGTTTGAAAAAGTGGAGATGTTACCTATAGCAACCAATCAGTCTGTCATTTTGTAGAATGTACTAAATAAATGATAACTAGAATCTGATTGGTTGCTATAGGCAACATCTTCACTTTTCAAAACCATAGTTAAGTAAATCTTGGTCTGTGTGTGATAAATGTATGCTATATTATGCTATATTATAACTAGAGATGCTCACTGACCCCCGTGTTTTGGTTTTGTATCTGGATTACCGTTGTGTTTTGGTTTTGGTTTTGCCAAACCGCCCTTGCATGTTTTGGTTTTGGTTTTGTTTGGTTTTGTTTTGCTATTTTCTTTAAAAATCAATAATTTTGGGCATAAAATAACCAAATTTAGTGCTCCACCTGTTTCTTGGATAAGTAAGGTAATTCTAAAGCTAATAAATTATGAAGAAAACAGTTTAATCCCTGGTAGGCCGTCCTTCATTCTGCACACAAACCTGATTGTCTTCCTCTTCATCTTAGGCTATTGGCAATACAGCCATCGTCTTTGGGTGTATATTACACCCTACACTTACAGTTAAATATCTAAAGAAATGGACAAAGGCAGTTTGGTTTCTGTCTATCTAGGCCCCCCTCCACTTGTAGAAAATACAAAAAAATTCAGCCATTATAGACTGTACAATATAAATTGAAATGGACAAAGGCAGTTTGGTTTCTGTCTCTATAGCCCCCCCCCACTTTTAGTTAAATAGAAAAAAAAAGCAGCCTGCATAGACTGAACAATATAAAAAATAAATGGACCAAGGTAGTTTGGTGGCTGTCTATGCCCCCCCCCCTGCCCTCCACTTGTAGTTGAATACAAAAAAAGCAGCCTGCATAGACTGTAGAATTAGAATAAAAAAGAAATGGACCAAGGTAGTTTGGTGGCTGTCTATGACCCCCCCCCTTCCCCCACTTGTAGTTGAATAGAAAAAAGCAGCCTGTATAGACTGTAGAATTAGAATATAAAAAGAAATGGACCAAGGTAGTTTGGTGGCTGTCTATGACCCCCCCGCCCTCCACTTGTAGTTGAATAGAAAAAAAGCAGCCTGTATAGACTGTAGAATTAGAATATAAAAATTAATGGACAAAGGCAGTTTGGTATCTGTCTGCATCAGACCCCCTCTCCACTAGGAGTAAAATAGAAAACTATTCAGCCGTTATAGAAATTGAGAAAGTCAATTTGGTAGCTGTCTGCATCATAATCATCAACATCATCATTAGTGCCCTCGTCGCCTACACAAATCTCCCCCTCATCCTCTTCTAATTTTAAAGTGGCATCCTCAATTGGTGTATCACCGGCTACACTCGAGCTGTTAAGGCACACATCAGCAGTACTGCTGAAAGGACCCTTCTTTATGGGTACACTGTCACTAACAGAATGCTCAAGATTAGACATACCGCTGTTGGATGGACTCTCCACAGGGATTGTTGTCATTTCTGATTCATAACATACATTATCCTCTAATGCCTTACTGTTTTCTTGCAGCTCGGCTTTGACGCGTAACAGTAGTTGTGCACCACTTTTAGACTCCAAATTACTTGGTCTTGCTTGGTCACGAGTAACCGTACAAGAAGAAGGCTCTGTAACATTTTTGGATCTGCCACTAATAGAGGAAGGGGAAGGCCTCATTCTTTCTTTTCCACTGCGTGTGTAGAATGGCATGTTGGCAATTTCTTTTTTATTGGTACTTAACTTTTCCTCAGTTACACTTCTTTTTCGCTTCAACACAGTAAAAAATTTTTGGGTGTGTGTTTTTTTGCCTGATTTCAAAAGACGGTGTAGTTTGACATCGCCTTTCCCAGATGACATATTGGGAACACTACCATCAGGACTGGTGACAGAACCTGGTTGCTGATTCTGCTCATATGTGGACTGCTTTGAATCCATTATAATGAGGCCAAAGCACTTGTAGTGCTACCAATTGTTTTTTATACTGCTGACAAATATGACTTTTGACAGCCAGAAAAATTACAGTAAAACACTGGGCAATATGGGACACCCCAAAAGCACTTGGAGTGCTAAAAATTGTTTTTTAGACTGCTGACAAATATGACTTTTGACAGCCAGAAAAATTAATGCAAAAGAATGGAGAACACCCCAAAACCACTTGGAGTGCTAAATATTATTTTTTTAGACTGTTGACAAATAGGACTTTTGATAGCCAGAAAAATGAATGCAAAAAAATGGGGAACACCCCAAAATCACTTGGAGTGCTAAATATTATTTTTTTAGACTGCTGACAAATAGGACTTTTGACAGCCGGAAAAATTAAAGCGAAATAATGGGGAACACCCCAAAAGCACTTGGAGTGCCAGAAACTGAACAAAAACCCTCCTCTATCCTCCTCTTACTGCTGTAACAACTGGTATTAAGATTAGAATGGTATTGAATAGAAACAATAATGTGTCCAATTACTGCTCTGTCCCTGCACTGATATAGCTAGTGTGACCTAACCCTGCTTTCTCCCTCTGTCAAATGGCTATGGATTGCTGTGGAGGCTGGTATTTATGCTTTTCAAATCTCGCGAGAACCGAGCTCAGAAATACGAATAAGTCACAATGACGTTTTGCCTCGATTTCGAATCCGATCGGGCGGGAGAGTACCGAGCTGGGCTTGGTCCTCGGATAGGATAAAGGATATAGGCAGTGGTCGAAGTGGAAATTTAGAAGTGGGGGTAGGGAAAATGTAATGGGAATGTAAGTGAATGGAACTTTATAGTGTTACAACGTAGGCAGTAGGAGCAGTGGTGGTATGGCATATCACCATATACATCAACACTTTAACCACTGACTGTGTGCACACGTCTTGCTTTCATTTGTTAAGCTGCACTAGGTTGCAGCAGCTTGTGTGGACAGTACAGGATGTTAAATAAGCCCTATAGTGACGTGACACATTTCTTAGAACACACTTAATGTCTTCCTCCGCTGAACTATAAAGTACTCCACATATACTACAAAATAAAGCATTTATCAAATTGTTGATGCTAGTGTTTGCAGGCAGCTAATCACAGTTATGTTTAAAAGTATGTGCTTTTATCTTTAAAAGCTACCGTGTGGGACATGGTGATGTTTTCTTTCCTCATGCTGCCCCCACTCTGCTCTTCTGGTTCATTTGGGCTTCATTGGGCAGGCTCTTAGATGACAGATGATACAAGTAATAGCGGAACTACCTCAGTTGATAAGCGTGTGGCCCTCACCTCAAACTCCTGTAGGCCTTAGTTCTCCCATGGAATGGAAACCTGATTGTGGGTAAGACTCCAGTAAGAATGCTCTATCTAATGGCGACCAGGCTTCATGCAAGTGAAAGGATTTCTCAGATTCATCTAATATCATTTCAGTGCCTACTTGTGCTAATTCCACCTACTGTAACAGGCTCCACCCACCACTGTCTATCATTATGTCTTCCAATAGCTCTGCCTGCCATTGTGTGGCTAGCGCAAACAGTATACTAAACCCACCTACTTTTGTGTTGGCCCCACCTGTCAATTTTTTTGATATTTCAGGGCCACTTTAAGTTCCCAATATGCCCACTTTTATAAATGACTCTTAGAGCTAGATTTACTAAACTGTGGGTTTGAAAAAGTGGGGATGTTGCCTATAGCAAACAATCAGGTTCTAGCTGTCATTTTGTAGAATGCACTAAATAAATGATAACTAGAATCTGATTGGTTGCTATAGGCAACATCCCCACTTTTTCAAACCCGCAGTTTAGTAAATCTAGCCCTTTAGTGTCTTTAACATCTGTAGTATGTTCCAAACAGCCCCCATGAAAGCTTGTGTTGACGAGCTGAATATGTAGGAATTAGAAATTCCTTAGGGATGATATTTCAAGCTTGTGGGAAAATCAGCCTAGTCAACAGCTGTAAAAAAAAAACTACCATGTGTTTTCAGTTGGTTAAACTTGGACTGCAACATGGCCAAAGTATTAACTTTTGTCAGCTTTACAAGAGACACTGGAGATGATACAAGGTGAAAGCACTCACCCAGATAACACCTGCTTCCACATTTTTTAACACTTTTTACGCTGTTCAAATTTCGGAAATGACGTACCAGTAATAAACTTAACTATATTTAAATTGACTTTCACGATATGCGAGCCTGCAACATCACACAAAAATCGCCTATTGCGGGTCTACATGTGTCTTTGCCCATCATTGACATTCATAGAGTTAATTGCATCTTCATTCCTGTCATGAAGCTGCTGTGTGGTACTGAGTGAGTAATCCTCAGAGACATAATCCTATTTTGTGTCAGACGGAAGACTTTCCTTTAATGTGCATGATGTCCCTTTTTCACAGTCAAACGGTTGTCACAGAGAATTGTCTCTTCTCCCTCCATCTCATTAGAGTCTTCTTTGAAAGGATAGACTCTGCTGGTGAGTGGGCATACTATTCCCTGTGTTGGAGTAATCAGACTAGATACCATAGTAAGCTCAAAAATTGAAACATCTAGCTGAAGAATCAGCATTTTAGTGTTATATTAATTTATTTGATATATATATATATATATATATATATATATATATATATATATATATATATATATATATAGAGAGCATTTAGATACTTTGATTTCTATATTTAGGCTTTTGTGTGTATTATGAATATAGTGAACAAACCAGTGTTATATAACCAATGCATGTAAAATTTCATTTCATATTCAATAAGTATAACCAAACTGATATATTACATGTAGGGGTAAATGTATCAAGTTCCGATCTCTTGTTGCCCTTACAAGCCATCGCCACTTTAAATTTCCCCTGCAAAGTCGCCGATTTCCGGTGATTTGCAGAAATCGGAACTTGATACATCTACCCCCTGGACTTGGAACAGCAATTTAGTGAACCTTAATATAATTCTAAGTATTTGCAATCACTAAGCGACCAGAGTATAGCTACAAACCTAATAGACTACTTCAAAATATTATGATCAATCAATTTTTAGCAAATACTGCAGAACAAATAGATATACATTTGTTTTTTTCCAACGCATAAAATCTTTTTCTCCAATGCATATAAAAATGGTCAGGTAGCTCTTACTAGCAACCTACTGAATAGTTTGTCACATATGGGAGCAAAAATAAAAAAAAAATCACACATAACAGACATATTTGCAAACAAAGTTTTATTTTTTCACAATACTCAATAAAAAAAAAAAATCAGCATTGACAGACTGGAATATTTGCTTTTGACCCCACAGTGTAGAAATGTTTGTACAAACTTCTGAAAATTAGGTGAATGTTCCTGCCGGGACAAACTGGTCAGAAAGAATAACTTAATTACACGGTAAAAGATGTACTGCTGATGTATACACCATACGACAGGCATTTAGGTTGCACTTAACTACACATATAAAATGCAGAACTGAAAGGAGCAATGTGTTCTAAAGAGAGCGTCACAGAATTTCTGGGTCTCATCTAGGTGCTCTTTTATCTTCCGTAATTTTTACATTTTTAAGCAATTGTGACACTAATCCCCTTGGTCCACTCATACCAAAATACATTACATATATGCCGTACATTGATGTGTTCTGTGATAGAAACAGAATACCTTGCGTACTGAACAATGCTTTTAGAACTGGAATGTCCCCCTAGGCACACAGATGATGTCATAACTCTTACTCCCAGATGTGCTGGATGAACACTAAGCTTGAGGCAAAGACCTTGCATGCCTACTTGGAAATTAGGATTAACGAGGAGGTCAGATCAGAAGCTATACGGAAAAAAGACATGTGCCTTCCTGATCACTCAGGAGTGGTTATTAAACTATTTTCCATATCCCATAAGCACAGCTTGTGCTAGTTAATTAGCAGTTTATATTTAACTGAGGATCTGTGGTTTTGATGGTATTTTTAGCTCAAAGTTGCAGTTGAAGTATTTACACCTTCATTCCAATGCAAAGTGTGTATGGAATACTTGTCACCGTAAGATCCTGAAGTCATTGCTGAAACCACACAAGAGCTGGCGTGAAAACCACTACATGATGTAAAAGTCATAAGCAATGGTTAAAAATGAACTAAATGTAAACATAATTTGATATGTACAAAGGTATGTTGAACTGTCAGACTATCAGGGCACCTCCAATTCGCTAACTGGATGCTGCCATTATCTTACATAAACAATTAATCACTGTCCAGTTTGGAAGCAATCACATGGCAGTCACGAAGTAACAAAGATTGAGATTTTAGACTTGATCATGTTAATTCAAAGATACAAATAAATGCACCATGTATACAAGGAGTTTTTTGTTTTTACATTGTTTGTGTTTATTTATACTGTTGTACTTATTATTCATTAGCTAACTAACAATTAACTCCTGGCTTGCTGTTTTGCTGACTAATCCAACAGAAAATATGTGATTTCAAAAAGAAAATGGAAAAGAGAATTATGATTTGATAGCTGCAGGAAACAAACAGGACTGAATCAGAGGGAAGGCTGTGATTGGCTATCCAGGGCTCTGGAAACATTCCAACAATTCCACTTTTTGTATTACCTCCAGACTTCCCTTGAGAAAAACGATGTAGCCAATTTGACTGGGGACTTCGCAAACTCTGACCTCTGGCTTGGAGCATCAAGTACATGGTCTGGGAAGATCAATTTTGTATTGATTTGTCATTAATGAATTATGAGTGGTTTAGCTCTGGTTCATCCACTTCTCTTTGTTACTGCCAAATGCAGCAATTGGGCACTACGTAATGGCAGTGTATAGTTCTTCTGTCTTTGTTATCTTCAAGAACAACATTCCCCAATAAGGGAGTTATATTAACTACATTTTGTAACCTCAGCACCCTCAATAGCTAAGAAAGTGCCATAGCTTTTTTTTTTAAAATTCTCCCTCATACATTATTAGGCTTGATTTATCCAGTAAAAAGACCTATACACAAAAGTTTATTTCCTCCTATTCAGTTGTTCTGGCCACTCAACCTGAATGAAAAATTGCCAAATCTCATTGAATTTTACAAAAATGAACGATGACCATATCTCTCGAGTTGAGGGGCAGTATTGGCTGTGTGTGGCCACCTTAAGAGCTATGACATTTCCAAATATGGAAAACAGTGATGTTTGTCGGGCTCCCCCTAAAGTCTAAAACAAATTATTTTTATTTCATATATTTGTTGTTGCCTTCATGAACATCTCAATCAAAATAGTTTTCTACACCAAAAGCTATTGTACATGTTCACAGAATAAATGGCTAACATACAGTTGGACTTTAGACATGTATAAGTTCAATTTTTTCCTCAGGTTTTAATGCAAATATCAGGCGCTACCATAACAAGCAAGACATGTTCACAGTTGAATTTAACACAACTATTTCTGTATATTACAGAAACACACTTCTCTTTACAGCTTAACAACCTATTTCAAACTCTCATCTAAATACAACACTCTAACAATTCAAATTAAATGATGATGGATTATAACACTGATTAAAATATCTATTTGACAGCAAAAGTGATTTTTTTTTTAAAAGTAAAAATGACTTTTTCACCATATACATATTTTGATTCATTACATAAACTAAAGTTCCATTTTTGTCCATCTAAATATATCCTTAATAAACTACTGGATGCTTAAGTAATAAAGTAGGGAACATCAGAATCAAAGATGGCTGAATACAGATTTGACATAATTTAGATAATAGCAAAATTATAGAGGGCCTTGATTCCCTTCCAGGGAGCCTACAGCACAGGGCAAATAAGAAGTTTGTGTGCCATGTTTGTTTAGTGTTTCCACGGGTAACCCATTTAGCCACATGACTAAATTGGCAAAAATTCTGGATCTGAAACAAAATGGTCATTGGATGGAAAGTGATTATATTTCTCTCTAATGCCAAAAACAGATCAATCATTTTGGTACATTAAGATGTGTTCACAGTATAAAATGTGTTCTACATGAAATAGACTATATTTTATACTTGAAAACACCTTTATTACTAGATTTACTAGGGTTTACCGTTATAAAATCTCTATTTATTAAAATAAGGACATATTATGAAATCACAGAATTGTAGCAGCCATGTAACAGCCATTTTGATGTCAAAGGAAAAACACAAAATATGACAGTCCAGTTTTCTGGCAATGGAATCTGACCAGGATTTTGAAATCTACATTGTGTACCTGCATTCGGCAAAGACTAACAAAATACATTTCTTGTAATGGTTTCCATATAACACACTCATCATAAAACATTCAACATAATCACATAAACTGCAAACTTTTTTATCCCTCTAAATAATAGACCTGTAAAAATGTGAAATTCACACTCATCATATACATGAAATATGCTTAAATAGTTGACATTTAAACAACCTACCATGTTGTTTCTGAAGCACTTCTGTTGTTTCCAACTGAGTGCAACTATAATCTATTACAGTGAGGGCTAACCTTTTACACTCCAGGTGTTGTGAAACTACAAGTCCCAGCATGCTCTGCCAGCTATCAGCTAGTTATCTACTGGCAAAGCATGCTGGGGCTTGTAGTTTCACATACACCTGGAGTGTCATAGGTTAGCCATCACTGATCTATTACATGCCTGGATAACCTGAGGCTGTTCAGGTGTTGTAAAACTACAAGCCCCAGCATGCTTTGCCAGCAGATATCTGGCTGCTTGTGCTGGGAGTGGGACATGTAATTCACCTGGAGATCCACAGGTTGTCCTGGCCTGAAAATTTTGTAATTCAACAAAATAACAAACGTACTTCTCCTTGTATACAATGATCTCTTCTCATTATCCATAATAAAGAACAACTGTTGTGATAATCAATCAATAGTATAGTTCAGTCTATAATTTTATCTATCCAGTTTAGTTGTTCACTGATATATTCAGGCTTTCAAATTATCTCTGGAGATGAAAACATGATAACATAATATAAAATGGCTTAAGGTAATTGCTGGAAAGACCAGTCCGGTCAGCAATAAGTATTAACAAGACTTTCTTCAGCTTTTAGTATTGTAAAACGTGGTGTCTTTCTTCAACCTTTTATCCATATTCTATAAAAATAGATTGTCTTTAAAAATGTTATGTATATGTAAGACGATCCCAGCACAGTTAAAGATCCTGGAGTTACAAGATTTTAAGACGGCTTAATCTTGATGGCTCATTTTGCTATGCCTGAAGTTTGAGATTAGTCTAAATAACAGGTAATTTGCATTGTTCTATAATTGCACTAAATAAATTGTCAAGGTGCATAATTACCTGAACTCCTGACCTTTCTGCAGTCCACGCAGAAACGTGCAAGCCCATTCTAGGCAGATTGTCGGAAACAATTTGTAGCAGGTCAAAGTGTGCATTTATAATCCGTAGAAAGAAAATAGTATTTTTAAGTGCCAAGAGCCAGCTTGGATCTCTACCTATCTACCAGCATTTGCTGCAATATATAAAACATACACGAAAAAGTATTGTATACCACAGAATTAAAAAAAATTACATGAAGACAAATATATTTTGCCTTTATCAGAATTCAGCTCAGCTGACTACAAATCAAAAACCCACAACATTATTAGAATGCCCATTATCAATATATATTCAGCATTCATGTGCTATTTTATCACCTCCACAAACATCAGTAGATGAATCCTACATTCCTCTGTTTTAAACCCAGACCACTGTGTTCATATCAAACCCTATGTGCATAGGATCTCCTTGTTTCTGCTCTTTCTTGGCATACATTTTAGGCATTTCAATATTTTTGCCATTACATTTGCCTGGTTTTTCAACTTTGCCTTTGATTTCAACTTGTGATGGAAAGTAGAATACACTTTTTTGTTTACTTGTCTTCTTGCTCCTCTTGGATATTTGAGGTTTTTGATCTTCAAAATGTAGCCACCCAGGCTTCTCCTTTAGAAGCTTATCTCTGTCAGGACGTACACTTCTTAGGAACTTTTTGAAAAAGTTGGCTGTCAGGGATAACTTTTTGTAGATTTCTTGAGATCTGCTAACAGCTAAAATGTTTTCAGACTTCTCTCCTTTCTTTTCCATCTCAGGCAAATCTAACCAGTTTCCAACGAGGTCTGCAAAGATGTTGTCACCCAAGACAAGTGGCTGTCGATTTCGGCTCTGGGACATAAGAGAAGAGGTCCAATCATTTGCTTCATCACATACAAACTCGTCAGTACATTGTTCTTGATCAGAATGAACATTGGTAACTTCCTTAGGATGCTGGCTCTGAAAGTTAGAAGATGTGAAGTGTGGTTCATACATTGGCCAACTCTCCACTGGAGATAAGATGGGGGAAGAGGGCGTATGTCTATTTTCCATCTTTCTTCCGCTAGCTGACAATACCTGATGACCTTGTTTTGGGCCTGGCATGGAGACAGGGCTAAGTGAGCTTGCAGCACATGACCCTCGGCTGCCAGCCAACGAGCTGTTGTCTAGACTTCTCCCACCTGCCCATGGCTTCTCAGTCTGTTCTCTGGACTCCTGCCTGACCTCAGGAGCCTCTCTTACATTACGGCAAAAGTGATTTGCTCTGATATTTTGGAGTTGGTTTTGCTCCCCTGAAATTTCCAGCTGCTCAAGAGCCGTCTGGACCTGGAGAAGTTTCAGTTCCTGGAGTGCTCCCATCATACAGTTCATCTGCTCCTGCAAATCTTCTCCAACGTCTCTCATTGACAGCTGTGGAGAGGAGCAGAAGAGTTCTAGTTACATAGGGACAGATAAAATAATAATGATAATAAAAATACAAACTGCTCGTTGAGGATTAAACTACTGAGTCTGCGTGACTATAATGGTATTCCTCAAACTGCAAAAGACTAGGGTCACATACAGTTTAACTCAGCTTAGGAGAGAGGCAAACTTATGCGTGTCTGTGTGAATTCACAAATTGATTAGGAATGTATACTGGAAATGTTAATTTATTTTGTATCAGTATGAAAATAACCTTTTTACAGTTGGGATAGTTGTACCCTAACTTAGTTGCCAATATTCTCAAATAGTTCCCATGAAAAGATTTTTACTGGTTAGGTCTAAGTATGTCACCCATTCACCCATGGTAATGTCTAGGTGTACTACACTCCCTATAACTATATTTGTATACATTGGTCAAAAAATGCCCTTTCCCGGAAATAGAAAGTGCAAAGTGTTTCCTATCTACAGTATAGGAAACACAATCTCCCGCATATCAGAGATCCATTTGCAAGGAGAAAAGGCATGTGTACCCTCCAAGTAATCTGGGGATGTCCTCCTAAATTCATATTTCCACTTCTTTATCACATTTAAATTTTCTTGTAAATCTAATTTTTCTTTGGGGAAAAAAGGTAGACGCGCTCATGAACTTAATCTGCATTCAGCAAAGAGTGTACGCCTATAATCAGATTATGCAAACTATATGTCAGCCATGTTGGCTGACAAATCCATGCGCTTCCCTGTAAAAAAAAGTGGATTTGCGCAAAAGTAGTCACAAAACACCATTTGCTCTGTACTTTTATAAAATAGCTTTACTAACTGTAATCAATAAAAAATTAAATAAATATAAAAA
Organism: Mixophyes fleayi; assembly: GCF_038048845.1. NCBI lineage: Eukaryota > Metazoa > Chordata > Amphibia > Anura > Limnodynastidae > Mixophyes > Mixophyes fleayi. The sequence continues at coordinate 274,500,010 of NC_134403.1, forward strand.
TACGTAAAATTCCCTCTTAGCAGCAATTTGTGCTGAAGCAGACTAAATTTTAATCTTCTTAAATAGTTTATTTATATGACACCTTTTTAAAGAATATACAATGGGAGCAGAGCAGTTCCAGTATTTATGATTTTGGGCTACTGTACAGCACAGTACCAAGCACTTTTTCATTCATCATAAGCATTATAAAACAGATGGGAGAATACAATACCCATCTATCAGAGTGACATGTCTGAGTATTACAATAAGTATTTAATTTTTCTGTGTCTTATTAACAGTCTTTTCTGGAGTGAAGAAATTATGTAGGACAGATGAAGAGACTGCAAGTGTTCTACAATTGGGCAGAGCTATCATATAACTGCTTTGTTAGCAGCCCTTCTAATGTATAATATTTCTGCAGTATCTGTCTCGCACTCTCATTCCTTCCTTCCTGTCACTCTCCTTGGCCAACTTGTGATATCAGGTTTCCAACCTCAGATGAGAGGTTGCCTGACGATCAATACACCATGACAGCTGCCTGTGGTTTTACTATAGTAGCCTTTCCAGCAAAATAGCTGGCTCTGGCTTAATGTGAAGGTTTAATAAATTTCGGACTCCCTTCCCCCTGAGTTTCTTTATTCACACACAAAGAGGCACACAGCATAGGATGAATTAACCCATTTATAATACTGAGTTATCGACAGGGCCGCAAGGAGAAACAATAGGTTGCACTGTGCAGCTTACATTACTTAACGAGTCAAATGTTTTCATGCCTATTGTATATGTAATATCACATCTTATCAAGTATTCATATACATGAAAATAGTTTACTGTGTGCTGTAGTTAGAGATGCTCAGGCTCGGTTCCTCGGAATCCGAACACACCAGAACTTAGGGGATGCGAGTACCAAGCCTCCTTTTGGTCTTTTTTGGATTCCAAAACGAGGCAAAACTCCATTGTGAGGTCGTCGGATTTCGAATCTCACAAGTTTTGAAATCTATAAACACTGCCCTCCACGGCGATCCAGCGCCATTTGAGAGAGGGATACAGAAGCAGTAGGATAGAGTGTAGAGCAGTTGGGCAGGCAAACTTACAGAATTGAAAGAGGAGGGTGGTAGCAGTGTTAAAGAAATCTCCATTGCTAATTGTCATTGCTGAAATACAAATATACTAGTCCTTGTAGGCTTTTTTTCTGAATTTGCACCAAAATGTGTAGTTTGTTATATACACCCAAGAGTTCCATTGCTCAATTTGTCATTGCTGAAATACAAATATACTAGTCCTTGCAGGCTTTTTTTCTGAATTTGCACCAAAAAGTGTAGGGTGTTATATACACCCAAAGACAAGAGCTCCATTGCTCAATTTGTCATTGCTGAAATACAAATATACTACATTTTTTGAACTACTACATTTTGGCGACTGTGCTTGATCCTCGGTTTAAGACCTATGTCTTCTCTTTGTTTCCATCTGACCCAGATCTGAAGAGATGCAAGGAGCTCCTGGTGAGCAAGATGACAGCTCAAGTGTTACGTGACTGGAAGGCGTCTCCTCCTTCAGTTTGTCACTCAACTGCTGCTAGGAAACAACTTAACTTTCCCAAGAGACCCATGGATGATGCAGATGACTCTGCACCAAATTTTGACATCTGGTCTGGTCTAAAAGAATTGACCAAAAAATGTGAAACCTTTGCCGTAACTCCACCTGATCCTACTATCAACATCCAAAGGATGGTGGAGGATTATTTTCATGATGTCATAGAAATAGACAAATCAGACAGTGCCCTTTACATACTGGGAGGAAAAATAGGGAATTTGGAGACCCATGTACCAACTTACTTTGCACTGCCTAAGCTGCCCACCCTCCAGTGTGTACTCGGAAAGAGTTTTCAGCACAGCCGGGAACCTTGTCAGCGATCGACGTAGAAGGCTACTTCCACAAAATTTGGAAAAGATGGTGTTCATAAAAATGAACTTCAAGTTCCACGAGGACTGCCTTTCCCGTCAATTACTTCAAAATACTGAGACTTCTGTAACAGTGGATTCCAGCGGTGATGAATTAATAATGTGTGAGGATGATGTACACACTGATGAGGATGAGGATGAGGCTGAGGATGATGACAACATCATCTTGCCACAGTAGAGTTCATTAACAGCACTGTTACCTTAGGTGACTTAAGCCCATTGTTACCTTGTTTTGTGGGGGCCCAAACAAACCAAGCACTTCAGCCACAAGGATTGGCACTTTTGTGGCTGAAGTACTTGGTTTGTTAAAGTGTGCATGTCCTTTTTAAGATCCAACATAAGGGTGGGTGGGAAGGTCCAAGGACAATTCCATCTTGCACCCCTTTTCTTTTCTGCACTGCTGTGTGCCAATGTGTCCTAGATGTGCTAGGAACTGCCGTGTGTTTGAGTTATTGCTCTGTCGCTTACCATCCAGCCAGGTCGCTGCAGTATTTGTCCAAAAGTGTATGAAAATAATAATGTGTCCTGTGAGGTGGTCAAAATTGACTGCAAATGACTTGAAATTAGTGTTAGTGAGGTTAATAATAATGTAGGAACTAAAAAAAAAAAAGCAAAATTATGTGATTTTAGCATATTTTAGCAATTTTTCCAAAAAATACAGATCCAAAAGCAAAACACACGAGGATGGTTTGGCCAAAAGCAAAAGCGAAACCAAAACACGAAGCTAATCCAGATCCAAAACCAAAACCACTTCACAGGGGTCAGTGAGCATCTCTAGTTGTAATGCTAACTTACTGCAAGAGTCTGACAAATAAGACTGTGTTCCTTAGTTACAGTCCACAAATCCCATATAAGCTTTACACAGTTGTCTACTAATAACCAGCTTGAAATAGGCTACAACTATAAAACAAGGTTCATTCACAAATCTACAATGCAATGCATAGGTCCCATAGAAGCCTTTGCACCTGCATTTGTGCGTGTCATGCTTGTTTTTATATGGATTTACAGAACAATACGACTTCTTGTGTAAAGGCCTGACTGTTTGCTCTGGTTGATGAGCATATGTGGGCTGTTTTGTGCCTTTCAGATAGTGACGCTTGTGCATCGGATAAAGCACTACAATCACAAAAAATTACATTTTATTTTGCTGGTGGATATATAAAAAGCTACAGGGCATGGGCATAACAAAAATGCTAGGGAGAGACACCTTCCCCTACCTACCCGTCACTTACCCCGTTGCCTCTGCTGAGTGCATCTCTGTACTACCTGCTCAGAGAGGAAGGGAACATCAGAATTCAGTTTCCCTCTGAGCAAAATTTAGTTTTGGAGACCTAAAATGGCAGCATGTGTGGACAGTATTCTGGGGCTTCAAATGCCTTGAGGCGTTGGTAGACACACAGCAGGGAGCTAATTAAGGTTCCTATACTGCACTCAGAGGAGATGGTAGATGGGGTCACGGTCCGGCCGGAACAGCACAGGTGGCTGCTATATGGGGCCAGGTGCGTTCTGGCAAATCTCAGCCCGGCGGGGGCGCTTAAACGGCCAAATCACATGACACACGATGCACATCGCGTGTCATGTGATGTGGCCGCCTGTGCGCTGACGTGGCCGCATCGCATGTTTTGTGGTGTGGCCGCCGGTAATATTAAGGAAAACGTGCATCCACGGGGGCTGGGGGGGTGTCAGACTGAGCGGCCCGGGGGACCGATAGCCCCCTGCCCCCGGCCCAGCCGGCCCCTGTATGGGGCCTTATGGGCCCCTTCATCTGCCGGGCCCTACAGCTTGTTTCAACTTTCTACTTATTTCAACTATTTGTTCCATCTAGGTGCATCATAATATAAAGCTTTTGTAAAATTCTGTGCACATAAACCAAAGTATTTAAGATCATAAAAGGAAGATAATCATATTTGAAATAAATAGATTAAACCCTATGGAGATGGTCTAAATGCTTTATTGTGTGTTAAGTTGTCACTTTATGGCAATAAAGGTTAGTCTCTAAACACCATCATATCATCACCATCATATCATATCCCTTAGATTGTACGCTCCTTCGAGCAGGGCCTCCTCTCCTTCTGTTCTCCACCACCTTAACTCTGCTCTTCAGCTCCTTGTCTCTTCCACGAGGTCCTCCTGCCCTTCTACCCCTCTCTCTACCCCACTGGGGGCTCTCACCTCTCATCTAGCTGTACATTGAGCTTCAGAGTTACTGTGCTTTTTGTTAACTGTACCGTGCTGTCTCACCTTGTATCGTGTTTCTGTCTGTCCCTGTACGGCGCTACGGATACCTAGTGGCGCCCTATAAATAAAAAATAAATAAATAATAATAATAAAAATAATAATCTCCACAAGGAACGATGATCCCTATTTTGAAGCCTATTTTAGCTACATTTGATGCCGTTGAACACATTACATTACAGTTCAGCAGTAAAATGGGTACAGAGAGAGTGTCTCAGTGGTTAGCATTTCCTGGGTTTGTATGTTTTCCCCACATTTGTGTGGGTTTCCCCCCACACGCCAAAGACATACTGATATATGAAAATAATAATGAAATGGGGGTCAGCACACTAAGGACAAAAAGAAAAGTTAATTGCTAACCCTTTATTTGTTTTCTTACTTTCTGACAGTTGTCAGGTCTATTCAGGCTCCCTGTTATCTTATCAAGCCAAACACAAGTGGCATGTGGACACACAGAAATCAAATTGAGTTTATGTATGCCTTAAATATGCACTTGATGTGCATTTAGATGCAATTCCAAATGTGTTTACCATACCTCCCAACATTTGGGTAGGCGGGAGCAGTACAGCGCACGTGGTGATATCATGATGGGGGCATGGTCATAACACAATAGGTGCATGGCCACACCCAGGGGGCATGCCTAGTGCTTTTGAAGCACTAAGTTGCCCCATTCTCTCCCCCGCCATACAGAGCAGAAGTGAACAAAACACTTCCCAACTTTCCCACAGGCTGTACAAAGCTGCCCCGATTGGGATGGTGGGGCAGATCGCTCAAATCGGGACTGTCCTGCCTAAATTGGGACGGTTGGGTGGTATGATTTACTCTGTGTTTCTTTAAACATGCATCTGTGACAAAACAGGTAGTTGTTATCTTATCAAGTCAAAAGTACGTGGAAATGCTGATGTAAATGCTTTTTTACTGCACCACATTGCATTCCCAATTGTTTATCTTTAGACAAAGAAATTAAAAAATGCATTTTATGTTGCCCCTTGAACATTACATCTATAGGCTGGTGTCTTGCCCAGGTTGTAAGTACAATCTTGCCTCTAGTTTTCTCTTACCTACCCTTATCCTTCGCTTAGGAATAGCCACTAGCAACTACAATCATTATTCTGCTACCTTATACATCATGTGTTCCACACAGCTCTTTGACTGTAAGCTCATTTGGGCAGGGTTAGCTTAACCTTCTGTTTCATGTCATTCTATGTGATTTATTTGTGTCGCAATCCCCTTAATGTACAGCCAGGGCCGGATTAAGGGAATGGAGGCCCCTGGGCTAAGGGGCCCTCCATTCCCCGCGAGGCCCCCAATGTGAGCCGTCCGCCGCCCCCCCACCCCCCGCGAGGACCCCCCCAGGCACTTACCTGTCAGTGCAGTCCTCCGTCCCGGCGCGCTGTAGGCTCCTTACTGAGGAGATCTCGCGAGAGTTCATGAACTCTCGCGAGATCTCCTCAGTAAGCAGACTACAGCGCGCCGGGACGGAGGACTGCACTGACAGTACTCAGCAGCATCGATCGGGCCGGGGGCGCCCCCGCCCCCGACCGATCAATAATGCTGCTGAGGAGTTTGAAGGGCCCCCTGGATGCCCGAGGCCCCTGGGCTATAGCCCAGTTAGACCTCGGGTTAATCCGGCCCTGTGTACAGCGCTACATAATATGTCAGCACTTTATAAATAAATATTAATAATCATCCTATTTATTACTATTATTTGCTTAACACTAACATCTCCTAGAACACTATAAGCTGTACTTACAAAATATTATACCAGTTACATGGCATTACATACAAGCACCAGCTTGCATGAGTTCACACAATGCTTTACTGCAATGTGGAACAATGTGGATACATCAGTTAGGTCGTTTCTATGTCGATGAAGGAAGTAAAAAAAATTGTGCCTCACAAAACCAGCTTACTGAAGAGCATCTATGCTTAACCCACTTTTAAATGTATCAAAGAAATATTGGTGGTTGAGAGGATGTAAAGCATAGTGTATGTCATTATTAGTCCTGTAATAAAAGAGACAAGAACATTCCTGCCACATTCCTCTGTGAGGTTCTATGTGAACTTTTGTAAGCTTTTTAAAAGAATGAGATTTTAAGATGACTGGAAGGTCAGAAGGATCATCGTTCTGCTCCTACAATGCAATGTGTTCTTATTTAAAGGATGAGGCTCCCTAGTCTTTAGCACGCGAACAAGCAGAGAGTTTTACTGGCAGTGGCTGTAGCTGGTTAGCTCAGGCAAACAAACATTCTGAAGCTATAGATGGGAGTTGCAGTTATGAACGAAACGATTTACTGCAATGAAGTGCTTCATGGCAAACAAGTGGTTAAAGCTGAACTACATAAATGTTGTTCACACTCACTGATTGCGATGGCTGACATTAGTCCATTTTGTAGATAATTCATCGGGCTCAAGTATATTTTCATCCATTTGTTCTCTGGAACACTGATACTTTGCCTTTCCAGATGACAGTAATGCTGACTGTCATTATCCTGTCCCTCCCGATTAAGACACAGCTAGACAGCTTAACCCACTCTAGTCTGAGTTATTCCAATATTCCAACATATAATGGTAAAAAGAGAGTTTAACAAAGAAAAAAACAAAAATACATGAAGGTTTTAAGTACAGATACAAGCTAAGGATTTGTCAGGGGGGATTCCAGCGTTGCTTTTCATCAAAATAATCATATAACATTTTCTAAAGATACTATACTTATGTATGCTCACAAATCACGCTGACCTGCAGATAGGAATCTCTCCAAGCACCTTGTGCATATCTAGAACGGACAGTGGTGTAGCTTTTCTTTATATCATCAGTGGTCATTTTGGCCTAGTGTGGCATTCCAGGCAACTGTAATCCCCCTGCGCTTGCCTATGAAATATTAGAAAAATCACATTGCTATACCTCAGATTACACGTCTTTGCAATTTGTACTCCACTAAAATGTATGTCCAGATTACTCACATTGTAACCAAAGAAAGCAGCTAGTATCTGTAGCCAATTTTCCAATAGGCTGCTTTCACTGCACCGTTGTGACACAGCACAAAATTTATGATGGGAAAATGTGGACAACTTAAGGTATCCACTCAAGTCACTCCAATGTCAGATGAGGCCACTGTCAGTTTTGTTGCTAAAAATCTGGATTGTCTAACAAAACTGTTGGCAGGTATTTATATGGCACCGACCCTGACAATGTGCCTTTTGTATAAATTAAATACATTTAAATACTCCATAGACAGATTACGACATAATCATCAATAGCCTCCTACTAAGTCACTGAGAGGAGCACTGCTAAACAATTTAGTGAAGTGGGAATGCTAGGGGTATCAAGGAAAAAGACAGGTTAGGACACGTTTCTCCTTGCTAGACAGCACATGGGTAAGCCATATCAGTAAATACAACTTTGATTATCAGACGTTAGCCTGTAAGTGATGTGCTACATGTTTATACAGTGAGTTGGATTTGCTAATTGACAGTACCCAGTTGTAAAATTACATACTGTGCAGAATCAGAATTCCAAGGGAAGTTAAGTGACAGAAAAAATCCTTTGTATTTTTGGGGCTTTGGAAAATAGGTTGTAAACTGAACAAGTCTGTTCTGGCTGGTAATTCCTTTCTTATTACAATGACCCTGAATGGTACAACAAAAGTCTACAGTGTATTATGTATTGTGTATTATATATGACTATTTACCACTTTCCAATGCCTCCTACTTTGTAATCAGATGACACAGACCAGAGACACCAAAAGATATAACAAATATAATCTATATGAATTTCTCTGTTGCTCCAAAATGCCACAGTGCTTCTTAAGGCCTATGTAGTTTAAGTATCTCACAGATTCCTAGACTAACAGAAATATAATACTAATGTATAACAGTACCAATCATGCCTTGGACATTTGATGCTGTCTCCATGGGAATTAATTTTAATCATTTAAATTGTTCGTGATTCTCCAGGAGTATTTTTAATAAAAACAATATAAGTGCTGTAGCATTGAATTAATAGTACATTGGGAAACATGATCCTGCCACAAGGTGCTAGCGCCAAGTGGCATGATTAATGTCCAATTTGGCCACAAAAGTAGGATCATTTTCATCATTTTGAGGCCTGTTTGTACAGTCAAAGATGATCGAACACACAGCCCAATAGGGTCACATCTGCAGTCATTCTGCAATGTCAGGTACAAAGAAAGTGGAAGTTGAAGCACTGAACAGGTTAAATAGCTCTGACAGTTTGTGATGAGCTGGGTTTGAGTGGCAAAAAGCCAGCTCTAATACCCACTCATCAAAAGCTCAGCGTGTGCTACCCACTTCATTAGTCCACCGCCTCCCTCCTGTCAAGGGGCTAAGTAGGAAGCTTTGTTTTGATTGGCTCAGAGATGAACCTATAGCCATATGTCAACTGGTTGCAACCCAGGAACCACAGCTAGTAATGATGCATTAACTCTGTTGCTTGCAAGCTCAGGGGGAGTCATGCTCTCTGCTCAAAGAAACACACAACCTGTGCAGCGATACTCAGCAGGGCCTGTGTTATCTACAGCAACAATTTTGGGGAAAGAAAATATAATATATTATCTCTGTGGGTATTTATGTACTATTCATATTATTTTTTTTAGTATCAGTCATTGAGAAACATTGTCCTATTTTTTGACAACTAACATATATCATCGTTAACATACATGTCTTTTCTGTGATTCAAAGTATACAGTTTTAATAAAACTTCAAAAAGGGACACAAATTGAAGCAAAGCTGTCAGCGTTCATGTGTATTTTTAACATATAGATAGCTTTTACGTCACTCAATTAAATATCTCACCAGACTTAAAGCAGCAGCTGTCTTCTCTTAATATACAACAAAACAACAACAGGAAAGGCAGTGCTATATTATCAGGTGTGTGCGTGTAATCAGATGATCAAAACCAGCAACATCCTTGAAAGCAAGAAATCCTATACAGCTCAATATATGAAGCACCATAGTAAGCATCAATATAACACATATTATTTTATTCTCGTAAGCTAAAACAGAATACATCTATATGGTAAAAAAAACCTATTCAACATTTACTGCAGTGGAAAAGAGGTACAGTATAATAGTATAATAAAACCAATGAGGCTCTTGGAGGATCACCATAATTGTGCGGAGCTTAATATGGAATAGACCTTAGATCCAGTAGTATTTATCAAATGTCAATTAGGACAGTCCCATAAGCTGGTGGTGATTCTTATATAAAGCAATTCGTAAGGACTTAGTGGGTGATAACAGATAACTCAATGGAGCAATTTACCATGACAGTAATGCCGGGGCCGCGCTTCTTAAAAGAGACTGTCCCGGAGATTATTGTGCTCCATTAACACTTCTTCTTTCGCTTGCTTACTGCATTGGGAAAAGCAAGAACGTCTGTGTTCTGACTTGGTGTCTGTACTGCGAAGCAGCGGGCCATGCATGGGCACATTCCAGCCTGCCAGGAGGTATCCGAGGATCCCGCTCTGGCGATGCTGTAGCCTATAGGCTACAGCTGATAACGCCATTCTAAGCTTTTAGGAGCTTGATAAATTGTTCTAGACTGCAGTTTCCATTGAGAATTAGGAGTAGTATTGCCTAATGCAGCCGTTATCTCTGATATCTCTTATGTTAGGCTTTTCTTGAATAGCCCCACACCTAAATTTACCTAAACCATGCAGAAACAGCTGTTTCTGCATTGGTTTTAGGCTTAATAAATACGCCCCCACATTTTCTTATCTACATGAATCTGCACTTTCAACAGGTAAATCTGGACAAGAGAAGATTTTAACAAAGAGTATACTTGCAGGGGAAAAATTCCACCATTTTGGCCCCACCACCGCAAAGCAATGACGCAAGCGTGTAATTTTATCGCGGGGGCCGGACCAAAATGACGAGATTCCCAGAGAATCACCTCCTGGAGGTTCCAAATCCTGCCCTCTTCCTAGTGATGCGGGAGAATGCCCTACTCTCCTGGGGGCTCGGAAGATCTATCCAGAATTCGGAAGTCTCCCGGGAGAGTGGGAAGGTATGCATCCTTCTGATACTGAAGATTTTAGGGGGTATATTTACTAAATTGCGGGCTTGAAAACGTGGAGATGTTGCCTATGGCAAACAATCAGATTCTAGTTATCATTTATTTAGTACATTCTACAAAATGACAGCTAGAATCTGATTGGTTGCTATAGGAGACATCTCCACTTTTTCAAACCCGCAGTTTAGTAAATATACCCCTAAGTCTGTTTATCAAATTATGCTCTCTACACCCTATTGGGGAGAATTCAATTGGCCATGTTACTACCGAAAGTAACGCGGCCTGAGCACTATTGCCGATATAACGGTAATAGTGTGCGTAATTACTGTTAATATGCTAATTTCAATGCCAGCAGAAAGCAGGGTTGAAATTAGTGTATTAATGGTAATAGGTTTAGCGCAGTGTTACTCTGGGGGGAATTGATTTCCCCCCTATTTGTCTACACTACTTAACTATACTAACCTATTGGGTTATTGTATCTAAAACAACACGGGAACTTGCTTGTTCATGTTTCCTTAGCAACCTAGCACACATGACCAGCTTTTAGTCTGACCTGGGAAAAGCTCCAATAGAAGAACCCAAGATGTAGATTCCACTCATCACTTGTGTGCTCTGGTGATCAGAAACTGCTGACCGATTAGGAAATAAGTTCCAGTGCTTTTTTTCCTTATAGATCGAACATAATGGGTCTGATTTATTAAGGAGATTAAATAAAAAAGGAGTAACTTTGCACCTAGGCCAAACCATGTTGCATTGGAGGGGTAGCTAAATTTAAAACGTGGGGACAGATTTATAGTTGGGGTAGGACATGTCCTAGATCAACTTTAAATTTCATTGTAAAAATAAAGCTATCAAATATGTGTGCAACATGAAAAAACAGCAAATATTTAACTTAAGTGCAAAATAATAAACTCATTTTCACCCACCCCTTTCATTGTAACATGGTTTGTCCAGGAGAACATATACTCACTATTTGCCTTACTTTCCTTAATGAATGAGGCCCATTGTGTCCAATGTTTTGGCATATTAGTAACAGTAAATCACATGACTGGCACTGGAGATGGCCCTGTAATACATAGCAATACACAATCTCTATAGCGAAAGAAAGATTTTGTTTTACATGTAAATGGGAGCCTGTTATTATTTGAACTCTGTGTAGTTCACAAATGGCTGGATGAGTCATATGATATGAGATATATATGTCACCAGATTGATGGCATATTAGGATGTAAGTCATTACTACTCTAATTAAATGTACGGATATATTGTCTACTGCGATCTTTAAGGAAATGAAATGTTTTAGACTGCAAAAACAAATCTTTTTTTCCACCACTTTCTCTAAATAATAAGATGTTTATAATGAGGGAGGATATATAAATATGTATAACATGTATAAAAGACCACCATATTTACATTGCTGTAAAAGTATTCTATTTGTAACTTATACCCCATTCATACTGCACCAAAAACCCGGGTTTTTGCAGAGGCACGCTGAAAAACCCGGGTCTTGGTGCAGTATGAATAGTCCAACCACAAAATCCCGGGTCTAAAATACCAAGACTTGCGAGGGGTAATTCCCGTGTTGGACCCCGCTCGCCTGCAGTATGAATGGTGCAACCCGTGTAATTCCCGGGTCTCACCATTCATACTGTAAAAAAAAAATTGGGAAGTAAAAAAAAAAGTAAAAAAAAATTATTTTAATTACTAAAAAATACAAAACAAATGTTTACTTAACTTATTTTCAGCCAGCGGTGTCTCCGGTGCGTTGCCGGCTGTCAGGGGGACCTCTGGGTACTAAAATGACGTCATTTCTAATGGACTAGAAATGACGTCATTTTAGTACCCAGAGGTCCCCCTGACAGCCGGCAACGCACCGGAGACACCGCTGGCTGAAAATAAGTTAAGTAAACATTTGTTTTGTATTTTTTAGTACTTCAAATCTTTTTTTCCACTTTTTTTTCCCTAAAACCCGGGTCGGGCAGGTGCAGTATGAACCCGCCCGACCCGGATTCTTCTTATCTATACTGCCCTGTGCCCCGGCAATATCCCGGGTTAACAACCCCGGATATTGCCGGGGCGGCAGTATGAAAGTGGTATAACTTAATTTGTTTATAATTTGCTTTAAAGTAAGGGATATAAGTGTCCTCTCATTTACAATCTTATATGAGATACATTTTATTAGTTTCAAGCCATTCTGTGAATCGCTAGTTACAATCAACAGTTGTATATATAATTGATAAGTACTCTATCTATAGAAAGGTGTGAAGGAATGAATGAACATTTATCCCTCTGAAGAAGTGCAACAATAGCATCGAAACGTGTAAGGTTTTCTCACTGTGGTGTTTAATTGTGGAGCACAGAGGCCCAACATCAGTATTTGGTATTTTCTATGTGAAATTTGCACCCTGTACTTCTGATGATTCACACTTCATAGAATTAAGGTCTTAATTGGTGATGACATTTCTTCACTCTGCAAGTATACACTTTGCTAAAAATTTTCATTTGTTCATTTGTACATGATTGTTAAATGCATTTTAACAATCATGTACAGAAGAATATTTGCTCCTTAGGAACTGCCTTTTTATGAAAATTAACATCAGTTTATGGGACTGTATCTTCATCATAATTGACTTTTGATAAAAAATTACTGTCAAATGACTATTTCATATTAAGCTAAAAACAACTGCCGTGAAGTTTTGCATTCTAAAATTGTTTTCATTATTATATTATACTGTACACTTTTTCATTATCGTGAATGTTGTAACTAATTTTTACCATATATTGTGTTTTAGCTTGCTAGAATAGAATAATATTTGTTTTTTTATGTTTACTATGGTGTGTCATAGAATGAGCTGTTGAAGATGTTTTTCTTTTTAAGGATGTTGCTGGTTTTGATTATTTGACTACACACCCCTGACGACAAAGCAATGTCTTTCCTGGCTTTGTTTTCTTACATAACCAACAATATACATTTATAAACAAGCAGATTACCCTATATAGGTCACGTCACGTTGGTCGTGCCACATACCCTGGGGGCAAGCCCAGTGCTTCTGAAGCACTGGCCACCCTCCAACCCCTTTTCCCTCCCCTAAAAAGACCACTTCAATACTGCATGCACCTGCCACAGATACATACTTCATTCAAAGGGCACTCATCATCTCCCAACTGTCTTGAAATTTGAACACAATCCCTAAAATATGGAACAAAGGGACAGGCCTAATTAAACTTCACATTATTGACTGTTTCCACTCATATATCAGTAGGGTAAGGCTGTTCATAGGACTTGCCAGAATTTCATTCTGACATAAGTATAGGATATTTTAGCTATTGTTTCCTATCCGGCCAGAAGTGACTGACCAGTCAGGTCCAGATGTCTCCTTCTTTAGTTTATTCTCTGTGTGTGAACAGATGTGAATAAACCAGATGTGTTAGCCGGAAGCTGTAAACCAGTCTAGGACAGGAAGTACATGGGATAGACCAGCTGCAGCTGATAGCACCAAACACTGTCTGTGCATAGGATGAAATCACCCCTCAACTATATTAACACTTTCCCAGCCAGTCATCTGCAATGTACGCTTAACATGAATCTACCGGACAGTAATTAGTATCTTTTGTATGAAATACCCAGTGTGATTTTGAAAAGCATTAGGCCTTTACTAGTTTTCACCTTCATATTTCATTTATTTTATTATTATTTATTTTTACTGTTTCTTTATTTCTTCTGATGTCACTTTTAATTCATGTTTATACAAATGTTAGTAGATGAGACCTGATTCGATACTATACTAGAATGTATTTTTAGATTCCTGTAGCCTAACCGTTGATGCCGATTACTAAAGTATTGATCTATTCAATATAAATAACTGTGCCCTAAAATGAAAAGCTTAGGTACACTACAACTGAAAGCAACAACATATACATCACAGGCCCACATGACATAAAATATTTTTACAGGGAACTTCTTTACTGTACATGTTGTTATCTAAGGACCACATACCCTGCAAACGAAAATATGATACATGGTAAACAAGCATCTCTCTATATGCAGATTTAGAAAATAATACCTCCCATATTGGAGCTATTTTGTTTTGCCTAAATAAATAATTTTTCTCATGATACAGAGGGATAACTCCACACAATGACCATCTCTGCAAAAATCCCAGATGCAGTAGAATAGTCTCCATCTTATATTACTATATACCTTATATTTACTATAAATATTTGAATTTCCCTCTTATGTGTAAATGGAAAACAGGTTGGACTCTACCCTGTCCACAGAGCAACGGCCACGAATCCTAGAGAACATTGCAAAATCATCTATTAATATATTACAGACAAAGAAAACTCATATAAAGTATTTATGCACTGGTGAATAACATGAGAAAAAAGTCCACTGTAACAGGGGAATACCGAGAATAGGGAAGCACTTTTCATATTTGGTGGTCATGTAAACACTTTAAAAATCTCTGCAATGAAGAGGAAATAATCATAATTAAAATTTGAGAGATCAGTATACAGTCAGGTCCATAAATATTGGGACATCAACACAATTCTCATATTTTGGCCTCTATACACCACCACAATGGATTTGAAATGAAACAAACAAGATGTGCTTTAACTGCAGACTTTCAGCTTTAATTTGAGGGTATTTACTTCCAAATCAGGTGAACGGTGTAGGAATTACAACGGTTTCTATATATGTCTCCCACTTTTCAAGGGACCAAAAGTAATGGGACAATCGACTCCAAAGCTATTTCATGGACATGTGTGGGCTATTCCCTCATTATTTCATCATCAATTAAGCAGGTAAAAGGTCTGGAGTTGATTCTAGGTGTGACATTTGCATTTGGAATCTGTTGCTGTCGACTCTCAATATGAGATCCAAAGAGCTTTCACTATCAGTGAAGCAAGCCATCATTAGGCTGAAAAATCAAAACAAACCCATCAGAGAGATAGCAAAAACATTAGGTGTGGCCAAATCAACTGTTTGGAACATTCTTAAAAAGAAAGAACGCACCGGAGAGCTCAGCAACACCAAAAGACCCAGAAGACCACGGAAAACAACTGTGGTGGATGACAGAATTTTTTTTTCCCTGGTGAAGAAAAACCCCTTCACACCAGTTGGCCAAATCAAGAACACTCTCCAGGAGGTAGGTGTATATGCGTCAAAGTCAACAATCCAGAGAAGACTTCACAAGAGTGAATATAGAGGGTTCACCACAAGATGTAAGCCATTTGTGAGCCACAAAAACAGGTAGACCAGATTAGAGTTTGGCAAACAACATCTAAAAAAGCCATTACAGTTCTGGAACAACATCCTATGGACAGATGAGACAAAGATCAACTTGTACCAGAGTGATGGGAAGAGAAGAGTATGGAGAAGAAAAGGAACTGCTCATGATCCAAAACATACCACCTCATCAGTAAAGCATGGTGGTGGTAGTGTCATGGCGTGGGCATGTATGGCTGCCAATGGAACTGGTTCTCTTGTATTTATTTATGATGTGACTGCTGACAAAAGCAGCAGGATGAATTTTGAAGTGTTTTGGGCAATATTATCTGCTCATATTCAGTCAAATGCTTCAGAGCTCACTGGACGGCGCTTCACAGTGCAGATGGACAATGACCCGAAGCATACTGCAAAAGCAACCAAAGAGTTTTTTAAGGCTAACAAGTGGAATGTTATGCAATGGCCAAGTCAATCACCTGACCTGAATCCGATTGAGCATGCATTTCACTTGATGAAGACAAAACTGAAGGAAAAATGTCCCAAAAACAAGCAGGAACTGAAGACATTTGCAGTAGAGGCCTGGCAGAGCATCACCAGGGATGAAACCCAGTGTCTGGTGATGTCTATGCGTTCCAGACTTCAGGCTGTAATTGACTGCAAAGGATTTGCAACAAAGTATTAAAAAGTGAAAGTTTGATGTAGGATTGTTTAGTTTGTCCCATTACTTTTGGTCCCTTAAATAGTGGGAGGCAAATATAGAAACCGTTGTAGTTCCTACACCGTTCACCTGATTTGGATGTAAATACCCTCAAATTAAAGCTGAAAGTCTGCAGTTAAAGCACATCTTGTTTCATTTCAGATCCATCGTGGTGGTGTATAGAGCCCAAAATATAAGAATTGTGTTGATGTCCCAATATTTATGGACCTGACTTGATCCATAGTTGTTCTTACTGCATAGAAACACAAATGGAATGGAATTAATTTCTCAAATCTGTCTAGAGACATAAGATACTGTATGCCCAATAAATGGAAAATATGGTAGATGGCCTCAATGGAGGAAATCAAAAAATCTTTGGGGTAGATTGAATTAGTGCCCACGCATTATTACCATTATTACTGTAATCTCTCTGCGGATTTTTGCTTGCGGCTCACAGAGCTGCGAGCAAAAATCAGCAGAGAAATTACCATAGTAATGGTAACAGCGCGCTGGCCACGTTGTTCTAAAGAACAATACGGCTAATTGAATATACCCCCATTGTCTCATGATTTTTCACTGTATCTCAAAAATCAAATACAAGAGAGGTCATCCCAGTCAAGGGGAGGTCATGGGGTACATCTTCTAACCCTTACTTTAATTATCTATATTTTCCTTGTCTCACCATTTTCAATTATTTATATAAACAAGATTAATCAGTTTATTAAATTAACTCCAAATAATAGCTCTACCAAGAAAACAAATAACAAATTACAAATTTTCATGTATTCATCTGGTAACTATTGTTTTCTGATCCAAATATTTTAGTCATGTTCAGAAAACAATGTTATAACAGGTATTATTTTATTGTTGCACATTAATACTTTTATACAGTGTTATTTCATATTTCTGGCATAATAAAAACCTTTATTTAAAAAATAGGATACATGGCTCCAAGCAAGTGCATCTAAAACAGTTACTGAGGAACTGTAATATAATAATAGCTGTGTGTAAATAATCTGTACTATGCTTGGGCGGGTAAGTGCCTAATGGGCATCTTTAAGAAATGGATTCCCTTTACGTGCCACCCAGCAAGTATCCTTTTTCAGTATTCACAGTCTAGCAATAACAGGTTAAGTTACTTTTCTATATTTTGCTGCAATGTTCTCGTTTCTAGGTCAATGTGGAAGACAAATCCTAGTATCCAAGATTTAAAAGCTTCTATGGCTATGCAAACTGCAATGTATTATTCAAGGCGAAGAAGCTGAATTACCACTTAATTCAATGGACTTAAAAAAAATAAAGAATTGAAGATAAATAATGAAATGAAAAAAATTAAAGATGAAATTAATTTCTCTTTAAATACATCATAGAAACAAAAGCAGAATAACCCATAAATGCTGCCTGTTCAGCTGTCCATGAACATGTGAGAAGGCCCCATAAGCAACACGGTGGCTTCGTGGTTAGCACTTCTGCCTCACAGCACTGGGTTCATGAGTTTGATTCCCGTCCTTGGCCTTATCTGTGTGGAGTTTGCATGTTCTCCCCGTCTTTGCGTGGGTTTCCTCCCGGTGCTCCGGTTTCCTCCCACACTCCAAAAACATACTAATAGCTTAATTGGCTGTTATCAAAATTGACCCTAGTGTGTGTCTCTGTGTGTGTGTTAGGGAATTTAGACTGTAATCTCCAATGGGTCAGGGACTGATGTGAGTGAGTTCTCCGTACAGCGCTGCGGAATTAGTGGCGCTATATAAATAAATGATGATGATGATAATTTCTGCACAGCATCCTTTCCCTATAACTTGCTTGCTCCAACTTAAGGATGAAACTATAAGCAGGATTTATTATGAGAAAAACTAAGGGTATATTTACTAAATGGTGGGTTTACAAAAAGTGGAGATGTTGCCAATAGCAACCAATCAGATTTTAGCTGTCATTTTGTAGACTGTGTAAATAAATAATAGCTAGAATCTGATTGGTTGCTATAGGCAACATTTCCACTTTTTCAAACCGTCGTTTACTAAATATAACCCAGTTTGTGGATGATGCTTATGTAGGATTGATTCTATAGTTATCCATGGTCTAGATGTAACCTTCCAAGGATCTAAATACTGTGTACTCTGTGTCATCCTCTTTTGAACCACACTAGTCTCTATTGTATAACATTTATTTATCAGAGCACTGTGCTTGATATTCTGGATTTGGGTCCAAGACCATGATGGTAACACCTTGCAACACCCCTGTCCCAATAACAATCTGTTACACTGGGGGGAAAAAAACAATCCACACTTTGGATTCCACTTTTTATAGATAGAATTTATGAACATTAAATGTTTCCTTATAAAGAAAAAAACAATAATTCTGATGTAAAATATCTAAGAATTTTAAAAGACCTAAATGTGCATAAACAACTTATCAGACCAGCCTTGATTTTCTTTTCATTCAGTCCATCAGGAAAAGGATATGGAATAGATGTAACAGTCATTTTTTGGCACAAGTGATGAGGCTGGATGTAACTCTTCCCCAGTAAAATATATTTATGTAAATTACCACATTCAGAGGTGGTTAATTAAGCCCTTCAGACCCTATGCAAATCCAGCGCACATCTCCACTGCTGTGACTCTGCAGGGCATGTCAGAGCGTGTTCATCATCCCAGTTCTGTGTAAATGTGCAACAAAGGATACAGAGCTTGTAATATATTCAAGGCATCTTATCTACAAGTTTAGCTAAATTTGTAATGCACAGATTCAGCTTCTTCATGTAATATTTCTTTTCTGTAATAAAATCCTTGTTACAGCAAACTTTTCTCCGGACCCATAACACCATGAATATTTTAGCCTAATATCTGAATACCAAGTACAATAATATATACATTAATGTACCCAAACTAACATATAGGAATATTATATGACATTAATGAATTATTTTAATTTATAACTGCAGGTCGAGTCTATTTTTAATGATTGTGGAACTCTGAGATATTTAAGATCCTTATAGATGCTATAAAATATGTCATTGTTCCTAATACTGAAGTTATAGCCTCACTAAGGGTTAATAATAAATAATAGCGCCACTAAGCACAATTTAAACAAATATGATTTTCAAGTTTTTATACAAACAATAAAGTAGTTGCTCACTTTTGGACAAACACATACTACTGATTTAGGGCAGGAGATATGCAGTGTATGCGATAAGTAATTGGATGGCCTCCTGTAAAATAAGATATTGCCCCCCCCATAGTTTGTAAGCTTGCGAGCAGGACCTTCTTACCTCTCTGTCTGCATTACCCAGTATTGTTTTATTACTGTGTTTGTTCCCAACTGTAAAGTGCTATGGAATTTGTGCTGTTGTCTAAATAAATGTGGATTATGATGATGACATTGTATGCACTACACACCTCCAACCTGGGCAGTTTGGATATTCTGCTCAGTTATTTTCACTGCACTGATAGCTATCAGTCATGTTGTGGTGATTTAGTTCAGGTAATGTTGTTATTCTGAGGGCAAGGGGCTATATAAGAAATCCTTTAAGTCAGATATTTTTTTATATGCTTAGCATTGTCATCCTGTTTAATGCGACTTATATATAAGTAAGACATCAAAACAGAGGTGCATTGTGGCAGGGACGGCCCATGGAGTTATTAAATAAGTACTCCCAGGTAACATTACAGTAAACTAGCATACTCCTTTCCATTAGTTGAGCCCATGGAACAGAATAGTGTTCCAAAAAAGTGTTTTTTCCACAATTCACTGTCTAGGACAGGCCTGTCCAACCTGCGGCCCTCCAGATGTTGTGAAACTGCAAGTCCCAGGATGCCCTTCCAGCTATCAACTGGTTGTCTACCGGCAAAGCATGCTGGGGCTTGTAGTTTCACAACAAATGGAGGGTCGCAGGTTGCATAGGTCTGGTCTAGGAGGTGTCACAGCATGGACCAATAAGAAACTAGAAAGAACTTGTGGCTTCTATTGGTTCCAGGGGTCACATCCCCCTGTGGCAGACATATTTGTCTGATTAACTAGGGGAATATGCTGTTGGCTGTAGCTGAGGAACCTTTTGAAAGGATGAGGGTTGTTTTAAGGTACTGTTGGGCCCAGGACAAAGATATTATTGGCGACACACCTAACTTATATACCCAATTTCTTCTTTGCTATCTACTGTTCAATACTTACTTGATCCTTTTTCAAACCACAAATGCTACAGACATATCTTACTGTATATTTACAATCTAATATTTAAAAAATAAACCCAAACATAAATTTTGTAAACCCTCCTTTTAGTTTTATTTTTTACATAAAAATAAAAAAGCTGCATTCCAAATTTGCTCTTACCCATATTCTAGACCAGAGAAAAGCATCCTGTACATCTCCCACCAGGATCCAGCTGTTGACGCTTTTGTAGTTGTAAAACAGCAATAGGGCAACAGGTTGTATTAGATTGATCTACTTTAATAATTTCTCCCCCATCAAGTTTTATTACAAATGCTCTACTCACAGGTCTTGACATAAGGTATCTCTCTAGAAATTGGTCCTGAATGGACAGCTTCCTTGTGAGCCTCAATCACATGAATACCAGAAGAAGGAACATACAATAACTTCTTACTGGAGAAGCTCAGCGCATGAACTGTCAACTAACAGATGAGACAAGTGATACAGTACATGACCATTTCAACATGAAACTGGTCTATTCGGTGCAATGTAAACTGCAGGAGCCACTGGCTCACAAGAAGTGATGCATAGTTGTTAGTAACAGGAGCAAATGCCCTGATAAGCTAATCTGCCCCAGCATTACAGGTTACTTTTGATCTTATTTTTATTCATCTTAATATTGAATTCCTTAGTATGAAACCTTCGTCTTGAGTTTACCAGGGAAGTCAAGATTCTAATCATTATAAATCTAACATAGAATTCTTTATTTCTTCGAATAGAATAGGTTCTTATAGCAATTTTTTATGTATTTGTCATGCAAAAGGAGTTGTTTTTATGGACCATCTGCTCCAAGAGCCCTATTCATGAGACCATATGGAAGTTATCAGGGGAGGGCTGGCAAATTTTAGCCTAGTGGGCAAGACTCGACTCAACAGCCTATTAGGAACATTTTAAAAGAAAAAAAAATGCACGTGGCCCAGTGACCCAGTACAAGATAGTCCCTGGAAGTTAGCCCCACTTTAAAAGTCCAGTAAGAAGTGCATTTACCATGTGATGGTGTTTTAAATAATCTTGAATGTAAACTGTCAATGTAGCTAAGTTTTCAGGGAGTCTACTAAGATTAGGCTACTCCACCCCTGCAAAAGAAATTTAGAGAAAAGTGTCTGACTAATCAATAACATTTCACTTATTCTTCTTGCAAAAGTAAAAAGTAATTCCTTACACCAGAATCTCTACAAATATACAGCTGAACATTGCTTTTCTCTCTATTATTCCCATGAAAATAACAACATAAAACAAACTATCTTTCAATAATGAACTTATTTAGCAAGTGCATTAAAATGTGCACAATATGTCTAGTTTAATTGTGAACATAGTGTAGGAATGCTCTGCTGCAGCAGTTGTTGTGTTTCATCACAAAAGGCATGGAATGTTCTGTCAATGTGTGTTTAGTTTTCTCATTAGTATAGAGCTCTCTCATCCATCCCAAATCAGAACAGGTGCATGTCAGGATAAAAGTCTAAGTAGTCTAAACATAGCCACCTCAACCCCTTTCCCACAATCTTTGAATTGTTGTCTGTTATGCACTGTTAACTCTTGAAGTAAACTTTTTTTTATCTATATAGCATTTAGTTTACTGCTTATATTGTTTTTTTGTTTACTTTTTACGTGTATCCAACACATTCCTTCACTAGTTCATTATCCTCTTACAGGGTTACTAATTTTTTCATGCATTTTGTCAAAGTCACTTTCTAAGGGAAAGTTTTTTTCTTTTACAAATAAAACAGCTTCACGCTATAAACATTACCATAACTTTTAGCCGGCTTTGGTTATTAGCACAACTTTTATCCGGCTTCATTTTAGTTTTATTGCGCTTGACAAACACACAATTTTAGACAGACTGCAAGGAAAGCTAGAATCTGATATTATTTTTTTTTACATATTAATATTACTATAATGGCCATATACTAAGAAAATATATCATTGTAAAACGGGACAAGGTATACTGTGTAAGGAATTATGTCATAAAAGATGAATTCATTTACATAATCCTAAACTTTTGTTTGCACAATGTTAATTATTTCCACAAAATAATTACTTTGACATTGTTATTACAGCTACATTTAGTAATTTTGTCCCAATTGTATACAGGGTGAATGGATCCAGGGTTAAGTTTTAAAATTTACACTATGCCAACTCAATGGAGTTTATTTTGCTACCATAAAATTGGTGATAGATTATATGATTTACAAACTAAGAAGTTTTTTATGAAGGCTCTATTTCTGTACCTCAGTACTTTACTTTGCATTTACTTTCACCATATATCAATGTTCCTCAATTACAGTATTCCATAATTTAACTATGTAAAGCATTATATCCTGTCATTCTTTCAAGACTTTTGTTAGGACATAGACCACTTATGTTGAGATTCAACCTTTCCATTGGTGAATATAACCATAATCCTTTGCTGCATAATATGCTAATCATTCTTATGCATGTCTTACACATTTGTTATCCTTTGTGTTGTGCATCAGTTGATGATTGAATTATATAATAGTTCAGAGACCATTTTTTTAGTCATAAAAATTACTTGATAATTGCTTGTAAATTACTAGTCAGCAACCACAAAACACCTGTTTTGCTAACATAGACTGCTCATTGTAGCCTGTCCCCTTGTGCTAAGTATTGTGAGGAACAATATGTAGGTTTGTGAATATTTTCAGTCCATTAAAAAACTTGAAACTTTATTTGATTTATGTAGTTCTTCCTTGTTATACTGACTGCTTGTACTGCTGGTCTACAAAAGTTTATTTAAACATATGTCATCCTCTTTATAATGTCCATTATTCTAACCATATAAATAGGATTTGCTGTGAGATAGATATTTTTATAAACAGACATTAGTTTATGTATTTGTGTTATATATATTTATATATCATATGTTTAGATAAACAACTGATTTCTTACCAGCTCCTGCTTCAGCCTGCGAATGTACTGGTCCATACTCTTCATTAGTGTGATTAACAGAGGGAGTCCATTTGTCAGTCTTTGAGGAACCTCGGCATCCCTTTTCTGTCACTCAGTACTCCAGCATATTGTCAGATCAACCAGTCTGGTTCCAGCTTAGATCGTTTCAGTAGTCATTACCAGTCTAATGTTATTTACAGGAAGTCTTATAATGATGTAGGATGTGTTAGAAATCAATGAAGGTCCATTTAATGCACCAGGATTGTGACCCCTGATCCTGCTTCTGAGTTCCTCTGCTTATTTTAATTGTGCTAGCTCTGCCTGTAAGATTCACAGCTCCCGTGGTAGCTCTAAAGCACAGAATAGTGTAGTTAACATGCTGCTTTCTAAACATGCTCTCTTTGCCAGAGCTGTGAGAAATGTACAGGGATAGCTGCTGCTCTCAACAGCCAATGGCAGCCCATCCCTACTGATGAGTAGACAAGCCTTACTGATGTCTATAGAGACCTACTGATTATTTACACAAAGCCCACAAGAGGGAGTTGCTACAGCAGGTTTTACTCTTCTATATAAAGGATACAATTCATTTCTTGTGAATGCTTCCGGAAGTTTTGTAGGCACTGACAAACATACAATGTGCCAAACAAAATACATAACTATACAACCTGCATTAATGTAAATGTATTCATTAGAAACATTTTAAACAAACACAACTTAGATATTTACACAGTAGTTACACATCTTAGGCCTGATTAATTAAGGGAGAAATACTGAATGTAATTTGGATTTTAAAAAACACACATGTAAATCGGGAATACGCTCGTCCAAATTCAACAAGGAGTCGCCGTATCCTTCTTGCTGTCACATGGGATGTGCACCATGTGTCCCATGTGTGAAGACTACAGAGCGCACAGCGTGGATGGAACCAGGTAAGTGCATACTTGCTTACTTTCAGTAGGCGATGTCTGGGAGAGGGGCGTGACTAATGGGCAGGCCACGAGTAAAATTGCGTTTTTCCGCGCGGTGGGGCGGGGGTGAAAATGCTGCGATTCTCGGTGAATCGCGTAATTTTAACAACCTAATTTCGGAATGCGGGAGAAATGCCAACTTTCGCGGGAGTCCTGGAGACTGACCCGAATTTTGGGAAGCTCCCGGACTTTCCGGGAGAGTTGGCAAGTATGGGTAAGTGTGGGGTGGTACATTGTTTGTGTGGTAGTATAGTGTGTATCAGTATAGTGTGTGTGTGTGGCAGTACTTTGTGAGGGGGTCAGCATATTGTGTGTGTGTGAGTCATTATAGTGTGTGTATGGCAGTACTTTGTGAGGGGGCCAGCATATTGTGTGTGTGTCAGTACTTTGTGAGAGGGCCAGCATATTGTGTGTGTGTGTGTGTGTGGTGTGTCAGTATAGTGTGTGTGTGGCAGTACTTTGTGAAGGGGCCAGCATATCGTGTGTGTGTCAGTACAGTGTGTGTCAGTATAGTGTGCATCAGTATAGTGTGTGTGGCAGTACTTTGTGAGGGGGCCAGCATATTGTGTGTGGGTCAGTACTTTGTGAGGGGGCCAGCATATTGTGTGTGTGTGTGTGGGTCAGTACTTTGTGAGGTGTCCAGCATATTGTGTGTGTGGGGGTCAGTACTTTGTGAGGTGGCCAGCATATTGTGTTTGTGTGTGTGTGTGTGTGTGTGTGCCAGTACATTGTGAAAGGCCAGCATATTGTGTGTGTGTGAGGGGGCCAGTATATTTAATATATATGCGAGGTAAGGGGGTCTTAATATAATGTGAGAGGCAGAGGATAATTATCTGGTGCTATTTTATTTGTGGGGTGATGGTGGGCTATTTAATTTAATAGTGGGGCCTATGAATTTAAGATGGGATAATTGGACCTTTAATCTAATGCTGGGGTGGTTTGGGAGCTATTAATTGAACATGGGGCTGTTTGGGGAAAATTAGGTCTACATGTTACATCATAGGGCCCCCCCCCTATCTAAAGTGCCCCGGGACCCCCAGAGCCTTAATCCAGCTCTGGAACAGGGTGTCAGATTGACACCTAGTGCTCTGCTCCCCCTCCCAGTAGCACCCCTCATATATTATTTGTTTTAGGTTAACCCTAAAATAAATAATAACCCTATCAGTATGTAGTGCAAAGCAAAGACAAGCTCTTTTGCTGGCAAAAACATCAGGTTTTTAAAGCAAAAGGGCTTTTTGCGTTTTGATAAATCAGCCTATGTTCAGTACTGTAATTGAACATTATTATGTAATCTATTACTAAAATATGAATTATACTCCATTATAATCAACCAGGTATGTTAAAAAAAAGTGCTGTAGGGAGAAAAAACATATAAAATAAAATGCAATATAAAAAAAAGGCTTGTTTTTGTTGTTGCATTATTTGTTTTCATTATTTAAAATTTATCATTTATAATAATATGGTATCGCTGGGTTAAGCAATACTAAAATAGCCTCTTCTTATATTGATAAATATATATTGTACCAAAATCCACCCTTTAAGGATGGGCCAGTGCTCTGTGCTTGCCCCCCGGGCTACAGTATGCCAGTCAGCCCCTGGCAGGATACATTTCAATATATGTGTGGAATACAAACTCAAAAAAGAACGCACAGAAAAAAAACCCTATTCAATTAATGTCCGCAGTTAATAATATAGGCATCAATGATAAAACATTAAAAAATTAACAAAGTGTTTTATTTAAAAAAAATTCCCCATGAAATACATTTATTAGGGTGTTACAAATGTCTACAGCACATACATTTTTTTTACAGTTGCTCATGATTGCAAAAACATTAATAGCAAACATACTCAGCCGTCATCATTAGTAAATTGTACTTAGACTAGCCCTGTAGCTGGAGCAAGACATACGGCTGACAAAACAAGTGCCTGAGAGATGCCCAGAGCTTAATTCATATGGTGCTGGGTCCACTCGAGCTTGACACATCCTTACTGTATATAGACTACATGCATAGGTCTCTTACTTGCCCTATTCTTTCCCTGAAATGGTAGACTGTAGTAAATGTCCTTTGTGCTCGAAGATGAATTGAATGTTGCTGCATTCTGTGAAGTGTGTTCCAGTTCTGGGCATGCGTAGAGTAATTATGCAGAGTATATGCACAAAAATAGCCATTTACATCCCTTAATTGATCAGGCCCCTTGTGTTACTATTATTGAACTACGTCTGGCAAACAATTAGCACTGTTATGTAAGAACTAACAGTTAAATGTGTTTATTCGCAATGTCACATTTCTAGCCAATACTTTTTCTTTTAAACAGCTGCAATGACAGTTGTGCAGGATGAAAGAATACAGCCTTTAAATTCCTCATACATATACACACTTGGAAAATTCACTCCTAATAATACTCATTGATAATGACAGTCATGCAATCTGACAGTTCCTAGTCACCACCATCTCCCATCTGTATGAAAGTAGGTGAAACAAATACAGCATAATTGTCGGCCATAGCGTTTTTTTCCCAAAACCCTTACCTTAAACTGGGGCATAACTACTTGGACTGCAGGAAATGCAGCTGCCATGGGACCCACAGCTAAGGTTATGGGACTCCCAAAATTGTAATTGCACCTCTGACCTTGAATAAAAAAAATTGTGCAAGCAAAAGTTTATAATCTTGTCCAAGAAAATATTCCCATCATTATTATTCGTATTATTTTAGATATTATTACTAAATTATAACCACAAGCAAACCTTAGACAAACTTAATAATCAAGACTGGTAGAAACAAGACATGTAGAGTTAATACTGAATGCAGCTTGTAGTGTTCTCTCTTACCAAGTGTTGAATTTGTGAGTGTACAAACAGTAAGTTTACCAAAGCTATCAGTGGTCCATAACCTTGGTGCATTCACATAGGTGCTTTGGAGTGTTCACGTAAAACAACACAGATGTCTAAAAGAACACCCATAGTTGTACAAGCCTTTAAAATGAAAACATATGTTTAAATAAAGACGTAATTAAAAGGACAGGCTTAAGAGCAATCATGTAATCGAACCAAATGTTTATGTACTGTATATATCTATGTATCTCAATATATTGTAATAAAGATATTGATACTCTTCAAAAATGCTATCAAAGCTAAGGCAAGATGGGCATATGGTATTTAAATAGATGAATTACTATGGAACTTAAGTCAGTTAATAAATGATGAAGAAATTATGAAAAAGCATGGAGTTTGTATTGACAAAAGAGTAATGTAATGCTAAATGAGACTAGCGCAACAATAATGGCCAATAGCGAGGACTTTGCAAACAACATGTCCCAATGGCATCACTAACACTGTGTTTTGTGCAGCTAATTAGCTATCATCTAGCATATGCAAATATGCTATAAGTACTGTAATGTTGGCAATTTAGCACTGCGAGTATGATATAAACAAAGCACTTGAAAAGCAATTTGAGTATCCATAAATAAAATCTAGACAGTATCAGTCCCAAAAATAATAGTAAATATAGTAAATAGGATAAATTATATCCAGATGAAAGATTGTGGTAACTACAGTGAGACGCCGCTTTACAAAAAAATCCA
Source organism: Mixophyes fleayi (assembly GCF_038048845.1). Classification (NCBI taxonomy): domain Eukaryota; kingdom Metazoa; phylum Chordata; class Amphibia; order Anura; family Limnodynastidae; genus Mixophyes; species Mixophyes fleayi. The sequence goes on from NC_134403.1 coordinate 274,527,806, forward strand.
ACTTTGAATAGACTGTTGGCAAAATTGCTGAATGAGTTCTGTGTACAGATAAATGATGCAGTGATCTGTGACGCTTCCCCCTTTGTTTAAATGATGCCTCTAATGCCAATACTTGTATCAGCATATGCCCCTATGGTAAGCCTAAACATTCAGCTACTTAAAGCAGGAATTGAAATTGCACCTTTCTTATTCCTTATTCAATCTAATATACACAGAGTATTTGCATACTGCATAGTCTCCCCTCTTCTCTAACTTGCAGATCCACAGAGATATTGACCCTTACCACTCTGTGCTTTGGCTACAAGCTATACTGGTCAGTGTTGCCTGATACAATTTCAAATGTAATGGAGTCATAATGCAGTTTGTCAATTTGCGCTACCCCTCTTCTTCCTGCAATCAATCATCAGTGACAACTGTCTGTGATAGTGGTTCTCACATTGCTAATGAAATGAATGGCCTTTCTCATAAAGTCACAACTTTTCACTCTTCCCAAGCAAATTTTATAATATTTTCCAAGACAGGAAAGGCTTTATTTTGTTACTACAGTCTAGTAAATATACTTTTAGATTTATGGACATAATACAGGGAATGAACTTTTTTCATGAAATTATTTCTACAATTTTTTATATGTATATATATTATTTTTTTACTTTTTTATTTATTTTTTATTCTTTTTTTAAAATGTTAGTTTTTTTGTGTTAACATTAAAAAACACACACTTGGATGTCAACACTATGTGTGTTGTGGCAGATAAAATCTGGATGTTACTATACACAGATCACTTATTTTAGATCCTCTTAGCAGTGTTTACTGGGGTACCAATATGATGCATGGGCATAGCGATCTCTATTAGACTGCTTTCCCCATGTGTCTTGGTGGCAATAGGAGCTACCAAATTTAGTGAAGTTGTAATGTGTGGTTAATGACCACATCTTAGGGGAGATTCAATTCAGCGTGATGCGAAAATTCCACGGAGACACGTTGTAATTCCTTACCATAATAGCCAGCAATGTGCGCAGCTGAACACTGCCGTGATGTCTGGTGGTACACCGCAGGCAACTGAATCTCCCCCTTAGAGCGCTAAGGATGCAGATGGTAGCCCAAGTAGAACAGGCAACAATATAAGCACAACATTGCCAGTGAATGAGTGAGAGTGATGCATACAATATTCTCGACAAATATGTCAGGTACAGAATATGTAAACACATACAAAGCCATCATATTTATTATTAATTAAAAATACAAAAAGAGGTAGGAGAGAGCAGCAACTCTGCCAACTGTCCTTAATCAGGCAAGACAGTTATGATTTTGGGGAACTATCCCTCACCATCAGGACTTTGTCTTGACCACAGGGACAGTCAGTAGGTATGTCCTGCTTCACATCACCCTCCTAATCCAGCTCCATCATCTGCTCTTGCTCTTACCCTGATTCAGTGTACAGTGGAATAGGTGCCAGAGTACTGCACTGCACTACACAGTCCACACTGCTGTTCCATGATGTGGACAGTCTGTGCAGAATGAAGGTAATATAATCAGTGGCAGCCATCAGCTCCTCGATCCCCTTTCCATATGGAGCAGGAGATGTACATGCTGCTGTCAACACCAAAGCCCACATCCACCAGACACTGCAGCAAGTATGAACTTCTGGGGGGAGAAACTTGGAGAACACCTGACAAGGGGAGATTTGTTACAAAACATATGTAACAAGGAGAAAGTGGGAAGAAGAGCATATGCTACACATATTTCTCCACCATTCTCCCATTGTCACATATGAACAATAGTCATGCATACAGGCTCACTAATTTCATAAATTACATGTGTCTGGTGATATGGCCAAGTCTAACAAACCCGCCTATCCAGAGGGCTTGCCATTCTTAACCGTGCATGGCCCTATTGTACTCTACTTGTGCTTGCCCACCCCAGATGCAAAGATTCAAATTACTTAAAATCTGGTTAAATCCACATCTTGCTGCAAATTTACAGTGCAGAAAATTGGATTTTTGAAGCCGGCAGTCAGACTTCTAAAGCAGGCCCTGAGGGTGAAGATAATGCTCTATAGAACACTCATCGCATTACACACTGATATGTGAATGGAGATGTACAATAGTCATAGGAGTCAATGATGCTCATAGACACATGCATTCTTATGCATGCAAGGTTACAGCATTTAAAGCACTATACTGCGTAACCATAATACTTTGAGAGAGCTGATTTAGTAAGGTGTATGAGCCATAAAGACATGGTAGATTTTGCTTAAACATGACTTTGCATTAGTGCATCATTTCAGAGAGAGGACAATAAGGTACTACCACAATTATGAATTTATGAACTTTGTGGGAGTTCCAACATATACACTTGGCACCCAGTCAGATGCAGGGTGAAGAAAGTTATTCTGCACCATAAAATTTTTATGTTCTATTTTTTTTGGTAACTTGTTACTGTGGAACAATCTCCAACAATCAGATTAGACTTTACTCTTCAAGGCTTCAAGCATGGCTTTAAATCTAATTTTATTTATTCAAGACTATCAGCCCTCTTCCTAACTCCTTTGCCTCAGCTATGCCCTCCACTCCCTCACTCGGTGCCACCCAATTTGTGTCTTCCATTTAGGATGTAAGCTCCCATGAACATGACCCTCTTTGCTCATCTTCTCCTTCTGCAATAGCAATAGAAGATGTACATCTAGACCTGCTTCTCTAGCCTGTTTTCTTGAGCCCCGGCCTAGTCATGATGGACATTACCATCACCCTCACTCACTGTCCACTAAATTTTGTGATCTGCATTGCCAAGTTATCTGTGTGTAATTTGCTAATTAGTTGATGTCTGGTCTTTGTACTATTATGTTTGTTTTTTTTATAATGTACTATGTAAAGTGTTATGGATCGTTGCTGACTGTGTATTATATTTTACAGTGTCATGTACGGTGCTGCAGACCTTTTGTGGTGCCTTATAAATAAAAGATAGTAATAATAACTGCACAGTCCCAATTATGTGCAAATGTGTAGAGCCTGATAATTACATGCACATTTGTTGGGAAATATTTAAGGCATAACATGTGACGAAAATGCACAAAATATTATTCTATATATAGTGAGATTTCTGGATGCCAGGACCTAGTGTGCATAAATAGGAAAAGTTAAATATTACATACTAAAAAAAGTAAAATAGCAGTACAGCGCTGAGTGAGACCACCAACACTTTTGTTTAAGTAAATATAACCATAAAAAAGTCTGTTAAAATTCTGAAATATTAAACTGTATTGGAATCTGGATAAATCAGATTAAAAAAAAACATTAATATAAGATTACTTTGTATTAGGAACTAGTAATAATTGGTAAATACACACTGAAAATATTATGAATTCAGGAACTCTAGAACATGCCGGTATGTGATTTTAAATGAGACATGATATGCACACAGGCAAACTCCTGTTTTTCCTTCGAAGGTACGGAGCTAAAAACAAGCGATTTTAAATATAATTGTCAGCAATGTCAGTGCTGTACTGCTTCATTTACTTTTTTTTGTTCTTAAAATATTTACATATCCCTTTATACAGTAGTGGGACTGGCTAATCACAACACTTGGGTTATTGTATTATTTAATTTAAATTATTGACAATTTAGTGTGCGCCATCAGGAATATTTCTTTTGTACTGATAAATAATAGATATTGTTGTTCGGCCTTCTGTCCTGACCAGTGAGATTATAAAGTGTGCCGGGTAGAGGAATTTACAAGGAGATAGAATGCCTGAATTGATATTCAGTATAGTCAATATCAGATATTTACCCAGGTTTTAAATGCCCTTTTATTTATTTATTTTTACTACTATTTTTTTTAATATAATAGTCAGATTATGCACTGTGTTTATTGCATTTTATTCTTATAATATATCTTCTATTTATATATTGTATATGGGTTTTAATTGTAAACCGAATAAACGTGAACGAGCCCTTATGGTTCTAAAAGAAAGACATGCAAATGAACATTTTACAATATGTGATACATCATTATAATAAAAATGAAATATAAATAGTATTAAACACCATTTATCTAAAACTAGCAGTCTATTTCATTGTGCTAAAACATACCGGTGAGCTGAGGATATGAAAATTTTAGGAAGAATCTTAAAGGAGATAAGATGACAATTGCTGTGGAGTATTAAAGCTTCAGGGTACAGTGTCGTCATGGCAATAAACACATCTAAATACAGTTTCATGATGAATCAGACACTGAGGAAGTGAATTAATCCTTTCACGCTCTGACATCTGCCATGACTGTTTATAATTGTTTTTTTAACCTCTTTGCTGCATATAGAAGCCAACAGATACTCAAGCAATGTTTCCTCATATAATTCCATTTTAAAAAAGTATATACTTCAAAATATTATTTTAACATCGCATTTTAGTTAGGTTTAATCAACATTAAAGGATATGTCCACCTTTACAATTTAGATGAAAAAGACCAATATAGGGTTTTTCAATCTAACCCCCTACCTATGTACAATAAAATCTAATGTTACCTGAACGTTCCCTTAAAACTAATTTATTTATTCAAGTCTATCAGCCCTCTTTCTAGCTCCTTTGCCTCGACTATCACCTTCACACCCTCACTTGGTGCTACCCTATTTGTGTCTCCCCTTTAGGATGTAAGCTCCCACAAGCAGGACCCTCTTTCCTTATGTTCTCCTTCTCCTATTGCATAATCATCTGTACCTCTAGGCCTGATTCCCTAACCTGTTTTCTCGAACTGAGCTGCTGCTTCAGGGGATGGCAGGACTACACAGGTACAGTAGTGCCAGACCCAAATGTTGGCGCTGTACGTCTTAAGATGCTTTCCTAATTATTGTCTGAAATGATTCTCTGTGGGAGTGGACCCATTACTGGTCTTACTTTATTTTTGTCTAGATGATATGGAGGGGCTCATGTTAAGTTGAATGCCAATTGCGTTCTTGGCATATATTATGCTTGTTTGTATATCAGCATGTGCACAAACCACTAATTTAGGAACTAATGCATTGGGCACTGGCCATAAAGTAAAAAGACGGGTTATATACCAAGAACTCAATTTGAAACAGATGGTGAAATAGATGGTACCGATTATCTAACAAACCTGAACAGTGTGTATGAGTAGAGATAGCAGCCTCTGGAAGAGGATAATATGACCATATGCGCTTGTGATAAATGCGGATGTTTGGTTTCCCAGATGAAGGTCCTGGGGTTCTGCGATAAACTGCACTCCACAAATATATTCATAAAGTAGTCCAGAATCACAAAATGCATGGAATGCTTTATATATAGCGTTTTAACTTAAGTCATTTTAGATAAATGATCTCGTAAAAACACAAGTCTGGGAATTGTAGTTCATAATGGATGAGAGTCACTCTACCCCAGCAATCTCCACTCGGGAAACCAAGCATCTGCATATTACAAGTTAATATAGTTTATTTTATAGCAGATGCTCACATAAGCCACATAAGAATTTCTACTCATATTCCCTTTTCATATTTATTAGAATATCTGCGTCATCTGTATTACCCTCCGTCTCTTCTTTCCTTCATGAGATCCATCCATGTAATCTAGCCAGATGGTTTTCTGAGAGCGGCAGTTGGTTCTACTCATATGCAGAGAATTATTTCAGAGAAAAAATTGGGACACACCTTAATATATATAGTGTTCACACTTAGGTCTGGCACTACTATTCCTAACACTTAGATCTGCTTAATTCCTTTACATGAATTTGCTTGCCACATAGTTTGTTCAATAGCATTTCCCAAGAAATACATGGTGATATATCACACTTCAAACTTTGTGGTAGCCTAACATGTATGGCCTAAGGTCAAAGAGACCCATAGTAAACCTTTCGTTTTGAAATGTAATTAGACCACTTGTTTCTACAACATTCTCTGTAACTGCAGTGCCTTCTTAATTCCAAAAATAATTCTGTTTTAGTGCTTGTCATCCTATTTCTGGATGCAGTTACCCTTGAACCAGAGGCATTTGCTATATCTCCATTCTAGTTAGTGGTGAGATAGTTTCAGCTTCCCATTCCCCTCTCTGGAATGTGATGAAATTGCATTACTGCTGGTCTCCAAATGCTAAGATCCTTCCTTCAGCTGTTTATACAGAAGATTACAATATACAATTTAGAAAGAGAAAGAAAAAGACAGCTGCTCAAATACATAGTAACAATGTAGTCACCTTAATTACAGTAGTATATTGGTAGCTAGAGAAGTTCCCACTCTACTTTTACCATGATCACACAAGGTAATAATGAGTGTATATATTATTTTTTGTGATTTCATTATGTAAAATATTGTAAAATTAGGGCATGAACATGTCTAGAGGAAAAACAATTCACTAAAAAATAATTTGCAGTCTGTTAATATATTTGTGACACCAACACAGAAACGCACAGCATGCAATTTTCATTTATGTAATTACAGCTAATCTCACTGCTGTAATTAAAAGTAGAATTCTGCTGTGTTATATTTACCCATTAAACACCACCCACCCCAAAATAATTCAGAATACTGAAGGGGGAATTGAGGCACTAGGATAGCTGAGAATGGAAACATTCTGTAGAAAGTTTCTAGTGTTCAATTGAAATGTTCAGGTTTCAAAGGAAATACAATAACACTATTTCAGTCCATTTATTGCTCACTTGCCATTTAGAGGTAACAATTTTGAGAAATAATACAATAAGACTCCCTCTGCTCCTGTTTGTCTTAACAGTGGTGTATGATTACCTGGCAACATACAATATAACATCACAGTATCACTGGCGGAACTATCAATATCTGTGACAAGTCACTGTCATTGGTTATACATAAACTTCTGAAAAACACCAAATTAATAAGTGCTGATAAAGTCATAGGCATAGAAATGACCATGGAGTGCCTACTTCTAAATCAGTATTAGGAGAACTGCTACACAGGTTACATGAAAAGGGAAATATACAGTGCAGTTTGTGGTAAGGATAGCTCAGATTTTGCACATGGGTCAAAAAGGCTTTGGTGACTGCTGAACAATATATTCTGTTACAATGCATAGAACAGCAACAAAGCTAATATTTTATATTACAACATCTATGATAAGACGAGGAGCTCTATACATGTAATGCAACATTGGGACACGTATAATGCATGCTTTTAAAACAGCATCACGCACATTAATAATATAACCAAGCTATTCCTTTGTTTTTCACTTGTACATAATTAGAACCAGAATCCAATTTTGTGATACTTTTACAGTTTCTCTTTGTACCGGAAAGTTTGCAAACACCTGCAATGGATAAAAAACTATCATATGACGATGGAAAATAATTATTATGCCAGTCTTATGTGCTTTAACAAGGCCAGTGTTGGTGATAAGTGTATGCTATTTGTCCTGTACATGTAATCCTTGCTAAAGAACAGGTTGTCTGCAAAGGATATAGATAAGGCAGGTCAGTGATAACTTGATGGTTTATTCATTTGATACCTACATTTATTTAACAAAGTATAGTAAAAGCAAGAGCAAGTAAAATGGTATGTTCATAAAAGCAATTTTAAATTACCCAGCCTGATTTTTAATTGGATTGTTCAATTGAAAGGCAATCTTTGAATCTACTTAGCTGCTGTTAGATATTATATTTCCGACCTCTCACCCCCCCTTCCTCTGGCAAGGAGAAGGATGAGATTACACAATGTTGTTGAGGAACCTCAATTTCACAGCAGAAAAGACCATTTAGCAGATGTACGACGATCCATCAATCTTTCAGTTATACTGTTCTTTTGCCATTCTGCTGTATTTGTAAATACTGCATTTCACAGTAATTATACTCTAAAACAGATATGGTACGATGGCATTAATTCATCATGGTTGTGGTATAATAAGGGGAAAGTCCAGGCAAAACAAATTGATAGGGAGAATTCTGTACAAAACAATTGATGCCAAAGTCCTCTGAAAAATTGCAAAACTCTATGAGCAAATGTAAAAGTAGACAAATATTTTTAGCAATTTAAAAAAATTAGCTTATCTGTAAATGGGACCCTTGTTGTTACCAATATAAAGTCAGTAGGCATCAGGCACAGAGAGCATTTATAGTTATAGTTATTGCAAGACAACAGCACATGACTCGATGATAACCAGCCAATCTGCTGGTAAAGGCAAGGGGAATGTTTGTATTACTAACCACTGAGCAGATACCCCTTTAATATTTTTACATATCCCCACATTCCAAGATCATTACGAACAAATAGCATTCCCCGGCGGTGGTAGTATATCGATGCTGACTACCCTGACAAGACTCACCCCGACGTGACTATTACGAAGGAGCTGGTTCCCGACCCTGCCTGATGACGACTCCTCTTCACCCCAACAGCAGCCAATGATGATGAAGCAAGAAGGCGGCTGCAGCTGATGATGTCATTGAGCATGCCGACGGCATTATCACTATTGTTAAGAGTGTGAGGTAAGTATGCACCCATGTACAATGTGTTTTAGAAAGGATTATACATTGTACATTGGTGCATACTTACCTTACCACCTTAACAACAGTGATAATGCCGTCGGTATGCTCAATGACGTCATCAGCTGGAGCCGCCTTCCTGCTTCATTGTCATTGTCTGCTGTTGGGGTGAAGAGGAGTCGTCATCGGGCAAGGTCGGGAACCAGCTCCTTCAGAATAGTCACGTCGGGGTGAGTCTTGTCGTTCTTCTTGGCATCAATATGCCGTACCACTACCTTCCCAGGTCCATTTTATCACACAGAACAGCTTAATCTGTACCTATTGCAATCTGCCCCTAAAGACAAATAACTGAGAAAGCCAGATCTACAAACACAAAGTATGATTAGATAATAAACAGTTTTAACCTTTATCAATGTTTTAATGAATACTAAATCTGTTCACTTGATGTGAACCTACAAAGAAAACAAGTTTGGTGATAATGTGTCCACATTGACTAAACAACAAGATGAAAAGGTATGAGTAATTTAATAAGGGTAGTGAGCTGAAATGAACCACAAAACCACTTTAAAAATGTGACCCCCGGGGTAATGTTCTTAACTTTAAATTGTTATTTTTTCCCCTCCCATTTTCTTTGCTCAGACTGGTCTCCTGTTCTACTTTGCAAAAGATAGGATTGCATTGTGGTCACTTTATTGCTAATTGAAATAGCTGCACCCAGCTGTTCCATGAAAACATCACTTATCCATACTTATGAGACATGCAAGACATGCCTGGGGAGAAAGCCGTCTGTTCTAATGATGAGATCACTAAATACTAGGGAAATTAGTGAGGTGGCACATAGCTTGAATGAACTCTTCGCTGCATCGCTTTGAGATGGGATAAGAAGCTGTCCAATAGGAGATCAGGACTGCATTACCACGTTCAGGATCATAGGGGAAAATAGTTATGCTTGCAAGTAAGTTACTAACACAAGGATAAGGTCATGCAACACAGATACCAGAAGCAGAGCTGTAAAAACTAAAAAAGCAGACAGCAAATGTAGTTGATAGAGAAATTGTATCTAGACCAGGGCTTCCCTATTATTCTTAACTTTCCTAAATGCACTATGATGTTTTTCATAAGTCTTTTTTGCTACTGGATCCAAGCTGTGACTACTTAATGATATATTTCATGCTGGTCATCCCATGTAAACATATATATACTGAGCTGTACACTGCAATTTTTAAAAGATCATCCACAAATATGAGTAGTATGAAGGAAAAATATATGGAATATTAATGTAGAGAAATAAATGGTTAAACAAAGTCCTACTCAAAGTACAAGATCACGTGGATCATCGTGTGAATGGTTCACATTTACTACCAAGTAGTCTTGATCAATAAACTGTTTATTGGTGTAAAACTAATCCAACTTTGTACAGTATATGCTGCTAAGGAACAGTGTGTATCAATGTCAGCATATAACTCATTTACAGCAATTTTATTTTCTTTAAGCTTTGTTCACACTATCATTTAAGAAAAAAGCACAGGACAATTGTATCGCTCTAACCAACTGACCTGTGTGTTATATGGGAAATAACACATTTTTATTTGAGAGACTCAGGCTAGCCCCACCCCCCCCCCACCCCCCGAGTACTGAGATGAGCTTGCCCAGTACTTACCTGCTTCCTCAGATCTGAATCGAATCAAAACGTCATTGTTGCATCGTCTTATCTCGCGGGTTTTGGATTCCATAAGTACCTCTCTCCCCAGGAGATTCAGCGCCATTGCTAACGCAGGAACAGGGGTAGAAGTATAGTTGTCACTCTCCATTCTCCAGTGACATTGCTCAGTGCCATTGCTCACACAGAAACAGGGGGAAGCAGTGTTCTTGTCACTTGACTAAAACTGACTGGAAATGACCAGAAATGAATGTTAATGAGGTTAATAATAATGTAGGAACAAAAGCGAGCCAAATTATGTGATTTTAGCATTTTTTAGCAATTTAAAAAACAAACAAAAAAACCCCCAAAACACATGAGGGCAGTTTTGCCAAAACCAAAACCGAAACACAAAGTTAATACAGATCCAAAACTAAAACCCTAAACACGGGGGCCAGTGAACATCTCTAATTTTTATAATTTTACCATTCAAATGTACAAAATAAACTAGTCGAAAGTATATTATATACTAATAACATAAAAAATATCAAATATACATGGGAATTGTAATGTCCATTACTACCTCACCAATAAATATTGTCTAACGCGTTTAATGTAGTTCCAATGCACAAAGAGATATTAGCAAAATATAGCAGAATTATAGCAATCTATGATGAAGTATGAGAAGGTATAACAAAATGCAAGAAAGTATAACCGAATACATTACGCAGTGCACTGGATCCAGTAATCAGCCATCAATCCTGAAGTCTGTGTTAGCAAAGAGGCTGAATGATACTGTCCAGTGGCTTTTTATGCAGTTTGCATTAAAAAAAATGTAATGATGTCACAATGTACACAAAGATAAACTAGTCTCTCTTCATTGATTCAGGATGTAAAGCTGGGTACACACTACACTGTTTTCATCCAATAATCGGCTCAAACAGCCGACATACGACCGCTCGTTTAAAAGTCGGGTCAGTGTGGTCGAAAGTCTGCCCAAATGGACGATTATCGCCTCATTTGGTTGGTCGTACCGTTTAATATTTTCGGTCCAATCTCGTTTCCGCTGTGCAGTGTGTATAAACTTCCGACCGATCCACAACAATGAGTATGAAATTACAGTCATTTCTCACCACAACATAACTGTAAAAAGTCGATAAAGGGATGTCCGCTCTTCCCTTTATCGTCCTAAACAAGGCTAGTGTGTATGCAGTCCATGGACCGAGCGATCGGAACATCGATCGCATGTAAAATCGCTCAGCATAAAAAGTTGGTAGAAATTTCTGTAGTGCGTACCCAGCTTAAGATAGTCCAGTGCAATGCAGATCATAGGTCAGTTTACACGTTGCTTCTTGCAAAGGTGGGGGCAATTTACCTAAACAGCTGAGTAAGTATCTTGCCCATAGCTGCCAATTCCGCTTACAACAAGCGGAATTGGGCTTGGTTTTTTTGCTAGTTGCGGATTTTTTTTGCTGGCCACGGGTCGTGGGTTTTTGGGCTTTGCTTATCTTATTCTTTTCTCTTTGTTTAGGTCTCGCCCTCACAACACTGAACGTGACTGAGGTTGCTAGGAGACTGAGAAACTGCAAGAAGCGGAGGTGTCCAGATCTCCCGTGACTGCCGACAAGTTGTGCACTTGGCTGTATGTACCACCATTGACCGGGCAACCTTAACGGCAATAAGCAGGAGTTCGGGCCAAAACTCAGCAGAGACTTCTGCCGGCCAAATTACTGGAATAAAAGTATATTAAACTTGTCACTGAGGATCACTGATGTTATGTGGGGCTGTGTATAGCAGGGTGAGCAGCAGAAACTCATAGGGTAAGTGATTATTGCCATAGACCAACATGGTGCTCATTTGAATTCCGTCTATCATCAATGGCTGTCAGGCCATGCACAATATAACTGTATTTACTGCACAAATGTAGGAAAAGGCGATACCACCACCAGCCTCTTCACCTTTATAAATGACCCATTTGCAAGTTTGATAAATGTCCATAAAGCATTGAAATGTTGTCTGCGCTGATTGGTAAATAAAATGTATCAGCAGTAGGCCCTGATGGTGCTGTTGCTTTTCTATACATATGATTTTATGGAAGATTAGAAACAGATCTCAACAGTGACGTGCACACCAGATTTTGGTCCAGATATTGATATTTGAGGACTGTTGGATTTTAGATTTGTATTGAATGCACAGTCTTTATTGTGAACCCAACTTCCAAGAAAATGGCTTTATGTGTAGGGCCAATAAAAAAAGTCGTAGAAAACTTTTGTCTACTGGAATATTGTATGACTACAACCAGGGGCATAACCTGAGATGTGAATAGTTTGATCCTATATCACCAGCCAATTACAGAGTGTCACGGGCACTAGGAGTTTTACCCAGAATTCACCAGGTGGAATTTTACTCTACCAGAGGCGCGGAGTCTAACACAGTGGCTGGTCTTCTCCAGGAACTCCCGCAAGGGAGTATGGTTTTAGCGGCTGCCCCTGTGCAGGTCGCGGCCCTCTGGGAAGTGTGGTGAATATACGGAACTGTACAATTGAAAAGGAAAGGGAATGTCAATTATATAAATGCAGAGTCTCTGAACAATGAAAACAATGGTAATACTGTAGACTGATGAGCAGTAATAAAAGGAGTAGAAAGTTCCAAAGTGCATTAGCACACAGGTAGCATACAGCAGACCAACATATGACAACTGGATAAAGTCTATGGAAGGACCAATCAATAATGCAACAGGACAGTCAGCGACTCGCAGCTATACTTCAGAGGCACTATAGGCTTTAGTCCTAATAACAGGTACCATGCAAAATAGTAGGGTAAGCTGCTCCTGACACATGTTCCCGTTGGTAGATGTAAAGACTTATGCAGATGCTGGTATAATACTAGATAGCGTGAAGTGGTCTGCGGCTAGCAAGTTGTACCACTGATATGGAGAGAAGACTTGTCCGAGTGCAGGTATGTTATAAGGTAGCGTGAAGTGGTCTGCGAGTAGCAAGTTGTACCACTGATATGGAGAGACGACTTGTCCAGGTGCAGGTATGTTATCAGGGAGCGTAGAGTGGTCTGCGACTAGCAAGTTGTACCACTGTATGGAGAGAAGGCTTGTCCAGGTGCAGGTATGTTATCAGGTAGCGTAGAGTGGTCTGCGACTAGCAAGTTGTACCACTGTATGGAGAGAAGGCTTGTCCAGGTGCAGATATGTAACAAGGTAGCGTGGAGTGGTCTGCAGCTGGCAAGTTGTACCACGATATGGAGAGAAGGCTTGTCCAGGTGTAGGTATGTAACAAGGTAGCGTGGAGTGGTCTGTGGCTGGCAAGTTGTACCACGATATGGAGAGAAGGCTTGTGCAGGTATGTTCCACAGCAAACAGAGAGCACGAGTAGAAACCGGAAACACCTCGGAGTCACAAGGGAATGAAAACCAAAGAACAGGCAACGGTAATAGAGTAACAGGTGCCTTAAGTAGTGAGAGGTGATTGATTGACCAATGAGACTATGAGCAAGGTTTTAACAGTTCGTGGTTTCTGCACATGCGCAATCCTTGGTCAAGATGGCGGACGGCCGCGGCGCCGAACAGGCGCCAGCAAGAGAGAGAGAGACCCATGTCCCAAACTAGAGGCACTAACCATCCGCACAGAGATTATTTTAACAGCCAATAGAGACATCAGACTGTTCAGTATGCCTGCTAGATAAAAGGTTTTTTTCTCAGATCAAAGCTGCTTATTCAAATTTCTGTATATCTTAATCGGAAACTCACTTTAAAATTGTTCTTTTTTTTCCTTCTCCTTTTATAACGCATTTGGTCCAGCTTTAGTACCATAACCAGCCTTAGTACAGCTTTCTTTCTGCTGTTCCTTACAGATCTATAATTGGGGGGGTTTGGATTGCCACGAGTGTGAGAGAGATGGGGGAGAAGATGGTGCAGGGAGATGTGTGAGAGGTACAGAGGAGAAGATGTGTTATGGCCTGTTGCTTTTCTGCACTAAGTCCCTACGGGTGCAGTTCTAAGTTTTACCCACTAGTGGCCGCTATGTGGAATGTGTGTCCTCACTCAGCTGTTTAGTGTTTTGCTGATCATCAGACCATAAAGACTGACCCGTGAAAATCATTCCCTGCTGGTTCATTGTTTGTGTTACAGCTCTGGATATCTGTTTGTGTTACAGCTCTGGATATCTGTTTGTGTTGCAGCTCTTGACCATTGTGCTCTGGATTTGCTATTTATAATTACCTGGACTTTGGACTCTGATTTCACTCTGCATCTCTGGAGCCTGGCAAGTTTAAAAGACTTTTGTTTTCAATATTATTTCTGGACATTTTGTTTCTTGCCTTGCCTGGCCCTTCAGCCACTGAGATCCACCCCTGCCTGTATTCACAATAAATATTTAAGTTTACCAGCATCATTGTTTCTGTACATTAATATTGTGGAATCCACCTGAGAGCCGTGACAGAATGAACCAGCCAAACTTCATGGATCTCGCTGGGGCCACACCTGTGTCAGCTTTTTCAGACTCATTTATGCTACAGGCATTACAAATGGACATAATCCTGCTACGCTCCCAGCTGGCTAAGTTTTCTACCTTGCTTATGGACCCACTCAGAAGGCTGTCAGACTCTGTCTCTTCTAATGCAGAAGCAAGTGATTTGTCTCCACCAACCCCCTCTGCTGTGGAATCTGTGCAAGCAGCACGTTGTAATTGTGCTCCTACAAATTTGCCGTTTACTAAGAACTATGGTTTAACTAATTCCCGGTTCACAGGTGGTCCACGCCCCCATCTCTCCGAAGAGGAGCGGTGGCGCAGAATAACAAACAAATTGTGTCTGTACTGTGCCAGTAAAGAGCACTTCTTACAGGACTGTCCTATCCGTAGACCACGTCGGACTACTGATCCATCCCCTGTTTCCTCTCTGCATTCCAAATTTGTTTATGTTCCACCATTTATTCCTGCCTCCCGCTCCATGGTGCAAGCTCCTGCCTCCAGTGCAAAGCTTCCAGCTCCTGCCTCCAGTGCAAAGCTTCCAGCTCCTGCCTCCAGTGCAAAGTTTCCAGCCTCTGCCTCCTGTCCTGAGGTGCCAGCCTCTGCCTCCTGTCCTGAGGTGCCAGCCTCTGCCTCCTGTCCTGAGGTGCCAGCCTCTGCCTCCTGTCCTGAGGTGCCAGCCCCTGTTTCCAGTGCCAACATTCCAGCTCCTGCTTCCAGCTCCTGTGCCAAGCTTCCAGCCTCTGTTTCCAGTCCTGAGATACTATCTGCTTCAGAGAGGGCGCTACCCTCTCAGTCCGCTCAAGAGACATTATTGAAGGTCCAGCCCGAGTTGTTGGTCAATACAGTTCAGCCCGAGTTGCCAGTCTATGCGGTCCAGCCCGAGTTGCCAGTCTATGCGGTCCAGCCCGAGTTGCCAGTCTATGCGGTCCAGCCCGAGTTGCCGGTCAGTGCGGTCCAGCCCGAGTTGCCAGTCTATGCGGTCCAGCCCGAGTTGCCGGTCAGTGCGGTCCAGCCCGAGTTGCCAGTCTATGCGGTCCAGCCCGAGTTGCCGGTCAGTGCGGTCCAGCCCGAGTTTTTACTCGGTGCTGCCGCGTGCGAGGCTCCTCACAGTGCATGCTGCGTGCGAGGCTCCTCACAGTGCATGCTGCGTGCGAGGCTCCTCACAGTGCATGCTGCGTGCGAGGCTCCTCACAGTGCATGCTGCGTGCGAGGCTCCTCACAGTGCTGCCGCGTCCGAGGCTCCTCACAGTGCTGCCGCGTCCGAGGCTCCTCACAGTGCTGCCGCATCCAAGGATCCTCACAGTGCTGCCGCGTCCGAGGCTCCTCCTACCGCTGTCCAGTTTAAGCTGTGTGCCCAGTCCGGGCCTTCTGATATGTATGCTCAACCTGAGTTCTCTAAGCTATGTGCCCAGTCCAGGCCTTCTGATATGTATGCTCAACCCGAGTTCTCTAAGCTGTTTGCCCAGTCCGAGCCTTGTGAGTCAGGTGCCCAGTACGAAGTAACAGCTGCTAACCCACAGCCAAAGTCTTCAGAGTGCCCAGTCATAGACGCCTGTGCTATAATTGCCAAGGCTACTGCCTGTAACCTTCCCATGTTTCAGCCTCTGCCTTTTGATGGAGACCTGGATCAATTTTGTGCTTTTACATGGCAGTGTTTCGATAACTTCTGTTTCAATCCTACTTATTATGCTAAAAGCTTTAATCAAGTAGCTACCATACTAATGGGTTTTAAAGGGAAGGTTCTGGAATGGGCGCTGTCCTTGATAGAATCTGATCACCCCATTCTCTACCATACCAGCATCTTCATTGGTGCAGTGGCAAAGAAATTTGGACCACCCTCTCTTTTTGACCCAGCCTCTGATACCATAGAAGCTTCTATGTCTTCACCGGAACCAACTTTACCTCTAGTGCAAGCTCCAGCTTTTGCCGATATTCCAGCTCCTGAAGCAGCTATATGCTCAGCTCCGGTCGGGAGATCTGCATCTGAAAAGAAAAATCAATGTTCCAAAGCCCGTAAGAAGAAAAAATCTGCTGTCTAGGTTGGGGAGAGGAAAAGAAAAAAGCATCTGGAATCCGCTTTGTTTAGGGGGGTGTACTGTTATGGCCTGATGCTTTTCTGCACTAAGTCCCTACGGGTGCAGTTCTAAGTTTTACCCACTAGTGGCCGCTATGTGGATTGTGTGTCCTCACTCAGCTGTTTAGTGTTTTGCTGATCATCAGACCATAAAGACTGACCCGTGGAAATCATTTCCTGCTGGTTCATTGTTTGTGTTACAGCTCTGGATATCTGTTTGTGTTACAGCTCTGGATATCTGTTTGTGTTGCAGCTCTTGACCATTGTGCTCTGGATTTGCTATTTATAATTACCTGGACTTTGGACTCTGATTTCACTCTGCATCTCTGGAGCCTGGCAAGTTTAAAAGACTTTGTTTTCAATATTATTTCTGGACATTTTGTTTCTTGCCTTGCCTGGCCCTTCAGCCACTGAGATCCACCCCTGCCTGTATTCACAATAAATATTTAAGTTTACCAGCATCATTGTTTCTTACATTAATATTGTGGAATCCACCTGAGAGCTGTGACAAGATGGTGCAGGGGGATGTGTGAGAGGGGCAGAGGAGAAGATGGTGCAGGGGAATGTGTGAGAGGGACAGAGGAGAAGATTTTACCTGGGGATGTGGGAGAGAGACATAAGAAGATGGTGCAGGGGCTTAAGAATGGGAACATCAGGGATGCATCCACCATAAAACACAAGAACACAAGTATTTATGAAAACTCTAGTAAACTTTAAAAGCCAATGTGTGCTGAGAAATATCATCATAGAGACATTGAAGACAGACTGTGGAAATCACCCACTCCCACTGTCTAGGGAATCTAGCCCAGTGCTGAACAGCCAAGGGTTGGTTTGTCATTATGACAGGGGGACTCTTGCAGCATGTCCCTCTGCTATAGTGCCACCCACCCCAGGCTGGTTTGCCTAGTGCTGTTTGCTTGAAAAACGGGGGGACCCCACGCAAATTTTTCCCTGATTTTCATGCAACCAGCAGTAGGCTGGCAGCCCGAATATTGGGCGGGGGACCCCACGCTTTTTTATTTTGAACATTTATCTATTTTTACACTTTTGACTGCTGCCGGACCTCCGGCTCTATAGACAGGACAGTGTAACAGTGATGTGTTTACTAATCACGTAGCTAGGAAGCAGCATGTTGTATTTTGCGATTTTTAAAGAAAATTTAGGAGAGTTTGCTTAATCACAGCTTCATACATTTGAGACTTGTATAGCTAAGTGGCAAACAATCAGGACTTTGATCTCTATTGATTTTGGAAATAGCGATTTTGACAGAAACACATCTCTACCGATTTTACATGAAATCTCACTTTAATACATATGCAAGATGAAACACCCGCAAGAAAAAAAAAAAAACGCTGGATTTTCAAAATCGGAGCTTTATACATTTACCCCCTGGTCTTGCCTTGGGAACCGCCTAAATCCAGTTTAAACCAAACTATTAACATGTGCTGCATACAGTATTATAGAGTATCAATCTTATAATAATCATAACTAACAATCGCAGTGTGCAATTTCTTAACTGCTGATACCGGATTTCTGCTGAAGAAATGAGAAATAATATAAGATCAAACACCATACATTTAGGACCTGAACCATAAATACCTTTAATGTAAATTTATCTTTGTATAACTAACCTTTAAGTCCTACTAATAAAATGATGTGAGTTGGACCTTTATTTAAATGAACTATTTACAAGTATCAGTATTAATGTATGCGTATTTATGGAGGTGTTAGGTCCTAGGTATTTGTGTATTTATCCCTTGTACGCCATGGCATACTAATCGCAATCATACAGGAAGCTGTTACAATAGATATTTATTAATTGAAAATTACTAAATCCAATTATTCAACTTTGTCAGTTGTGCTTTCTGCGATATCACTAGTTATGCTCCTGTACGTGAATTTACCATTCTATGTAGACCTTCTCTTTAGACTTTACTGCCATACTTTATAAATGCGACAACAAAACACCCATTTCACAGGCTACCAGCATTATGTGGGGTAATTATAGGACTAAGTTACATCTTTGACTATTGTCAGAGGACCTATCTGTGTTAATGGGCTCTTATGCTGAAATATTATCCTAACATTTTCTTTCTAACATAGTTAGAGTTGGAAATTGGACCTTAGTCTACAGCAGGGGTAGGCAACCTGCGGCTCTCCAGGTGTTGTGAAACTACAAGTCCTAGCATGCTTTGCCAGTAGATAACCAGCAGATAGGTGGCAAGGCATGCTGGGATTTGTAGTTTCACAACACCTGGGGAGCCGCAGGTTGCCTACCCCTGGTCTACAGTATCTATATAACGGTCAGTAGACAAAAAATAAAAAGAATTTTGATGGGAGCCATAGCCATAGCTTTATGTGATAGCATTGTACCTTTTCTCCAGGAAGGTGATCAAATTCCTATTTCAAGGGGAATCATCTTTAAAAAAAAAAAAAAGTTAAATAAAATATAATTCAACATTTTCATTGCCGTTTCTCTATTTCCCTATATGAGACTATGTGACAGATGAACAATCTGTAAGAAGCAATATCAAGGATGTCTGGATTTGACCATTTTAGATAAGCCTACATATTTTCCCACTTCAGACTATATCAGCACTTTATTGCACTTAAAACGACATTACAGGGGCCAATAACTATCTATTTTTCAAAAGAAATTATCATTTATTTTGCTTTGTTCTCCTTTCCCTTTACTCTACTATATCTTCCTAACATAGATTGAATTCATTACATTCTTTCATTAATATAATCTATAGTGTAACAATATATCATAACCTATAATTAGTCTCTTATATGTCCTGTGTGCCTTGTTTCCATTGCACTATACAGTTCAACCTTTTGTTCACCTAAGATTGCTTCAGTTTTATTTAGGAATACCAGATGTTTACACAACCTTTCAGTATTCTGAAATATTTAGCCTGAATAGCCATATACTTGCTTTTACTATTGTTAACATGTCAGTAACATGTAGTGACAGTTGTATTAACATGATCTATATCTCGGCAATGGCAATGCTTAGGCCATTTATTGTGGCTGCTCAATACATGGAAACTGGAAAGGCGTGATCAGGTATAATACAGGGGCTGTATAAATTAGTAATGCTGGCTCAGACATTTTTGACAAATGAATAGCCTAATTCAATTCCATTTTAACGCCCACGTTGCTTATCTACAAGAGCACAGCTAATAAATCAGGTGGAGGGATATTGTTAAATTACAGATCAGCTCAACATTTGGAGCTGGAGGATATATACAGTCACTCAGGCATGCAATTCCAGCCCATGCACTCAGGGGACACTGCCACACTGGAGGGGTATGTAATTAATCATTACATTATCCAGAATATAAATGAGGGGTTGCTACTCAGTGACATGTCTGGACTGAAGTGCTTTAAGAAAATGTGTTTTATTGAGCGTTTTAGTTATTGGCTCATTATAAAATATTTTTTATCAAATCCATTTCCTGACAATGTTGTATTGTATGCATATGTCTAGTCAGTAGTAAGGTATACAGAATATAAGGATGAATCATATAAACAAATAACTATTGCACTTCTATATTTTGGAAAATACATCATCCATAAAAAATAGCAATTGCATTCTTTACAGCTTAAAAAAATCATGGTTATCGAGTACTATACATGTGACAATGGTTGGTGTATTATGTACTTTACAGTAAGCTGAATTTTGCTGTCGAAGTCAGATAATTGGATATAGTCATTTCAATTAATATCTAACAACTTGATTGTCTTTGTCTGAAATTATGCGTATAGCACGCTACGGCGAGGAGGAGTGTAATTAACCGCAACACGTGGCAAACACTTTTACACACATTTACAAGGATACATACAATTGTAAATAGCTCATATTAAAAGTAGTTACAACACATAGTTATTTGTACTGAAATGTAGCAGAGTTTATGGTGAAACATTATAATGTTATATACACGTTAGTGAGATCTAAGGTTCAGGTCACAGGAAACATATCATGTTTAGTCTCATTCTAATCCCCTATTTATCCGCAGCCGTCCGGTTCATTTGCAGAAAGAATCGCACATTGCGTATGCTAGTTATGGATGATAGGAAATAAATGATTGGAATGCTAATAGACCAATTTGAACCAGTAATTGGTGGGAAAATTAAGTATGCATCTCCTGGAGTCAAGCCCACCCCTGGATGGCATTGTATGAAATGGCCAATGACCTGCATTACACTGGACCTTCCTGAAGCCTGAACCTATGGAAGAAAGACACATCATCTGTATTGTTTTCACTGTATCACTGACTTGTCGAAGTCAGCAAATTGGATAAAGTCATTTCAATTAATATTGAGCAAACTTGGTTGTCTTTGTCTGAAAATATGCATAGAGCACGCTATGGCGTGGAAGGGTGTATCCAGCAACACGTGGCAATAACAGGTTTTTACACTTTTACACACATTAATTTGTAATTAGTACACATTAATAGTAGTTGCAACACATAGTTATTTATGTCAAAACATAGCAGTATTTATGTTTAATAAGATGAGATATATGCATTTTAGTGAAACCCAAAGTTCAGGTTGCAGGAACTGTGTCATGTTTAGTATAATTTTAATCCCCTATTCATCAGCAGTTGTCCGGTTCATTCGCCGAAGAGATCGCACATTGCATACTCTAGTTAGTGATGTTAGGGAATAAATGTTTAAAGTGATACTGTAAAATGCTAATAGACTAGTTGAAACTGGATTATTGGCGGGAAAGTCGGAGCACATCCCCTGGAGAGATGACCACCACCTTTGGATATTTTGGTTTGAACTGGCCTATGACTTGCAGTACACTAGACCTTCCTGAAGCCTGGACCAATAGAAGCAAGCCACACCATCTGCATTGTTTTACTGTATTTCTGACTGCATATAAGCAGGAGCTCTGGGCTTAGTGACCAGTCTTCCTTGACCACGGCCTTCAGACCTGAAAGACTGTTGACTGGATCCAGAGCGCCTGCGACAAGTAACGGCTGTACTTGTTTTTATTTTGCATCAATTATTCTGCTACTTTTGGATAATAAATTACTTTGTGCTTTGGAAACACAAATCGAGATTTGACAATCGTTATTGAATAGTGACAAAACGTGCATAACAGACTGTATATAATTGGGAGCTCTGAGACCAGGGTTCAGTCTACTTGACCACAGCCTTGAGACCTGAATGACTGTACACTGGATCCAGAGCGCCTGCTA
The DNA here is from genome assembly GCF_038048845.1 of Mixophyes fleayi. Classification (NCBI taxonomy): domain Eukaryota; kingdom Metazoa; phylum Chordata; class Amphibia; order Anura; family Limnodynastidae; genus Mixophyes; species Mixophyes fleayi. Next base: position 274,549,660 of record NC_134403.1, read on the forward strand.
AAAGTAACGCCTGTAATTATTTTATTCTGACCTGTTATTATGCTACTTTTGGCTATTAAATCACATTGTGCTTTGGAACCACATTACGGCAATTGGGCAATCGTTATTGGATAGCAACTAGACGTGCATAACATTGCATACTAACATTTATGTTAAATGACAGGCATTTATTTGTTACATTGCACAACACAAAATTAACAGTTTTTTTAAGATAGATTAGATCACTATTATCTAATGGTCAATAACATACTTAAGCAGTGTGATGAAACGGAGGATCCCATTTATTTGTCACAAAGACTAAGCATATGGTACCCCAACCCCATCCCTCACAGTTCTAGATTCTCAAACTCCAGGTGGCTCTATGTTGAATCAGAAGATACCCAGATTATATCATTTAGAGTAGCTGTGTGCGAAATTGATGAACACTGTATTAACTGTGCAATCCTCTGTAATGTTTAGAATAACTGCATTGTGTTTTAAGGGCACGCTGGAAGCAGTAGTGCAGCCACCTTCTACCTCATACCTCTTTTTGAGATTTCCCAGGAGAAGCATCAGCTTTTCTATTGTCCCGAGGTGGCAAGCCTAACAGGTGAAGTGGCTATTTCTACAGGAATTCTCAAAGGAGAGGGATGAAAAGTACTTGTCAGTTGCCCATTCTTGTTGATGATAAGATGCAAGATCCCTGGGAAAGATCCAAGATGGCACTGCCTAGCCACACGGCTGGAATTCTTTTTGTTCCCAGTGGGAAGCAGGAGGGGTCTCTAAAAAGACATAGCAGTTGAGATGTGTATGAGATGACTACAGATTATTGAACTAGAGTTTCGCCCTTCTCCACCTGCAGAGAACCAGACTCTCCCAGACACTTCTCAGTAACCTTCAATTACATAAATATAACTTATCAGAAGGCTCGTTGGGGGTGGGTCAAAATTATAAGTGGTGGGATGCAAGAATAACTTCATCCATGGGGTCAAACCTAGTCCAAGAGAACAGATAACCCACATTCACAAGCCTGGAACCTTGGCACTCATTTGACAGTACTGTTGATATTCCAGCTCAGTTATCAGGAAAGAAGATTGAAAAATAATTGCATTTTGACTGGGAGAGGGCTACAGCAGACCACAGACATGCTGGTCTGCAAAGCCTTTTCACCGTATGGAAAAGCTGTGCTGGTATGTCACTTGACAGTATGCTTGATTAGCTTTAGATATCGTCTACCATGCTCTACACCCCCATATCAACCACTCACTCTTCTCGAAATACCCCCACATGCCTCTTACAACCTCCACTTTCTCCAAATTTCCCCCACATACCCTAAAATGACCTCAAATACCACTCAGACCTACTTGTCATATTGCCAATTTCTTTTGACCACTGTGGTGCGTTATCATTTCCTGTTGCTGTTCCATCTGAACCATGATAATTATTTGTCTCCAGATGTCAGTAGAGCCTTGCATAGCCATATGCTATGTGGCCTCTACATGCCTTTAACCCTGCATCTGTAGTTCTGCATTTCAATTTACATTAAAATGGTGCCAACATATTAAATAGAACCTGGTGCGTTATAAGTGTTAAGCAGAAATATGGTTATCATACCTCAGAAACTTGGTAGTTCAAGCACATGATTCACATAATCATTTTGCTTGGTATAATTTGATCACAAAAAAAATATACAATTACATTTCTACAGAATTTCCAATTATATATATATATATATATATATATATATATATATATATATATATATATATTATATATATATTGAGGCAATAGAAGCAGTTTGCCACATACTATTAGTAAAGGAAAGAATAATAATTACCCTGAAAATCTGCAGGCTGGGGATATAGACAGGGTTAAGTCTGCACACTTTCACACACACAGCACAAAAACACAGGTGGAGCACCTGAGTCTGATCAATTAAGGGAACAGCTAGTGTAATGCTTGAAGGAAGCTTGAATAACTGGGCTTGTGCTTTGGGTGATTGCTGAGAACCTGTATGTTTCATTCTAACAAGACTGAATAAAGCAGAGAAGTGTGTAGAAAACCTGTGTGAGCAGCATTTCTTTGGCGTGCCTTTCACAATACATATACACACGTATGTGTGTATATATATATATATATATATATATATATATATATATATATATTAATATTAGAGATGTGCGCTGACCCCCGTGTTTTGGTTTTGGATGTTGTTTTGGCTCTAAAACGTCTTTGTGTCTTGGTTTTGTTGTAGGTTTTGCCCAAAAATCCTGAATGGTTTTGGGGTTGATCTGGATTTACTTGAGAAATAGGTAAAATGATGTGATATTGAGCTGTTTTTGCTCTTATATTACTATTTATAGCATTAACATTCAGTTAGAGTTTATTTTTTAATGGTCTCTTCACAACTGTCCAAATTTTCACAAAATTTGGCCAAAGTCTGCAGTGAGCTGGCTTGCCAAAATTAGTGACAAAGTAGTGGCAAAAATACATGGCAGTTTCCTAAAAGACACAATTGTTATTCTGCTTTCATTTTCTTAATTCAATTCCATACCTCACATTATAAGTCAACGTTTCGGTACTATATTTGGACCTTTGTGAAGACAACCACATAGAACAATGGAAAAGACAGATATTAAAATAAACATGTAGTTATCTGACTTCTTATGCAATCCAAGATTGTCTTCAGTTGCAGCTCATGATTTACCGAAAGGCAATGGCTCCCTTGTATTCTCTATGAGGCACTCCAAACAATATGCATTCCACCCTGGAAGATATAAACTGAAAGTGCCAGAACCGGAAGTACACAAGTACGGGTTTTCACTATAACAACCAAACACAGCAATTCCTAGTTGAGTCACTCAGACACCTGCCTAGCAAGTGTGTATTCCCCATGAGTACGTAAGACATGTCTCAAGGAAGTGCAAAACCGCACCTCCACTATCAAATGCACAATCCGGCGGTATGTGTTAGAGCTCGGAACGCATTAACTATAATTGCAATGACGCACTTCCTGTATAACAAGCGTTTTGGCAAGAAAAATTGAGTTTTGAGTTGTGTTTTGTATTTACTCGGACCCCCCATATCTCGGATCTGTCTCGGATATACTATATGTATATATACATATATATGTGTGTGTATATATATATATATATATATATATATATATATATATATATATATGCTACTCAGTCACAACATTAAAACCATTGAAAAGTGAAGTGAATAACATTGATTTTACAATGGCACCTGTTAAGGGGTGGGATATATTAGGCAGCAAATGAACAGTCAGTTTTTAAAGTTGATGGGCAGGAAAAATGGAAAAATGTTAGGGTCTGAGCAACTTTGACAATGGCCAAATTGTGATGGCTAGACGACTGGGTCAGAGCATCCCCAAAACGGGTCTTGTGGGGTGTTCTGGTATGCAGTGGTTAGTACCTATCAAAAATGGTCCAAAGAAAGACAACAGGTGGACTGGCCTGGGCATCCAAGTTTCCTTAATGCGCGTGGAGAGTGAAGGCTAGCCTGTCTGGTCCAATCCCACAGAAGAGGTACTGTAGCACAAATTGCTGAAACATTTAACACTGCCTATGATAGAAAGGTGCATCGTAGCTTGCTGCGTGCCGGGATGCGTAGCCACAGACCAGTCAGAGTGCCCATGCGTCAGCAGGCGCACCCCTGTCCACCAGCGAAAGCGCTTATAATTGGCATGAGAGCCAGAATTGGCCCATGGAGCAATGAAAAAAGGTAGCCTGGTTGATGAATCACGTTTTTTTTACATCATGTGGATGGTTGGGTGCGTGTGCGTCATTTACCTGGGGAAGATATAGTACCAGGATGTACTATAGGCAGAAAGAAAGCCAGCGGAGGCAGTGTGATTGGAGCTGGGAAACCTTGGGTCCTGGCATTCATGTGGCTGTTACTTTGACCCATACTGTCTACCTAAACATTGTTGCAGACCAAGTACACCCCTTCATGGCAATGGGATTTCCTGATGGTAGTGGCCTATTTCAGCAGGATAAAGAACACTACAAAAAATGTTCAGCAATGGTTTGAGGAGCATGACAGAGTTCAAGGTGTTGACTTGGCCACCAAATTGCTCAGATCTCAATCCGATCGAGCATCTATCGGATGTGCTGGAAAAACAAATTGGAGGCCCTACCTCGCAACTTACAGGACTCAGTAAAAAAGAGGCCACATAGGCCGAATAAAATTAAACACATCTGTTTGTAATGAATCTATTGGCACTTACCTTAATGGTTAAGATTTCAAATTAGCCAATAGGAAGCTTAGAAGAGGGGCAATCCAAGGGCGTATATTCAGCATACAATGTGGGTTGGGTCTCTTCTATTGCACGAATCCTGTGGAGAAGAACATCAGGCTCAGCATCAGTTGCTTCTTATATTGTGTTTAACTTGATTAGTTTGATTTCTGATAATAAATATAATCTTTATTTACACTTCTTATTCATTATTTAAATTTTTTCACCCTTTTTGCTTTATTTTCCTGTCACTTTTTTACATTTTCACCTTTGTTTTCCTGCTCTTTCTTCCCTAACTGTCATTTTATACTCCTGTCTCTGTCACATGCCGGTCCCATAGCTAGGTGCTAGCGTGTGACTTGCCCTTTAAAGAACTGTGTTGGTGCTTGTCTTCTGCTTCAGAGTCTCTACCTTTTCATGGCTGTTTTATGTTATCCTAATTGGGATCTCCTTCCGAAGCTTATTGGTTCCTGAAGACTATTTCAACCTCCTGTGATCAGGGACTCATTGCCTGATCTTCATGTTACTCACACTGCTGTGGGTTCTGGCTGCATCCCTGACTCTTTGACTTCTCCTGGATGTTATCGGTTGCCGAGATTGCTTGTCATCACTGCTCTCATCGGATCCGCTGTATACCAGTTCATGGTCATCTACAAGCTGAAACTATCCGTTGATTTCCATCTGCACACTGAACTGTCTCGTGAGTTGCCTATTACATCTGCGCTCATATTTGGCTCAACTACCTCTCTGCTCAAGCTGCCTATATTCTTTATTGAACTGCAATCAAGTTATCTTGTCATCTGTGGTTCTATGTCTGGCACGGCTATATTACTACTCTGCTGATTATTAAGTTGCTGGACTGTTCTCAAGAATATATTGCCGAGCTAGTAGCCAGTTCCGTTATTCAAGTTGTGTGCATTATCAGCTGTATCTTGTTAGTAATGTACTCATGCCTCTTGGTGAAGTTGGATTATCTGTGACTCCTAGTGTTATGCACGGTTGGACTGTTATTTCCATGCTGTACTTCTAAGCAACATTCCATTGCATGTTTCCAGTTTGCCCAAGTTCTTGGACTGCATTAACATCTCCTGTTCCGCTGTTTGAACCACTACGTTACCTGTAACCATCTGCTAAAGTGAATCATATTCCATCTGGGACTTTTAGCTGTGTCAGTGATTCTCCTTTATTGCTGTGTGTGGTGTGAAGGTTTCAAGTCTTCTATATTACCATCTCAGCGTTGAACTGTTACTGCCTATCTTCATGCCGTTGCTAATGGTTACCATCTGAAGTACTTCCGTGATTGTATTGTTTTATGAACTGCCGTGTACTCAGCCCAGCTGAGTTTAATATATACATCTGTTATCTACTGTTTGTCACGTACCAGTAGGGTTAAAACCGGATCCTAGTAGTTCAGCCGGGATTGGCGTTACTCTCGCTAGGGGCGCGGAATCTAACAAGTGAAAGGTGTTCACCAGTGATTCCCGCAAGGGAATATGGGCTTTTGCGGCTTCCACTTGCAGGTCGCGGTCCCCTAAGGAAGTTCCCAGTGAACCACAATAGAGAGAGCGTAGGATCAATTAGGGATAAACTTGCCACTTGATAGAGGTGGTGCCGGTAATGTTTTAGCGACGTTGCCACTTGGGAGTGGAAATAACAGGGAGATACTGCAACGTAGATACTCGGAAGTTGGTTTGCAGACGTAGAATATAGTTGCCACTTGGGGGTGCTGACCGGAGCTTCGGTAGCGTAGCCACCTGAGGTGGTGTTCCCGGAGGAATAGCGGCTTGGAACCTCGGAGAGGAGCAAAACACAGGAGCTGTATCCAATACTAGAGTCAGGGACTGACTGAAAGAACCAGCATTGAGTTCTGGTCATAGGGTTTAGATATAGTGCAGTTCCTATTAGGCAGGCAATAGAGGGCAGTGAGAGCACAGAAAAGGACTAGACAGCTCTGCGCATGCGCAGGACACTGAGCGCTGAACGGAAGAGGGGAACAGACAGCGCTGGACGGTGGCAGCGGCGTGGAACCAGGTAAGTGAGTTTTGTTAAACAGGGGGGATCCTGGTGGAGGAGACCTCCAGAGTCAGCGGGGACAGGCGCCGGCTCCCGGGGAGACAGCGGGAGTCCGGCGTGTGACAGTACCTCCCCCTTTAAAGGTGGGCACTGAACACCTAGGACCTGGTTTTTTCGGAAAACTGGAATTACATTTTTTCAGCAGAAGAGGAGCACAGATGTTTGCAGCCCGTACCCAGGAGCGCTCTTCGGGGCCGTACCCTTTCCAGTCAACTAGATACTTGATTGTTCCCCTAGAACTCTTGGAATCCAGAATATGGCTGATCTCGAATTCGTCAGTTTGTTGGAGGGAAAGAGGAGTAGTAGATGTAACGGGCACAGTGAATCGATTAATGATGAGCGGTCTCAATAGGGAAATATGAAAGGCATTAGCAATACGCAGAGTGGATGGTAGTCGTAACTTAAAACACACCGGACTGATTACTTGAATGATCCTATAAGGACCAATGTAGCGAGGAGCCAGTTTCATACAGGGTACTTTAAGACGAATATTCTTTGTAGATAACCATACCTTGTCGCCAATCTTCAACAGAGAAACAGCTCTGCGTTTCTTATCTGCCGCTAACTTGTAGCGAGTGGAGGATTTTTTAAGTGCCTTCCGAACTCGAGACCAGATGGATAGAAAGTCCTGCCGAAGAGTGTTAACTGCTTGCACTTGGGTGGGAGGGAGGGCTGAAAATTCTGGCATGCGAGGATGGTGCCCAAATACCACGGAGAAGGGAGTGGATGATGTGGATTCATGAAAGGAATTATTGTGAACAAATTCTGCCCAGGGCAATAAATCCATCCAATTCCTCTGATTGGCTGAGGAAAATATCCTGAGAAACGTTTCAAGATCTTGGTTTACCCTTTCCGTCTGGCCGTTGGTCTGGGGATGATACGCGGAGAATTTCAGACGGATGCCCAGAAGATGACAAAGGGACCTCCAGAACTTTGAGACAAACTGCACCCCACGATCCGAGACAATTTCCGCGGGACAGCCATGCAGTCGGAAAATCTCCTTTACAAAGTGTTGAGCCAGACATACTGAGGACGGAAGGCCGATGAGTGGAACGAAGTGTGCCATTTTAGAGAAGCGGTCCACAATGACCCAGATGGTATTGAATTTATTAGCTGGGGGTAAGTCAGTGATAAAATCCATGCTAATATGAGTCCACGGTTTGGTAGGTAGTGGAAGAGGGTGGAGTAGCCCCTGTGGGACTTGGCGGGGGGTTTTGTTTTGAGCACAGGTAGGACAGGCAGCCACGAAATCTTTAACTTCAGAGTGGAAATTGGGCCACCAGTACTGTCGAGAGAGTAATTCTGATGTTTTACGGGAGCCAAGATGGCCTGCGAATCGTGAAGCATGGGACCAGCGTAGGAGACTCTTCCGTAAATGAGGAGGAACAAATGTTTTCCCCTGAGGGGGAATAGGATTTGGAGTTGTTGAAAATAATTTTAGGCATTTAGAGTCCAAGATAGGACGTTCCGGCAAAGTGTCTGTTCCCAAATTACCTGGAAAAGCCCGAGATAATGCATCCGCCTTCTTATTTTTTATTCTGGGTTTGAAAGTGACCCGCAGATCAAATCGGGTAAAGAAAAGCGACCAGCGGGCTTGACGTGGATTCAGGCATTGGGCTGTCTGGAGATAGAGTAAGTTTTTATGATCCGTGAAGATCGTAACTGGATGACGAGCCCCCTCCAAAAGATAGCGCCACTCGTTTAGGGCCAATTTCATGGCCAGAAGTTCTTTGTCCCCGATGGCATAATTACTCTCTGCTGGCAGAAATTTGCGGGAGAAGAATGCACATGGATGGAACCTGCCTTGGGAGTTTTTTTGAGAAAGAACTGCCCCCACACCGGCGGAGGATGCATCCACTTCTAGAAAGAAAGGAAGAGAAATATCGGGTTGCTGGAGGATAGGTGCAGAGGAAAAAGCTCTTTTGAGAGAATGGAAAGCTTCCAATGCTTCTGGGGACCAAACCTGTGGTGTTGCTCCTTTTCGGGTAAGAGCTATCAGAGGTGCCACAATAGAGGAATAACTAGCAATAAACCGTCTATAATAATTGGAGAAACCCAGGAAACGTTGAATGGCTTTGAGTGTGGTTGGTTGGGGCCAGTCGATTATAGCACGAACTTTCCCGGGATCCATTTGTAGGCCTGATCCAGACACTAAATAGCCCAGGAAAGGCAATTTAGAGGCCTCGAAAATGCACTTTTCCAATTTGCAGAATAAATGGTTGATGCGTAATCTGGAAAGAACTTCAGCCACATGTAGGCGGTGAGAGGAAAGGTCTCTGGAGAATATTAGGATATCGTCTAGATATACCACTACGTAGGAATATAGTAAATCACGGAAGATTTCGTTAATAAAGCTTTGAAAAACAGCAGGAGCGTTGCATAGGCCGAACGGCATTACCAGGTATTCGTAATGCCCGTCCCGTGTATTAAAAGCCGTCTTCCACTCATCCCCAGAGCGTATCCGAATCAGGTTGTATGCACCGCGGAGGTCGAGTTTAGTGAAGATCCTCGCACCATTGATGCGATCGAATAGCTCGGTGATCAAAGGAATAGGGTAGCGGTTTTTAATAGTGATGGTGTTCAAGCCTCTGTAGTCAATGCAAGGACGGAGTGCTCCATCTTTCTTCTTCACAAAGAAAAACCCCGCTCCGGCAGGTGATGAGGAAGGTCTAATGAAGCCGCGTTGCAGATTTTCCTTGATGTAACGTGTAGTAGCCTCTGTCTCAGGTAGTGAGAGCGGATAGACTCGGCTTCGAGGAGGGGTTTTCCCCGGAAGGAGATCGATGGGACAGTCCCAAGGTCGGTGGGGTGGTAGACGCTCGGAAGAGACTTTGGAGAAGACATCCACAAACGAAGAATACTGGTGCGGTAGGATAACCGTAGTGGGTTCTGGAATTTGCGTGAAGCCGAGAGGCTTGACTGGTGTCAGGCAGTGGTGAGAGCATGCTGGGCCCCATGCGATGATTTGTGATGAGGGCCAATCCAGATGGGGTGAATGAAGATGGAGCCATGGTAATCCAAGGATGATTGGGCTGATGGTCAATGGCAGGACGAGAAAAGAATTTTTTTCCCAGTGGAGGGCCCCCACTTGCATGGAGATAGGTTTGGTACGTCTAAGAATACTGCCGTGAGGGAGACGGGAGCCATCGATGCCAGTAGTGGCCATGGGCCTCCTCAGCGCAACAGTGGGCAGCGCAAGTTGTGTTACTAACGATTGTGATATAAAGTTCTCAGCTGCTCCTGAATCCAACAAGGCTTTGGACGACCTGGGCCCTGAAAGGAGATGCAAGGTGACAGGAAAAGAACAGGTTAGATCTGGAAAAGAAGTTGGAGAGGAAGTAAAAGTCTGACCTCTCCAGTGCAGGCTAGGGTTTGTCGTTTCCCGAACGCCGGGTGCAAGAAACCAGGAGGTGACCAGAATCTCCACAATATAGGCATAATTTGTTTTTCATCTTTCTCTCCCTTTCATCCGGAGTTAAACGGGAGCGCCCCAGTTGCATAGGCTCATCCGTAGACGTGGGTGGCTGAAAGCGAGGAGCTAGCCGGAGGGTAGTACGTCTAGGAAAGTCTTTCTCGGACGATCTTTCCCGAAGCCGGAGATCTACCCGGTTGCAGAGAGAAATTAATGCGTCTAAGGTGGGAGGTAATTCTTGAGTCGAAAGGGCATCCTTGATTTTCTCTGACAGCCCTTGCCAAAAGGCAGCGACAAGCGCCTCATCATTCCACTGGAGTTCGGAGGATAGAGTCTGAAACTCAATAACGTATTGAGCCACAGACCGTGAGTTCTGACGGAGTCTTAGGATGCTTGTAGCAGCAGATGTTACTCGTCCGGGTTCGTCAAAAATCCTCCGGAATGCTGAGGTGAAGGCTGTAACATCGTTGAGGAGTTCGTCATTACGCTCCCATAGAGGAGAGGCCCATGCTAGGGCTTGGCCGGATAGGAGTGAGACCATATAAGCCACTTTAGACCTGGAGGTAGGAAAATTCAGAGGTAATAACTCAAACTGGATGGAGCATTGATTTAAAAAACCACGGCAGGAGTTAGGGTCACCATCGAATTTGGAGGGAGTTGGCAAACGCAGAGAGGAAGCAGCTGCAGGAGGACCCTCAGCGACTTGTGGTTGTGGTTGAATAGCCGGCTGAGGCGGAGCCACCTGTAGTGCGTCTAAACGGGTAGCCAGAGTTTGCAGACATTGTAAAAGTTGCATCTGAACCGCATCTTGGCGCTCCACTCTTCCAACCAAGTGTTGAAGCATATCCTTGGCGGAAGGTTCTCTATCAGGATCTGACATGGCTGGTTCTTAGTGTCACGTACCAGTAGGGTTAAAACCGGATCCTAGTAGTTCAGCCGGGATTGGCGTTACTCTCGCTAGGGGCGCGGAATCTAACAAGTGAAAGGTGTTCACCAGTGATTCCCGCAAGGGAATATGGGCTTTTGCGGCTTCCACTTGCAGGTCGTGGTCCCCTAAGGAAGTTCCCAGTGAACCACAATAGAGAGAGCGTAGGATCAATTAGGGATAAACTTGCCACTTGATAGAGGTGGTGCCGGTAATGTTTTAGCGACGTTGCCACTTGGGAGTGGAAATAACAGGGAGATACTGCAACGTAGATACTCGGAAGTTGGTTTGCAGACGTAGAATATAGTTTGCCACTTGGGGGTGCTGACCGGAGCTTCGGTAGCGTAGCCACCTGAGGTGGTGTTCCCGGAGGAATAGCGGCTTGGAACTTCGGAGAGGAGCAAAACACAGGAGCTGTATCCAATGCTAGAGTCAGGGACTGACTGAAAGAACCAGCATTGAGTTCTGGTCATAGGGTTTAGATATAGTGCAGTTCCTATTAGGCAGCCAATAGAGGGCAGTGAGAGCACAGAAAAGGACTAGACAGCTCTGCGCATGCGCAGGACACTGAGCGCTGAACGGAAGAGGGGAACAGACAGCGCTGGACGGTGGCAGCGGCGTGGAACCAGGTAAGTGAGTTTTGTTAAACAGGGGGGATCCTGGTGGAGGAGACCTCCAGAGTCAGCGTAGACAGGCGCCGGCTCCCGGGGAGACAGCGGGAGTCCGGCGTGTGACACTGTTGCTGCATCATCAAATTAATATACTAAATTGCAACACTATATCATCGTCTGTGTAGTCTTCCTTGTGCTGCTCCCAAGTTGAACTATCAACCCCAGCGGGTTCTGTCTCCACCATCCTCTGCTTTTATCATCTGGGTAGAGGTTGGGGATCCATAAAATATCCATAGCCGTGACAGTTTCCTTTAGTTAATAACCTCCCTAAGTGTTAATTGGTCCCATATCTCCCTTAATTAATATGTCTCGTCCTAGAAGAAATGTCCTCCCACCTGTTCAATTTTATGATGCCAGCAGGTCGGCAGTCATACCCCCACTCATGCCTTCTGTGATCCGGAGTGCTGCTGGCGCAAGTGCTAGGCCAGGAGGGCCTCCAGATCTTATACTAGCGCCCGGTCCATCAGATTGCGGTACAACCGCTGGTTTGGAGCTCGATAAGAGCTCTGGTCAGCGTGGGCAGGCACTGGTAACACGCAGTACCCACTGGCCAGTGCACACAGGTGACATGCACCGAAGCAGTTTCAACAAAACAAGGGAGGAAGGGAGGTAGCTTGCGGATTCGCTGGAACTGGAAGGTAGTATGGAACCACTCCGTGGTCAGGATAGTCAAGGTCTGGTACACTGGATATAGAGATATGCATGGTACAACAAGCCTGGGTCTGGTACACAAGAGCGGAGATATAGACGTAGTCAGCAAGCTGTGGTCTGGTACACTGGAGCAACAAGGTAACGTAGTCAATCAAGCCTGGGTCTGGTACACTGGAGAAACGAGATAACGTAGTCAAACAAGCCTGGGTCTGGTACACTGGAGCAACGAGATAACGTGGTCAAACAAGCCTGGGTCTGGGTACACTGGAGCAGAATCTGGAAGGTCAGCAAGGTACACTGGGAATCACAGGAAATCGCAAAGTCAGGAACAGGAGAAGTTGCTCTGACGCTGCCCAGGCGTCAGAGCAGGTTTTTTTATAGAGCAGTTTTTGAATTTCCCACCTGCAGGATCATGTGACAGCGCTGCCGAGACCCGGAAGTAGCGGAGATCGCAGCGCTGGAGCGGGGACAGGTAAGCGTATAACAAGATCGGGGCATATTACTGCATTATGCATGAGGATATACTGCCCTCATTAATTAGCAGTAATAATAGGCACAGCATAGAGTTATTGGATCTAAGGGGATCCAATTTCCCTTCTGTATACTGACCCTTTCCTTTATAACACTACATCCTACTCAGGATGGTCTGCCCCTTATCCCCCACCAAATTTCCAAGTTAATTTTCCCATTCCAGAACATAAGCCCCTCATTTCATGTGCCCCACTTTTATCAGTGGCAAGTACACACCCCCCACCTTCTGGTCCATCTTATCAGTTTGATGGACAATCATCAGTATCTGGTTTTGCTTTGGGCCCTAATTCTCAAGCACAACATGTTCAGCATAACCCCGTGTTTATAGAAGGTATTGAGCATAGTTCTAACTTTGATATGTCCACAGATTTACAGGTCACAGGTCTAGAAGAAGAAGGTAGAACAAGGCGTGTAATTGCAGAAGGTGGTTATGGTGGTCATGTCGACAATCAACTACAATTTTCAGCCGATATGCAGACAACTGAAGCGAATGCTCCAGAAATTCCGGGTATAGCGGGTGTTGGTGAGCATCAAGGAAACATTGAAATGTCTGCACATGATACAAATAGTTCACCACTTTCATTCTCAAGTGATACTGCTTCTGATACAGTCAGGATCAAGGAAATTATTAAAAGTACATTTTAGAGGGAGTAATTGTAGTAAGAGACTAGCGCAAACAGAAATAGGTGCAGTAGCAGAGGAGGGAGATATGGTTAGATGTTCCAACATGGCTTTTAATGAGCGGCCTGCATTTAACTGTAAGGGATAAAATTTTAAAAGGCGTTTATGTTGATATGTTTGCTATCACGGAAACAGGTCAGAAGGAATTAGAAAAAGCCATGTGAAAATGAGGTGTAGGAGAACAGGTTTATAAGTCATTTACTAAATGGCTTACAGGTTTTTGTGCATTTGCAGCAGTATACCTAGAGTCCAGGGCAGAAGCATATATTGACGTTTGGCTATATTTACACCTAATAACCAGCAGGTATGAAAAAGATGGCTATGGTATATGGAGGGAATATGATGAACATTTCAGGCGTAAAGTAAGTGGCAATCCCTTCCATCCATGTGGATGTATGGATGGAGATGGTTCGGCCTACCGGCTCAGCTCCTCACACTCAGGCAGGTTCCAGGTTTCCAATGCAGGGGAGTCCTAGTACTCCCCTTACGGTTAGAAACAAGTGTTTTGCATTCAGTAGCGGAAGTTGCCGAGGCCCGCACCCAGTGTGCGAATGCCCAAGAACCCCAGCAAGTAAGGGAGGAGGAAAGCCTACAGCACCTTCTTCAAAATAAGGAGCAATCACCAATAGTTCTAGGAATGTTAAGCCATTGGCATCGCCTTTTTCCTGATAAAGAACAGGCGTATTTTCTATTTAAAGGTTTTAAGGATGGTTTTTAGTTTCCCATTAGGGGTGAAGTAAAGGTTATTGCTGATAGAAATTTGAAGTCAGCTTTAACTTTTCCGCACATTCTCACTAAGAAGGTATGCAAGGAAGTCAAATTGGGGCGTATGGTAGGTCCATTTTCGACACCACCTTTAGCTGATTTGGTTATATCACCAGTTGGGGTGGTACCCAAAAAAGTAGCAGGGAAATTTCGGGTGATACAGCATTTATCTTACCCCTGGGGGTTTGGTTAATGATGCAATTTCCAGTAGACACTTCAGTAGTCTATCAGTCGTTTGGGGCGGCATTGGAATTGGCACGGTTGTTTGTAAAGGCAGCATTGTTAACAAAGCTAGACATTGGGGGGAATCCAATTCCTCCTGTAGTAGCGCAGAGTTAAACCTATTACCGTTAATACGGTAATTTTAACACTGACTTCTGCTTGTGGCTCAGGGAGCCGCAAGCAAAAAGCCGGCGTTGAAATTACCGTAGTAACAATAATTATGTGCACTATTACCATAGTAATGGTAATAGTGCAAAAGCCCCTTTACTTTCTACAGTAACGCGGCCAATTGAATATTCCCCTTTGAGTGAGCTTTTCGTCTGCTGCCTTTTGCATCCAGATTCTTTCCGAAACGTGGGCTTCATACTCTCTGATGGTTTCTACGCAGGTAGGTGCCTTCCGATAGGGTGCTTTGTCTCCTGCGCCTTTTTTTAAAAAATTCTGCTCCTTCCTGCATTGGTGTGTACAACCAGGAAAGGGACATACAGGCATAACCCATGTAAAAAAAATCCTATATAGGACCAGCGAATTCAGAAGTATGTGCGGACACTCTGTTAGCGGCTCAATCCTTGCTTAAAGTTTTAGGAGTTCCAGTTGCTCAAGATAAGACAGAGGGACCTCTGTCTTGCTTGTCCTTTTTAGATATTGAAATTGATACGGTAGTGGGATGTTGTAGGTTACCGTCGGATAAAATTGGTAAGATAGTAACTATGATTCAATTAACTTTAGATTCAAGGATACTTCAGTTGCGTTGAGTTCAGTCACTTTTAGGTTTGTTTAATTTTGCCTGTAGAGTAATTCCTATGGGAAAAACAGCTTGAGTTACACAAGGATGCTTCAGGATCCATGGGTTTTCGTGCTTATTTCAAAGGTCGATGGTGCGCTAATCAATAACCGGTGTCCTGGTATCAAAATGGTATGGTTAGGAATTTATTAGTTCTCAAGCTTTTTCCTATTGTTATAGCGGTTGAACTTTGGGCAAATTTGTTCCAAGGACAAAATGTAATGTTTTGGTGTGACAACCTGGGAGTGGTGCAATGTATAAACAAACAAAGTGTGTTGTCTGCCCTGACAGTATAATTGATAGGTCACTTAGTATTGCATTGTTTAGAATATGATATTACAGTTAGCGCCAAGCACGTGCCAGGAGTTGAAAATTATATTGCTGATGCTTTATCGAGATTTCAATGGTCACGTTTTAGGGAACTGGCCCCACACACCATGCTGATGGTACAGCATGTTTGGCAGATTGACAAGCCAGTAATGAGGGACTCGCTGTGACATCATTGGTCCCGTCTATCAATACAGCATATCAAGCAGCCTGGGAACAATGGGTAAGCTTTTTGGGGTCACGACGACATTGTAATACAGGTCAGAATGACAACATGCTTGCGTTCATTGACATAAATAAGAACAGAGTCACAAAAACAGCCATGGTGTCGTTGTTAGTGGTTATCTCATGTATGTTACAGTTATGTGGCAAAGATGATTTCACCAAAGGTTTTTTGATAAGTAAGGCTTTAAAAGGATGGGGAAAAATGTGTCCTGCTAGTGAGGATAATAGAAGGCCAATTAATAGTAACATTTTGAGACAAGTATTAACAGCGTTTCCCAGCGTAACTGAAAGAATATATGAAACTACTTTATTTAGTGCAGCTTTCTCCCTCGCTTTCTTTGGGGCATTTAGAGTGAGTGAATTAGTGGCCCATTCCAAGAGGGATTTAGCTGGCGCTTTGACAGCTAGGCATTTGGTTGTTATGCATAATATGTTGTCTTGCAAAATTCTTAGATCCAAGACGGATCAGCTAGGCAAAGGCTGATGGTTATTATTGATAGCTCAAGAAGATCAGAGTATCTGTCCGGTTCAATTCTATAAACAGTTGGAAAAAGTGCGTCCACAAAGGTTAGAACCATGGTTAATTCATGAAGATGGTTCCCCACTTACTGAATTTCAATTTCAAGCAATTCTTAAACGTGTGATGGAACAAGTGGGTTTAGCCCCAACCCTTTACAGCATCCACTCTTTTTGCTGCAGCTGAAAGGGGTGCTTCGATTTCTGACATCAAATCTTTAGGCAGGTGGAAGCCAGATGCTTATAAAGCATATATTAGACCCAAGCCTTAAATTCATAGTATTATCATTAATTTATCAGTAAACTAGGGTTTTGCTGTTTGTCACTTTTAGCAGGGCATGAAGGGGTTTCTCCAGTTTCTCCTTGGATCATGGTCTGATTAGTAGTAAGCCTCAGGGTTTATGTTTTTTTTTACCTTAATATGGGTTACCGCATCCATTCCCCAACCTTAATTTCCCTAATTATTATCCTCATGGATGTTAATTTTATATCTTTTCCTGACAGGAGCTTTTTGGTGGCAACAGACAGACATACTTATGGTGACGTAATTTATTTGTTTAATTACTGGTTCATCTTGTTGAAAGATACAAATAAGGTTTGTCGGGCATAATAAAATAAAATGGTTGTGAAGACAAGGCTTAAAGTGGGCCTGTCTTTACCTCTTCTTAAAGGTGAACAACTAAGAAATGGTATACCCGACATTTTGTTTATCCACTTTGGGGGTAGTGATTTAGATTTTGGAAAATCATTAAATCTTTTGGTACCTATTAGAGAGGACTTGCATACAACAGAGACTCAATGATACAACAAATAAATGATAATAATAATAATAATAATAATAATAATAATGAACCTGGATGCGTATTTTTTGGTCAAACATGATACCCATAATTTCTTGGAAAGCCCCTGTACCTGCACCTGTTATGAAGAACCTTTTAAAAAAGGCAAAAAAGGTAGTAGGTAAAGTGTTTAAGTCGTAGGGTGGTTTAGTCATTTCACACTCTTCAATTACAGTTGAAAAAGGTCACTTGTATAGATCGGATGGAGTACACCTCTCCAATGAAGGTAACTGGCTATTTTTAGATCAGATTTTAAGAGAATTAGGAATTCTTGCTAGCTCTAGTGGTGGTGGGTTGGACGTCCCTTAAGGACTTCAGCGTGGCAGGAGAGTTCTTGCAGTAAGTGACTAATTTCATACAGTGCTATAGTTGATTGGACGCACATCACTGCCCCCTTCAAAACACCTTGGCTCTTGGTCCCTTTGTGAGAGGGACCCTTGGCTTGCTTTGTGAGAGCTCGTCATTGTGAGCCCAGAGGGGGAGCAGCCACAATGACGTCAGATTTAGCACCGGCCAATCGTAAGGGACATTGTCCTGGTACCAGTGGTTGTGCCTGTGGCCATACACTGTTTAATTTCTGGATATTGGTTGTTAGCTGACTTGCAAGTTGCTCTCATCGCCACCATTTTATTCAGAAATGTATTAAGAATTTAATAAACTGTGACCTAAATTTCCAAATTTAAGAAGCTGTCTGTGTCATTATTTCTAACTTATTTTGTGTTATGATTTAACAATTAGGATAGGTGGTTGCGATAGAAGAAAGTATTAACAGTATGGAGTTTAAAGGATCTAACGTCATGGTGCAAGATACCACAGGACACCTTTAGAAGTCTTCTGGAATTCATGCTTTGATGGGTCAGAGCTGTTTTGGCGACATGAGGGGGATCTACATAATATTAGGCAGGTGGTTTAAATGTTGTGGCTGATCGGTGAATATATACTATATACTTGGAAATTCTATAGAAATTGAATTGCAGATCAGCGAAACCAAGACGCACTTCTGTAAATAAATGATATTTGTGAATAAAATCAGTTGGAAAAGACCACTGTGTATGTGTAAACAAAAGCACAGATAGTCTGGAGCTCGAAAACAAACAATATATAAATCATTTTGTATCACATAGTGATTTACAAATTGAATTGTATATTTTTTGTGATCAAATTACACAAAGCAAAATGAAATGAAAATGTAACAATTGATTTGTGTATTATGTGAATAATGTTCTTAAACTGCCAAGTTACTGAAATATATTTCTGCTTACCACTTGTAAAGCATTGAGCTCTATTTATAATGTAAATGTTAAAACAACATCAGTTCTTAAACTGGTCTGAAATCTCAAGGAAAATCAAAATGAATATTTTACTGACACTACTGTACTGCCCTCTCCTGGATGCAGTTATTGTTTACACGTAAAGTTAGTTTACAATGAAAATCCACTGCACTTTTGTTTGTATCATTACTTATTTTATATTTAATGCCAACAAAAATTGAATGCAGTGTTCTTGGTAAGCCATCCAGAAACACACTAATATAGAAGTACTACAGCTAAAATGTGCTATGAATAAGCAACTTTATACCAAAACCAAACTTATAATTGTAAATCACTGAGAAATATGCTTGCGCTATACAAGTAAATTTAATAATATATTGACAAATTAAGAAAAATAATAATTCTACAGCAGAATTTTCTTTTTGTCCTCTATATCCTTATCTCCCCTAAAAATTAAGTTGGCAACTTGTGAAACAGTGCAACAGAAGGTAAAATGGACTTACTGACTATAGTTTTTATGAATCCATCATGGAGACAGAGGTAGATCTGAAAATACTGGTAGACAAAAGCCTTAAAAAGGATGGTATGTGCCACATATGTAAAGATTGCCTCCGCATACAACAGCATAAGAGGGCTCTATGCTAGCAGACCTATTAACTAGAGCAGAATAGCATACTTCTGTTTTGCTTTACTGAATAGGACTTGACAGAAAGAATCTTCCTGTGCTGTCGGCTATAATCGTTGCCTTCTAAGTACTACAGATGGGTGAAATTTTCAAAACTGTTCATATACTTGCCTCATTCTGCACTTAGGCACAGAATTCAGCATGTTTCTTTAGAAGCGTTCCGAGTGGACTTACACTCATCATTTTTGTTCTTGCGGGATTGCCCTATCGCTTTTGTTCCACCTAGTCTTCTCCCCTATTGTACCCCAACCACACCACAGAACAAAATATTTTGACATCATTGTCTTCTTATTTCTACTTATGGACTATAAATGCTGGGAAACCAGGGTTTAACATTGTGAAATGCTATTCTGTGAAAATTCAACGATAGTGTTGATGTAATTTTGCCTCTCAGTGAAATGGCCTCTTTCACTGCAAAATTCTATTAACACGAAAATCCGCTGCAGTTATATTAATTTCTAAGGAATGCATAAAATCATAGCGCCAGCTCTGTGGAGTGACCTTCCCCAATATTTACTGCTCGATAAGACATTGATGAAAGTGGATGAAAATTGCATGTGAAAAAATATAAAAAAATGTATTGTTACAGGTTAGAGGATGGAGACTAAAGATACAGCACCTAGAAGCCAAAACAACAGGAGGTCAAGCATCTTATTGATTGCTATGGGTTAGGTCACAAAGCAGGGTCTGTGCATCCACCATAAAGCACTATAATTGTAGTGGCAGTGCTTTGCAAGTACTTTTGTGCATGTATTCTCTTCATGCTGGCTCCTAAAAAGTTTTTCAGATTCTTGCCTATTCCTGAATTTGGGTTTTGCTGATGAAATTGTATGATACCCTAATTAGTTTTTCCATCCTCTGATTAATAGAAAATCTTTTTACTGTACATGTTCAAAGGATACCATGTGGTTGTATGCTATGTTTCTTGTATGTGGGTTAACCAAATGTGCATGTGCCCCACAGAGAGCTAGTCACACAGGGATGGCACCACTCTCAAAGCCATACGAAGTTCCCCCTCACTCTAAGGACTAAAAGCGCTGACTGCTACCATTACATAAACCAGGACTATGTGCTTTAGTGGTTGGCTACCCTCCACCAGAAATGCCAGTCAACTCTGAGGGAAAATGTGTCTAAAAACATCACTAAGGGTTAAACTGTTAGGCAAACCATGGTATAACCCATCAATGATGACATTGTGTTGAGCTCTTATCTACAGACTTTACAGAGCAAGGAAGGTGTCCAATTGGCTTCAACTTTATTCTGCAGCAGGACAATGACCCCAAACATACAGCCAATGTCATTAAGAACTATCTTCATCATAAAGAAAAACAAGGAGTCCTGAAAGTGATGATATGGCCCTCACAGAGCCCTGATCTCAACATCATTGAGTCTGTCTGGGATTGCATGAAAAGACAGAAGGATTTGAGCAAGCCTACATCCACAGAAGATCTATGGTCAGTTCTCCAAGATGTTTGGAACAACCTCCCTGCAGTGTTCCTTCAAAAACTGTATGCAAGTGTACCTAGAAGAATTCATGCAGTGATGCTATTTTGAAGGCAAACGGTGGTCACACCAAATATTGATTTGATTTAAATTTCTCTTCTGTTAATTCACTTTGCATTTTGTTAATTGCTAAAAAATAAACTGTTAACACTTGTATTTTTGAAAGCATTCTTACTTTGCAGCATTTCTTCCACACCTGTCTAAAACTTTTGCACAGTATTGTATATATGGTTGTTATGTAATTTAATTTACTTTGTGCTAACCAGCTGTTTATCAAGATGTGTACACTAGAATGACAAATTCGTATGATTTAAAAGGCCTGTTTATTTTCTTAACGGGTTCAATAGCCATAGTCTTTTTTTATTTTAATTACTAATTTAGGTAATCATAAAAGAAAATAATAATTTTTGCATCTGAAAAGACCATTGCTGAGGTTTTTAGCATTGACATTTCATATATTCATCCTACATCATTCAATGTAAATTCTCCATATGTAAACCATGAAAATAAGAGACTGCCAGAAAAATCATTCCAAAATCTTTTTTAAAATACAAGAAATATATTGGAATGGAGTGACATTACCATTTGTACCTTTAACTACAGTTACATGACACACACATACATATATATATATATATATATATATATATATATATATATATATATATATATATATATACACACATACAATATATTCCATCTGTACTGGATGACAATTAGTATCTTTAATTGGTGCTTCCAGATTCTGCCTGACGCCTATTATCTGCTGTATCTTGTGACAAACAGATAAGAGCTTACTGTCACTCACCGTACCGTGAGTGCCTCTTCCCGGACATTTAGGAACCGTGGCCGTCCTCCATCCTGAGGGTCTGCGCATGCGCAGCCCTTTCCTATACTTCTGTGTATGTCCCTTTAACTCAATTGGCAGATCAGGCAACACTCCCTATATTAAGCACCTGTGGTCAACACCACGTGGCCTGATCTTGGAGTCTCATTCCCTATGAGTCTCTGAAGGTGTTCCTGTATTCCTCGTGTTTTCAGCGCTGCTGATTCCTGTGGTTTCCAAACCACTTCTACCTCTGTGGTTTCCAAACCACTTCTACTACTGTGGTTCCCATACCACTTCTACCATCAACTGTATCATCGTGACTGTTAGCTGATTCCTATCCGCTGCCTCCGTGCACTACAGTCTTCCAAACCACTTCAACGCTATTACTTATCATTGTGACTGTTTGCTGATTCCTATCCGCTGCCTCCGTGCACTTCAGTCCTCTAATCCACATCATCGCTATTATATTTCACTGTGACTGTTTGCTGGTTCCTACCCGCTGCCTCTGTGCACTCCAACCGTTACTTTACATCCACTCACCTGTTCCTCATCAAGTCCGTGAGCTGATTCCTATCCGCTGCCTCCGTGCACTACAAGCCTTCAGCCTGCAACTCGCCTGTGTTCATTATCGTGACTGTTAGCTGTTGTCTATCCGCTGCTTCCGTGCACTACAGCCTCCAGCCTACAACTCGCCTGTGTTCATCATCGGGATTGTTAGCTGATGTCTACCCGCTGCTTCCGTGCACTACAGCCTCCAGCCTACAACTCGCCTGTGTTCATCATCGTGACTGTTAGCTGTTGTCTATCCGCTGCTTCCGTGCACTACAGCCTCCAGCCTACAACTCGCCTGTGTTCATCATCGGGATTGTTAGCTGATGTCTACCCGCTGCTTTCGTGCACTACAGCCTCCAGCCTACAACTCGCCTGTGTTCATCATCGTGACAAGTTAGCTGATTCCTATCCGCTGCTCCTGTGCACTGCAGTCTCTTCTCAGCTCTCCTGTGTTTCCTCGAGACTGCTGCTCTCATTGCCATTTGCTACTCTCCGTGATCAACAGCTCCTGGTCTACTCTGCTATCCCGTGTTCCATCGCTACTGACAACTATTGGTTGCTACTGGTTACCTCCGTGTACCGCAGAGCCCTGCTGCTGCTGACCGCGCTATCATCCATCTACTGCTGATCCGCTCTCCACGCCTTCACGTGTCCCGCAGGTCTACCCTCCTGTCTGCATTGGATTTATATCTCATCTACTACTCCTCTGCTGGATCATCTCCACTCTCCTGGGTCCTGCGTGAGTCCAGTTCCACGTGTTATTGATTCCTGTGGATTCGTGTCCCTGTTGGTCTACTTATCTGTGCGCTGCACCTACTGACGGCTGCCTCAGGTATCCTGGGACTTCTCATCCAGCCGGCCTCCTGCCGCTCAGGTATCCCTGCACTCCTATCTGACTACCTGCTTCTGAACCACGGTATGCATACTTCTCATTGACTGTGCTGGTGTATTGCATA